>NC_066841.1:10015923-10623423 GCF_001640805.2 Lates calcarifer | reverse complement strand
CAGCTCAGTCCAGTCCAATAGTAAGACCGCTTTCCAGATATTCAGAGCAGCATGTTTATACTCTAGGAAACCCTGTTTACGCTTCATGTCCACAAAATTACATCACATCATGAAGGAGGAAACTTTAATCAGTCTGTTCTTCAGTAGCAGCCCCCCATGTCCCATCAGATTAAAATACCAAAGGCTGATTAGGGATAAATAAGACAACAGCTACTCACGTAATATCTATGCTGATTATGAAATAAAGTTATGCAGCACTAATGGGAGACAATGGTCACAGCTGTGTGACTTATTTAGCCGCTGGTGAGTGGATCCAAATGTGCACTGCCTCTGACAGAATGAACACATGGGCCAAGTGACTGCAGCAGAGGAGGGGGAAACACAGCACACTCTTATCACCTCAGCTACACATTGAGTGGGCACATGTCCAAGAAGTCTGTAATTAGTATGAACTACCTTACTGGAACAACTGGTTTTCACATCTTCCGAGATTTACTTGGTAAGATGCACAAGAAAGAGCAAGGCCTCCCTTACACATTTCAGGCTTGGCTGCTCTTACTGAGGATGAAAGACCAACAATTCATATCAAAGGCCTCCTTGCAGAGTAGCAAGAGAGCAGCCCACTGTCCAAAAGCTATCAGGCATGAGATGGTAGATGTAGCATGGGCAAACAGCTACAAGGGGGCCTCTCTATGCAGAGAAACATTATATAATACTGAATAAGAATAATAATCAAGATTGGAGTCACTCAGGTTTTTCAGCATATTCAAGAAGTCATTCTGATTATTTAGAGGCTCTAACCTGTAAGATTTCAAATGTTCAAGTACAAGCATTAGCACATCATATTAGTGATGCCCTGAACCTGCCTCCTCTCCCAATTCTGATTCCTACCGATACCGATCATCCGTCTACATGTGAGATAATGAGACTGTAACTACATGTAAGTCTGTAACTATAAGTACAGTGGGGACAGTCATGCACCAACAATCATTTTATGTTGGTGCAAGTTTTGTAGGTATATTGTTGTAAAAGTATGCAATATGGTACTGTGTCACATCTGGCTGTTACTTGATTGATTTAATAAGGTAACTACTGATCTGGTGCATCAAATTTTCTTTCTCTCCAATTATTTACTTTATGGAGTGACATTTTCTACAAAAAAACAACATGGTGTGCACAATTCATGCTTCAATATTCAACAAGTGTAAGTCATGTAACTAACTGTCTTAATGTAACATAAGGATGCATGTTAACAAGTGCAGTCATGCATGTAAGTTGAAAAGTGAATACAGACAGAGCTCCACATCCAGCACACATTACAGAAAGCACATGAGGGCTGCAGGTTTCACTAGATCTCCATTTGAAATCCAGCCAAAAAGCTCAGTGCTTTGATAGTCAGCAGGGTCTCACCTAGTTCCTGCCCCTTTTGATGGACTAAGATAAGCTTAAGGGTGTCTGAAGTATTTACCAAATGGGCCTAAAACAGCCTCTGCTCCCATGCACACCCCAGAATCCAGGTCTGGGGTTATGTAGACTGTTTAGTTAGAAATGATTGGTGGCCCTTCCTTTTACTCGCCTGCCTGGTACGCCACTTTATAAAGACTGCACTTAAATTCTTGGGCCATCTGAGAGGCAGGCGGCCGATGTAAACATAGTAAATAGCACATTCATCAGGTTCACTGAGTGCATGTCAACCACATTTAACTGATATGATATGGTATATTCTCTAAACCTCTCTCTGTTTCTGTTTGCTCTCTTAATGTCAAAATGCCAAAAGTAAACAAAAATATCAATGCAATTTTGCTAAATTACAGTCATTTATCACAGCTATCAACAACTATTACCATCCATGGCTGCTTAGAATTTCTTTTATCGAGTTTTAGAAAGTGCACAAACAGCATTACACCCCAACATAACATGTTTTTTCGACACCCCCTTCTCTATCCATGTGTCCAATCAACACAAAATGTTGACGCGCAAACTTGTAGCTTTTATGGCTACAAAAAGCAATTAAGTTTAAGAGTAAGAAAGCAAGAAACCTCTGAAATATGTGAATGGCTTCAAAGGTTATTTCCATAAATCGAATCAGCTGAACTTCTTTTTGGAGGAAAAAAGCATAATTAAAGTACTTCAATCATTACCATATAAATTTTGAGAGGTTAGTACAATTAACACAAATAAAACCAGTGCCAAGGCTATTGGCAGCCTGTACCAGTCTCTAGACTGCATTGTTTTTCGTGGCACCGGGTTGGATTTTGTGGGAAATTTGCTGGATTTCTGTGGAGCAGAAAGGGTGAGCAGACAGGAAGGGGTTTTGCCGTCCTTCCAGTGAAACTGAGCTGAAGCTTTCAGAGTTTCTCACAATGGCAGATGGTGGAACAAGTGAAAGGCCAATGGAAAAATCACTTCCAAATGTTTACCCTCTTCAGTAAAGTGAAAGAGAAGACAAACGTCCATGGGGTGATGCAAGGGAGGAGGTGGGTTGTTAAGTTCCAAACAGACTCTTTGACCCAAAGTGTTTGAGGTCTTTCTTTGATGCTGCATATAGCAATGGCATCACCACAGTGAAAGTGAGTGCAAATGTTACAGCTGATTCGGTTTATAGATTTTAAATATGATGATAACTACTGAATGACAGACATCCATGCCATTTATGTTGTTCACAAATGAATAATGCCACCTACTGTCTTTGAGTGACACCGTTAATACTGAACACTCAAAGGTGCACTTCAACTAGAACGCACTGTTTAGCACTGTTTTATGGACTGTCACCTTTTAACTACTGCAAGAAACAAGCTCTACATATCTAGAGGAGAGAGGTATAGTACCACCACATCTACACAACAGGGTACCTAGTAAATGTTGTTTTAATTTTGAGAAACACTTGCACAAAGAACAGCGTAAGACCTTAGTGATTGTCGTCTCAGTAAAAGCATTTCTTGGTGGTAAATACACCAAAGTGTTGTCAATCAATTGGCGGTGACAGAGTATACCAATGTTAAAAATGCTATTCTTAGTTCCTTTACTCATCAAAGTAACCAACAGAGAACTCTGTCAATCCAAGTTCAACGTAGTGTCATTTTTCTTCACTTTATTCTAACTTCAGCGGTCTGCACTGACAGGGTCATGGAGCTCTCTGTCAGTTAAATAGCATGTGCAGACTTGAAAGTTTACACTCAAGTTTGAATTCAACAGTAACCCTTTTGTTTCATTTTTGACAGCTATTATTACATTAAAGTTAGTGTAATCTAATTACTAATGTTTTAAGCTAAAATCTAACATCTGAAGTGACACGAAATTCATGTCACATTTAGATAAAAAGGTGACAAGAGATAAAAGTGAATCCAGTCTTTTTTAAATTGCATTTTCACTCCGATAAAATGGGTCAACCAAAGCACAGACCACCCTCCCCTCCCCTCAGTTAGTACAACTGTGCAGCGGGGTGTGCTCTTAATGTGGACGCTGTGCCAAGGTTTGCAAGCTAGCAGCAGCTGGCTGGCCAGGCAGGGGGATGCATAGATACACACAAACCCAGCTTTTGTCTTTTTCCCCCTCTCTCAAACATGTTCATCTAATGGCCCATGTGAAAGTGTCATGCCTTAGCCGGGGAGACCAAGTTAGAAGCCATTAGCCTCTGTCAGACCTCACTGTTATGACTACAGATACACAGTGTTAAATCTGTTGAAAAGGGGTTGAAGAAGGAGAGCGAGAGAGAGGAGGAGGAGCAGGAAGCAACAAAAAAAGTTTTTCTCCTGAAGACAGCACCTCTGCCCTTCATTTCAGCACCTATGGCTGGGTGCCCTCACCAAATGGATTTCTGAGAAAGCAGGATTAGTCTAAAGTACATAGTATGCTAACGTGTGTGACAGTGTAGTCTGTGCATCTGTGAATGGAACATGCTTATTGTGTCCGTAGATAATTTAATTTCAAATGTAACTCAGAGGCATTTCATATAAAAGCGTCAATAGCTGTCCTGCCAAAGGATTGTGGGAATGACTTGCAATAAAGAAAGGTCACATTACTCCACTTTCTCCTAGCTTTCCTCAAACCACTTCGTAGGTTTCCTCCTTCGCCTTTATTCCCCTCTATGACTCATCTCATCTTCCTCTGTATTTTCCCCTCAAATAATGCTACTGTTAATTTTTCATCCTGGATTACAAAGTGATTTAAAGGGAAAATGTCTAGTAACTGCCAGAGGATTGTGCTATTTGATATTTGAGAGAAAAGAAAAACTGATTTCTCTCTCTGAGTGAACTGACATCAATTCAGACATGTGGACTGATGTCAGACTTTATCATATATAACTTTCAGCGTTATTATTAAATAATTATAAATACCAGAGGCTGTTGACTTCACAGTTTTAGACACAGTGTGTCTCTCCAAATTCCTCTGATGTTCACACTACACATGCTGT
Organism: Lates calcarifer; assembly: GCF_001640805.2. Classification (NCBI taxonomy): domain Eukaryota; kingdom Metazoa; phylum Chordata; class Actinopteri; family Centropomidae; genus Lates; species Lates calcarifer. The sequence goes on along the minus strand of NC_066841.1, from coordinate 10,619,009 downwards.
TAAAATAAACTTGTCTGCGTTGGGTTAAATAGGAAGTTAAATAAATATCCATATCAGGCAAGACAAATCTTTACAGCTGTCAAAATGTGACTACTGTTGTGTTTTCAAGATGTTATCATAGAAAAATACTTCAGGGCTGCAGTTTTCTTACACAGACTACTTATATGGAGAAGAAATGACATCCACATTGGTTTCATTATGTTTTCATTGTGGATTCATTATGTCTCTTTTCCACTGTGCATCATTTTGGGGCATTTTGGTTTGTAACCAACATATCATATCAACTCTAACAGAGCATTTGTGGCTGTGGAGCTTGAGAAAGAACTTACTGCATTGGTAACTTCTATTTCATAGACTCTCTGAAAGGAAGCTCGGTCAAAGAAAACCAGCTTCCCATTTCCCTCCTCTTTCTTCACTGACGTCCCAGTCACAAGAAGCTTGTCATCTGGGCTAAAACAGCAGTCAGTCCTAACAGGGAAAATTACACACATGCAACATCAGTTCACAATCCACTCATAACAAGAATAGCAAATGGGTAGATTGTAATTAAGATGACAGTTAAAAAAGTCTCACATGGAAAAGTAGTTGGTTAATCCAGTAGCTACATTCACAGGCTTCCTGAAGTTGCGAATATCCCACGTCTTCAGGGTGTCGTCACCTTAAAACAGTGTAAGATTTACTCCTAGTCATCAGCGGAACTTCCCTAAAGATTATTTACTTTACTACTGTGTGCCAGCTTGTCCTTACTATACAGCGAGGAAGGAAGAATTATTCTTCATTTAGATTATAGAAATATGTTGGGTGAAGGACTCTTCATGAGTCAGGAGTTACTTCTGTTTATCTTTGTGTTAGAGACTGCGTTGTGCCCCGAGAAGGAACTGAGTGTTTTATTGGTGGTAGTCCCTGTTTATTTGCAAACTCAGTAAGAAATGAGCTTCTTCTCTGCTGAAAAATCATCACATCAGTGTTTAAGCATTGGACCTAAAAATTGGAGGCTCTGAACCGGGGTGCAACATCAGCAATAGCTGGCTGTGGGGTTTGTTAGATAAGATCTTTTTCTTACCTCCTCGTGAAGCGAGAGTCATGCCATCATAGGAAAAAGAGAGGCAGGAGGTGTCTGATCCTGGAGTGTGTGCTTGCCGACAGTGGAACTTTGTGTGGACCTAGGAAGAAAAAGAGGAAAACAATGGATTGACCACATTGATATGTACAGGGTCTGGTGAAGTTATGGTTTTGTATTGATGTGTAAGATGACTGCAGTTTCAGACTTAGGTCCTTTGTAAATGTATATGAAAGGGAAAGTCTAGAACAGAGGTCTTGATTGCAGAAAGTCCCTCCTGTTTGTGTCTAATAATAGACTTGTGCAAATGACAAAAATAGAAATACTTGAGCAAATACAGTTTCAGGTTTATTTATATACTGTTAAAATTCATCACAAACAAGTCTCAAAAGACATTACAGAGACAGACAGAAACCTAGCTAGATGGAATTGATCATTAATTATGGAAGAAAACAACTAACTAGTGCAGTCCTGACTCTCTCTGTAGTTTCCATAAACATGCTGCTGTGGTTACTACTGATCATCAATATTAAAAAGAGTTCTTATAATCCCTTGAAGAACTACACTATGAAACTGCTTTGCTTCACTAGGAGACATTTCTGTCTGTCACTGCAGTAACAAAAAGCCCTTTTTATTCCCTCTGTCTTCAAAACAACACACGGTTTCCATTCTCTCCATGAATACTGTACTATATATTTAACTACGAAGCCCACTACACCTTATGAAATACCAGCAACTTAACACACTGTACCCTTTGCCCACCATGCTCTTTAGCAAGACTACAGACCACAGAGATTTACTTTGGCAAGCTTCAGTGCCTGTCTGGGATTTAGATTTCTCCTTTGGTCTTACCTGAAATAGTATTATAATATTCCTACTGCGTACATTTTACCAGCCAATAATGCACAACAGACACCCTTGTAACTGCAGCCCTCGGCCAATATCGTCCCGCTGATTCCCTCTTATTATTAGCCATCCTCAGACAAGTGTTATGTCACAAGCCTCAGCCAGTAACAGCAGTTATGTGAAGTGTCACAACCAGGATCAATTACAAAATATAGGCAAAACTTAAACTAACTTAAACTTAAAAAGTAAGACCACCCACTCCCAAAAACAGTTAAAGGAGAATTTCACCAATTTTACACATTTTAAAGTTACATTATGGGAAGTGGAGGAACCAGTGCTTTTGGAGCTTGACCCATACCAGGGACCATTATTAGGATACCTAATAAGTCTCTACATTATCATTTTTTAATGCTCTTTATAAACTAATAAACTATAAAAGCTTTCTTTTCTAGTGAAGTCAAATGTTGATGACTGCAGTAGCATAGACAAACTCCAGTTCTGGAGCACTATATGAGTGGAGCTAAAATTATGAGCTGATTAATCAATCAATCAGTCAATTGACAGTAAATTAATGCAACTATTCTAATAAGCGGGAAATCACTTTCCACCAAAAATGTAAAACTGTGCTTCCAGCTTCTCAAGTATACAATTAGGTGGTGGCATTGTAGAGATATTTTGGAAACCATGACAAATTCCTTATGAACAATTCAAGTCAAGCTGAATATTCTTAATTAATCCCAGCCACTGCAGCAATGTATCCTCTGCAAACAGGAGCATTTAAATTTCTTGACGAAACAGCTGTTTCCAAGCTAGCCTGCCAGTCGATGTACTTCCTCAGTGTGCACTCAGAGTGAGTGGTGTACTACTGTAGTACAGAGTGCGTATGTGTGCCAAGTCTGCAGCTCCAGGCTGGAAATAACCCAGCTCAACACTCCCCCCCCCCCAAACACAGATAATTTTCTCCGTCTTTCTCACACATAGTACACACAAAGGAAGTGCAAGAAGAGAAGCTGTGTTGAAGTACATGACCACGCAAAATGTGGTACAGCAGTGAAAAACAAGATGACCAGTAAATAAAGATGTGACATTGTTTTTGCAATTTTGACTGATAAATGACTTCAGTGATCAGCAAATTCTCAAAATTGTTGTCAATTAGTTTTCTGTTGGTTAACTAATCTAATATCTAAATGCCTTTTTGTCTGTGTTTTCTCTCTGCTTCTTCCCACATTTAGTCCCCAGTGCCTGAGTTTTACCTGGCCTGAATACAGCCAGTTTACAGAGATCGATCATTACTAGACGCTGGTGAAGCAACAGTCTGAGAAGTAGGCTTGCTAACACTCAAACAAACATAACCTTGGTTAATACAGCTACACTTTCATTAATTCTCAACGGAATGCAAATAAATCAGTGAAAAGGGAATTGCAGCAATACAGGCTTTTGACCAAGAAAAGTGGATAAGGAATTTGAAGTGAGCACAGAGTGTAGAAGACAGATAAGATAGAGAAATATAGTGAAATGCTGGCGAAAATAGCAGGGGAGAGTGGAGCGTGAGGTGAATGAGTGATGTGTCATCATGACACAAGAAGGAAACGAGGCCATACTTCACTTCCAAAGTAAATGGAGGGAAGTTATTAACTTGGACGAGACAGATAACACTGTTACCTTGAACTGTAGATAACACAGATTCCACTTTTCCAGGCCTTGGCCACTTCGCCTCTCCAGGGATAATTTTCTGCTTCATTTCATCATCATCTTAATCATATATTACCTTTGACTCAATTCCATTTTCCTCATTTGTTATCTTAGATTATCTACCTATTCTTTTATTTGCTGCACTAAAATTGAGTTGGATGAGAAAGTCAAGAGGTCAATTTAATGTAAAAACTACATTTTCTAATCTTGCAGCAGGTGTGGAAGAGTTAGGCCATAGGCTTTCTAAACCTTATAAGTAGCAGCTAAAATATAATGTGTAAGGCTTAAAGGCAGTCAAACATATAATAGTCTAGCTTTAGGGTACATGGTGACTGAGCTTAGAGAATTGTCTACTTTTTTTATCAACCTAAAACAAGGACACAGAGGGGGCCCATTTCAATCATGCAATCACAGCGACCACTGTGTCCATGTGCACATGGACAATGGAAGCTTATCCAGACACATAATTTCCATTCATGTAAGTGTGGACGCATCTATACATGGTATGCACAAATAGGCTGGGTGAGATCAATGGACTATGAACAAAAGGGTATGGTGTGGAACCACTTCCTTGTAATTATCTTGTCTTATGAGCTGTTACATGAAGCTCAAAGTAAAATCATAAAAATGTGTCAGGCTGTGAAGATAGTCCAGGCTAGTTTCTACAGTTTGCAGGAAAATACTAGTGTCTGAGAGGTGAAGACTTGCAGAGTGAGAGTATATGGCACCAAACATGTAGATACTACACCATAAATATACTGCAGTGAAAAGGTGATGAAATCTTCCTTATATAACTTCAGAGAGAACTGCACAGATGTGTTTGTTTTTTCCTAAAATGATTTTTTTCTTCAAAACTGTTTTTCACTATGGCTACAGGTTTCCTCAGGTCAACTAGTAAGAAAAGTTATGAGCTCTTGTTCGACCCGAGATGAATCATTCCACTTTTTTTTTTTTTTTTTTTTTTCCACTTTTTATCCAACATCTTTTGTTTTAAGATTAACACCATCTGCTGTTAGCACATGCTATGCTTTAACCCCTTTTATGTTACACTGTTGTGCTATGTTACACCGCCTTCAATCTGTTTTGTTTGCACTGAAGATAAATGTTTCCCTGCCCAACTCATTACCAGAGGTAATGCTCAAAAGAAAAAACAGACACAGTGAAGCAGACTGGAACAACAATTATGATAGAAATACCAAAAAATGGGATGGCCGATATTTATCTTAATTATTACTTGACTATGAATCAGAAAACGCTGTGCCTTTAATAGGTAGCTTGTGGTCATTCTAGCTGCTTATTGCAAACATAACACGCAATCCAGTTATTTATAGATCATATACTGCTGTTGTGAAAGCCTGAGTGTTTATTTACTATCCTGATGTTGGCTGGCATTGGTAGATGCCATGGCGTTTGCTTCCTGTGATAATCTACACAGCCGGTTTGTGAAACCGGATTCTCATACACTGTTTGAAACTTCTCTCACGCCTTGTGACAGCCTCCATGAGCTGTGCCCTTCACTCTAGCCAACAAGTATCATTATGAACTGTGGGATAAATCAAGCCAATGTCAGTAGTTTTTAAACAGATATGCAAGTATACAACTTAATATGACATTGTACATCCATATATGCATATGCACAATTACATGCACACACAGAGACCTGATCCACATCCACACACAGAGACCTGATCCACATCTACACACATTCGGCAGCAGGAGTTGATAAATAGCTGGAGGAACACAGCATTGGGTTTCATCCTCAGCAGACTATGATAGCAATCTACCACAGGGCCAACTGTTCCTAACCACACTATCTGAGTATCATTATATAAATACTGTGTGGCTCTACATTTCTCCTACCTCTGTATTTTTACAACCACACACCTGAAAGACTTAATGATGCCCAATGTGCAGTCAGTTGTTACATCTCTCTCTGACCTTTGTTTCTTTCTGAGAATCAAGTGGCCAAACCACAGTCCTGAACAGCTGCTCTGATCTTTCATGGAAATCGAGTGGTGATGTGATGTGAAGCCGTGTGTGTGTTAGAGGATCACATTGGATTGGATGTCCAGATAATCCAATAGTGGTCTACATTAAAGTAACTGTATTCCTCTACTGTATGTCTCAGCTAAAAAAAAAAAAAAAGTGATTTTATAATGTTCTGTACTTGCTTGTCTCTTTCTTATGGGTTAAAACATGGATGAGGAATAAGTACAATTCTAAAAGCTGTAGTTTTCTTAGGATCTCAACAGTCCTTTAGTAACACCACATATTGAAAGGGTTGATAGGAGGGATAATCTACTGCAGGACTGAGATCTAGTGTAAATGTCTGTGACCAAGCTGTCTTTAGATAGCCTGGCGGACCAGTATGATTGCACTTCAAATACTTCCATGAAGACAGGTTCAGGCTGTATATGTACTCGTGCTGGTTATCAAATCCTAAACAACTTCCTAAACTTTTTTTTTATGGACTTTAAGTTCTTATGTGATTGTCTGTTTGAATCTCCCCATCAGCCCCCTCTTTTATGAGTATATAGAGTTAGTAGTTGACGGTGATACTGTGCAGAGACACATTATTTTGGGCATTGAGGGTCCTTTTAGGCTGGTGACTGCAAATGATATGCTGGTCAGAACTGGTGGTCAGTTTATGCAGGTGACAATAAGCTATATGGAACTGGAGCAAAAAGTGGGTGTTGAGTGGAGGAAAAGGATCCTGGAATCTTGATCAGTTTTATAAAAACAAGATGGGCTCAAAGGAAGAATCATAAAGGATCAACACAGATCAAAATTCAGCTGTGGACCAACTAAAAACATCTTGGGGATGTCTGGGTTTGCTCATAATTAAGGATCGATTGCAGTGACAGCATATGCAGAAAACAAGAGACAGTTCGCCATGCCATCTTGTCTCATAGTACACTCCCCACTGTGTAGCTTATCAAAACCACCTCTTTTGGGGTCCCACTTTGAAGTCTGGAAACATCTAAGTCCACCAGTGACATCATAGCATTCCTCAGGTCTCTGTGGTAATGTTTTGGATCGAGGGCCTGCACCCTCAATGCACTAAGTATCACAGAGTGCACATTACCTGGCAACCATTTAAATGCGGTCTTGTAATTCTGGCACCGACCCCTCTGGTCAGAGAATGAGCATGCAATCACTCTCTGTGGCAGTCCACTAAAAAAGACCTACTTGACTCCCATCATAGGATCAATCAACCAGTGTCAGGGTTCAAGAGCACGATGTGTCATCCTCAATAGCTTCTCTTCAGGCTGAGCTTGAGATCAAGGTCATGTACATGATTGATCATGATTGATCTGCCTGCATATTCTGGCCATGAGTAATAGCAGCAATACAACAGGAGATAGGCTTTGCTGGGAGTGGGGGGTCGCAATAAAAGCATAGAGAGGTCTACTCCTTTTTAGGCTTGTGGCTGAATTTGAGTCAACGGCACAGGTTGCTGATTAGGGCAGAGGGCACTGACTAAATTCTTGAGCCATTCAGACAAGACAGGCTCCAGTGGTCAGGCAACAGACATGACTATTGTAAGCTGCTATGGGACGCTGGGTAAATATTTAGTTTGGAGAAGGAGGGGTAATAAATTTTGAGAGCTTTAACCCAATCATTTGGAGCCTGCTTCTACGAGCAGCCCAGGGGTAGAATGATGTGTGAGTGGAGAGAAGGCGGGAGACTATACAACCTGTGTATAGACACTCACACAATAAGAAAAAATAAGAAAGAAAATAAATCCCTTATCTAACCACATTGTTTTTGTGTCCTGTGATTAGGAAGTTGACTATTGGAGTAATTACCATGTAGCCTACTTCTCATTTGACTAATCTGGATAAGCCGCTCTGTCCAATCAGGCTGTTCCAACTCACTAACTACAGCTTAATTGTCACTGTCGCTATTCTCATATGAAATAACAGAAGCATTCAACCTTATCCACATATGGGGTTGGACAGATGAAAGGATATGAAGTGGAACAAAAGAATTAGAATAGAAATGTGGCAAAACCTTAAGGTCAGGAAAACAACTTCTTATTCTCCAGACAGTTCACGAAAAAAAGTTCACACCCAATCATCCTATGTTGTTCTGATACTGGTTGTCTAAGAATGTATTTAGCAATATCTGTGCATACTGTTGCCCTTTATCAATTTTATTTCCCATTTTAAAATGTGGGTCTATAATGTTTTAGGACTCCTAGGTGGATAAGTTGTGAAACCATGTTTGCAAAAGAGTTAGACATAATGTAAGACAATACTACACTGGAATAATGCCTGCAATATGTCTTCTTTGAAAATATTGACTTATGAGCACTGCAGGTCCTCTTAAGTCCCTCTTCAACAGAAACACACTACCTTTTTTTCTCCTCTTCCCATCTGTGCTGCAGAAGTGAATCTTGTGTGTGAAAAAACAAGTGAGTAAGAACCTGCCAAACCGTCTCTGTCATTGTTCATCAGGACAGCAAGTAATATCCCTTTGCTGCCCAGACCCTGACCAGAGAGGTGCCACAATGACAGCCATCAAGAAGACAGACTCGTGGGCAGACAGGGAAGCATGGGTTAAGGAGTAACCATCAGTGATATAACATTTGAGTGCTTCAGAAGATCTACTCATTGAGAGATGGAAGAGGTGCATTCCCCAGCCGGGAATGGAAGTCATTTTTATCCACAGTGACGATCTGTCAAATAACTCAAGTGAAAACAGCCAAATAAATGAGAGTAATGCTTCCCAGGAGCCAAGATCAACTATTACCTCAACAATGTGAATCTTGAAGAATGGAATGAACACTTTGATCACTTAATTGCCTAATTAACTAATAGCGGAAAATCTACAGAGGGAAATTGCGATTGGGCCTCCCAGCAACTTCCATGCAACTCAACTCCATCATCACACGTCAGTTAATTCAGTTACATAATCCGCTATCTTTAGTCATGTTAGAGAGGAATGGTGATTCTGTCTGTCAATCTGCCACTTTTATCATAAGCTTAGGTTCATTTGTGGTTTTGAGTAAAATGTCTCAGCAACTACTGGATGGATTACCATTAAATATGATACACACATTCACATCCCCCTGGTGTTCCCTTGCCTTTTCCTCTGATCTGTACTTTGTGTTTAGTGCCAATTAGTAAATGCTAGCATGCTAACACATAAAATTTTGATTGAAAGGATAGTAAATATTATTGACATCCACATGTTAGCATGGCGATGTTAGCATTCAGCTCAAAGCATGTGTCTAACAACAGCTTCATAGAGCCTCTAACACAGCTGTGAGCTTATGTTTGGATACAGCAAGGGCGACTCTGGCCAAAGTTGGTTAATGTGATAACAGGGTCAATACAAGTCAGACAGGCTATTTAATAACATTCACAACTACTCCCAGTTAGAGCAAATGCATTTTAAAGCCAGGCATTTGAATTCTGGTCAGTGTTAATGACATGGTGAACTTTGACCTCTCTGGCCTGTGACCAGATGACCTGAGTCTCATGACTCTGTAGCCGAGGCCATAACAAAACAGACATCCCATGTTTACAACCACATTGTTTGCACATTGTGGTGGTTGGTATGTGTGTGTGTTTTAAGACTCACACTGAGGTTTCTGTCCCAGATCTGGATGGTACCATCTTGGCAGCCTGCTGCAATGAGCTTCCCATCACGGCTGTAGGTGCAGCATGTGGGTATGACCTTCTTCCCCTGGAAGGAGCGTGGTTTGAACACAGACTTGTGCTTCTTCTCCGAGTTCAAGTCCCATGTGCGCACAGTGCTGTGGACAGACAGAGAAAATTTCATTTATCCTTGCTTAACTCTCATGAAGCGGTCATAAAATATCTGTCCCCCCTTGGTCACTAACACCATCCACCACCATAATAAATCTGAAACATATAGAGATACAGTGTGTCCCGGTCATTCTTATGAACTTGAGGTTAGGCAGGTATGTGTTGCAGGGTGAGGGGTTAGCAAACAGCAGAACAGTACATCAGTCTGACAGGCATGTCTGAAGCTTCCATGAAATTCAAATTCTCTCTCCTACATCTGTTGAACAGATTACACAACCAGAACCACTGAGAACAAGGACTTTAAAAGCAGATTTTTCATATATGTTCAATTGAAAATTTCCTAAATGTAATCGGATGTAAGCTCAATAAGAATCCCTGATAGTTCCAGATTTATATTTAAAACACATTAGCCTGACTTAAATGATGATAGTTTTGACATCAAGCCAGTAATAAAACTACACTTGCACTTAAACAGTGCGCAATGAAGTCATATAGTATGGTCAAGTTTTCCATTCATCACAGAGTGAAACACAAAAAACAACTTAAGTGTGAACTATCTGTTAAAATAAGAGGCAAAGGATGAAAAAAAAAAAACCTTGGAGCAAGCAGCTTATGCTTGTCCAAGCAGTTGTCAGTATTTCTGAATACTTTGAATTTCAAACCTGCCAGAGCTTTTGTAATATCACCAGAAAAACAAAAACTAAATAACGGATGCTGTAGTGATCTAAAAGATATCTGTAAAAACTGAAGAAAATGATGACAAAGGACAAACTGAGGTGCCCACCGGTACCACACATCACGTTTAAAGACTTAAAGCTCAACATTTATTTATTGAAATATATAACTACACAGAAAAATGTTTAGCCAACCTCTCACATACCCATACCAACACTCAAGCCAGACAGAGTGTGTCCAAATGTGTCTGTAACCCACTGCTTGCTTTAGTGAGCATCGTGACCTTTGGGTCATGAGGTCAGCAGAGGAGCATAAACACGCAGGCAGGGCTGCTACTAACAGCCAGGCAAGGATTCCTCCGTGGCTGGATACAAAGTCACAGATATACACACTCAACTGTGTTTGGATAAGTCTAACAATGTGATACAAATGCCAGCTGAAGACATATGGTTTGAGTGAGAACTGGCAAGGGTCAAATAAAACTCTGTTTGATGCATAGTTGTGTTTAAATCCGTATAAACCAAAGCTGTTCATAAATCAAAAAAAACTCTTGCTGGGAAAAAAGGTGCATAAGCCACATATATAAAAGGAGGTTGCCCAGTACAACATTGTACTGGCTTCTGCATTGTACAGTAAGTGTTTACATGAGCAGATATAAATGTGTATGTGTGAGAGTCAATGAGAAAGAGTGATAGCCATGGACTGGATGACAAATTGGTCCACCTGCTGCCTCACACAGACATCTCGATTTTGTTTACGGAAGACTTTAGGCGTCTGTCAAGCCAATAAAGACAACATAACCTTTCGTGTAGCACACAAAACCTGGAATGCTATTTATTGTAAGGGCCCTTTCCAAAACATGACACTGCTGGCTGTGGGGGGATAGAGCCGAGAGGATGGAGCCCACCGGTGTTGAGCCAACTACGAACACAGAATAAAGGCTGCACACATCTGTCAGAGCAGACAGACAGAAGACGATACGGAAGGGGAAGCTGTCAGCTCTAATATATGGTAGTCTAATTTTGTTAATTAAAGTGTAAAAACTTTCTATTCTCATTCCACTAGAGTAACAAAAATGAAAAGAGGTAATAATAAAAAATGAACTGCAGTTTCATCTAATTAAAGTTCCACCTTTTATTCCAGAGGGAAACATCTGGGGCAGTCTCAAACCTCCCTCTTTCAGAGTGGGTGACTGTTTTGGGAAGGTGATAACAATGAAAGAGTATGAGATGTCAAAATATTCATATGTGGCATGAAGAAACCACCAGAAACATTCAAGGACAATGCCTTCACCCTTTTCCTCTTCCCTGTGCGACCCTGTTTTCCCTTCAATCAGCAGCCCATTTTTTCCCACACAAACGCTTCAGAGACAGAGGGGTGAATGTAATAAAAATGAGACCCATACATCCTCAGCCATGCGTGTGCACTTTACGAGGTAGTGCAGTCGTTCACACATCAACTGCAGAGTGACAGCTCCCTTGGCCCCAGATTTTATCTGTCCGTCAGGTTATAGGCCCTAGTGGGGGTGATGGTTGCTAGGATCATTTTCCCAGATGATGAGATAGGGAAGAAAGAGGGAAAAGAAAGGCATACATCTTGTATAAGGTTGTTTATTGGTTGAATTCCGGCTATGGGGCCCTGTTGTGTTGCCTGATCGCCGGTTGACTGACTAACTGGGGCTCTGTTATGAGAAAAGCGGATTAGGAGAAAAGATGCTCCATCTTCCATCACAGCTGAAGAAGACAAAGTGGGGAAATAACTGAGGGATTTAGTAGAGGGGATATGCACAGTAGCATTCAAGCAAGGAAGCAAAAGAAGAAAACACTGTGGTCTAAGCAAAGATGCACTGTGGGTACAATGAGATGATGATTCAAGCAAATTCACAACATTATTACTGTGGCTTGAAGCTAGCAGATAAACCTACCAAGGCCTTAGCAGAGCAGGTAAGACCACACAGTACAAAGACAAAACTCTGGACTCGGGGAGTAATTAAAAATTAAGACAGCTCCTCAGATTTAAACATGCAATCTGGCTGATAAGATGCTTCCAGATCTCCCCACAATATTCAGTTCAGTAAATGGGACTGCACTTACATAGTGCTTTTCTAGTCACATTGACCACTCAAAGTACTGCACACTACAGGTCACGTTCACGTTCACCTATACACACACATTCACACTCCGATGCTACATTGGAGGCCAAGATAAGAAACACACAACCACACACTAAAGACACAGAAGTCAATGTCAGTCAAAAATTCGGCCATGACTGTAAACTCAACAAGAGGCATAAATGCACTACTTGAAGGTACGGTATGTGCTTTCTTGGGCAGGATATGGAACAGTTGCATTGTAAGGCGGGTAACGGTTGGAGATGCGCTGGACTGTGGATGAACCTGATGTGTCAAACTGTGTGAATCGCCCCAACATGCTTACGTTCACTTTGTGGTGTCTGTCCTCACTCTTCATCCCTGTTCTGTCATGCAGATCACATTCAATAACCCAGCAGTACTGCTCTTTCTTTTTAAAAAATCCTAAATAAGCTGCTGCCAAGCATTTGGCTGAAAGCACTGAAAAATTACCTACTTGCTTGGTCAGATCAGTATGCCAGAAATCATCAATTAGGACATACAGGATACAAAAACTTGAGAACTCTATGAAATACTGACCTATACAAAGCTTTAAATAACACTTTGAACACAGGTGCTGACTACTCTTGCCCAAAAAAACCATCGATTACTGATACCCACAGAATGGATTGTGAATCTTTGTGTGACTATTTTTGTGGGTGCTCTCCAATGATACTCCTGAATGTGCCACATGTTGATGTGATACATGTGGCACATTCAGGAATGTGTTTGGTTGGAGCCCACGATGAAGACAAATAGATTGTTCCTCAGCAGTAAAAAGGACCTGCCATGTTGTCCTCTGGGTCTCCTTGTATACAGCTACACGTCAAAGTCCAGCTGCAGCCCTGACACCAGGCCAGCACGAAGGGAATCCCTGGCATTCAAACCTCTTGGAAACATTCCTCAAATTGTGTGTATTTATGTGTGCACATGCGTAAGTGTGTCTCAAGATTCAACAGAAGTAACATGTGGGCCCAATTAGAAAGTCGCCGTTTGTCCTATCCTCTGCTCCGCTGGCGGAAATTTCAGTCACAAAAAGAGCACAACATGAATTTTTGATTGTTCTCCTGGGGCACCATGGAACTACACACAATAAAACAAAGAATCAGCAATGTCACGTCCTTGAAGCCACTGCTGCAAAGTTTTCCTAAATTTAAGTTATAGTTTGTTATGCTTTTTTTTTTTTGGCTAACTTTTAACAGAACATATTCAAGCATTTTTAAGCCACAAGTTTTAGATTGTGCTCATTAGAAAAGGCTGCAGGTCTCAAAATACACCACTGACACAAAGTCCCACTCACATTTTAGTTTACCTCAAGTTTAAACCTGCCAAAAAAATACTTCCACCGGGAGTAGACCCAGCACATATTGCCTTCACTTTCTGAGAAATAAATCTGCAGTTTTCAAACAGGTGTTCAGTCTTTCAGCAAAGACTTAGTTAAAGTGCCTCTCTGTTTAACACGAATTTGGCACCCTCAGATCAGACATGAATATTGTCGGAAAACATTGTGCCATTTTACACAAACTCTCAAACAGAATGACAGAAGAATGTGAAATGTTGACACATTCACACCAGTCTGAGCAGAAATGCTTTTCACTAACCAACTTCAGTCGCACAGTTCTGCTCAAGCTCCTTTTCAACACTCAGTGTGCAGGGACAATCGCTACCACCCTGCTGCTGCATTATTGAAACTGCTTCATCAGTACTTCCCTCTCATCCACTTCCTCTCAGAGAGAAATGTCTGGGTTGATGAAATCATTCAAAGAGCTGGGAGGCAGTTCTTATGAATGAGATTCCACACAACTGGTGGGGGATCTTTAATTAAGGAGCTGGGCGGTCCAGTGATCATGCTTAATAACCTATTCAAATAAACACAACAAAGACTTCAACTAGGCTGATAGAGGAAGAAAGACCAAGATGTTGGTCTGATGTTTAAGCAGACGTAACCAATAGCAGGCACCCACTGGTACTGTTGGCCAACTGCTGGTCCATTGTCAAGAGGCCTACTGACTACAATCTGTAGTCATACCTATTCATAACTATTCAAAGGATGGCACTGAAGTGGATGGAGTGGTGTAAATGAAGTGTTGAGGAGCAGAGGACAAAACAGTGTTTGATGGTCCCCCCAAAATAACTGGAGCATTAATAATCTGTGTGGACTGAAAGCCTAGAATATCCTAAGGTTATACATGGGGTTTTAGTACATTAGGCCCATAATTCCAAAGGTTCACCTATGAAGAGACAGCAGTGTCCCAGCTCTGCCTTCACAGTGGGGATTAATACAAACACCTATTTGGCAGAAGCCAGTCCTGAAGTTCATGTTTCAGTTTTGGATCACAGAGTCATGTTGTCATCCACAGACAGCAGAGTCCTGGACATACTGTCTGTGTTATTACTCATCACTTTCTGAGGAGAATGATTTGAGCTCAGATATCACTGGCTGGCATTTTGGCAGTTACTGAAACCAGAAGCCACAAATCTTGGGGGAAATACAAGAGGAAAACATGATGGAGTTAAAGAGAAATGAACTAAAGGCAACCACCACATCTGACTGTGATAGGCTTACACTCCTGTCAATAAAGAAAACACACTCCCAAACATATATTGAACTTTTACTGACAAAATCAAACTTTAAAAACAAATCCCATCCAGGACTCACATTGCAAAGGTGAAGTATTTTGGGAAAAATCTTTTTTTAAGACAGTATTTGAAAGTTGGGGCCTGGTTCAAGAAGCAGAATAAATCTGCTGAGTAAAATCCAGAACCCCACATATCTGGATGGATCAGCAAACACCCAGCAGAGTAAAATCCACACAGTGTCTGTCCTCTCAAAGATGCAACATTTGCTCTGCCAAAAATAAAAACAAAACAAAAACCTATGCATCCTGAAATCTTGAATGCTGAAAATGATGGGTTACCAGATTGCAGAAACAAGGATTTAAGTAACATGATCTGTGTGTTTGGCACCTGTTTAAACCCTGGTGGCTACATTTTGTTTGCACTGGGGGAATGAGAGGGACTTTTGATTGAAGAAGTGAGAAGGGGTAGTGGGTCCACCAAGAAAGTAAAGCACTTAATCTTCAGGTAATGCCTGAACTGCACTGCTCATTATTAATGTGATGATCAGTAGAGGTGCAATATGGGAAATTTAGGAAGCGTTAGAAGGACAACCTCTACCACCTATAAATCACTATAGGCAGTCCCTCTCTCTCTTTCCTTTCTTCATCACTGCCTCTTTCAGTCTCTGAGACTCAGGTTGCTGTGCTGACCTGCTCTGCTGCTGTGAACCTTTCTCACATGCAGCTGCTCTGCCTGTGAATGGCTCCCTGTGCGCTCCTCTCCGCTGTTCTCCTGTGAGCTGGCCAGGGGCAACACCCAGTGTTAACGTGCCAGGGGAGGATTTCCAGAGCCTCAATAAGAGCTAAATAAACCAGCCTCCACATCTGGGAGAGCAGTAACACTGGTAAACACTGGGCTGCGGCCTGCCCACAAAGCCAGGCCCTTGTTTCCACTTAATGATGATAGCCCTGGGTTTCTGCACTGCTGCCTGTCACACTCACTTAGACTCATCACTGTGCTCTCACTCACAAATATTCACGCACACCTATACACACAGCAAAGGGTTACAGCTTCTGCCATCATTCAGGTCTAGTGCTGTTTTTAATGAAACAGGAGACTGCAAATGCTCTGCTGACTGGAACAGAAAGATTATGTGTTTGTGAGTGACATTTTGTTATCTCCTGCAGTGTTGTTCTGGTCCAAATTTCTGCATAAAAATGAAGGGCTGCATTTGGACAATGTCCAGTGTGAAATGTGCCATGTATCAATGCACAGCTGTGAGGCCAAGCTACTCTTTCCAGAGGCATAGTCTGGACTAGAGGACTCCCTGCTGGTGACAGAGGAGAGGAGAGCAAAGAAAAGTCTGTTCAGTTGTGTACATTACCTTAGACATGGCATACACTAGTCAGTGGCCCAGTAAGGACAAAATGTTGGACAAGTAAATCATAATATTCAGGAGTCTATCTCTATGTCTATGTCTATCAATGTTATCATACAATATGCCACATCCAAAAAACATAAATAGCTGTTTTGGTTGTGTCTGGTAATCACTGCACATTAGATCATTGTCGGTTTTTTTTGCAAATCCTGATAAGTCATGGAATAATGCAACAAAATAAGCTGAATGAATTTATTTACAGTTAGAAAAAGATGTAGGTGAGACAGGGCAGCATATAGTATTTCTGATAATTACTTATAAAGACACCATGGCTCCTCTTTCATATACTGTTGCATTACAGAGTTGCTTTAAGTTGCCTTTCCTAAATAATTATTTGTGACAATAACACATGCCTGTGCATCTAATGGCCATTTTCATGTCTGTTTCTCCTTCGGCAAATTTACAGGATTACATCATGATTATTTAGTTTTATGTATGATATAGAAGCTACAAGAAAGACAGAAGGGACTTGTTAGACTCTCTCACCCGTCATTGGAGCAGGTCATGAACTCTTCCTTAATCTTGGGATGCCAGAAGCCACAATTCAGCATAGCTGTGTGGCCCTGAAAAAAGCAGAAAGAAAATTAACAAAGTGCAGACTTTTAACACGCTCTAAATTGTTGCTGATCAGTGGTTAGCTTCTAGTTGCTTTGAGCGCATACTTGAATTGTGAGGTTTACTGTAGATCCAGT
The DNA here is from genome assembly GCF_001640805.2 of Lates calcarifer. Lineage (NCBI taxonomy): Eukaryota > Metazoa > Chordata > Actinopteri > Centropomidae > Lates > Lates calcarifer. The sequence goes on along the minus strand of NC_066841.1, from coordinate 10,602,142 downwards.
CTTGACATTCAGGGTTGCTGTTTGCCCTAAAACTGTTTTCAAAGTCATTTGGTATTTAGAGCCCAGCTGTAACCGTTGCAGCCAGTAGGAGCTGGTCACCAGGAGGAATCAATGAAGGTAAATTAATGAAGATGTATTTTGCAATCTCACTGCACACAAATTGTGTGCAAAGACAGCTGTTGCTCTTCACTGTTAAATCTGGAGCCAAGACTGCTGCATAAAAGGTCACTACTTAATTACTTCAGGGGTGGTATTACGTTTTTGTGACGATGCTTTTTGAGAGGTGTGTAGTGTGAACTACATGGTAACTGTGAGGCCTGTATCCACAGAGACACATGCAAAAGATCCTGGGAAGTTATTTTTCTTCATCTGAATTCACCTTAAAGGGCTCTGCTAAAGAGCTCAGAAAAGGACCTTTAAAATGATCATTTTGTAACCTTGACAGAGGCCTTGCCTTACAACTGAGCCAGTGAACTCTGAGGCAGTGCAGAGGGCAGTGTAACAGCTTCAAACAGCAAGCTTCTAGCAGAGTAACTTTTAGACATTTCCTCTTCTAGAGTAGTCCTGTGGAGAATTACTCATAACAAATGACTTCAAAGTGGAATAACCCAGAGAGAGGCCTCCCCAGTCGCCAGGTCAGAGAGGAACACTTGAGCGAGCTGCAGTGAGGCTTCAGATATGACATACTGCTATTTGACAGGATGCTTAAGAAAGCAAAGCCTTGCATGAGCAGAAGTCAACCAAATGTCATTGGTATGTGTGCATCAGGAAGAGTGGGCTGCCTGTTCACTGTCAAATACTTTAAACACACCACTTTCATAATCAAGAAAAGGGAAGTCCTAAGTCCTGCTGTTTAATGACTAGAAAGGATTAATAACAAAATGGCCAGTTGTTAAATTTTATGGTAAAATACACACTCACTATATGATGAGGTTAAAGCTCCAATGGGCTGCAAATGACTCAACTGCCTCTCTGCTCTGAGCAACAACATCAAAATAAACACACATGCTTCATGATTAGGGTAAAGGAGCCGCTACCTTCCTAAACAAATCTGATTCCTTTTCCTTAACAGTTTAAGGCAACAAATTGCCAATGACTAAGGAGAAACAGACTGATATTCATAGTAACAGTGAACACAAATAGAGTATTTTAATGACAAACAGAGCCAAGAAAAGAACCCTTCCTAATAACAAAAACTGACACACTGGGGCCACTACTAGCTGCTGGGTTTGTTTTCACTGAAAGTGCATTAGATAGACTACAACTTGGAGCTGAATAGTCAGTGAAAATAAATAAATAAAAATTAAAAACAAAAGTATGATATGTGAGTGTACGAAACATTCCTTTGTGAGGATTTACTGCTTTTCTTGGTTTTGATCTTTTTGAATTTTGGAGTGTTTATTAAAGAAACATCACTGCAAGCTTATACAGTGTGTGGCAAGTCTCTCTGCACTCAGCAGGGTGAGTTGGAGGCAAGTAATTGGCTGCTGACAGAGGAAGAGTAAAGGCAAGGACTTAATTATCACATGAGACACAACTAATCGACTGGGACGCTGTCAGCAGGCCAAAACGCATTTTCATTGAACCAGACCCTCCCTTCAGCTCCAGATGGGACTGAGCAGGACAAGAATGTAGGACATCCAGGAAAACACTACTCGCAATCAATGGGCCTTCACTTGTTCAAGTAATTCATATGGGTGGTATAAACCATGTCTAAATGCACTGCAGATGGCACAGATGGTTAGTGACCACCAATAAGGCTTTCTTAAGCTTAGCAAAACCCAAACATGGACACTGAATTAAGATCTTCCTTTGTAGATGCAGGTACAAGCGAGAGATGAACCGCGACAGTAATGAAAGCATGTGCTGTTCCTCTCCCCCTGAGACTGCCTCTGGCTGTACACACAGCACTGACGATTATCCTCACATACAAAAACAGACCAGCTCATAGCTACACCTTGCTACTATTACTCGTTGGCAGGGTTAACCCACAGAGCAGAATATCCAGCCTGTGTTTAGAATTAGCAGTCACTCTTGGGCAAGCTGCTGTTGCTATATAAATAAATACATGTGACATATTTAAGATTAATTCCAGTTAATTATGACTCTCAGTCCTATTTCTATAGTTTTAAATCTGTGAATGTGGCGACATCCCTAAAAAGAGACTGGACAAGGCAAGAAATATCAGGCAAGTGTTAAACAAACCTCCAGTTACTTAAATTTATTTTGAAGGGAAAAATAAATCATTATCCAAGCTGTCTGTTGTAAATGTTCATCTCAGTTTACAGACTAACATCCTAGTTAAACTCATGTTTATTCCTCCTGCTGGGCTTACTGTGGTTGCAGTGATGAGTATTATTATAGCATTATTATATTCAGTATAAACAACAGCAAAAATTATGACAATAAGACCAAAGTTGAAATAAATCCCAGTTATTTGTGAGTGCTACTTTGGCATACCTTGGTGTTAGCCATATCCACAATGTACTGGTCTCCCTTCACACACTCCATGACATTGAAACCATCGCGGTCCAACACCTTGGCCTGTGAGTTACCAGAAACCACCAGGATGACATCACCAGTGATGCTGTACTGTAGGGACTTGATCTGATGGCTGAGGGGATACACACACAAGACACACATGAAGACAACAGATTGCATTTTTGTGGTGCTGATAAGTTCTGATGTCTTTGTGCGTGTTTACAAGCCATCTGTGAACTGTAATTGGACCAAAAACACTGTTATACCAAAAACATTGTTATATAAGAAGCTTTTACTCCTTCAAAAGGGAAAAAAAACAAACACCAGATAAGTGTAGCTATAGGAACAAAACAGCACAACATCTGATGTACATCTGATGGTTGGTCACTTTGATGTACAACAAGCAACACACAAACATACTTAATCATAACAGAGCATAATGGCATTTTAAAGCTAAGAAACGGAAAGACTATTAACACACGCTGAAACATATTACACACACAAAACATAATGAAAACCATTGAGAGTAAATAAACATAATAAAGATCTGTTATTACTGACATGTGCTACATTAAAAACATAAAGTATGCATTAAAAAAAAACATTTTCAAAAACAATATGTGATTTTTATGTTTTCAATTTTGCACTTATGCCATTCTACAATGCACAGCAGTGCATGCAAGTGAAGAGACCGACAACTATCTGGACCACTTAACCAGAGCGAGATTAGCAATTGGGGTCAATATCAAATAGCATTAACACAGCAGGGGGTAGATGGGGCACCAAAATTTCCATACATAGACCAAAAGTTCCATTGCTGAAATGAAAGTGAGGCTAGCATCAGTGCCGTTCTTAACTGGTATCTTCAAATAGCCCCAAATGCTCAGATTCTTCATTGTTTGACACAAGTTTGACTCATGTTCAAGCTCATGAGTTGCCTTTTTGAGGAAAGAGGAACAGTAGACCTCAACAGCACAGCTTTCTATATGAAGCTTGTTAGGTAAACCAAACAGGCTACTGAATCACACTGCAATCAAATTAAATGTAGCGTAAATTTTTGTTAATAAGGGGAAGCCTGCTCCAGCTCAACCCTCTGGTTCCCAAAACCAAAAAGAATTAGATCTTTGATGATGGCTTCAGTGGAAGACAGAATAAACACACGCGGACACACAAACACCCACATATCTCAACCATCTGCTTCTGAAAGGCTCATTTTGAATGAAAAGAGAGGATGTCACAGAGTTAACGTGAGGCTCAATGAAGCTCAACAAATGTGTGTTTGTGTATATGTGTACACTTTGGCACAGTGAGTGTACTGCATGTTTGCATGAAACTAATTAACCACATGTTAAGCAACTGTGCTGATGTCCCACGTTGTGTTCTCAGAAACAGACTCACCACTCACAGGGCTGCAGGGACCTGAAGGCCTGCAGAGCCTGGTCCATCCCGGCAAAATCCCAGAAACGAACATCATAGTCATATCCACCAGTCACCAGACGGGCTCCAGAGGGGTCTAAGCCAAGAGCCGACACCTGAGGAGAGAGGTGTTTTATTTACAAGTTAAAGACAATCTATCAGTTCATTTTTAAATTATCCTCCAAAAGAGGCAAACCAACTGTGGAAAGTTTCTTAATCTGTTAGAAATTTTTGACAGTGTTGTCATAGTGCCTCCTCTAAAGGCAGCAAAATATTTAAAGTTTGTTCTTGTGTAATCAACCAATTATTCGAATCTAAACTGTCTTCAACTGCAATCAGCAGAGAATCTGGACACCACATTGGCTCTTCACTTAGGACAAAGAGAACTCAAAATTAAATTCACCTTTTTTTCTCACTGCTGCAAAATAGCAAGCAAAAAGACTTGCTGCTGCATTTACTAAAATTCAGCAAAAAGTTGGGTAACCTTGGCTGAAAATCTAGTAACTGATGCAGATCTGCACTATGAGATGTTTAGTGTCTGCTAATGTAATACATCTTGGTGCTGATTACAAACCACTTATGATGAATAAAGACCTTCTTATTCTTTTTTCCTAACAGAAAGTCATTGAATAAATTTCCACAGAACCATATCATCAACAATTATAATCATTTAAGTGCTGAAAGAAGAAGTTCTTACTGTCTTGGTGCCATGCTGTAGAGTGATCTCATGGTGTGTCTGGAATCTTCTTCACTGGATTCTGGAGCAGAAAGTTGAGATGAATACAAGGAAACAGTAAAAGAAGACAGGACTGAATTAGGTGTGTAGTTACATGGTAGCATTTCATTCCAAGATTCAATCAAAAAAGAACTGGTTGTGTGACTAAAAAGTCTGGAATCAGTCATCTGCTGCAAATTACTGACTGGGAACATTGGCACTGATGAATGTGAAAAGTTAGGACCTGAACTATTTCACTCACAGCTTGGGACATACACCAATGTAGTGTATGCATCATCATCATTTAATATGATGATACATATAAACTGGTAGTAGTTATATACCTCCACCAAATAGACAAGTTGCAGGAAATGTGGTCACAATCTCCCCTGTCTTCCTGAGTTATGGTGTTAAATAATGGCCAAAAAAGTGTTTTTGGCAGAACATGATGATGTCACAGTGAAGCTGACCTTTGACACTTATTGGACATAAAATGTCATCACTTCATCATTTTATCCTAGTTGACATTTGTGTTAAATTTAGTCATTATTATCTTATGAATTCTTGAATTATAGCCAAAAACATGTTTTGTGAGCTCACAGTGACCTAGACCTTTGACCTTTGACCACCCAAATCTAATCAGTTCATCCTTGAGTCCAAGTGGAAATTTGTGTCAAATCTGAAGAAATTCCCTGAAAGCGTTCCTAAGATACTGCCTTCATAAGAATGGGACAGAAGGACAGCCAACCTGAAAACATAATACCTCCAGCCATGACTGTAACCAGCATGGAGACACAATAAAACAGAAAAAATACCAAACTGACAACAGAACTACTGTTCAGCAAAACAGCATGATAATCTCATTATTTACAGTGCAACAGACATCACTGCTTATATTCTCTTGTGCTGCCATCTAATGGTGGAATCTTAAAAGTGCCGCACAATACAGCAGCAACTGGTGTCTTAATAGGCTTTTTTTTTACAGAAGAGATTTTGACATGTCACTGAGGAAAAGCACACTTGTAAATAATAAAATAAATGATAGTTCACTGTTTCAACTTACTGGAACACTTGAGTATACCAGAGCCATCATATTGTTATTTTTAATGCCTGTGCTTTTCCTACTAAGTTAAAACATTTGTTGTGAAAAAGGCAAATGTGAGGCAGCAGGAAGACAGATGGAACATTTTAAACAGAACAAATAAAAACTCAAGGACATTCACATTGTGTACCTATGGGAGATATTTTGTCATTTTCACAAAATACATTCTGTTAAATGGGTCATTTCAGACATACGTCATCATCATCATCATCTTGTGCCTCCTGATCGTCATCGTCGTCATCATCACTGTGAGCTGCGCTGCCTGTGTAACCTGGTGGAAGAGGCGGTCCAACAAGCTCATCATCATCCTCCTCTGCTGTGCGTTGACAAGGTACTGGAGGCCCAATAAGCGCAGAGTCAGAGTCGGAATCTGAGTCTGAGCCTGAGCCACTGTCACTGCTGCTGTCACTCTGCTCTTTTCTAAAAAGAAAAGACAATTGAATTGTCAGAGAAAGCAAAAACTTTTATCACACTCAAATAACAGACATGTAAATTAACCCCTGAGATAAAGAGCAAACTGTAATATAGTGTTGAATCAAACGCAAAAACTCAGAAATCTCTGGTTACCTGGAAGTAGCAGCTGCGGCTTTGTCTTTCTGAGATTGAACTGATGACTTGACTGACTTGGAGCTCTCTCCTTCCTCCTCCATCGGAGTCTCCTTCTGCCGCTCCTCTAGGGATACAGCAATTACAATTACATACTCTGCATTACAAAACGACTTGTCAAATAATGCTAGTTGATAAACCTACCTAATACACGCTGACTCCGCTCAATAGCTGTTCGTCGGGTCTGTTCAAAAATGGCATCCAGGTCAAATGTGCGGGCTTTCTTACCTGTTAGGAACAATGACTGCCATGACTCATATTGTCACATTTAATACACAATGATCAAAATAAGCAAATACCAAATATTTAAGTATTGTGCTGGATTAGACATACCAAACCCAGAGAATCCCATGACAGATGAAATGTCTCCATCACCACTCATCTTTCCTGATGCTGCAAAAATGGCCAGGGCAGTAGTTATTATCATCTTGTTTATTATGAGAACTGTAGTAACAATTGGCTTTTTACAAGAATGCACAAAAATACAGTATGTAGCTCTCTTGATTGTGTTGTTTTCTTTGTAAACAAAGCCTTTTCAACTACAAGCACCATTCAGTGACCACCTTTGTAAACCAGAGTGTGAAAAAAGTAAGTATGAAGCTGTGAAAGCTTAAAACACATAAATGATAGCATAAGCAGTCAGCCACAAGTAAGAATATAACAAAAACTATACATGGTCATAAGTCTCATGTGGTTTGATGCCCTACAGTCAAATGTGCATGCCCAACAAGTGTCATCCCTCTAGATCGCTTAAATGTAATGTTATGGTAAAATACGGAGACTTGGGTACAATAAAGAACAATAACGGCTTTTAAGAGAATTAAAGCTATGGCTAACTACGGGTAAAGTTAAAGTTTTAAGAGTCTGCGTTGGTAATAAATGCTTGCTATCAAATAAGCTAGCAAGAACAGCAACGACGTTTGCTTCTTTTCACATACTTGCTTAAGGTAGCTAGCTGAGAAATGTCAAGCAAACTGGAAATGCAGCCCGTTATACCGGCACATATATTTAAGTTGTGAAAAACTGATGTACTAAACTTTCTAGACGTGTGAGAGCAAAAAGTTGCTACCTTCGTCCACTTTGTTGGGATCCATGTTTTCAAATACGACGGTCACCTTTGACCTCCGGAAGTCCTTCTTCTTCTTCTTCTTCTCTTCGTGTTTAGCTCACAGGCTGAGCTCAGAGCGCCGCAGTTGACCTGTGCAGGATGCTTTATTCGTTATAGCACATAAATGAAGTGTCATTTAAGAGGGATTTCTGTTAATGTTTTTTTTACGCGAAAGATACGTTTGGTTTAATACAAGAGATTAAATACAGCATCACTTTTTATAGTGTGAAGTATAAGCGTGTGTAAGCAATCTGTCAAATTTAGATAGATCCACTGCAAAATCCAGAGTATAACACAAGAGGCAAAAGGCCTCCTGGTTACATTTAGACTACAGAATACAGACTACAGAAATATGTCTGCCTCTGTGATATTTGCCGGGAAAAAAATCACACTAACAATAAAATGAGTCAAACATTAAACATTAAGATGCTTATGTGCATTTAGTGGGTAGCTCTATCAGGCTGCAGGTCGAGAAAACAATGAAAATGGGAGGAAACAGCTTTTAAATGCTTTAATCCAGATATTTAATTGTAAGGTGATCAAGGCTGTACAAAAATAAATTATAAATTTAGAAAACTCTGCACACTTACACATAAATGGCACAAACCTACATTCTCAAGAAGAGGACATCAGATGTCAGTAAGACAAAGAAAGTGATTACATCACATTTATTGTAGGTCTACTTTAAAAATATTAAAAAAAAAAAAAAACAATCTGTTGCAACACATTTATTATCACCACTGTTCATATCTAAAAATGATCATTTCTATTATCACAGTTTATAATGCTTCTGATTTATAGTATTCTTAATAGGCACATAAAATCTTGGAAGTTTTTTTTCCCTATACCATCTACTTTATTGTCACCATGGCACTGTTTTTCCTTTCCTTGAGAAACTCAAATGTCCTCTGCAGCCACCATCCTCTCAATAGCAGCCCAGTCTATTTTGCTGAGGCTGCTGCTGCTGGCGCTCTCAGACAGGTTGTCCAGCCAGTCCATCCCTGACACACCAGCTCTGGCACCATCATCCTGCTCATCCAACAGCCCAGCCAAAACCTGTGAAGTGTACATCAATGGATTAAACTTGACCTGAGACCACACCATCTATCACCAAAAAATTATTTCCATTTGTGACATCATTGCTACTTAATAGAAAAGCAACATTCCTCTCAGATTTAGGCTAATATGTGATGAAAAATGGGATTCTTACTATGTTAGACTCTGACTCCCCTAGGTCCAGGAGCCTATTCATTTCTGAGGAGGGCTCCCAAGGGTTCACCTTTTCTCTGTCTTCTGTCTTCGTCTGCTCCCTCTGGATTCCAGTTGCTCCTGACGGACTTTTGGTCGACTGTGTCTTTCTCTGGAGTCCAACATGCCGCTCCTCACTCCGGCCGGCTCTGAGCAGTTTAGTATGGCTCTTTGTGTCAGTGAGCATGCCACGCCTGGTCACCTGAGACAGACGATCCCTTGGCAGAGAGGTAACTAATACCAAGTAAATAAATAAATTACACAACATAAATAAGTTTTTCCAAATGTAATATTTTCTTTCATGGCATTAAGTGGAAAAATATTTGTCAAAGTACTTATTTTTTCACAGGTAATATCAGTTTAGTTGAATATTATTACAATACCGGGTCTATGTAGTCCCAGTCTCCTGGAGTGATCCTCAGAAGGCCGTCCCTGCACCTCAGCCGTCCATGGACGGAGGTGGGGCTGAGTTTGTCCTGACTGGGACGTAATTCTTTTATCATTGGCAGATACACTGTAAGCCCTAAGAAAATGATATAACCTACATTACTGAATCTAGATGTTTACAGATGTTTAGAATGAATGTGCAAAACAGACTTGCGTCCATACAGATTCTGATCTTTACAGAATAATTAATGATTGATTCATGTATCGGAGTACAATTGCTATTTAATGAGACAAGAGCCTGGTCGGATTTACAGTGGCAGACAATACCTGTAAGTGCTGCCAGCAGGTGGAGCTGAGGTAGACCGTGTGGTGGAGGGAAACGGAGGAGCCTCAGCCTGTGAAGAGCTGCGTGGGACTGGACGTGTAGTGAGAGTGTCACTGGCTAAAGAACAAGCTTCATGGGTCCTCTGGTTGTACTGCTCCAGAAGCATGAACCTATTAAACCAAATGCAAATAAGAGTTACATTCCTACACATGTATGTCTCCTGTGCACAGACAATGAAAGCAGGTACATACTTTTCTTTTTCCTCTCTTGTTCTCCAAATGGTCGTTTGATTTCTGTTTGTTGATTTCTGTAGAAGGAGGGGTACAGTAATAGTATATGAGAACATGGATGCAATGTTAAAAAACATAACGTGCAATGAAATATCAATTCTAGCAAAAAGGTGACCACATCTCACCACTTTTCCAGAGGTAGAAAAAGGTTTACGCTCCCTCTCCCTCAGGCTCTCTCTGTGTTTTTGATAAACAACCAGTCTTTCCCTCTGTTTCCTTCTCATCCAGATCCTCAGCTCTCTCCTCTCGTCCTCTGGAAGGACACTTTTCTGTGACATCCGGCTTCTTTGCTGCTGATCCAGCCTGTTGTGGGTCACATAACTTTCTCTTTCAGCTCAGGGACACACACAAAGTTGTTTTAGCAGCCATTTGTTTTTGGTAGGTACCATACCTGTTATGGTGTGCAATGTGTGAAGTGGACAAATCCAGGTCAGTCGGGGATAAATACCCTTCCCTTACCAACTCGTCTAAGATCTCAGCTGTATCAGATAGCCCAGTCTGACCTAGAGTCTCATCTTCCCATCTGGAGATTATCAGGTAGAGGGAAAAGCATTGTGAACTGAGAGATCCATAACTGATTATATAAGTCACAACATGGTTATAAGACTTCAGACTACATTTAAACTTACAGATGAGATATTCCAGATGCTTCAGTCAGCTGATCTTTTGTTTCTGGGGGAGAAACAGACAACATTACACAGCTGAAATGGCAGCTTTTAACATTATGGCTGTACTGTGAAAATAACCATGTATCTGACTACAGAAAGATAAAGAATCCATCTAAAATCAGCAATAGTTGAGTTGAGGTCTTAGTTACTTAATATTCAACTTTCTTTTAATTTGCAGTTGGCATTCAGGAGTATTACTGTGACATACCTGAACAATGTGTAAAACCTTTTACCTTTATCAGACATTTTAAAATATAACTATTTATACAGTAAGTAATGTGTTTGAAGTAGTAACTTTTTTCAGGAAATGTGTGAATAAACTGCAGCTTTACTTGGAGGGGTGTGAAGATAGGCGGGACCAACTCTGTGACCGTGAGAAGGGGATAAATAATGGAAAGATGGTTCCTGATTTTCCTCTTCCTCTTCATGGACGTTCGGTTCAGTTTCAGTGTCAGATCGTGGTGTCCATGCTGTTACAGATGGAGAATATACACCTGGCATTAGTAGAGGCTTATTTAAAAAAAAAAAAACAATTGTATTGTGTTATGTGTTAACTCTATTAAAGCAGCAACTTTTGCTTCTTGGTTTCAATGAGTTGCAATGGGATTTAAATACAATGCAGTTTTGAATTTCTATATAGATGAAGTGTTTGGAGGCGCACCTTCCTGTGGAACAGACAGTCTGACTGTTTTTTTTACTGCCATTGTAGTCTTCACATCAGGAGTCAAGACCGGGGTGAGCTTTTCAATGGTGTTCACCAGCTACACAAAAACAAAGCAGGACAGAAAATGTGTCAGCCTTATTAGCAAATTTGTAAACTTGGTTGTTATTAAAAAAAAAAACAAAAAATGAGCAAAATGAATATAAAATCAACATGCTTATGTAAAAATAATACCATCCTGGAGTTGGAAAAGTCCATCTCCAGATAGTCTGCAATGTTCTGTAGTGCAGCCAACTGGGCATCCAGCTCTGACAGGCGGGAGGAGAACCAGACTGTAGGAGGCGAGGAGGAGGCTGTGTGAGGCCCAACACTTTGCGTCTTTATGGCTCGACAAATCGTAGAGTCGAGAGTTGGATCTGCCACATCTTGTGAAGTGACTGTCTCTTGATCTGTATTGGGCTCAATGTGGCTGAGTGGCAGAGAATCCTCAGGGAAATCTAAAGTACACGTTACAACAGATATTTAGACCAAATTTTACCAACAGTGTTGTCCTTCATCACATTTGATCATGTAAGACCCTCTAAATAAAGACCTGGGTAAATGGTGGGTTTCAGGAGATTGTCTGGAATCACGATTGAGGGTTGCGGATCAGCAGCTGCAGCAGCACTCCTAATAACAGAAGTTGCAAGAGCATGAAGCTCAGCAGAAGTGGGTGAAGAGGGGCGGACGGAAGGAACATCATGTGTTCCTGGGCTGAGACTCAGCGGCAAATCATGGTGCAGTGCTTTGTCTTCTAGATCCAAAACACTTATGAACTGGCGGCCATGCAGATCCTGAGACAAAGACGAAGAAACAGAGAGAAGTGTATCATAATATCCATTAATTAAAGTAAACCCTAGCTAGAATGCAAATTTAATATAAAAAAGGTATGCATGTGCATAGAACATATATGAAAATATGGAGACCATGGTCAGTTTTGTAAAAAAGACATATTGCATTCTACGCAGTGAAAAGCAGGTACTAGTATACTGTACTATGGTCATTACAAAATGTAGAATGTGGAATGACCTGGAATGACCATTCACAAGCCCTAAGTCCACATTCATGTTTGGCCTCTTACCAAAATCTTCTCTGGTTTCTTTGGGGTGTCATCTGTGTCTTGAACGGGATGTTCATTACAAACCTGGAAATTCTGTGAACTTTGTGCTGTGTGGAGAAAACACATACACACATACACATACAGTTTAACTCAACGTTGTATTCAGAAAAAATTAAAAGTTCTGTGCTGTCCTTGCACGTACAAATTCAGATCAACTTACGTTTAGGGATTCTAGGAGCCACGGAGGCAGACACAGCTTTATCCACAAGTGTGGGAGGAGAAGCTGAAGGGAAAACGGTCAACATGTCACTATCTCAGACTCTAGGTTTTGAAAATCATGCGGTTAAAACAACCCCTTTATTTTACTGAACAGAGGCAGAACATAAAAATTCAATTTGTTATTAATTTTTGATTGATCAAAAAAGCACATTACCACAGCATTTCGATCAATTACAATCACAAGAGCAGTGTGATAACAGTGCAGAATATTAATACTATTAATCTTCACTCACTTGGGTCTGTGTTGGTGAAAGCATCATGGCACTCTGGGGGTCTTTTACATGTGGATGCAAAAGCGTGGAGCTCAGCTGAAGTGGATATGGCCTTGTTCAATAATCTCTGACCAGTCAGCAAGGAGTCAAAGGATCCTTGGATTTGAAGTTAATGAAAAGAGAAATCAATAGAATTGTAAACACAGAATTATAATCTACCCATGTGTCTGGTTAAGACCTAAATTACTGTGCATGAATTACATATACAAATAAAGACCACTGGGTAAATTGCTATGATATTTTGCTAATTAAAACAAGATTACTACAATCAACTTAAGTACACTTTGCTCTTTTGATTATCTTCAAGCTTAATAAGGCAGAAGAAAGCTCAAGGAAAACTTAACTCATCCGCATTTCAACAGAATGAGATTAGTGCCAAGCCATCAAAGAAATTGCACGTGAGATCCAGGCAATTAAACGGGCAAAGTGCAACCTCACTTTATTCAATCACTATAAATTTTAAACTGCAATAATGCAGATCTTGGTCCTTCCTCTGAGATGTAGTGGTCTGTGTTTATCTTGCATTTTCCACATATAATAAAACACTGAATTATTGGTCTTTATCACTGTTTCTTTTTATTACTGCTACGAAGCCAGTCCTTTCTTTAATGCCACCAATCTACTTCTAATCTATTAGCTGGCAACATAGTGGACCTAAATCATTTGAATGCACAGTAACTGGTCTATCTTTGGAAAAGATGTGTATAGTCAGGAATATATCTGAGACTTACCAAGAGGAATGGCAAAGTCATGTCCGGGGGTGATCTCCTCTATAGCTGCAGGCTCTGCATTTACTGGCTCTGTTGGCTGAAGACATTGGAACACACGAAATGAAAATGGAATAAGAATTTAATATTGTTCATAGCACAAAATACTTCCTATTAAAAGTGATACTGGTCTACCTCTTGCGTAGGGATGATGGGCTCATTTGGTCTGAATGTGACCTCTGTTTTTCTTGCCCTCCCTGCCTTCTCCTCTCTCCTCCTCTGCCTATAAACAACACACAGCAAGCAGAGAGAGTAAAATAATCAGCATCATGATCAATGAAATTTACAATCAATAACATCACTAATAATATATGTGATTGCCTCTTGCTGGAGTTAGAGCTGGGAAAAGTGGTAGCTGGTCTTGTGCTTTCAGTGGGTGGGTCTACTCTAAGCAACTGCAGTTGAGCCTCTTCAATGTTCTGCTTCCCGATCACTGAACTTGTCAACTCCTCCATGGAGAAGAGACGGGTCATTTGGGTTGAAGGAGCTGCCACGGGCACAATCTGTGGCAGAGACAGATATCTGTAAATTACAACGCAAGATTTCATGATACCTAATTTAAACATCTTGAAGTCACAGATGTATTGCTTACCATTTTTGGTCCAGACTCTATATGTAGAAGCTTAATTGGAGGTGTTTCTCCAATTGGAGCTGCAATGGCGGTGGAGGGCCTAGAAAAAGATGGTAAGGGTAGTTTGGGGAAGGTGATGTTGCTATGTGGAGCAGGTTCACAGTGCAGCAGGCGAAGGCCCTGCGTTGGTGCAGGCATATGAGCTGTTAAAGCAGGAGGAAGTAACAAGAACTCCTGCCCCCTGGACCTCTCTGGTATCTGAATCTGGGGTTGAGAGTTCCTGGGAGCTGGATCATGTAAATGATTAAAACTGAGATGTCTTCTTGGAACTGAAGACCCATTTCTTTTTTCCTCTTCTGCCCTCTTTGAGGCGACGTGATGACTGTGTTTAAGTTTGGGCTGATGGGATTCTAGAGGTGCAAGGTTTGCAGTGTGCAGCATCTGGGCAACTTGGACTGGAGGATAGTGTGGGGCACTCTGCTGGGGCAACGGAGGACGATGGAGCTGAAGTAACTTCATGCCAAAGACCTGGGAAGCAGGGTCATTTTGAATGCTATCATTAGAGGGCAGCTCCATGGGAGCATTGGGAACAGCATGACTATTGTCAGTAGTGGCTAGTAGCCCCTGGGAGGATGGGATTAACCTCCTGTTTTGTCTAAACTGGATTTCTGGCGACTCTGCCTGGACAGTCAGAGGCTGCATTTCCTGAAGAAGAGAGAAGCGATAATTAGCTTGATTTCACTGTTTCATTTAGATATTGTTTACACAAAAAGACAATATGTTACAACTTTAAAATACATTTGGCCAATACCTGATAATTTACACCTGCACTATTCACAGTGGAGGGTAGATTCCTGGTGATCTGATGCTGGCCATCTGTTGGAGAGGTTTTCCCTGAGCTTTGTACAGCAGGCTGGTCTGCAAACATACATACAGGGGCCTGACTGAAGTGAGTGTTTTTGGATCCTGAATTTGGCACACCTGCCTGTGTCTGCGGTGCTGCAGAAATGGCGGTCTGAACAGGTAAGACATTTGGTTGAGTAATGAAATTGGTCGTATAAGATGAAGGCACATTAGGGTGTGAGGAGTTCATGTTAGACTGAGCCAAAGCAGAGCTCTGCTGGGCAAGTTGCAGGTTGGAAAATGATGCTCCCAAAACTTCCATCAGACTCATGTAGTTGATATTCTGCAACAAAGGACAAAAACACTTCAGTTCACCATAAAGGACAGTTGAGTGCAGACTTCTCCTTTGAATCAGTCTGTTCTTACCTGAACCAATCTAAATAAGTCTTCACCCAGTCGCTGTCTCATTGGTGGAGTCTGAGTTGATGATGGCTGATTGGGGTCAGTAGAAACAGCAGTGGGTGCACCAGCTGTGGAGCTTTGTGGTTGAAGGCTTGGAGGATCTACAGGTGTATTGGGGAGCAGCACTCCAATTGAATCAGTGCGCTCTGCATGAACCGAGGCCTCAGGCTGGACAATGGGAGGAGCTTGGGGTTCTGGGTGTGGAGGAGCTTGTAGACTGCTGGGATGACAGAAAAAAAACTGTGAACAACATAACAGACAATTTCAGCATTCAAATGCCACCACAATCGTTAATATATCATTAACTCAGAAAGTTTTTCGAATTCCAGGTGTGGTGTTGAAGAATTACTGTTAATTAAGTATAGAAAACATTACGTAACAAAATAGACTTGGACTCTAGAAGAATTATGCAGTACTGATAAAACTTCTGCTATAATTTTGGCACTAACCTTTTTTTTAAAACATTTACACATTCACATGTGTTTTTCCAACGTTGAACAAGCAACATTAAAAAACTCACAAAGAGGTGGAACTGGACACATCTTCAGTGTTTTCCTGAAACATCCAGGTCTGCAAGCTTTAAACTCTGAGAAGGAAAAAAAGTACAGTTATTTGTGCTTTGATCTTGATGATACATAAGAAGAATGGAAATCCTGAATGGTAATATTCACCGTTTCAGGTGTACAGATGTTTCCATGGGAAATAGAGGATGATACCTCCAATCCCTCACTGCTACTACTTTTGCCTACAGAAAGAAATCAATTAATATTCTCTCTTATGAGGGGGTTGCATTCCAGGAACTTTTATAATCCAGTATAACCAAGTATCATACCTTCTTTTTCAGGTGTAACATCTAAGTCATCGAGAGATAGTTGTTGTGAGTGGGACTGTCTCCGTTGAGCATCAAGAGTCAGTTGATCCTGGTCATTAGAGAGAGGTGTCCTGTGAAATGTCAGTTCCTCTGGTTCATCTGTACGAGAACCACTACAGGAAAACAAACAAATAAACATATATTAAAAGGTACAATAGATTCTTCATATAAACAGTAAAATGAAGAAAAACAAATTATTGAATCAATTACTACAATACAAAATAAACATGGGTACAATTTTATTTTTTCTATCACCATGTGTCCAATTACTGTGATATTTGTTGACATACCAACTTATCTGTCAACAACCAAATTTCAAGATATTTGGTTGTCTATATTTCAAACTTTATAGCACAAACTGGCTTGATATGTCTCTAACTACCCCAATAACAAGTACTTGTATATAAAAGCATGGGGCACTCACATGGACAGTTCTCCTTGTTGTAGATTGTGATCAAGACCAGTGATGGGAGTGTTGGCTGACCCAGGGTAGCCTGTATCAACACTGCTCTCTCTCTCCAGCTTCCTGCCCACATCAGGTTGCAGCACAGGGGCTACAGTCCATTGTGTTTCTGGAACTTGGATGTGGGCACTATAGCTGTCCATCCCGAGTAGAGCAGTGTACCTCCACTCCAGTAAGCTGAGGGAAGTGAGGACAGCGGGCGCTGAGGCTTTGACACGAATCACTACTCCTTCATTTGCTGCCCCTCCAGCCCCTCCTCCCCTCTCTTTCTTCTTTTTGCCATGATGTCCCAGTAGCACCCTCCTATCAGCCCAGCGTACCATCCACTCCAGCAGCCTGCCCAGCTCTGGAAACTGAGCCTCTAATTTAGGATCCAGACCCTGCTGCAGTTCAATCACAGCTTCCACTGAAGTTGAGGAGCCAAATATCGAGGCCTCTGGTGGCTGCCCCATGGGAAAGGCACTTTGAACAGGGCTAGTTTCAGAAGCAGACTGGCCTCCTTTCATTCTTTGGGCTAATGGCACACTGCTTTGCTGTCGGAGGCCAAACAAACCTTTTTGCCTGCCAGTTCTTAGCCCAGGAAGAGAGCTGACAGAAAGGCTAGTTCTGGATATGGGGGCTTCACTCCAAATGGAAGATGTTTGTGGCTCAGGTGTTGTACCTTGTTTAACAGGCTTGTAGCAGCACCCAGCTCTGAACACTGGGGGATCATTACTCCAGTGTTTTCTCCCAGGGTGGTGCCCATCTCTTTGACGGCGATGAATACTCGTGAGCACATCAAAAGTGAGGGAATGCAGCTCTCTCTCCCTCAGCTGGGAGGAGAAGCTCTTCAGCAAAGGAAGTTCACTGCCTGAGTCCCCTCCATCAGCGCTATCCTTCTCTAGCACATAGCTGAGGAAGAGCTCCAGGAAGTTTAAGTACTCCTCATCTTCCAACTCAAACTCCCAGGTACCAACCACTGGTAGGGAGGACTTCTCACTCCCCTTGGTGTCGTCTAGGTGAGTCTCCTCTTGAATAGCATTTTTGATCTTAACAGCAGTCTTCTTTGCATATTGTCTGTCTCTTCCTTTTTTTGCTTTTTTGTCCCTGAAAAGAAAAAACAGAGCACATAATAAGCCACAACACAGATGATACATCAGAGTAATAGCAGTGCTTTTATTCCACACTGGCTACCTGGTCATGAGCTGGCTGTGCTGTTCAGGGGAGATGGCCTCAGATGTATTCTCTGCTGTGTCTCCATCACTACACACTGGGGGGAACCCACAGTCTGTTAAAGTGCTGGTGCTCAGGCTTGTACCCAGTGAGAGCTGCCTTAACACGGCCATCCCGTGTTTGCTTCCCCTGTCCTCTTCTTCCTCCTCTTTCTCCCACAGATGGAGCTCAGGTGGGGCCAGGTGCCTCCGCAAACGCCCAAGATGTTTTCTCCTCTGCCTGTGTTTGTCTTGAATCAGAACCATCATCAACTCATCCACCTCCTCTTTTTCTCCTTCTAGAGACAGAAAAGAGACAGTGACATTTAAAAATACATTACATGTGGCCTTAAAGCAAAGGCACAATCTCTTCAATACAACAAGATAATTTTTACCAGATAATGCTAAATCCCTGTTTATGTATTCACTTAAATCAATACACACAAATCACATCCTTTAAGTGTTGTATAGCTTTTTAAAGTAACTTAGTGAACAGAGATGTTCATACCAAGGACACTGCATTGCCTCAGTCTCTGCAGCAGTGAGTTATACTTCTCTCTCAGCGGGACTCTGACAGACTCTTCCTCCTGCGGGAAGGCTCGCACCAGCATGTCGGCCACCTAAGAAGAAGAACAGGGAAGGATGATAAATTTAATAACTCAAGGTCAGTCAGTTTTACTTTAATAAACACTGCTTGTGTAAGAAATGGCAAGTATCAAAGTCATTTCACCAAAGAGGCGGGAGGTAGTTCAGACACAAGGCTGAGTAGTATGTCCTGAAGAATTTCTTCAGCATTGAGAAAGCGTGAGAAAGGCAGAAAACGACAGGCCCACTGGAGAGCATCGATGCAGCTAGATCTCACTTCTGAATCACCAGAGACCTAAGGGACACAAATACACAACATAACTCACAGGGTGTCGGTAGCTAAGAATATTTACAGTCACACAACCACACACAAATATAATACCTGTTCATCTCTACTCTGCTGTCTGGCAGCCTGATATTTCCTGCAGGAAATGGAGAGTTGGTCTCTGACATGCAGCATCCAGCATAAACCACACAGCTCTCTGAAACAGACTTGTAGCAGAAATATAGTTAATAAGTACTATCTGAAAACTGATATAATAATAGCCACATTGCACATTACATGGCATCTTACTTATAATTTGGATGGTATCAGGGTCCAAGTGACTGTCTTTGTTAAGTCCCCGTCTGAAGAATCCACTTCGGGTGACAAACTTCATCAGGCCGTCTGGGAAAGCCCTCTCTTCTTCAGCAGCCGCTGGATATGAGTACTTCTTCTTGATCTGAAAACAACACCAGATATTTCCACTATTTAAGATGGTATGGCACTTCATCATAAAGTGTAATCACAAACTTTTAAACACTGACACCCTTTACGTACCTTGTATAGTAGGTGTCTGGCATGGCGCAGATGGGTGATGTACCACTGGGCAGCAGGATGGCAACAACGAGCAGATCTCAGAAGTAAAAGTAATCTTTGCAGAACCCCAGACACTTTGTGACGTGATGCAACTTCTGCAAACTGCCCTGTTGTCCCTATTGGGTCCTAAAAATGAGACACACGCAACATTTACTTACAGGATTTGTATGTGAACAAAGGTAAATGTTGATCTTCTACTTCATATACCTGTGTGTTGGGGGAAGGCTGAGGACAATAAAGAGGTGGGGAAGGTAGATATAGTCCATTGGGCACCAACATAGGTAGGCAGGAACACAAGTCCTTGGCTGTTTCCAGCAAGGAAGACAAGGGTGAAGACATAACGTTCACTCCAGCCATGACTGATGCTTTCAGAATCTCCTGTATGGAAACCTGCAATGAATCCCAGTCTTCTCCTTCCAAAGGGTCTATTAAAAGGAGGTGAGACAAGGCACAGATTAAAATTAAAGGGTTTTATGTGTGTTGTCGTCATCTAACAGTTGTCAGGTCACACATACCTATAAAGCTCTTGTCACCATCCATGTCTCTGTGCTCCTGGGAGTTGGACTTATTGCCAAGAAGACACTCCAACTCAGCCTGAAAAATGTTTTCTGCTTCCAGAACTGTCGGGAGATGGAGCTCTCTCCTCCTCAGCCTATCATAAAAGATGTCACAGGTATGCTCATGAAAACAAAGTTCGAAACTGGCAAAAGTAACAAAAACTTGCACCATACACATTATTATTCTCTCCCTAATTATTTTGAATGCCTTCTATCACACTGACCGAGCAAAGTTGAAGTGATCAGTGCAATAGCTTGTATAGGCCAGACTCAGAGACACTGCTGTCTTCCAGTCCCCAAGATGGTAAGCCAACCACACAGCCTCAGGAAGCAGACCTCCTAGCAGGAGCAGGTCCTGGGCGTACTCCACTGTCCACACTTCTGACAGATGCTGTTGTCGAACTGCTGAAGCCACCTCCTCCTGGCACAGTGGCACCAAGCGCCCAACACTGGGAGCTGAGAAAAGACATATTACCACATTTGCAATATTAATGAAGAAATAATCTTTTTAACTGATAAATAACTTTTGGAAACTTACCATCAGGTAAATGTAGTGGAGGCAGGACAGTCACATTGTGAGGGGGCAGGATATGGAGGGGTTGGTTGGTGAAGTACGAGGCCATGAATCTCCCCAGGGTCTGAACCACTGCACAGGCTGCTTCACTTTGGAGGTCCATCGGGAGCCACGGGCAAGGAAGAGAGTCTGCAACAAGACACAAAAACAGGGCTAATAACTAACACAGTGAGGTATAACTGTTATTTGTGTAATCACAGAGAAACAAAGGCACACTTTTATTCCACAGCTCCACCTTTCAGACAGTGTGTCATATTTTATTAATGTATCTAAGTAAATCTGGGAAGGTTGAGATGCTAGTTATTTACAACCTAATTGCTTTAACTGACTCACATGTGAAAACTTTCTATGACAGAGGAATTATTAGGCATGGCTGACCTGTTATGCAAGACATATTGTCTTTCTGGTGTCCAGCCCTGTGCAGTATTAGGCGGGCCATGTGGTCACCTAACTCCTGGGCCTCCCTTAGACAATACTGGGACAAGAGACTGTACAGGAGTGCCAGACAAAGCCGTGTCTCCTGGAAGACCCTACGATCACAACCTAATAAAAAGACATACAATTACCATTTCAGACTGAATGAGAACATGTGGTGTACCTTAAGGGAAATACTGAAACAATGATCCTTACTTTTGACACTCTCCTCACAAATTTGGGACTGCCAAGCATCAGCACTTTTTGGATACATGCCACACAGGAAAAGATGTTCACCTGGGGGGAGGAGCGTGAAATGCTAAACAACACCAGTGATTATTCAGACATAACTATTCTTCTAATTGATCTGAATCACAGTAAAACTACTCTATTGTATTTTTTATTGGGTTTGTTTACCATAAATGTACAAAATCAACATTTTATTTATGTCCTGTAGCTGGTACAATAACCATAGTTAGGTAAACAGTTCATCTGTTTCAGACCTGGGTAACTCAGCAGTGCAGGGCCCTCCTCCAGCCTTCCTCCTGTAGCCTGCAGAGCTGTTTGGATCTGTGACATGATGAGAGACAACTGTTGCTGCTCCTCCTCCCACCCATCGCAGCCTTTAAACCTTTCAAGTTCTTCCAGATACTGCTGGGTGATCTTGTACACCCACTGCCATACTCCAAACAATCTGGCCAAAAACAGAAAATCACCAATCTTCTTTGACTTTAAATTCTAGGTGAAGCATGGCACAAAATTACCCAGGCTGAAATCAACAACAACATATTTGCTCATAAACACTGGTACATAAAAAGCCAAGAGTCAGTCTCTACCTGCTGGATGGTCGCTGAGGGACAGGCTGTTCCTGATGTAGCGAGCTGAGATTCTTTGCTTTCTCTTCAAATTGTAGCAGAGGCACATAGTGTACATCTGAAGGCCAGAGCTGTGGTGGCCGGGAAATAGATTCCTTCTCTGCAGAGGACCAGACAGTTCTTTGCTGCAGGCTGTAGGTGTGGTCTAGAGAATCAGAGACCAGCTGCAAGATATGCAGGGTGGAGGATAGATTTTGAGATGACAGCTGACAGTGACCGGTCTGGTAGAACTCAGGGTGAGGGGTCAGCATGAGACGTGCCAGCCGTTTACTGAGCTCTACCACCAGCCCCAGGCAGCACGGCCCATCTGAGTGAGCGCTATCCCAGGGAAGAAAAGATAGAAGGGCTTTGATAAGATGAAGCAGGCAAGTAGGAACTGTGGTATTCTTTTTTCCTGTGTGGACCGTGGAGCTGGGGATCAAATGGAGCAAAGCAGCAAATCGCACCACACAACAGAGGATATGCTTCAGCAGACCAGCTCTGTGTTCCACAGCATTTCCTAGAGACATGCTAAAAGCCCAGGCTGTTAGCAGTTTACTCTGGATTTTCCCAAGTTCACGATGAAGAGAAGTCTTTCTCTCTGTTTCGGCAAAGTCCTTTTGATAATCTGGACCAGTAATAAGTCCAGAGTCAGTGTGGGTATCCAGGGCATGGAGTGTGTCAAACATGGAAGCAAACTCCAAACGACCACCAGCCTCCAAATGAGAACCAGCAGGAGGTCCATCTAAATCAGAGTCATCCTCAAAGAAAGTCTAGGAAACCACACAGTCAAACAGCAAGTCAAAGACAGTTATAAGCAGCCATGATGATGTGTTCTTATTCAGTGTAATTACATGCAGAATACTAGGTTGATTATTCTTACACAGAATCTAAAGCTATAATTTTCTCGCTGGTAACATGTGACCAACCTGTACTTTTTCAAGAAGCTCCTTGGTTCCACCCAGTGTCCCCTGGTCCTGCAGGAAAAGTGGCAAAGTGGACCTCTCTGTGGCTGCTGAGAAGACAGAGTCTGTGGTGGTGGGTCCACATGTAGCAGTGGGGTTGAGTGCCTCAAGGCTGCTGTCAAGATTCAGGCAAGATACAGACTCCAACCATGCCCTCACATGAATCTGAAAGTAATGAATGTGAGCAAAGACATATCGTTAAGAATAGTTCTGAGGAAAGTACATACAAAAGCTGAAGATGACTAAGATCCCTACTCCCACTCATACTACCCTGGTTTACCACCTGTGATTTATCCAGTATCCGGCTGGCCTTCTCGAGATCCTTGCTTGTGTCCTTTAGGAGTGTTTTCAGGAACACAGCAGGAGAAGGCCTATCTAGCACCCTCATGACTGTGGCCATGTAGCCATCAGACACAATGAGATACAACAGCCGTGGATGCCAGGTCACAGAATATCGCTGCCTCAGGATGTCCTGCACAGACAAGCTAGAACTGGACATAGAGGCCTCCCCTTTTCCTGCAGACACTGGTGGTCTACAGAGAGAAAGTACAGTTGGTGAAAAAACAATAAAACTTTTATTACATTGAGCAAACAAGATAAACATTACATGCAATAAACCATCACATTTCACGTTGAATTCATTTTTCATTCATGCTTTGGTAAAATAATAAGAGAGAGGCAATGGCATGACTCTCTTGTGGAAAATTAAGAGTGAAGAAATCAATTGAAAAGATGACCACATTTGAGAGGAAACAATAACTAAGAAGATCAACCCTGGTGTATGTAGATGTCAGATGTATACCTGTACGTGACGAGAGGGTGCAGGGGTAGGAATTGTGCAGGCCCAAAGTCAACACTGCAACCAGTGCTTGTTAGTGTGAGAAGCCCCCCAAGGCGAGCCACCATAAGCAGGGAGCCTCTCTTGAGGACACAAGCCAGGAAAAGGCCACTGGGTGACCAACTCACACTGCCCACCCAGTAGGACCTAAAAGAGAGGATATGCTAAGTTGTTTTCTAAATAAATGCACACTGTGCATCAGAGATTTCTCAGTAGTTCTAATGACAGATGGCCTTCAGGTGATGTAAAAGTTGTTTTCTTCTCTAGTGATGCTGGGAAATGCTCAAACTGTCAACACCACTGTGTTTATTTAAAGTCGTGATGATTCAGTCATGAACCTTCACCAGCAATATTTAGACATTCTGACTAAACAGATGTTTACCCTCAGATAAAGCCACTCATTGGCTGACTACTGCATAACACCAACTACAACACCTGTCCCCATTTTTACTCATGCATACTGTACCTTATATATTTAGAGGGGATTTCCATTTTCTTACTTCCACATCCTCCGAGGCCACTTGATACTGAGACAAAATTCTGTGTGCTCACATAAAGGACTTGTGTAGCCTGATTAAAAAAAAAACAAAAGACAAATCTTGATTCACATTTCTACAGATTATCTACCTGGAAAAAGGAAAAGCTGAAGATGTGAAAAAAGGTGCCAGGTGCTCACCTTTGGCTGCCTCTGGTTCAGGACGATGGCTAACAGTCGGCCATCTGGGGAGAAGGCTGGCACCAAAGCCCCTCTAGACTTCACTGGTTGGCAGGGTGGGGTGAGATGAGACATGGGGTGTGTTTTGGTGGCCCACTGTATGCTATATCCCGAAGAACTACAAAAAGAAATGTGGACTTTTTACTACCGTAATATCCAGAGAGAGTACTGACTGTTACTGTACATAGACCTGCTCACTCACCCCACTCTCATGTGGCCCTCCTCCCATTGAATTTTCAGACAGGTGATGATCAGATTCTTTCCAGATGTGAAAACAAGGGCTGATAAGCAGGCATCACCCATAGCCTAAGGGAGTTTGAAGAAAGATGTAATAACTGCACATCTGTAAAACAGTGCCACTGATTGAAACATTACACAATATAATAAACCTGCAGTCTTACTACATTACAGACCTCTGTCTTTACAAAAATGGTGTGCTGGGATGCTTCTTTGTCTTGTTGGGAAGGCAGAATGGTTTTCTCAAGGGGCTGTATATGTGCCCAGTGTCCCTTGACTGTGCCATCTCGTACTCCTGTCAAATCCCTGACATCCATACACTCCCACAGGAAGACTTGCCCTGTTATGGCTACCAGTAGCACACGCATTCCATCCCCTGAAACCTGTAGAGACAAGCGCGCTGCATTTCCTGTGAAAACACATACATCCATCAACAATGAGGATCGGGATACTGTGCAGCTCATGTTGTAAACAAAGAAAGTATAAACATCACCTTAAGAATCTGCAGCTATATGAATGCAAATATGCACTTGTACATCTCTTGGTTTAATTAACTCTACCACATCTTCCCAGTGACTGATAATATCTTCTGCTGCTAACCACGCAGTTTAAAAAACAGACTGATGTGTATGCCACTTAAACATACTGTGCGTACCTTGACCAGAGGTAAGCATTTGTACAACTTCTGGGGCAGCTGCAGCAGTCTTCAACAAGTCTTTATCCCTGTTCCACAGAAAGAGTTCTCCTGAGACCAGAAGTCCACAAAGCCACATACCTAAAACAACAGCAACAACAATAACAACAGGTAAGTATAAATGTATTCTCAGAATTGACAGGTGACAAATGTTTTGCTTTGAGTTTGTATATTTAACTCACCATTGTGGGATGAAGCCATTTTCACCACACTGCTGAGCAAAGGATGGAGTTTAGGGGTCCTCTTCTTGGTGCGACCAGACACCATGTTGATTTCACTGATTCGTTTGTCATCTAGCAGGAACACAGACTCCTTCTCCTGGGAAGTGAGACGACATGGGTTCATTGTGATTTTCTTGTAACAAAAGATGGCAAAGGTTTTGCTTTTTACACTTTACTCTCCCGACCTGCCCAAGCCAGCAGAATCGCGGCCATGGTTTCTTCCTTTTGATGCTGGATGACAAAACAACCTCCAACTTTAGCTCCATGTTTAACAAGCAGCATCAGTTCTTCGCCGTGATTATGCATTCAGGGTGTGTTAATCGAAATTACAGGATCCCTCTGGCCAAGCAACACGACGTAAATCTATTGGTTAGAAGACAAACAACACGTTTATTTGCTGCAATGTAAACATTCTGATTATCTACATAGCTTAACTATCCACTGTTTTCATACCGTTAACTACCGTTAGCCACCTAGCTAATTTTGCTTACAGCGCGGAACACTGTTCCCGTAAAAAGCTTAACCTGAGTACTTCAGATACACTGGCTATACTCACGTGTTATGTTTACATCGAAAACGTAATATAACGACGGTATTGCATGTTATACCGTAGCTAATCGTGAAATATTTCGAAACTCCCTCCTGTTCAGTAGCCAGAATTGTTTCCCATGATCCTCCTCGAGGAAGCTTCGACGCGTTGCCGTAGGAACGCAGATGTAGAGACGTAACTAGCCAACGCCTGGCGGAAAATAATTGGAGGATTTTTTTTATTATTATTTACCTTCATAATGTTGGGGTTTTAACTGTATTAGTCACTATATGTGACCAGAGGCTTCACACTGACAAGTTTAAGCCAATAAAATGTAGTCCCTGAATATTATCTGTGGAATTTGCTGAATATTAATAATTGCCAGAGAATAATCAGGTTTTTAAGTTTTCCTCACATTCAAAGTAATTTTGTGATAAATGTCAGTTCATATTATGGTATAACAAAAATGAATTGTTAATAACTATTTCAGCGTGCTTAAGTTAATAATTTTCCAAAAACATTCAACTCACTGAAATTATGACAATATTATACTTGTGAAAGTTTACATCTGTTCAGGCAAGAGAAAGCTTTATACTTTTAACTTTTAATCTAACATTTTCCAAAATACTTTGCTGGAAAAAAAACTTAATACACTTAATTATAAATAATTAAGCCGGGAGAGACAAAAAATTAGCCCTCCCTTTATAATACCTTATAATATTACATGGTGACATTAATATCTCCCATCATCTCACACCAAGGAAGAAATAAAAACACATTAAATCAGAGCACACCACAGTGCCTTTGTCCTCTCAATTTGCAATGACTAGTAACCCTAACCTTTGCCATAGGTAGTTGAGATCCAGATCTGGGCTGCACGTTCACAGACGCTGCAAAATACTGTTTTACAAGCATTCTTTTGCCAGCAGATGGCAACATGCTCCAACAAGGATTACCAGGCACTGTAGGTATATTCAGCACAGCAAAGTGTTTTTGAGTTCACGTTAAAAGCCAGTCGTGACTCAAGTAGAAGAAATTACATTATAAGGTGGCATAAGAGGGTTTTTGTACTTGGTCTCTGAGCTATTGCTGAAATCTCTCCACAAGGTTAATTTTCTCTGAGTAACATGCAGCCTATTAACTATCTGAATGTTAGTGTGCAGTAAGTGGTCTCCTCCACTATTAACATGCTCTAGGTTGTGTGAACCCTTAAGCAATAAGGTTTCTTATTGGCTTGTTACAGAGAGTTATTAGGTTTGCCCCCTGGCCCCTGCTGGTATTTAATTACCCTTGCACTCTCTCCTTTTCATCATGATGAAGATGACGGCAGCCATTGCCAATAGGTGAAAGAGGAGACTTCACCAGACCCTTAATTGGTTCATTTGCCTCTTCCTGCCAGGCACAGATGGAGCTCTTTATTACTGTCACTGCCAGGTTCATTCTGGTCTGATGAGGACTGTCTTAAGAGGGCGAGCTTGACATCACATGAGGACATGGCCAGAACAGAATGATGATCAGGGTGAGAGTAGTTACAATCCTGTACAGACTTTGTACATTCATAGGACAAATACATAAGTCCTCTCTCATGTAATTGATTCTAACTGATTCTGAAATAAAAACAATTTTAATTTAGAGAGGCAACATTTTCTTATGTACAGTAATCTGACATTGTCTTCTATAAACCTACTGACCGACTACTTAACGTGTTTAACCAGAGAGGATCTGTATTATGTACACATAATGCTCCTATGCTAACAGTAGACTCCTTTTATTTTTGATACCCTGCACAGTCATGAGAGCAACATGTGATTAACTAGATAACTATTTTCCAACTACATTTTCAGTTTTCAATATCGGGACAGAAGTTGGCATGGTAACCTCGTTTGCCATCTGCAGGCCTCATTCATACTGAAAAATGCCACTCAGGGAGCTGTCAAGAAACAATACAATATTCTTTTTCAGTCTGTCTGCTGTAAGTCTCACTGCTCGGTGTGCGCCTGATTGGCTTTCTCTGGAAGTAACAAACACCTGTCTTTGAAGGGTTAGGGTTTGTATGGTTGGTTTCCATTATAATCTGTGCAATGTGTGTTACGTATTGATAAACGAACAGGATGCTCAATTCAGCATTTAAGGATGAACTGATTTTTGTTTGTGCACTTACTTTCCTTCTTGTCAAAAATAAGAATCTCAACAATAAAGCAAATAATTTATTTCCAAATTGTCTCTTCCTTAAGAGCAGAGGCGAGGCTGGCTATGTTAAACTCATCAGCAGACATACAGCACACACCATATGGTGGGATTGGGATTAAAAAGCTTTTTTCATTCCAGAAATCTTTGCT
This sequence comes from Lates calcarifer, assembly GCF_001640805.2. NCBI lineage: Eukaryota > Metazoa > Chordata > Actinopteri > Centropomidae > Lates > Lates calcarifer. The sequence goes on along the minus strand of NC_066841.1, from coordinate 10,573,937 downwards.
TGTCATAGTAGGAAGAGCGCTGGTGTTACTAATAACATTAATGATGGCTCTGCTCTATTCAAGTGTTCCTGTAAGCCATGACAGTGTGACTAAACAGAATTCAGCAGTCATTAATTTTATTATTCACACCCGCACTTTTCCTTCGGTGACATGTCAAAATGTCTTCAGTGAAAAAGGCCTATTTTGGATGGCAGTGTCTGCAGAGTAGACACATCAACTTGGGAAATAAGCAAGTACACACACACCACACACACACACACACACACACACACACACACACACACACACACACGCACACACACACATGCACACCCATATAAATGTACAGGTAGATTTACTTCTCCCCTATAATGCAGTCACCTCATGCTGTGATGCCATTAGACTTACAGCGTGTATATTTTGGCAGCCAGGGAACTTATTATTAGATTTAAGCTGGTTGAGTAGTCAAGCATAGACTGTCTTTTCAATCTGAATATGTCACACACCTCATGCCCTTAAAGGTAACAAGACAGCAAACTATTACAGTGATAAGTGCTCAAATTTAAGCGCACAACATGAAAATACATCCTTGACTCTAACCAGAAACACACACTGTGACACACTCGGTGTCACACCATTGTTTTACATATAATGTTGATATTTTGAGAGCTGGATTAACTGGTTTCAATTAAAATTTAGATTTTGTGGGTGCTGACTAGACACATATACACACAACACACCTAATTCATTTTGACTTGACTCTTGAGATAGTAGGCAAAGCAGAGGTATGAATAATTACATCAATGATGGCTTCATTACATTTAACAGTCACAGTGAGCCATCGAGCATAATACCAGGATCCTCAAACTGGGAGACACTGTTGGCAGCAGAGATTAATTACAGCTGTGGTTTTTATCCTATGACAACTCAGACTGTCTGCTGCGAAAATGGCACACTAAATTGTTTTCAGCAACAGATCGTGACAAGCTCTTATCCTGAGATATTTCTAACCTGAGAGAGAGGATTTATAGTGAAATTAGTTCTCTATTTTCTGTCAGGCTACATTAGTCATTTGCATTGGCGAGGTTTTCTTGCCCCTTTTTTGAATATTGCTTTTTGTTTGAGATGCTGCAGCTTTTCTGGGTTAAACCGGTTCTTACTATGCATGGGCAAGTTTTAGGAGTTTTTAGGATCAACGATCATGTGTCGCAAAGATCTTAGCAATGCCTTAGCAGTTTAGGTTTGTGATGTAGCTGAGCTGGATTGAGTTATATTTTAAGGTGTCTCCTTCTGTCTCCCAGTCAGTCATGGAAAGTAACTAAGTACTTTACTGAAGTACCATAGCACTATTATCAGTAAATTCAAAACTTCTCTTAAGTACATGTACTTAAATACAATTTTGAGGTACATGCACTTTCTCTTCTATGCTGCTTTATACTTTCTACTTCACTACATCTCAGGTTGATTAGAAATCATCGCCACATTTATGAAACAGCTTGGCTAAGTGTACAGGGTGACTGAAGAGATTCAGATTATAAAAACATATACAAGCATGATCATCTTGTAAAATATGATGAACTATCCATCTAACACCTATCAACCTTGACTACCTTAAAATGATAATATAGCACTTTGGAGGATAAGAAGTGTTTAAGAATATGGTTTAAGTGGATTTTGGTTGATAATGGTTTTGGATTTTTAATTTTGAATGCAGGACATTTCCTTGTAATTGAATATTTTGTGTGGTATTACAACTTATACTTATGTAATTGATCTGGATACTTTCCCCCCGCAAATGATGCAGGTTTTTCTTCCAGCTCTGCTCTTGCACAATTTATTAGGATTAAGATTTAATTAAACTCTGCTGATTGGCTGAGGTGTAGAAACAAAAATACAGGGCTGATGTGTGGTTTTCTTTATCGATCAGACGTGCAGGAAATCACGATAGACTCGCATTTGTTTTCTTGTTAATACATCAAATGGTCTTCTCCTTTAAATCTTTCCGCGAAACAGCAACGTGCTTACTTTGACGGGTTTGGCATCACGGCAGCGGCCGCCTTCTCTCGCATACGATTGGCCGAGCCGTGGGAATATTCAAATACAGCCTTGATTGATTGGCCCGGAGCCGGTTTCAACAGTGCAGAGCACTCATTGCCATTCCGACATCACTCTCTCTCTCTCTCTCTCTCTCTCTCTCTCTCTCTATCTCTCTCTCTCTCTCTCTCTCTCTCTGTGGCATACACACACTCACTCACTCACTCACTCACTCAGCTTTGTCGGCTTCTGGGATGAGATGCGAGCAGCTTGTACGGAAAACACAATCGGCGAAATTGTCTCGAACGCGAGTGTTGAATATGTTGAAGAAGTAACAGTCACCGGAGCCAGCTTCATCAATGGATTTATCTCCGGAGGTCTCCAGTGCGCATCGCGAAATCAGTGGCGAGATTGCTTTTGCAGAGGAAATACGCCTTCCGAGCAGGAGAACAACCAATCAGCCGTGGCGAACCAAAGATAAACAAGCCTTATGATAAGACAAAACTCTGTAAGACATCGATTATGTTTCTCATATTTCCATCATGATGTTTAGGGGATGCTGTATGTGTATGTGTGTGTGTGCGTGTGTGTGAGAGAGCTCGTGGGGGGGGGGGGTGTTTCCCAGCGCAAAAAATGTTTTCTTTCCTCTGCAGTTGAAGCGGCTGAATTGATTTTTAATGGTTGCTGTGTTGACTACACGACAATGACAGAGTCAAGGAAAGAAAAAGATGTATGGTTGTAAAGATGCCTCTGTGCATGATGTCAGGATTCGCCCTGCATTGATTTTAGGTCGACAGCGCTAAAGTGGTGAAAGATGCCCAGTGCGCACTAATGGATAGGAGCGTCTCGCCCTTACTATATATCAGTGTCCTGCTATTGCCTTAATGTGTATTTATATGGGCCGAGTCCAGCTATGAGGTGTGTACTTTATATTCACTGTACAGAATAACTCCTTTAATGGCAGACTTCTCCCTGAAATGTATTCAATAGTTAAATACAGGGAATTATGGGCCTACATTGGTAATTATATGGATGAGAAACATTTTGATAACAAACATCTGTAGTTTCTAAATGTTTTTTTTTTTTCTTTCAGTGCTGTTCTGCTGTGAGCCAGTGCAATTTCTATTCTCATCTGTGTGCATTTGTGAATTGGATGATGGGTCTGCGTGCACTCAAAGGCGCTTTATATGTCAGCATCTCAGTGGAAACGGGAAGTGCTTTGAAGTATATTATCGGTCATTCAGGGCTGCCTCTGAAGGGGTTTCCATTTCTATTGTCTAGAAGCCGGAGGTGGGATCATCGCACCTCACTGCACCGGTGGCAGCCGAGGTTGAAGGTTATAGCTGCAGCAGAGGGGGCCCTATAGATTATTGGCCAGGTGTGAAATTCTACCCTGCATGCTCTTTCTTTTTTTTTTTTCTTCTTCTTTTTTTTCCCCCTGCCTGTGCCAGACTCTTTATTACCCAGAGAGATGGGATGTCACAGCTTCTCACCAGAGGCAGAAAAGAAAGGCCAGCAATTTGGTGTTTTATTGTCCTTCTTTTTTGTGGTTATTTTCTAAACCAGAGGAGAAAAGTAGCCTATGTCAACTTGCCTGGGTTAATTTTTATTTCCAGGAACGTGGCTATCAGGAATAGGCGTAGCTTTCTATTTTATTATGTCCTTTAAACATATTCAAATTATGTCTCTGTGGCCTTTGATTTACCACAATGTCCACAATATTACTATTGCCTCATCTTCTTTTCATCATAAAGTATATTGTTGGAATAAATCTGTAAATCTGCTTCTCACACTCTAAAGTTCTACTTGTACTTTAGCAAATGTGCTCCTCAGTTGTAAAACATTATAATTACACAATGACAGATTCATGTTTTTGTTGTTTGCTTGAAATATGCTTTGCTTGGGGCCTGAATCTCTTTTTATTGCGAGAGGGTTGTAAATTGCATTGTATCATGAGCAGTCAGTGTGCAGGTATCCTATGGGGGTTTCCCTCTGATCTCACATCACACCCCAGCAGTAATTCCAACTCTGTGAAGAGAAGGGATTTGTCATTTGGCTGCCTGTTTCCCTTTTGCTTTCTCAGAAGCGAAGCTTCAGCTCTTGATTTATTGTGAAGTTTTCCCCAGGCTCGCCCAATCTCCAGGCTTCGCCGAATTACTGAATGGAGGAAACGGCGGCTCGCCACGAGAATGACCTTTTCTTGGATGATTATTACCCGGGCCAGTGCAAGGACTGATTAAGGTCATGTCTTTTTCTGCCATGTCATCCACTGCTCCACGTTTAAGGCTTGTTAAGTGTACAGTGGGTTTTCTGTTGTGCAGCAGTCTGTAGTTAGGAGACTGAAAGATAAGATGATGCAAAATGACTTTGAAAATATACAGTATGTGCGCCCAGCCTCTCTCTTCCCAACTTACAGGGATAATGTCACTGGCTCGGTTGCTTAGCAATTTCTCCTGTGCGCCCTTTGTAATCACCTTTTTATCTGCTAAGAGATGTCATGTGTAATTACAGGCAGCCTGCCATCTTTTGAAATCTGTCTAATTGGTCTTTTCATTCTAATAGGATGAAGGGGTAGTGAGATGGGGGTTAAAGGTGGGAGGTTAAGGACCGGGCCTCTGGGGGTCACTGGAGAGGGGACAGGACTGGCAGGGTTATGTGGAACTCCAGTAATCTTTATTTTGTCTACACGATGGTGCTCGGTCATTACTTCAAATTAACGATTAAGACGGCCAAATTGCAATTGATGCAGTATCATTTGCCCTGAACAGAAAGGCAGTGAGATGATGACATCTTTAGTTGGTCTAGAGATCAAAGCCTGGCTTTTTTTTTTTCTTTCCTAGAATATTTTGATGTTTTGATGCCTGGTAGAGAGCTTATCATTAGGTTATCTCCCACATAAGAGCCATACCAGCAGTATTTTTTCTCTACAGTATCTAATGAGTTTTTGTTTGTTTCATGATTTTAATGACTAGGAGGAATCGGTGACCCGTAAAAGTATTTCAAGCAACTAGTCAGGGAGAGGATTTTTCACTCATCTTTACCTTCTCCTTTGTGAAATTGGAAGCCTAAAAATGCCCGCTGCCGAGTTGACCGACAGACGTCAACGTGAAACTTAAATCACAGTTCACCTCTTTTGAAAAAGACGCTATCTCCCTACAAAATCTTCAGCTTGCTCTTTCACCATCTGTTATCTTTGAAGTCAAGGTTTTCTAAAGGCTGGACAGCATACCCATGGCTCTTTGACAGTGTGTCTCAGTGTGCATACTGGGATAAGGATAAGATAAGGCTCTGTTTACCCTCTAATGCTACCTTGGCGCTAGCCAGACTTTACCCCATGTAGTGAGTTTCTTTTACCTTGGCACCGTGTCTACGTGCAAGGGCAGATTTGGGTCAGTCCACAGTTTTCTACTCCCTTCCAAGGCTGCTCACAAAAGATAAGACTTAATTGTGAAGCTTTGGATTAATGGCTAAATTTGTGCTCCGCATCTGTACGAATAAAAAGCCTGAATTGCTGTTTTCTAAATAACAAACCCAAGAGTACAACCTCCTCTCTCTTGTGTATCTCAACCAATCATTTCATCATGCATAACTGCACACTTGAAAGCTTGCTAAATGCCACTTATTCAAGGAACTAAAAAAGCAATGATCGTATAGTTCATACATATATTGGATGGGTTAACCACCAATTGTCATACTAGTGTTTTGAAAGACTGACTCACAGAAGTGGCTTTTATTAACTCCAGGGTAAATGATTGATTGATTGTCAAAACTGCAAACCTCATGGACAAATACTTCATGCTGGCAGTAGCTGTGGCTGCTTCTGAAGTTAATGGAGCAAGCTCTGATCCCAAAGAGTTGGACTGTCATTCATTTCAAACCATTTGTTGCTGCAGTGTTAGATGTTAAAATATTAAATAACTGTTTGCTGAGCTTGTTCCTGCTGAAGGTGATGTATGTTATTTTCACCGGTGGTAGCGGGAATAGAAAGGCAGAAAGGGAAATATGGTCACAAGTTTTATGTGTGACTGCAGGGTTTTTTTCTGCAGGTAGTTGGGAAAAACATCAGTTCTAACTTTATGTGTAAATCAATCTTTCGCTAACTTAAGACTTTTCATATTTAATATGTCATTTTTCTGGATTTCCAAATAACTAACTTTTTTTTAGATGGTAAATCGATTGTGAAATGTTGATTGATGTAGTTTTCATATTGGTAGTAGATTACCATAAAGTGTGTAAATCGCTTTGCACAGTAGACCAATGAGGAATTTGTGCAGGGGGGAAACTGCAATTTACAGACTCTGAAGAACATGAGGGAAATTTAGTTTGTACAATAATGATGTGCGGGTTTATATTTGATTTATAAAAACAGCAGACTTTACCTTATTATGTGCGTCTTTGCAATGGTGAGGCAATATGTTGAAGGTACTGTAGAGAAGAGATCAGTCAGTTTGATGATTGACTGCCGCTACAGAGTTGAAGACCTGTGATTTCCGGCACGATCCTGACTTCTGCGCCCTCGGCTTCATTAGAACCCAGCTGTGTTGCGGCTGCTACATGAAATTCTGCATGAGCAAAAGTGTAATGTTAAATGTTTTTTTCCAGACACCCGGCCACTGATGCTGCATGATTTACATCCAACTGAATGCTGTGGACATCTGTCAGAATATTGCCCAGCAATTGTATTTACATAAATTTTGCACTGGCACACAAGTTGTATAGGAAACGCTTTTAAAAACTGTTGTAATACCTTTTACAGGAGCTAATCTCAATGGAAATGAGGCTCATTGTTATCAGCCTCGGGCCTTGAGTGTTCTTGCAGTGTAGTGCAGTGTGGCTCTGGGTTGTTTGGTTATCCTGTATGTGAACCTTTGTGTCCTTTTTTCTTCTTTCTCCACAGAGAAGGAGAGAAGAGAAATCTGGGTCTCTCTTATATGCTGCTCTGATACCAATTATGCAAACTATTATAGAATTTAACCAGGGCAGCTCTTATCGGCTAATCCAGAAGTAATAGATTCTATTAAAAATGTATGAGGGGGTTGGGGGATCTGTGTGTGTATGTGTGTGTGTGAGGAAGGGTGTATAGAGATGAATCCAGCAGCTGCAGCAGCCCTGTATGTCAGACTGCTTGTCTGGTCTCCATTACTTAAACAGGTTCCTGCAGTGCCTACTTTGAAGACGGTGTAAAAGCCATACATAATATACAATTAATTATACAATAAGTGGATTGTTATTCATGGGCCATGTCATGTTCATTCAAAGAGGGACACTGCTTTTTCTCCTCTCTAATAACCAATAGCTCTTTGTTAATCATTTCTTTCTTTCTAAATTAGTCTTCTTTTTTTTGCTTTTGTGTTCTTTCCCTTTCCCCTCTTCGCTCGTCTGCAATTTCTGAGTGGAAGGAAGGAAAAACATTAGCATAGCACTCACATGCTAATCCACCCAGAGAGTGAAAAGGGTGCTCGTCTTAAACCTTTTTCATTATCATCTAATTATTAACTGAGGATTCTGAGAACTGCTAACAGGAGCTGAGATGGTTCGGTTAAGGAGGGGTGAATGTGTGTGTAAATGTGGCAGGGCGAGTGTGCGTGTGTGTAAAGCCAGTGTGTATCTTTTTTTTCCCTGTGCATTTCATGTTTGCTGAGAGGGAGGCTCTCTTTGCAATTTGCCTCTATCTTCGCTCTGACCCTTGATGCTGTGCAGAGTCATAAAAGACTCCAGAAGGTCAGACAGATGCTCTCGTCTGAGTCCCTGTATAATTTAGGGCTTTTTCCCGCTTTGATGGTTATTCTTATGCTGCCACTTTGCACAGCCAAACAGGTAAAAAGTTAGGCATGGCCCATATTTGATTTTTTAAAACATAATATTGTGTGGGTAATCATGCATACCCAGCTTTATTATCCAAAGAAATAGCATAGACAGTCTGCAGTTTAACATAAGTCAGGCTCCCTATTATAGCATGTATATGATTTGTGCTAGTTTGATGACAATGCATCAATAGCTGTCTCCAGAAAATTAGCTATAGGGTATATTTTTTCTTGAACAGATGCTATTAAAATAATAACAAGTAAGGCATCAGCTATCTGCCTGCTAAACTGAAGCAGCCATTATAAAGTCTCTCCATCACTTCCCTTATGGCTCCCTCAGTTGACCTTATCTTCTCAGAAAATGCCCCATTCCTGATCCCAGGATGGATGACATTAGAAAATGAGGCATTTTAAATCCTGTCAATGATGAGGGAAGAGGCTTAAAAATAAACATGTCTACCAAAACAACCTTATCAGGGAAACTGGGGGGGGACAGTCAGATGGACTGCGAAGCAAAAGGTCTTTATCTCACTGGCACGCCCTCAGCGGACCACATCACGCTGCCTTATCAGCTGTGTGGATGTCACCCGAGAGTGGCGAGGATTAGACGTCCTTGCAGCTTAAACTTTGCGTCCTTCTCCTTAATATGCGTGTTACAGAAGTCCTTGAGGAAGTGAACTTGTAAGACGCTCAAAGTGCCAAAGTATGGGCTTTGGGGTAAATGTGAAACGTGAGATATATGGTTTATAACCTCTACCATAATGTGTTCCATAAAGACTAGCTGCTGATTGAGCAGCTGATTGAAGCAAACTGTCTTGGACGGAGAGTAACACACTGACTATTATGTTAATGACAAAGATCTTTGACCTTATTTGTGAAGGTTGAGTTGAACTACAATAATGACTGCCATTTTTAAGATTGCTGACAGTTACTTTGCCGTCGTCAGATATAATTTCAGCAGTCACAGTTGTGAGAAATCTTGATATGACATCATAAGAAAGTGCAAGACACAGAACTTTTTTTGTTGAGCAGAACATTAAATGGAGAACTGATATTGCTTGAGAACTTAGCCCAGATATTATCATGAATTCTGGGAGCGCTTTCATCTCTTATCTCTCTTCCCTTTTTCGGGTAATTCTATTCAAGAGCAAGAAGGCAATTTTAAGCTTAAGTTTTCATAAAATCTCTTTAAATTTAAAATTTAGATAGCAGGGATGAAAGAAACCATCATTACTTGTACTTTATGCATCGTATCTAGCTCCCGTTTCTGCTTTCAGTGAAACTTTTTTTTCTCAAAGCCACTGCTGGCCTCCCTTTGAATTATAATGACCTCCTTGATGTATTTTCTTCCAGCTGCAAATTACGGGGGTAATGGAAGGTATTCCAATTCACGTCTCATTTTCTGCTAGTGAAGGGATTTCCCTGGAGATACTTTTTTCTCTCTTGTGTTCCTTCTGCGTTTTCGGCACCTCCCTCCCGACAAATGTGTGGTAATGGAAGGGGTTGTTGTGAAACTGCTATTATTTCCAAAATGGAATCTGACCATGCCGAGGCTTTTAGCTCCTCAGATGTGTGTGCTCAGACGAGACAGGTTGCACCGAGCAGTTTTGAAGTGGGCTTGTCACCAAGGGACAGATGTTGAGCGGAGGAGGGGAAGCGGGCGCACGAGGAAGAGAAGAGCGAGGGCTGGCACCTGAGTAAAATGAAAGCCACTCTGTCTCTTCTTCCTTTTTGAGGCGAAGGTAATCATGTTTCTGCAGCTCATCACTGAACACTCTGTTCTGTGGTTGACTCACTTTAGCTGGCCCCTGGACCCTGAGGGAGAAATGAAGGCAAAAATCCTGAAGAACTGAAAAACCAAACGAGAAAAAGAGGCAGTCTGACAGCTGTATGCTGCAGGCTTATATCACCCTTGTTGGGGACTACTGTCTTGAAATGAAAATAGGCCTACTGTGTCTCTTTCTATTAGCAATCATTGGATTTATCAACCATTAACGACAGACTTATAGGCCACACATCTGTCATATTTTGCATTGATTGCAGTTGTTGGTCTACAAGATACCTGATTTACATACGGTAATAAGTATTTTATGGTAGCCCCAGGTTTTTTAGTTTTGCAGTGCTAGCTTTCAGATTTGCTGACTCTTTCAGATAATCAAAGAGAATGTCAAATGCGATTATCTCTGAAATATTCCCCCAATGCCTGGCTTTCTTTTCAGAGTGATTGCTTCAATCAGCACAGCTGTGGAGAGGCGCCTTCTTTTTCAGACCCAGCCTCTCATTTCCTCCGACAATACTTAACTCTGCAAACAGCCCAGCCTATTTTAGGGAGTGAGCTGGTTTTGGCTTTCTCTGCTGATCAATACAGCCATAAATTTATGGAACAAGGAACCCAGGTCTCAGGGCTAGTTACAAATTGAAACACACAGCCTGAGGCTACAGGAGGCCTTGTAAATGATCTGTGTGATTGCAGCCGACAGACCAAGGTTGATAACAGGAAAGAACCATCATAACAACTAAGCAGGGGGAGGAGATGGAGTCATCATTAAGTGATATTACTTTCTTAAATGCACAGTCTCGGCAGTTCAAAGCGGGGCTTCGGAGTTTTAATATGGTAAAAGGACCCAAGACGTTGAAGAGTTTTAAGATATCTAAGCTACTGAAGTAACGTGGAAGCAATGTTTTTGAAAGAGGAGAGTCTCCTATGGGGTTTTTGTGTGGTGTGCATGCCTGCAGTTTTCTTCAAATTGATGTTTGATGCAAGAGTTTGAATGTATTGCTTATCATTTGATTTTTCTTCCAAACTTTAAGTTGGCATCTACTTTCTTTCCAGTGATCCTCAGATCTATGTGGCATGACAATGCAATCGGATAAAGGTTTCTAAGTCATGCTAGCACTGTTTCTTTATGGATGACAGTATTGGTCCACCACCTTGGTCCAGACTGGAATATCTCAACAACTACAGCCCTGAATGCCATAAAATTTCATACAGGCATTTGTGGTCTTTAGAGAATGAGACTTACAGACTTTGCTGGTCCTCTGACTTTACCTTCAGTGGTACCACAAGGCTGACATTTTTGTTTTTTTGTGAAATATCTCAATGGCTAATTGATGGGATTGCCATGAAATTTTGATACTGACATTCAGAATTTAAATACCGCCATTCAAAATTTAAATTAATTGTTTATGACCTAATATCTGCAAAACAAATGATATTCCCATCAGCCTCAATTGATACTCTAATGTGCTAAGTAGCTAACGTTGAACGTGATTTACATATACCTGCTTAACACCAGCATGTTAGCTTTGTCATCATGACAATATTAGCATGCTGAAGTTAGCATTTAGCCCAAAACGCTGTTGCTTTTAGTCTTGTTTAATCAGCATTACCTTTGGTGTTCATAGTATTGGCTATAAAGTGAAAACCATTGTTTTCCCCTTTATTCTAGCAGGTTTACCCAGGCTGTGTACAGCCCTAGTGAACTAACATGCTGGCCTGTATCCAGAGACGGCAGAACCTCTCGTCGCAGCATCTGGCCTGCACACCCAAAAGCCTCGATGTTCCACCACCGCCATTACTGCTGCCAGTACCACCACTGCAGCCCTGCACACACAAAGGTGAGTCTGTATCAGACGGCAAGCACTCTACAGATTTATCAGTTGAACAGGCCAGTTTAAGACAATATTAGTGACTGGTAGGATTTCTTGGTCTTGCTCCAGAATGACTTTTTAATGTTGATGTTCAGCTTGACCTTGCCATCTCCCAAGTTCACATAAAGATCATTCAAAAAATGGAGAAAACCAGTCAAACAAAAAAAAGCAGCTCTGCACAAGCATTGTCCTTTTAAGTTTGGACCCTTGGATGCCACTGTAGCTTTCTCATGCCAGCATGGTCTGAACTCCTGGGAGAAGAGCCAACTCCTGTTTTTTATACAACAGCGGCCCCTCCTACTCCAGGAAATAACAATTAGTAAATTGATTAACTTGCAGTAGTGATTTATCTGTTACACAATAGATAAATACCACAAGTTAACACTAGAAAAACACCCCTAAACACAATCAACAGAATAAATATCAACACAACTGCTCATAATCAGCATTTTCTGTCAAACACATTATAACCTTCCTTCATCTATATCTCACGTGACACATTCCTCCAGAAACCTGACCAGAAAAAGGGTCCAAATAGGGTGGGACTGGTTTGTCAGATCTTGGGTCCAAACCAGGGAATGGCTATGCATCTAGATATCTATCTGTTTGATGCTTTCTTTGTAAAAGACATCAAATATCTTAGCGAGTATGGTCACAATGTACAAACAACATTAGTTGAATACATAGAAACGCATGGTTCTAGCAGTGAGTTGAGATTTCAGCTGTTGCAAAGCTTCTCGAATTAAAAATAATGGGCCTCCTGATGATGATGCCTTTTAATTGGGCTGCTAATCAGCGTGCTCCTGCAGTGCAAATGCGTTCAGGTCAAAGTGGACTCTGAAATTACAGAGTTAATCAACTCTCCCATACAGGGTCACTAATGATGTTCACATTTTGTGCAGAAAGCGCTCGCACATCAGTGTTGTTTGACCTTCATTTTGACTGATTATACCGCATGCACAGAAAGGTTCAGTGGGTATCTTTGGGACTAACCTGGATTGACATTTGTGATTAGATTTCTTTCAGTTAATTGGTTTAATGCAGCATGTCTGCAGATTTAGTTCTTGGTCTGATCTTTTTTTTTTTTTTTAAACATACACAACTCTACATCCATATTATTTGTGAAGTGATCCAAATTACACAGTCTCTTTTCTTCCTGGATAGTCCAGATTCATATAATGAGATCAAACTACAAATGAAGTTATTCTGCTGTGGTTTCCTTTTCTCAATTGCTTTAAAAAAATTGCTGATGCCTCATACTCTGCTGGGTCTGGTTTGAAGCTATATTGAAGATCTACTACTTACAGTTTAGGAGCTCAGCTGAGTGTGTGTGTGTGTGTGTTGGTGTTGTAGTTTCATAAATGCACTTAGCCATAAAATATCTTAAATTATTATTATTATTAACAACAACAACAACAACAACAATAATAATAATAATATATTAAAATATTTGGTCCTTTTGTTTACTTTTTGGTATAAATGTTGGAGATGTTATTATTCTGAGCCTGTGCTGTCATATATTTAATGTGTTGTCTGTATTTAAACCCATGGAAGAATAGCTACTGCACTGCAGAAGCTAACAGGGGTCAATGTACGTACATGTAACAGTACAGTTCAGGCTTTCTCTGAGAAAGAAAAAGTATGCAAATATTGGCCAGTAACATGGTGTACATTCAGATGATATGTGTGTCTTTTGTGTGTAGGACAGGGCAGTGTTCCAGGTGATCTTATCTGACTGACCCTGTTGCCAGTAAATGTTTCGTTCATTTGCATGGGGCTGTGCATTTTCATATAGAATACCATTATTTACGTATCATGCACCGCACTGTTATACAAAGTTTAACTGAGCATGTAATTATCAGATTTCAGCGTCTGTTTTAACTTAACACCTGATTGTACACACAGGTGTTTACGTATGTTTTGGATAGATAAGAGCCGTAAGAGTTACCCTGATCTAACAGGTGCAACAAGACTAACAGGGATATCAGCCAAGGGAAGTGTATAATAACAACATGAGCCTGAGATGAGGTCCAATCAGCCAGATGAAGAGGAAATACCTGTGTAGTGGTGTCACAGACAGACTGTGTAGTTAATTGATGACAGTTTTTTTGCAGTATTATTTTTAGACTTCACTGTATATCCAACTGACCTCATGTTTGAAATGCTGAAATTCCTCCTCTCTCAAGCTCCATCTCCCCCATCTCCTCATCTCCCATCTCTCTCCCTGGGTGAAATGCCTCTTTGTCTTTTTTTTGTTGTTGTTGTTATTAAATATTAATTGGGAATCAGTGGAGCACTTGTCTGCTAAACGTTAGGACAGAAGGGCCTAGTTTGCCTGAGGCAGAACCAGGGGTGCATTTCTCATCCTGTTTACCTGCAGGGCCTCCCACCCTTCCACCCCCACCCACCACCCATTGAGTTTTATGTACTGCGACTGTGCGTAGTGCAGCACCCCTCCAGCTCAAGCCTGACATTTCAAGCACAGCCATGGGGGAAACAGACCGCCAATGGGAGCTCAGTCTGTGTGGCCCCGGCTCCTTCATTAAATGAGTCGTTGTTGGATCGAGTTAAATGGGGACAGTCTTTGGTCGCTGCTGTGCTTTTGAAAGCCATTTCCATTTTTAGCCATCAATAAATGGAAGGCAGAGGGCATGAAAGCTCTCAGCCACACAGACCCATGTGAAAGATTTCTGAGAAACGAGTGTTAGGAATTATGCGATGAGAGTGAATGAGAGCTGCGTGCTCTTCTCTGCTATCTCAGCTTGAAAGCAGGGGCTGGAAATGCTTCTTTTTTTTCCCACGCTGCTGGCCTGGCCTGTGCTCAGGCCGGCTTTTAGACGGGGAAACTTTGCCCAAGCTGGGCCAAGCGGCACAGAAACAAATGAGGAGTGACACTGGTGCAAAGGAGTATTCGCCAGAGCCTCCTTGAGCACACATAACTAAGTGTTCAACCCTGAGGTTACTCTGTTCTATGAGCACCCTTCATGTAGAGATTATGGACATGGAAACAGCGAGGCATGTGAAAATGGGGTGAATGGGTGTCTGTATTTTTATTTTTGTGTGTTTGTGAATGTTATGAAGAGAGAAGTTAGTGTGAGTGAGATTTAAGAGCATGCGCCCTGGTGTCAGCACATCCTGTGTCTACTGTTTCCATTTCATACATCTCTATCTAATGGTTGTCTTGGTTGTTAGGTTGCCTAAACCACATGGAGGCATTAACTGGCAACCTTTTGTTAACCTCTTAGGAGATAAATATTAATGCCTTTTCATTGAAGTACTTTGACACGAGGAAAGCTGCTGATACTGCACCTTACTGGTGATGAGACTCTTTAAACCTGTATTAATCATTAGCTCTGTTTCTAACAGCAGCAGGCGGCCGTTTTCAGCAAACAACTCTGCTGCCCTGTCCAGCACTAAACAGAAAAGATAACTAATGTTACTCGCTGATTAAAAATGTCAAATATTTAGCAGGCTAACATTAAAGATTTTTAATGTATAGACTACATCATATCTTAATAGAATATGATTTGCCTTTATATTTGTCAGGTGGCCTGAAACACAGCTTCAACTGAATGCAAATGTTGAAGAAACATAAGTCACCCTGTAGCTGTGTGTTATTGCAACTAGTTTAATCAGGTTTTGTCTGCAAGTTTGCATGGCAGATGGCTCTAAATACTACAGTACCCATGAGCCTCGGCCACTGTTACTATGGAGAACCAATCAAAGCTGGTACAAGTCACAACGACAGCTAGTTCAAAACAGTACATTGTTACATTTGGGAACAAAACAGTGTTATATTGTTGCCAAATTTATCCCAAAATTGACCCAGAATCTAAAAGTGAGCTGATTTCAAATGCACCTTGGGAATTGTAGTTGGCTTCTCAACTATGTTTTTTATGTACCCATACACTTATTTTTCAACCAAAGTTATTTTCTACCACAATTGTTTTATATTTTGTGCTAATAAAGCTCGGAGAGTTTTACGTCTATCTAAGCCCTAGAAGTGCTCCAACTGTGAGTCACCTAAAATTATCGATGAGAAAATGAATGGGACTATTACTTCCAGAGCCAGGGGCGCCTGAAATCGCTCTTATACCTTGGAAACTCTGTAACAACTTAATAAATCATTGCCATTGTGGTAGCTGTGTAGCTCTGTGCTTGGTTTGACATGTTATGCCCCTGGCTGAAGATGGAAATTGACTGACTGAAGTTATCCATCAACAATGAATACAATTTACATATAATCATGTAAATGACGCAAAATAAATAAACAGGATAATTTTATTTTCAATTTGTGGCGAGAACCCAGCAGCTGCTAGTTTCTGTGTTCGTTGCTCTGTCTTAACCAGCAGATAGTCAACTGTAGAAGCTCATCTCAAACAGATGACTGAAGGCAGGGCCAATTAATTACATGGTTCTAATGACTGGGCTTATTGGGCCAAGTGGGTGCAAAGAGGAGGTTGTCATGGTAACAGAGCCATAGGTTTTAAATGCATTGTGAATGTGCTGAGCTCAGTCCCTGGTTATTAAGTTAGGCCAGAGTATTTTAAATATCAGGATTATTGGTGTGGTAAACAAGTATTTACGCCTGCTGAGAAGCACTGTTCTGTAATTAACTGCCAGTTCTCGGTGCCGTGTTCCTGCTGAGGATTTGACTCTTGAAAAACATGCTATCTCACAGAAGTGTTCACAATAAGTCTTCAGCGTAACATCAAAAGACCTGTGGGATTTTATTTGGCTGGCAGTTCAGCCAACACGCACAGATATTAATAAGGAATAATTTATGAATTTTTGTTTTATCTCCTGTGGGAATCATATCTAGCGGTCATTCTAATTGTTTCCTTATGTTGGCCCCTGCGGGTATTTAATGGCTGGAAGTGGTGGTTTTGGAAAGGCAATGAGCTGGGCCCAACTCCTGTTTTTCAGCTCTGCCCCTGGGGCTTGTTTTGCCCATAAATTAGTGATTAACTTAAACTGCTCCAAAACAATGAAGTCTCCAGCTTCTAATCTGGAGAGAAATGGCTTCGAGTGTGACCACGGGAAAAAGATTAAGCAGTTTAAAGTGGCAGAATTGTATGGGGGTGGAATCAGGCTTATGAAAGACCATATATATACATGCACACGCCATGGTGTGACTAAAAATGCCATGTTTTATCCCCCTCAGATTATTTTTATGCTAACATTTTTGAAATCTCTTTGTTTAAGTCACAAATACACACACGCACAATAAATTACGCCTAGTGGTGATTAGAGTTTATGATTTGCCCCCCACCCCCACCCCCAACTGTTTCTTTCAAAGCAAGTCTCCTGCATAGAAAGAAGAAATCAGGATTAGGTGTTTCCTATGAAAGTGTGCCAGTTTCACTCAGCATGGTGCCACAACAGTTGAGCAGCATGTTTAATGTGCAGAGCCCCCTCGAACCAAGAAAATATTCAAGCCAGAGTAGCAGGGACCATTAAATCTATCAATCTAGAGCTGTAGATGCGTCGCACATCAGCATCATTATGCAGATTTTTGAGGAAAAGAAAAATCCAAACAAGCTTTTTAATCCCACGTAACCTACTTCAATCAGACCCCCCCCTCCCGTCTGAAAGCAAGTGTGTGGAGAAATTGTTAAAGGGTCAAAGAATTTAAATGTATAAGCGCTGCATGATGCCTTGGCCAAGGTAGCCTGCAAAAAGTGGCTGATGTTGTTTTCTGTGCTGGTTTTTTTTTTTTTTTTCCCTCTGTGCCTCTGCTCTCTGTCAGGGCTGAGGAGTGAAACAGCGTGCAGTCTGCAGGTTCAGGGTGATTAAGTGCTTAAGGTCAGACTGCTAATTATCTCTCTGCCATTCCTTACCTGACAACACGTAGCTGCCATTTCCCCGTTGTCATGTGAACAGCCTCATATTTGTTTTCATTTTTTATCTTAGTTTTACACCACCGAATATTGTTGTGACTGCACAGAAAACCATGTCACAATAAAATGTATAGTTGACAATCTAAAGAAGATTTTTTAGACTGAATTCACAGATGAGTAGTTTATCTGTTTGTTGTATCTGTTTTAACCAAGCCACTGGTTTGCAGAGGTAAAGCTAGAGAGAGATGGTAAGGATAGGATAGAAATAAAGATTTATCTTTCAGCCGCCCGTGGTGACCCCAGGTTTGGGGGTAAACAGAAGTAATGTAATTTTGAGCCACTTTCAGTTGGTCTGTGGTCTATGCCGAACATTTCCTCTGGATTAAGTGCTGACTATGTACTAAAATTTAAGCCTGCATAAATGAGCTACCAGAAGAGCAACATAAATAAAATCGTCTCCTAAAGGCAACATAGGCTCATTAAGAGACTCCTACTTTTCTTGAGGTAAAAGTGTACAGCTGTGTTGTAGCTGAGGCATTTCACCTGCTCGGTGAAAGCATTTACTAATTTACTGGCTTGTACATTCTTGTGCTGCAGTTCAAATACCTGGGTTTTAAAAGAGCAAAATAGCTGGGATGAATATAATGTCTGCAGCCCACTAAGTAATAATAAGGTTGGTGGAAAAAGTTGGCCTCATTTGTACATTTTTACTATTTATTTATTTGCTTGTTGTCAGGATAAAGGCCAAAATGAGCTGGAAGCAGCCGATGCGCGTGTTTTGAAATATGCCAGCTGTTTAAAAAAAGGGTCAAATGCACAGCAAAAAATAAAGCAACAACGCAAAGCTTTCAAATTCGATTTCGGAAAGTGCAAATGACACCTGCGGAGCACCATAGAAGTGATGCATCAATTATCACTTTTGCTTGTATGCATGGGCCCTTATGTTGAGAGTTTGGGTGAGACAGCACCCTCTGCAAAGTAGGCTCTTGGCTTTCAGAATCAGAATCAGAATCTGAATCTGAATTTTTGGCACGTTCAGAGGGAAACTTCAGCTATCACAGTGACACATAATTAATGATCCACACATTTTAGGTACTTTTTGAGTTGGGTGTGTTTTTGCAATGAAATGAACCAGATTTTGTACAAAAAATTCAAGATACACTTTTTACCACTGCTACCAGCCACCACTGACTGGTAACCACGACGTGCTGTGCTCAGTTTACTGCAATTTAACACCACTGATTGGTATTAAAGTCCTCAAGGTTGAAACAATTACCCCTGGTTGTAATTTAGAGGAGCTTTAATGCCAGTCATGCTGTTTCTGATCTCAGTTTTAACTTCACATTATCCAAGACCGGCTCAAAAATCATCCCCCTTTTCATGCATGTGCCACACAGTAGTGGTCTTACATATGTGAATGCGGAGTGGGGAAGGCCTGTTTGCTAATGAGGTTTCCATAGTGCCACATTAAGGCAGCCACAGTGGGAAGTGCAGCTGTGTTGTGTCTCCACGGCTCTGACAGGGCTGTAATCTCTGGACTAACAATATCAGACACCCTGTGAAGACGTGTTAGCATTCAAAGTGCTTGAAATGTTTGCGGAACAGCAAGCCAATCGCAGCACGCAGGGCTTAACACTGACATTTTACCGAGCAAGAAAACGGCTAAATTATCTGTCTTTGGTAATTGAGCAACATTGTCTTAGGGCAGAAAATAGAAAGTTGTGTGCTGTGGTAGCAATGCCGGCGTGTCTTGATTTGAGGATTTGTTATACTCTAATATCATTTCCCATCACCTAAGCTTCTTTCAGGTGGGTGAGAACCACCTCCTCTACATTTCATTTTGCAGTCATGAATATTCAGTTTTTAGCCAAAGGCCAGAAACTGTTATTGCAGCTGGTTTTTCCCCGTTACCTCTCTCTCTCCCTGTGAGTAGGATTATGGGAAACCAGAGAAGAGAGAGCTCACATCTTGATGTTGTATACAGTATAAACACCTCTCCACCATCCCAGATGTCATTGTTTTCTATAGCAGCACTACACCATGATACATAATAAGCAGTGTTTTGCTTTGTTGTATTTCTCTGTAGAATTCATTCATGCTCCTGGCACCATGGTGCTTGCTCCTTCTGCTCCGCTGGGAGATTTCTGGATGGATTGAGCACTCCACCTTACCTCTTTCCTCCATTTTAAACACCCAATTTATTTCTTTCATGAGATGGATCTTGTAGATTGAATCATTTTCACAGTCGGGAGGCTCACTGTAGGCCTGAAATGAAATGAACTCCCAAATCAATTTCAAATGGGAACAACAAGTGAGCCTCTCCCCTGCATAGCTGGAATTGGTTTTGTTATTGAAAATGAAATGAAGTGTTTTGGTTTTTTTTTTTTTTTTTTTTTTTAGCCCTTTTGTTGCAGATTACAGGCTTGTTATTTTGCCTGCCATGATTTCTGCCAATTTACAGCGTGATCCAGGTTAATTTCGGAGCTTTTTCTTTTTATGTCAGGAATTCCATAAAAGTGTCATTCGGAAAGGTGGCGGTAATTTCTAACAGGTGATTTATTGTTTTTAAATGGAGGGGCCCCTTCTCCACCTTTCCTTTGTTGCGAGGAGTTAAGCAGCCATGAAATTGCCTGAATAATAGTATTTAAATCCAATCTTAGTTTGTCCTGTTAGCTTTCTCACACAAACACACACACAATTCAATCAGTGGTGCTCTCTGTGATTTTGTCCGCCCCCCCATCTGCGACGACTTTTCCTTCACAATTCAGGATCCGGGCTTTTACAGTAAAAAGGTTCAGGTTCATAAAAGCATGAAGTGGGATAAAATTTCATAGCCAGGAACCAATGATGCCTGAATGATGAGAGTGTTACTGAAAAAATACCAAATATTAAGCGTGGATCAGCATTTAGGCAAATTACTGAAATATCAATCAATAATTAATCCAATCAGTGATTTTTTACCTTTTGTCTAAAGCACAGCTGCTTGTTCCTCAATCTTTGGTTTTAACACCTAAATATCTTCAAATCTGTCTCATTGGAGCCACTGCAGTAAAATTAGTGTCTCTCCCCTCTCCTGTTGCCACTGCTCTTCTCCCTTTTTTTTTGATTTCCTTTGGTAAACTAATTCTCTGTTGAACAAAGTCTGACTTAATTTCATTAAGCACTGATCAAGCAGTGCTGGAGGTGTTTCCCTCCCTAAAATTGGTTTGTAAGACACGTCGATGTCTCCCATTATTCCCTGAAATAGGTTTGAGAATGAAAGGGAAAAAACAACAGAATAACAAACACACACACACACACACACACACACACACAAGATAAAAGGTTTTCATCGGGCTTCTGGTAGACTAATCACTTATTTTTGTCTGTTTCCTTTCTCAGGCGAGCCAGCCTCCATGATTTCTCGGTACCCCTCTCCTGCAGAGTTGGATGCTTTTGCCCAGAAGACCGCCAACAGCCCGCTGTCCATCAAAATCTTCCCATCTGACGTGCGGGTGCCGCAGCACAAACAGCTCAACAAAACAGTCAACGGCTTAGACACCACAGGCCACCGCTACAGCCCGTATTCACACCCGTACTCAGGAGGCTACCAGGGCTTGCTGGCCATCGTCAAAGCCTCTGTTGTGGTCAAAGGTGTGGTGAAAAACTCAGAGGGCAGGAGGACTAAACATGCAAACACACAGGCCTCTGTGGCACCGTATAATAATCCTCTGAATAATGGCTACACTGTCAGACACGGGCACAAGGCCTATCATATAAGCGCATGTAAGCCCCCTGATGTACCCATTGAGACACTTTGTTCTAGTGCAGGGATGGCCTCCGGAGATCAGAGCCTGGCCCCCCAGTCTGAGCTGGCAGAGGTTCAAAGCCTGATGAGGCAGATGAGCAGAGTTCCCCACAGCCAGGCCCCGCAGCTGGGGGGGGAGGCTCGAGCCAGCCCCTCTCTGCAGGCTGTGGCTGCAGTGGCACATTCAGACTCAGACTTTGTCCTGGGAGTGCCGCCCCAGAGCAGTCTGGCATTCACGGGAGCGGTGCTACCTACACAGAGCGCAGACATAGCCAAAGCTGGTTACTTAGAGAAAGGAGACTACACAGTGTGGCAGCACAAACATCAAATGCAGCAGCAGCAGCAGCAGCAGTCGTATCAGCATGTAGCAGTGAGGATGTACAGTGTGAGTAACAGTGCTCAGGGGCACAGAGCAGCAGAGGCTGGGGTTGGCCAGTCTCCTCAAACCTGCCTCCCTTTGGCGTGCTCCTCACAGCTGTCCTACAGGCCGCATCCCCCCAGCGTAGGTACTGGGCAGGAGCGGGTCAGCGGCTCCTCTCTGAACTGTGCTCCCATGCAGGGGGAGTTCTCTGTCGGACAGTACTTCGCCCCTCTCTGGGACGGCGTCGTGACCACCCCTAACAGCGACTGTTATACTTCTCAGGTGCTGGCAACGGGTACATGTGCAGCCAGGCCGAGAGATCTGGGGCTCTCCCATCCACATCTCCACCCAAACCGCCATCAACACAACCACCACCACCACAACCATCCTCAGCGTCACCAGCCGCAGCTCCACCCTCCTTTTCCCCCTCACACCCAGGCCTACAGCGCAGACCAAAACCTCTGTTGCGGGCTGCCTAGTTCTAGCCTGTGCCACGCCGCAGTACTTAGCAGCAGCCTGCAGTCTCTGGAGTGCCTCATCAGTGAGATCCACCCTCCCTGCATCAAAGAACGCATGCTGGGCCGTGGGTACGAAGCCATGGGGATGCCTCAGCTGCTGGAGCACCACCAGCAAACCCACATCCAACTCCCTGTCTACAGATAAGACGAGGTGCTGGTACACAACGGGACGCAGGTGCGAAAAACCTATTATAGGAAGAGGACGTGCGTCAGTTCAGACATCTATGAGACTGAGACATGCCTTTTTTAGTTTGTGCATGTACTGTATTTGTAGAAGGCTTTGTGCTATAAGCCCGATGGTAAATGATAATCATGACTTAAGATATAGGTTTATCTTATGGACTTCTCATGTTTTATTTTTATATCCTAAATGGCCATCAAATATGCCTGCTGTTCTTCATTTAATTACCAATGCTGAGCACCCAATCAGAGTTTGCCATTACATTTTTAAAACAAACAAAGTCTTATTTTGCAGGTGATTCCTCCGTAGGCCTTTACAAAAATGGAAACTCACTGAACTGAAATAATCATTGGTACCCTTCTAAAAAACACTTGAATCTGGGAAGGATCTCTTTTTGTGAATATATTGTATATTTTTACATACAATGGCTTCTTATTTGAGAGGGAACATTCCTTAATTATCCACTGAAATATTAGTTGTTTGCTGCTTCATTAGTTTTGTCCTCTTTTCAGTGACTCCCGTGTTATACACACACACACACACACACACACACACACACACACAGCGCACCCGGCTTCTGCAATATGATGCAAATCTCCTAGCTGCTGTATGGGGAAACATTTTCATCATTTGCGTACAAATGTGATTTTTTTTTGTTTTGTTTTTTTTTGTTATGCAGTCATAGACAAGGTTATGTTATTTAACATCTTAATTGATTTAACATTGTCACGCTGAGCTCAGCATATTAGGACTGTTGCATATCCAAATCAACACTGTGGCATTCAGGCCAAGCAACATGTGCCCTTTGGTTGTTATTTTTGTTTATTTCGTTTGATATTTTTAAGAGGTTGTGTGGACATTTTTCTTGAATGAAAAAATATTTTTTTTCCTCTGGAAGGTTGTGACACTGTTTCACACAACGGCGTGCTATGTTTTGGAGCAGGCCACCTGAATCATTTACACTATCTTCTTTGTAGGGCTATATTATCTCTGATGGTGTGAGACGTGAGACTGAGTAGATCTTTGTGTGTCTGCACTGGTTCTGTAATACTATTTATTTATGTCGGCCTGTTGAGTTAAATAGAAAACTGTCTCTATAATTATAAAGTGCAATTATTATATATGAACATGTGAGCGCTCTCCATGAAGTATGTTGGTGAAATAACTACATTTTGCAATGTATGACCCTAAACCCTCACCCCTTTTTTGCCTCTTCTTAATAAGGATTGTCAAGTAAATGAAATTTTCTAAACCCAGCAAGTAGTTTGTGTTATTGCATATTATTAGCTCTAATCTGTCAAACGTGTAGCCGGGAAGACGGCGTGATTATATTCATGAATGATAAACTAGCTGTGGAAAGACGAGACATTTTTCTGGTTTTATTGCAAAGGGATTTAAAGCTTAACCACCGGGCGTGTCTTTTTTTGCAGCCACAGATCTCATTTTATTAAGATCCATCTTTTCACTGGAGGATCTCAGGTTTATAATATGATGTAAGTCAATGCTTAGCTAAAATACATTGGACTGGGTGCTCTATAAATGATGCAAGTTGAAAGCACTAATTTTGTTATAGTGAATTATGTTAGTGTAGATGGATGGCCAGCGCTTGAGGCAGAAGCCATTGAATACCTCAAAATACATATAAATGTGCTGGCCTTCTCCTTAAGATATTACATTTGTGTATGAAAAATACAAGCTTTCTTGAAGATAAATCTACATGAATATTACTGTTCACATTATTTAGAAATGGGCTTGCTATTACCCAGCGACTGAATTGCTAATCTTAGATGGTGTGCCTGCATGCACCTCTTATTTCGCTTCATTTGTCCCTCTAAATTGGACGCTATAGCAGTAATGTAGTTTAGATCACCACAGACATAAAATGCGCACCCACTTTAAGTAGCCTATTACAAAACAAATAACCTGGATGGCGTGAATAATGGCATTAGATGCACTGTTGTGAATAAAACTGCAATATTCAATTGATGACTTCACTGCAGATAAATATTTCAGAGTTAAAGGTCAGTGGTTTTGTCATTGAGGCTTTGCTGTAAATGATTTCCTGTCTTTAGCCCATTGTGTTCCGGCTTCGCTTGGAGCTTTTCCATCCTATCTATCAGTCAGGACAGGCCAGGCCAGGCCACTCTTCTGATAAACCTACAGGATTACAGACATGCTCCTCTTGCTCTCTCTCAGAGACGATTAGCTCAGGCTGCGGCTCCTTTGGGAGAGGAACCAGAGCCACTCTGGCCTCTGGGACACACTTCAGATAAGTAAGACTGGGCAGAGGAAGAGGTTGGTCGATTTGGAGGATTAGGAGACATGAAAAAGAGAGGGGATTTTCCCTCAGATTAACAGCCAATGTTTGAATTTAAAAAAAAAAATAGTGCTCCAACTCAAATGTACCAGCATTTTTATCATCAGCCAGCCTTGGAAACATTTTTGCTGAGAGCAGATTCAGGTTTATCAAGACCTTTCTACAAAACAGCCCTTGCAGAATTAAAGACAACATCAATAAAAACAGTTTTTAAGGAGCCATTTAAGATCTCATTAGGCTGTAACTATATCTGCACTGCAAACATAGTTTGATTTTTAACAGGAACATAATTTCAAATGTCTCATGCAGAAACTGCACTGCAAATGTGATTACAAAAGAAACAAAAAGCATGTAAATATCGCCACCTAGAGTAAAACTAATGAACTGAATGTGTAAGTGTGATTTTACTGGTTTGACTAAAAGTTTTAGTCAATAATCAAACATGAAGATTTTGTGATAAGAACAAATCTGATGATAGCTGATTATCCAGAAACAAACAACCAATCTTAAAGTATTCATACAGAAAATGTGGATCCACTAGTAATTAATAACCTATTAATAAATGTGCACATGACACACTGTGTCCTGGAATTTAAGCTATTTTTAGACATCATAGCATGAGGCAAAAATAGGAATGTAGCAGGCCACAGAAGAATACAAACAAAACAAGCTCACACAGCTCAACCACACCTCCCTGCTAAACACAGACACACAACAAACTCATCCCAGGGAAAAAGCCTCTGGGGGGGAAAAAAAAAAGTCTCTCTCTGAAACAGAATTGCTTGCAAATATATTCACTCTGCGCTCGCTTCAAAAATATTAAGTATTTGTTCAGTAACACCAAGGTACTCAGTGGACTCCAGCAATTAATATACAAGTGGAAATGTACTGTTAAATTAAAAAGTCACTGGGGCCGCTGATCCCAGGTTAACAGCTGAGGTAACGCTTGGGCTCAGGAGGCAGAGAAAAATTAATAGAAATGTTTCCCCGTACTAATAGAACATTTCTGTATTCTTCTCTCAATGGGTCAGGTGAAAGCTGCCAGTTAATGCTATAAATAAAGCAGCTCCACAATTACATAATCTGAGTGGTGCTGTAACAATCTTTCAGTTATTTGGAATTTTGTACAAGAACAAACATAACCTTCTGTTAGAGTGATTGTTTAAATTTCAGGCATTTGCATAATTTTAAGACCAAATATACAGTATTAATATTAAGTAAGGCATAATCAAGAGTAATAAATACCACACTTAAAAGGAAAATTAAAACAATCCTATTAAAAACAACTTCAAATGCCAGACTTGTCTGACACAAGAAGGACACTCCTGCACCTGTCCAGTCCAGTGAATGTCCTGGGCCGTCAAACAGTGTAGTCCAGCTCTGCGTTTAGATCTGTGTACATGTCGTAGATGGCATCTATAGTGGCAGTGTAATTAACCAGGAACTGACGCACGTTTGCCAGACAGTCCTCCTCCTTCACTTCCTCTCCCTTCGACAGTGCCTTGAGAAAGTTTGATCTGTAGGGAGCTGCGTGTAACGCTGCCTGCAGCATACAAAAAAAAAAAAGAACTTGTGTGAACGTTAAATAGACGCAGTCCTTCAACACATCACAATCTACTGTTTCAAATGAGTCAGGTTTTGTCAACTGTTTTTATTCTAAAAATAAAATCAATGGTTAAGAATGGAAACATCTTCCTCACTTGGAAAATCCTCTGCACAAACCAGCCATGGTATTTCTTCAGCGCCTCTTGGTAGGCTTTGGTGACATTGACCTGAATCAGGTTGGGGTTGTTCTCATCCCTGTCTCCATCTGCCAAACTCTGCAGCAGGATCTGTATGAAACGGAGACCCCTGCAGGAGAGACCCAGTATTGAAAAAGAAAAAAAGAAGAGAAACAAGCCAGTTTTGTTTGTTTCAGCTCAACAACTGAGGGTTCAACAATCAGTGTGACATAACACCGAGTTCAGGGAGTGCTCACCTTTTCAGCCACATCAGAGCTAATGTTGCTCCAACTTTAGGCCACTCTGCTGCATGGGCTTCTCGCTCTGCCACCAGGATATCCTGCAGGGTGACATACTTTGCAGGATCCTTCATATATACTCCTCTAATTTTCTGAAAAAAAAAAGAAGAAAAAAATACATGAGTTGAGTTTGCATGGAGGGGGCTGCACCACTGGGCCCCAGCTCACATTTAAATTCCTAACTGTGGTATGAAAACACACCAGTGCACTGGCAGAGGCGTGAAAATGCACAGACAGATCCGTATCTCACCGTTATATTGCCATTAATGTCGGATTTGATGACTGAAAACACTGTTGATCCCAAGCAGTCTGAAAGAGAGACAGACATTTGAGAGCAAAGCAATAAAATATGAATGACTTTATCACACATGTCCCTGGCTCAAAGGGGGGGATGGATACAAATCAGCCTTTTCAAATAGGAGAGGGGGGGTGCAGTGAATACATAGTCTCAGTTAAATCACAATGAGGTCAATGTGTGAGCTGTTCAATGAGTAAACAAAGAGTTTCTCTATAGGCTTCAGCTGGTTCAGGTCCCCACCGTGACCCAGCAGCTCCACTTCAGCCGTGTGTGTGTGTGTGTGTGTGTGTGTGTGGGAAAAAAACACGTCCTGTCTTAAAGGCACACTCGCAGATCAAACAAGTGACAAGCCATTTGAATCAACAATGTCATGAGGAACAAGTCGGCAAAGTATGAACCGTAACATCGACTGCCACGCGCCAGCAGCGTCTCGTGAAGTCACCTTTAAGCGTGTTTTTATATCGACTTCCAAGTAGATATACTCACCAAAGAATGCAGGGATATGAGAAACAGTGTCCAGGAACAACTTTGTGTCCACCGACTTGTCAGGAGGCAGCTCTTTGAATTGGTTGTCCAGTAAAAGAGACATAGCGCTGCCGTATAAACGCCGCGATGAAAGAGCAGCAACAGTTGGAGTAGCGAGTAGCTCTCGGCTGGAAAGAACCCGGAACTCTCTTCTTGTCAGATGGGTGGGGAAGCGCCACCAGCCCCTATCACTATCGTCCTTCTCCAACAGGTGGGGAATTACACAAGGGCGTGTTGAAAAACCTGCTGTATGTCCACAAAACACGACAATGAGATAGTTGAGGTACGAGTTATACTTTATTATATCTAAGGCAGGGAGTGTTTTCAACCACAGAGGCAGTGGTAGGCTAAAAGTTACAGGGAATTAAATGCCAGAGTCGAAACCAGGGGTGGAAACTAACTGAATACATGCACTTATTTTTTCATGTACTTTAAAAATGTAGCTCATTATCTGAAAATCTGTATTTTTACTTTCATTTTAGAAGAATGACTTACTTGTTGTCATGGCCCAAACAGTTAATTTTTTTTTAATGAATGCAGATTTAAAGCAGCATGAACTAATTTTTCAAAGAAGAAGTAACACATTCTTTCTCTTACAAATGAAATTTTGAATTCATTAGCAATAAAATGAACCATTGTTCAATTCATCATACTGTTGGGGGGGGGGGGGGGGCAAAACTGACCTTAATTGGTCTGGTATGACCACTAGCTTATGGTGGCTAATGTGGAAAACTCTGGAAAGTTATTTCTGTATGATGAACTATTCTCTTCTTGCAGTAGTTCTTAGCATGTATAATTTTCAGTTGGCAGCCACATTGGCTATTTGGCAAAAGTTACATGGTCTTGCTTTATAACGTTTTAAATCTAATTAAAATGAAAAGAACACTGATTATATTACTGAAAGAAGGAAAATGAAAGTAACTTGTGGTTAAATCACAAGACAGTCTGCATGGCTGGCTCTCTCATACAGGAAAAGACAAAAACTCAAAAAGCACGAAAGTGATTTACAAAAAAAGAGGAAAAACCAGAAGAAATTAATGAAATAATAATCTGTACCAAAGAAGCTTTGAAGCTCTTTTCCCTCCAGAGGCAGCCTTCTGAGAAAGCTTCCTTATTAAGAAAAGATGCTCTCCACTTCGGAAAGCATCACTAAATTTGAGAGGGATTGCTTAAGCGATGTGGCTGCATATTCATATTGAAATGGTTACAGACAAGATACTACTCTGGCTCTTTTAATGCTGACCACATGAAGTGAAGCAACTTCAAGTAGCAAGTCTTTGAAAGAGATACTTTTCATCTTTGAATGAACATGTTTCAATACTGTAATCTTACTTGTACTTGAGTAATCTTGTATTACATGTACTCAACTTGTGCATGGTATTCTCATTCTCTTTCCAACCCCTGGTTTAAACTTATCTGGCTCACAACAATGATTGACACATTGGACCCAAGTTCTACAACAGGTACTCTAACTTTGAGGGCACATTTACTTTATCATTGATTGTAAACCATAGCGGTACATATGTGACCACAGGCAGCATCTAACACACTGGAGTTACAGCACCACACCAAATAAACAGAGATCACAAGTTGCCTATAACTAACTGCCAGCTGAGACGTCCCAAACCTCAGAACAAAAGTTAGCCTGTGAGGAGCATCATGTTAAACAAAAGCTTATGAAAATAAACATTGATATTTTCTTAGAGGTATGACATACAGTTTATAAATAGAATAGCATTTGGATTATTTTGATAAAGAATTACATGGATACATACATCTTATATATTTGCATAATGCTATTAAAATTGATTCAAAATGGATTTCACATGGGCCATCGAGGCCATCTCTGTGACAACTGCGCCCATACACACACACACACGCACACACATACATACATACACATCAGAAGTATGGCTGTAACATTAGAACTCCAAAAACTACTGAAACCTTACCTATACACACACCTTCAACCAGCGTGAAGGGACTGGATGGAATGAGAGCTTGCAAACTCTTGGTACTGCTGGCCTTACATGGTGCTCAATGCACTGAAGCTGTTTTTTTTTTTTTTTTTAGAATCACAGTTTGCTTACTAAACAAACATCTGAACTATAAGCAAGTGGTGTCACGATCATCATGATTCAAGATTGAAACACTGTCATTGCATCGTTTGAAAAAAAAAAAAAAACATTTAAAATGACAAAAGTAAAATAAACCAATGTCTCTGGGGTAGATTAAGGTTCATCTATTCTGATCCTTGATGCCAGGTGTCTTGCAGACTTTTGGTCCTCTCTGGCAGCACAGCAGTGCCAGAAACAAGACTCAAGGAGCACAACTGATTACCTCTGGTGTCCACTAAAGTACTAAGAAGAAAAGTACAATGTAGAAGGCTCAACTGCTTGTTGTTCTGATTGTTTTATATATATATACACACACACACACAACATTGCACTTTTAGAAATTGTGTGGATTAAATGTAACTTTTTATGAGGTAAAGAATACTAAATAATTTTGTCCTACATCTTTAAAGACATTTCTTTACTCCATATTACCATGGTACAAAAACAACAAAATAAATAAAGCTTTTAAATGATCCCTAATTTAGAATGTTTTTTTTTTTTCTTTTACCGAATGTCCCATCTCAAGGAATGTATGTAAATGATCACACTGATTAATATGGGAAAATAAAAAAATGGTGTTAACACTGATTAAGCTGAAATTAGCAACATCATTGATAACCTGTGTTTTGGGTGTATCAGAAATGTCTTTGGGTTTTTAGTTAGTTGTTATTTTCTTTGGTTGTCACAGTGACAAGTTGCTTGGCAGCTTTGGCAATATCATAGGCGCACTGGATGACCTGCTGGGTGACCAGCTGGATGTCTGAAGGGCAGGGGTTGTGATCCGCAGCCTTTTGGCACTCTCCATGCAGCCGGCTGGCGCTTGAAGTGAGCAGACACAGAGATCCTCTCACCGTCTCTGAGGACGGCCTCTGTGGGGGGATGATGGAGACTCGATAAGGGACTGACATGACAACGTCCATAAATTAACTCTCATTGTGGTCAGTAGGCCCACGGGCACTGTGTTTGTGTGTGTGTGAGTAAACAAAACAAAGTAATTCAATAAATGGTAAACATAAAACTAAGTAATGCAATGAACAAGGCCTTCCCATCTAGACAAGTCATTTTAGATTCCCTGTGGCTGTTTTCAAACAAACAACAAATCCTTTAATTACTCTGGGGGAGGGAGACCAAGCTGCAGAGGGAGTCATCTTACCTTGGGAAACAGGGCGGCCATCTCAGTCACAGCCATGCAGATCTTTTCAGAGCAAGGCAGAAAGCTGTTGGAGATGGGAGACAAAAGAAATGAATGAGTGATCAACCACTCCTGTGCCATGTATAGAAACACTGAACCTCAAAGAGAACAGTCTGAGGTTATATTCCTTGTTCCAACAATGAATACCCTTAATAGTTACAGCATAATGCACATTTCATTCACATATTATTTGCAAGTAATTTCTGCTGCTTTGGCACTGGTGTTTACAGTTTCAGTATCCCTAGGTAACATGATGTGGCTGCAAATACAGTCTCCCATTTAATGATAACTAGCAATTAATATCTCAACCACTGCTTATCTACCATATTTCTTTGATTATGTAACTAACCATACTGTATGGATAGTAACGGTGGAACCTTCACGAACTCTAAGATAGCCAACTTGGGTGAAATAACGTACGTTTAGTAGGCAGTACAGTTGGTGAGAGCTTTAATTTCAGTGACACTTCACGAAAGGATAAATACATCAACATCATGATTTACACTCACCCTGAGAGCAATTTTATGTGGTCAAGGAGACCACATGTCAATCCTAAACCAATAATCAAGCCGTGAAAGCCTATTTTATACAGGTCACACATTAATATTAAAATTTGTGCATGTCAAAAGAACCATGACAGTTTTAAGCTTTAACTAAATGGTACACACATCTCTAAATAATAAAAATAGGTGTAAGATGAGG
Source organism: Lates calcarifer (assembly GCF_001640805.2). Lineage (NCBI taxonomy): Eukaryota > Metazoa > Chordata > Actinopteri > Centropomidae > Lates > Lates calcarifer. The sequence continues at coordinate 10,542,611 of NC_066841.1, read as the reverse complement.
GAAATGGTTAATATTTCACATCAAGATAAAAACAGGAAAAGTGCAGTAATGCGAAACTAAAAATGCAAGATTTGAACACATGGATGGATACAGGAAACCTCACTGACTAAGTTGCAGTGGATTTGGCAGGTCACAGGGGAACATGTGATCACGTGGTGTTTGTTTCCTGTCAGCTGCATTAAAAGATGCGAGGCCTGCCCCCAGCAGAGGCAGGGGTTTCAAGGACACAGGGACAGAGGCCAGTCTACAAGGCTCAAAATCAGTGAATCCCAGTCTTTGGAACCAGAGCTCTGCTGGTTTTCTATAATATGTGACTGACCAACTTAGGTGAAAAATAGTTAATGGTTACTTGTCTAGAATGAACGAAAACAAGCAGGGCCCTAGGCCTGGGGATAACTATTGAAAACCACTGACCTAGAAGCAGCTGAGACAGAGGAAGTTACTCCATTTAGTTAAAAAAAAAAAGGGCAGAAAAAACGAAAGAAATACAGACACAGTTGAAATATATGGCCTGTCAGGATACAAACCATAGCTAATAGCCTATCAAATAATGTGAAGATCTGATCTTTGAATATATTTGATATTTTAGATGTTGATTTATTTTCTTTTTAATTATGTAATTAATTGACTGCATATTTGTTATAAACTACCTTTCGTGTTTGGTCTCCTGGGCAGCTCTCAGAAGCTCCTGTATGTTCTTAGTGATCTGCTCCGTCTTACAGATGACGTCCTCTGTGCATGGCAGGGTGGCATCTTCCTCACCCTCCTCCTCTGGTTCCACAGCATCAGAGGTTGAAGGGGGGCTGCTACAAATGCAAAGTAAAAAATGCCTTATCACTACTTAGGTCTGTATGCATTGCAATGCATAAAGACACAGGTTGTACCCTGCAGGTTGGTTGTGATTTGGAAAATTCAACTAAGTTTAAGGCTGGACATCGTAATTCATGTTAGACACCATCTTAGACCAAAAATAAGATAGCATTAAAATTATACAATAACAAAGTAGCTGACATAAAATTAGCTACTTGTGTGCTATATTCAGTGAAGAACTTGATCCATTTATTTTTTAGCTACTTAGTAAAAAGCCAATAGCAGTGACAGGAGGAGGATGACGTGCAAAGCTCCTGGCTCCTGCTCATGTGTTGATTTTTTGCAACTGGTAACTTGCGTCAAACAGGTGCAATATGTCAACTTAGTACTGTACAAACAGATTGTATCATTCTAAACATTCAAAACTAATGTTAGTCTAGCTTTGTCCTCTCTCTTCGTGTCACTTAACTTTGAAAACTTTTGCTGCAATGATGTCATCATCTGCGCCAGGAAAAGCCTTCCCATTTATTTAACTTCAGACTACTTCTTTTTGTTTCCTCTTAACAGCAGTTTATTTCGGTTAGTCTTGCATTCATCACGTAACTTAATATTATTATTTTAAACCAAAAATATATTTTTATGTATTCATCTGAAGAAACAACCATCAGATTTTACCAAAGAAAGTTTATACATTTCTAGTGCTTTATATCAGTGATAAAATGTACAAATACTTCCAAACCTTCACAGACAATACAGTGTTTTAAAATGAACAGTTAAAGTCATTATTGTTGTGGACAGGACAGTACAGTACAAAGTTAACTTGAAAAATGTCTTACCCAGTCTCCTCCAGTTCAGAGTGGTTGGGTGTAGTATCACAATCATTCTCCAGCATAGTGCTTCGTCCTTCCAGACTACAACCCTATAGGGACATCAGTGGATTACCATCAATCAAACACATAATATAGTGTATGTGATTAGCACAGACTTATTATAGGAGCAACTGAAGGCAAATACAAGTCAGAATCATGCATTTCTGAAAAAAAGCAACAATCACATTATCAGACATTTGGTTTTAAAGCAGATGAAGAGAAAAAGACAGGAAATATACAACCAGGATCACTGTGTTGCAACAGCGCATACTACAGTGGATGCGATTAGTAGATGCGAAGAAATCCCTCTGTAAACTGTGCTCTCTTATCAGTGGCTATGACTAGTAAACACATTGTGAAGAGCCATTTTATCTATCTCCCTTGGATATTGGACTCTGCTGTCTGATCATTCAAACAGCTGATGCAACATTTCATCATCACTTCTGACATTTATTTGAGGTTCACTGTAGAGAAAAAGCTGGAGGTAATTGGAACTGTAGCAGAGGCACTGTGGTGCATGCATGCAGGCAGGCGATACTTGTAAAAAGCAGTCTAAAGACAGGTCAGGAGAGAGAAGACTGTGAGGGTCAAGCAGGGGGACAGTTTTCGCCGTCCCCTGGGGCTGCCTTTAAAACCGAGGGGAACTTCGGTACTTAACCCTTCGAGATCTCTCATCCCACGACCAGGACAGGGAAGAGGGGAAGGTAGGGAGGGAGGAAGCAGCCGTCCCCAAAGGACCCCTCCCAATCTAGAAAGGGGTCAAATCAAGTTGAGCATACTCTTATTGAGATGCAATGAATGACTGAATGAATGAATGAATGAATGAATGAAAAACCAACACCAGCCCCAAGCCAGGCATCATTATTTTTGTCTTGTGAGAACAATCCATCAGGAACACTGGTGCTTCTATGCTTACATTGGTTGGGAAGGGTTGTAAAATGACTCCATCTTCGTGCCGTGCTGTTTCGGCTCGGTGGGGGTACTGCCTGGGAGTCGAACCCGTCTCATACATGGACATGGCGCGACCTCCGCGGGGTGGGTGTCGGCCAAAGGGCCCCTGGAGGTGCTGCTGTCCGCTGGGGGTCTGCCATCGCAGTGTTGAGTTTTCACTCTGCAGGGAGTTCAGCTGTAGAGAACAAAATATCTTTCAACTCTAGCTGGGGGCTGATCTCCTTACAAAAGCTTGGCCAGACATCAATAATAGAGTGAAACACAGCTTAGCCTCAAGGAGAAAAGCAATTCCTCTATGTGGAGTTCATCTTCACCTCTGTTTTGTTTTTGGTTTCCCTTCAAAGTTTTTCTAACAACAAAAAGTTTGCTTCTTTGACAAATGAAGTGCTGACACTATGTGTTGGCAGCAACACCTGAAGTGTGACCCCCTGAGAAACTGCTGCAGCGGTGGTTGCCCTTATTTACATGAAATATCACTTCATCGCTCTTTTTGAAACTGAAAAGGGCGATGGGAAACATGACTTGCTCAGCTTCCTGCCAATATTATTAAGCAAATGATCATATAAGGTCAACAAATTAACTTTTGGGATATCAGATAAAGTACAACACTACACATTACCAGGCTAACACAAAAGCAGTGCTGCCTACAGTTTGCTACTTTGTCTTACATTGTCTTAAATTTTAAGATAAAGACTACGGTCTAGACCTGCTCTATATGTACAGTGCCTCGAGATAACGTCTGTTGTGAATTGGCGCTATATAAATGAAATTTGACTTGACTTGACTTGACTTACAAGACTAAGAACATTTAAAAACAAGATTTTATAAGTTTATTAGCTTATACGTTTGGAAATACATCAGGGTTTCTCTGTGTCACTAATTAAGGTTTTAGTGGGTGCAAGAAGGGTGAGGAAGATAAGGGACTAGAATGGAGAGAGGCAACGTATGTCAGAGAAAAAGCAGCATGGTTAAAGAGAAAATAAACCAGCAGGAGGAGGCAGTACATTGTGTTAACATTGTCCCTCAGCCAAGTGTAGAGAGACAGAAACTGGGTAGTGAGGAATTTGAGGCATCAAAGAAAACAAAATGAAATGCTGCCATCTCCAAATGTGGGTGCGTAGGTGACAAACCCTCCGGTCTTGTTTTCTTGTTAAATCACAAAACATTGTTGAAGCATGCCAATTTGGTCTATCCTCAGGATTATACACTTGGCAATGTTATCAGGTGCTCACATGTCTAGCAGAGGTAAGAGATTTAAGGTAAGAGCTGAGATTTATCAGATCACAGAGGAATGAACCTGGTTGGTTCTATTGATAGAATAAAAACCAAATTTCATGAAGTTCCACTAATCCTATCTGACTGGGAGGTATTTTCTACCAAAGAGAGAATTAACTGTAATGAGAATAATAGTAAAACCTGTCAACACCAAAGTTTATGTATTTTGCTAAATAACCAATAACCAGAGTGGTGGTGGACATTTTAAGATGGGGAGGGGTTCCTCAAAATTTCAGCAGATTAAACTGAAACTATGTGCATATCTAAAAACCACTGGGGCTAAGTGGAAAAAAATGCTAAGACACGAGGAACTGTGTGGCACGATAAGCCTAAGATAAAAATATACATGAAGTGGTTGTGGGTTGTTGTGGTTTGCCAGTACTTTTTAAATGCCTTCTGGAGGTGTTGTGGACCCAATTCAATGACATTTCTATAATGGCAAGTACTGAGTTGATAACTCCAGTGATTCAGCCACACTCCAACACTAATAATCACATTTAGGTGGTTAGTGACTTGTGGCTGCTGGATGGTCCTATAGATTTATGATGGTGGATAAGAATGTACTCGGTGGTTGTGGTTTGTGGATAAGTGCTGCTGACATCGACCCGGACCTCTCTATGAATCCTCTGTTTTAGATCACAAACAACTCTAAGACTAAATCCTGTTTTGCTGTTTAACTGAACAGCATAGCAGATTCCTGTGGTGATTATAATAATTATCACCACAAGAATTTCACCCATCTAGAAACATAGCAGTCATTTTCTGTATTACACTAGTGACATAGAGTCCCTGTGGTATTATCATTCATTTACTTGTCACAGTCTAGTCTTCCCTACAACTACAAATCCATCCACAGAGTAAGTCTTATATTGTATAATTTTTAATTGGGAAGAGGCATGTCCTTAACATAAATTACTCATGTCCATGAGGGAAATTAAACAATTAAATAAATGTCTCTAGTAACATGGAGGAGGATCAGGTCTGGCAAACACAATATTTTAAGAACGACTGTGTTTTGGAGTTGCTAGGAGAGAAAGTCTCAAACACTTAAATACACTTCACGCCTCTAGGGAGAACAGAGTACAGCAGTGTTGCCTTTGTAAAACTGTCACAACAAGGCATATTGTTTGTAGTCCTAATGCAACTTGAGGGGAGCAATAACCACTTATTAAAAATCTTGAAATATTAATGAGTGTAACCATATAATTAAATAGTGGATCACCTGCAAATCAAAACAATCTGCAGTACAAGTCCACTTTGCCCTGCATCAACTAACCTTGCTTTGCATCATCCGCAGCTCTTCACTAAGGTGACAGTTGACTTTGAGAAGCTGTTGTATTTTGGCTTCTGATGCAGTGAGGGCGCTCTTCACCTCCATAAATTCTTGCACTGTGATTGGCCCATCAGAGAGGTCAGATGACTCTGAGCTCTGCAGGTAGAACATGTTACATGGGATAGGGTGAATCAGTTTAAAAACTAAAGCAAGATGTTGTGTTTAATTACCGTAATAGTAACAAACACTAACCTTGGTCCTCCCATCATTACAGCTGTCCCCACATGTGGCCTCTTGTACTGGATCTTCATCTGATGCCACACTGTCGTAATCTGGCTGGTCATTGTCCTGGCTCTCACTGTTATGGCGACTGTCTATTCCCTGAAGGATGAGCTCCACATTCTCTGAAGGGAGATCACCAGATCAAAGGATTGGAGATCAAACAAGCCCTGCCATCTATCAGGAGCTGTCAAAATCAAACAGCTATGGAACAATTTTAATTTTCATTTACTGAATCCAAAAATCAGGACTTCCCCTTTATTACCCCAAACAATCTTTTCTCTTCTTCTGAGGAGGCACCAGGCAAAAAACAAGGCTGTGATGTTGTTTGCGATAGCTTACAGGATGCACAGGTTTTCATTATTAAAGCCCCAATTCACAGTCTGTGTTTGTCTGGACTTCTGCATTAACATTACTACACACAGTCCACATTCTAATTGTGGCCTATAAAGTTGACCTACATGGTCCACATTTGAATACAAAATTCAATACTGACCTTCTGCATCTTATTTGTATGAAAATAAGCTTTCTTCACTGCTTATATATAGTTTTACAGTGTACTTAGTAACTTAACATACTATATGTATGCTAACAAGTACATAGTATACAAGTATGTGGGTCATATGTTTACAAGTAGATTTAGTGCAATACAGACAACAATAAAACCCTAAACAGAGAATTCAAGGTCTGCTAAATTAGAAGTAAAAGGAGCCTACCTTTAGGACTGTCACAGGAATTACCCCACTGCCGTCGTTTGGCATCTGTTAGAATATCGATCACCAGGGTGGCAAATTCATGAGCACTAAACCTCGCCAATTTTTGACGACCCTGAGAAACACAAAAAGGAGAAATATGGCAGCACTGTTAAACCTAGTCTTTACACAACAAATTGAAGTTTACACGGGGCAACACTGGTAAAATCCCTTGCCTGGTTTCTGGTAGATGAGTACTCTGGATTGACAGGCAGGAAAGGTACAACTGTGGTGTCAGTTACAAGTGTGCTGTGGTTCTGAGTGGCTAACCACACTGAAAAAACACAAAATAGTAGAAAATAAAACACAGGGGTAAAAACCATTATATATTATTATTATTTTATTATTTTATTTTTTTTTACAATTCTTGGAATTTTACCGGCATCTGTTTCTCTTCTGTCAACTTCATCATAAACGTCCATGGCAAGTTCTTCAAACTGATGGTTACTTAGCTACAACAGAATAAAGCAGAAGTTCTGCCTCATAGAACAACTGAATAGCAAGTGACAGAGGATGCAGTTGGAATTTACAGGAAACAAATCACAAGTAAAAATATCTCACCGACTGAAGCTTCTTCTTTGCAGCTTTTGCAAACTCTGACAAATCCAGACTGCTTTGGACAAAAAAAAAAAGAAAGAAATCAATTTAAAAGAAAAAACAAATTTTAAAAATGATTATTTTTCTATTGACAAAAGTCCACAGAAAAAATGAGAAACACAGAAGCTACAAAGACACTTACTTATTCCTTATCCATCCAAGGCAGCATAGGAAAAAAGGATTGTAATTATATTGTCAAAGTCTATCATGCTGCCTACATTACATACAATAAAAGTAAACCACATAGCATTCACTAACTAATAGGTAAGAAAATGCCTACAACTTGGAGTATACATATTACCTGTCTGCCATCTGTGGAATGATGAAGTGTTGCCCATTTCTGTGATCTACAACACAACGAAGACATGATGGTGAGTGATGAAAAGAAAAATAAACAATGGCTCTTAAATGCCATACAGCAGCTGTGCTTGATGTGTACAATGTACTTACCTGGCCTTCTACCACAAAGGTAAAATGTTAACCGGTCAGTGAGTTCATACTGGATCTCCACTAGCCTCTCTGCCAGCTCCTGGTGCCCAGCTTGTCTGCACAGATCAGGAATAAAAGGTCATGTTTCAGAAATATGCCACTGTACTAAAAATAAATGCCTCAGGTACAAATTTCTCTGTCTATTAAGTTCACAAAAAATAAGTTTCTCAATTAAAGTACAAAGATGGTTTGGTAGCTCCTTGATATGACACTGTCAGCTCCATTATATTTCATTTTCTATTCCTATGTCTTTTATCAAACTTCTGCTTAACTTCTTGAGCTGAGTCAGCTAACACAGCATTTTTCATTCGCCTCCACTCTCAGTTAGTCATACTGTTGTTTGTATTAGTCAGACTCTGACATAATGTCACTGGGGTCTCTGTCCAGTGTTCATTGTAGTGTAAGGCATGCTAAATATTTTAGCCATTTCATTCGACGACTGTGTTTTTTCACAGTTTCTAACTAGGCTGTGTCTGCCAGTTTTTGGTTACCTTCTGACACTTTTCCTTTAACTGACAATGTGCAACATTTCCTCATTAACATGCCTGTATATAAATAGTACACATAGTATACTTGCATCAGTTTTCTTCTGTGTAGTTGTTTAAATCTCCAAAGGATGTGTATCATTTCCTGTAGCACAGCCACCAGTGAGCTGGGCTGTATCTGCTAAGGTGATGCTTGCAGCCACACTAACGGGTAGTCATGTAAACCACAACAGTCACTATAACTGTTTTTCATGTAGCCAACAACACTGTGAGATTAGATCACAGAACTCACCAGAAATAATGGTGGACAGAAGACGCCCATACAGTTTCCTAACTATGACTTGCAATTCAAAGCCTCAAACAAGTTTGTTATTGTGACTGCTCTAAAATGAAAAGATTTTTTTAACATTGTATAGTGTTCATACAGACTTCCCATTGCCCATATCTAAAATCATTTAGTAGAACAAATGTATAAATAAGCAAGTGCTGAATTAAAAATATAGACAGTTTTTTTACCTTGCGTAATCAATGGGGGTCTTTCCACTTGAGTCCAGAGCCCCAGGATCAGCTCCATAGACTGCCAATAGTTCTGCTTGTAACATCTGACCTGCTTTGGCTGCTATGTGTAGTGGGGTGTTTCCCTTCTCCTGTGGTTCCACAGACACATAATGATGAAGCATTAGCATTATGTCAACTTAATCTGGGTTTTTTTTTGGCCCTTTGCACTAGACTTACTGGATGGAAGAAGTTGGCCTGTGCTCCCAAAGATAAGAGTCGAAGACAGGTCTCCAGGTTTCCAGTCCGAACACTGGAGTGGAGTTGCTGAAAGGAGATGGACAAGGAATTTATTTTAATTTGATTATAAATACACACAGTACTGGCTTCACTGCATACACATGCCCAGTACTGACTGACAAGATGCATGATCCTGCTGGAAATATAAAAGATGAATATATTTATATATGATAAAAGGTAGGATTTTTGAAATTAAGAGGGTCTCACTTTAAAGGAAGGTTCACAGATACAAGAATATTAAAATATCTAATACATTAACGGGTGCATTAAATACAAAAATTCTTGCATGCTTACATGCATTTATACACTTTTCTCTTTAATTCATTAAACATTTTATTTGGTTTAGTTAAGCATAAAAGGTTACTGAAATGCCTAATATTCATATGCATATAATCAAGTTTATTTATTTTATCCAGTTATTTGTAAGGAATAATAGCGAAATCACTACACAAATCCAATAACGGTGTGAAATACTGGCAGCTGTTCCAAGAGTTGTGGTCAGACAGGCTGCACTATTTGATAGTCATGGCATGAGCATGACTAATGGTAAGTATCAATATATAAATAGGCCATGCTATTTCTGCAATTTAGAGGAAGTACTCAACAAAGTCAAACACCAAAAAGAACTTGCTTTGTTATGGTAAAAGATGGGTGCAACCTATGTCATTCAGAGGACAAATGTAACTTTATTTCACACTTGTTTTCTACTGGTCACTGGTTTTACTGTCTCCAAGAAGTTTATTCGCATGGAACAATGGTGGGTTAGTCTCTCTAATAAACATCGGTAGATAAAGAATGTAGAAACTTCTCACCTTGCTGAGGTCTTTTGCGGTTACACTGTCATCCTCCCGACAAGGCATCCGATGGACATATGCCAACATTTGATATTTGGCCTTGATGAACTCTGTCTTGTTGGGACTGAAAACAACAACAAAATATGTTCATATATAAAACCAAGGCCATTTAAATTATTATTTTCACGTGACTATCACGGCACATAAATTACATTTGCTTAAGATAAACAACATTCAAAACATTTTCAACTAGGGATGTCCTGGTGTCTAATATTTAAATCAGGCATAGTTGCAAATTTGAATGTGCAATACTTGATCAGTGGTAAAGCAATTCCTCCATTACACATTCAAACATACTACAGCGCAGGACTGTAGATAAATTGCTGTCACTTCAGTCAAGAGGAAAAAATAAAGGAGAACCCCTTCTCAGAAACACACCCTCCCTTGGAACTAGAATTACAAATTCCATTGAAACCCAAAGGCCATCTATCCTTCCTCACTGTCATATGACAGTGTGTATATCTCTGTGCAGATAGAGTACAGTGCACTATACTGATGAGGAAGCCAACAACAAAGCCTAACTTTGTTTTTAACATAAGAAACAGCTAGAAAACTCTAGCCTATGTCCTAATCAATACCAAAATACTGAATGGAGTGGCTGCAGAGTCTGTGTTTGACCAATCAGCAAACCATCAGAAAGTATAACCCCCAAGGAGGCAACCTTTTTTAAACAACTGGGACCATCCTACTAGAACTGAATTTGGTCCTGGTTGCTCCGGTCAAAACTCAGGTTTATTTCCTCAAAAGGTTCTTAGTCCCCCTGGGAAAGTTGCTGCGGTGGATGCACTCGCTAAAGTTGAAAGCTATATTTGAGATTGAGGATAGCTGCTTCCTGTTTGGTGCAATGCGTACACTCTGTATGCATCTGTCCGTTGTATGATGATTGAATGCATTTGCTCTGGGCGTGAGGGTCGGACTGAGCATGGTTGTGTTTATATGTGGCTGACTATTTATCTTTACTCCACCAGCCAGACACCAAGCTGACACAGTGTTTATACCTGGCAGTGGATGACTAAATCACATCTCTCTGCTTCACAGATTTTGCTTTCTGTTTCGTCCTCTGAGCTACAGTACATACTGCTGGTAAGAAAAATGTCAAATCGATCGCATATAGTCAACATGATTAGGATATCGGCACTTGCATTTAACTGAACATTCATTTTCCCAACTGCATGTCAACAGACCAACCCACCTAAGTCCCTTGAGTCATCTTCATGGTACAGAGGGCCAATTTTGCATGTTCACTGACCTTAACTGTGAGAATCAATCTTGCCAATAGGAGTTAACAACAAAGTGCAAACAAGCATACCAGAAGCAGGACTGACACATCAAAATCCTTAAAAGCACTTACTGAACTCTGTCCTGGGGGTTTGCTTTGCGCTTTCCACTCACTGAAGAGGAAGGGTCCAGAAGGCTATGCTCCCATATGGAATTAGCACCATTGCCATACAATGTCTGGACCATCTAAGACATGAAACCACAAAACAGATCACATAGAGAAAATTCATTACAGTATACATAAGGTAGTCCCAGTCACTTGATGATGAGTCTTGGGGGTGTCAGTGTCTTCACCTGTAACTGGGAGGGTGGCCACGGAGAATGAGTCAGATGTCGGACCTGAGAGCTGTGTCGCCCCAGACCTCGATGGATGCTGCAGCACTCATCGCAGATCAACACACCCCTGTTAACAGAGGCCCAGCGTGGCTCTAATATAAGATGCAAAATTTGTTGGTTAGCGCGCCAGAGTTCCGGTGAATAAATAACAACGTTCAACACAACCTTAAATTAAAGCGTTTACGACAATTCGTCAATTAAAGCCAGATAAGGATATTCGCCAAGTGACAGTCACAGATAACTCCACCAGATTAGTTGCTGCCTAATGTCTTCGACACATCACAGTCACTAATGTAACCAGGCGTGGGTTAAGTTAGCAAGGTAGCTAATTAAGCTAACCCACCGTTAACAATAAACTACCACAAACCATCATTTAAGACATTTCGAGCAAAGAATTTCAAATTCAGACAAGTTCATGTGACTGTACAGACAAGACAGATACGACACATTTTAATGAATGTGTCCACGGGAGGAAATTTTACTACCACTACAGTTAGCAATGTAGCTAGCAAAACGCTAATTAGTTATGGACGTTTGGTAATGTTAACTAGGTTAGCTAACTGGACGTTAAGTTGTAGTCAAGGCTAGCTGGTTAGCTAGGCAGCTAACGTTAAAGCTAGCCTGTTTGACATCTTACCCGGAGCACTGCAATCAGCGCAGACCTCTCTGCTTCGTACTCGCTTTGACATCCCTCGATAGAAATCCTCTGAGTCTACGAAAGACAAATATTTGTAAGGCGCGTTTTAACACAGCTGGACAAATATAAGACGGGATGGTCCGCCCCAGTAGATTGTGTTTAACGCCTCTAACAGAGAGCAACTGTGCTCGTCTGCCCTCCCCTACTGTTGAACAAAGCGGTGTCCCATTCCAATACTTACACAGCCTCCTCTCTGCTTCCTTGTCTGCTTCCTTCCTCGTTTCCTTTGCTGTCTTATCACAGCCCACTGGCCCAACTCGCCATCAGTAAGGGGCAAAATGTTTGTATGTGTGTAGTCTACGTTTGTCAACCTTTGATCTGTAGCCCACCACAAGTGAGATTAAAATTATGGTAAAATAAATCACAAAACTCATTTTTATCAGCATCTGTTTGCCTCTCGAGTACTCAAGTATTGTACTCTAGTGCAATTGAGGTACTTTACCTGAGCATTTCCATTTGATGCTACTTTAGAGCTTTCTTATACCTCACCACATTTCAACATATAAAATAACAAAATGTATTCTACCTTAACCAGCAACACACAACATCACAGTACTGCTCAGATACTGATGCACCACAGCATTGCATGGTGTATAGTGAGTAGTGTTTGCTGATAAAACTTCTGTAACTTAACGATAATTTTGCATTGTAGCTGAATATTTTTACATTGTTGCATTTTAGACTTAGTGTTGGAGTCTTCTTCAATAAAGTCTGTCTATTTCTCTGAAAAATCTACACACGCTAGCTGTATCATTTCCTTACTGACAAGAAATTTAGATTGCACCCTGTGGTCTGTGTGATCTCACGCTTTCATTTCAGTGTTTATGTGAGTGGGATGCACAGCTGCCCTCTCTTTTAATTCAGTATCAGTAGATCAGTGATTTTATTCTGCTATTTTGCTTTTTAAAAAAAGATCTAAAAATTAGAATTAAGTTCAGTATTGCCTAAGCAGATTATACAAAGCTTACAATAGGTTAAATAACAATCCAAAAGACAATACATCAAAACATTATACATTACTAGTCTAACTGTTATAATTAGATTACTAATTTGCTCTGAGGCTCTTTAGGTTTAGGTTACCATATATGTTCCACAATAGAAAATAATTAGGCTCAGAGGATTTTATGGGAAATGTGACAAAAAAAAACTTTTTATTACACACCTAAATGTTTATGCAAATATTTATTTGGCACAGGCTCAAATATACATATTGTAAATCTGAAACATGTTGTATTTGTGTATGTGTGTGTAGGTGTTGGCGTTGTGTGTCTTAATGTATAGGCTACTGTGACTTTAAAGGGGTGTTGGTTCTCTGAGAGGTAGCAGATAGGTTTAATTTAGTCGCGAAGAACACATCGTACATCTCAGAGGCTCTCTACCTTTCAACCACTGTTGTCTACATTGGCTTTCAAGACATCCACCAAAAAAAGGCTGTGCGTTGTCAGTCACTACACCCTGCCTGGAGCGATGGGAGGTACGGCCGCCGTTATTATTTTTCCCCTGTCGTTGAGTCTGTCACTATTAATTTCCGATACGGTAAATCTGATCAGCATATTCATTATGTTTTCTCCTGTGACAGAGGCCGAGACGCGTCAGAAATTGCTGCGCAATGTGAAGAAAGAGGTTCGCTGCATTTTTTTTATTTCTCTCTTGCTCATCACTGTGTATGTTTACTGGGCGCTGCAAGCAGTGTGTGTGTGTGTGTGTGTCTGTGTCTGTGTTTGTGTGTGTGTGGACATCGTTCAGCCACGATTACGCCACAGGCCTGTTTATCATTAAAAAGCCCATTTATTTTACATCGTAATCAGAGTGGATGCCATTAGGATGATTGTGAAATTACACAGGCTACCAGTCTGTTTTTGACTGCTGGCGTAAGATGATGATGACGATGATGGTGGTGATGACGATAATACTGATGATGGTGGTGATGATGATTTTGTATCGGGGGAAAAAACTACACATTCAAGATCCATGCAATACCTGTTTTTTCATAGGCTACTGGAGTAGTCTCTCTATCTCTCTCTCTCTGTCTCTGAAGAAATCCTGGTTAAACTGACATTTCTGTAACACACACCATTTTATTATTCAGAACTTAAAGGTGTGACCTTGGCATCTGTTTTATTTGGCATCTTTTAATGTGCTTGTCCAAGTCAAGTTGGGTGATTTATCACTGCATTATGAGCCATTTGCATGGATGTGAATCTACAAAGAAATTAAAGAGAGCTCACTGCAGACCCTTCCAAACTGCTCAGTGACTCCATGATTCCCGAGGGTAGAGAAAACAGGATGTTTTATTCATTGCTGAGAAAGCCAGGTACTTCCAGGCTTGTCGTATCCGTGCTCCCCCTCACCTGTGACTCATTGCCTCTCGAGCATCCATGACTCTGGTACCAGATCCTGCAGCAAGGAGGGGCTTAGCTCTGAGATGTAGGTATAGGGTTAAAACTATGGGTTTTGTTTTTAATTTTGATTTCATCTTGGCATAAATGTCTGGGTCTTTTTTTTTTTTTTTTTTTTTTTACAAAGCAGACATTTCAGCTTGCTTATTCATATAAAGGAAAGAGATAAGCCCATGTTTTCCAATGAACCTTTGTTTGAAAAGATCACCTGTTCGATTCCCTAGACCCATAGAAAAAAATGGGTGGGTGGGGAGTAAATGTCCAGCGCTTTCCCTTTCCTCAGTATTCACGGCTCAAGTGCCCTTGAGCAAGGCACCCTAAACACCCCCCCGGAACTGCTCCTCAGGCACTGCAGCTGCCAGCTGCCCACTGCTCTGTTGTGTGTGTGTGTGTGTGTGTGTGTGTGTGTGTGTTCACTGTTCTGAGTTCTTGTGGTTGCTGTTCACGGATAGGTTGAATGCACTGGTCAAATTCCTGAGTGTGTAAAAACATATGTAGTGAATAAAGGATTCCTCTTCTTCTAATGGTAATGAAACATGTTGAACTATAATCAGGAACCTTTGGGATTTCAGTGACATTCATTATAATTAAACTACATACCTGTTTAAATAAGGCACTAAATTCCCACTTGATTCTATAACAGGAATGTTACAGTAAAATATTTCAATATTTCAGTAAAATATCAGCCTCTTAAATTGTGTTCAAAGCACTCTACCAATTTTACACATTATGATCAGTTTGCTTGTCTTGGGGAGTATTTATTCAGCCTGTGAAAACAGTAATGCAATGTCCTCCATGGCTCTAGAGGAGCTTTATCAGGTCTGAGAAAACAACCCTGGCCCATGTCGTCAGAGTTATCTCAGGTTTGGCTTGGGGACCTCAAATCTATCAAAGAAAAGCTGCATTATAAACATAGTATTAAGACATGTGGGATAAGAGAATCTTTCACCAAGACCCTACCAAGTTGCTTCGATTGTGACCCTTGTTAGAATCTCTTTCTCCCTATAAGCTCTCCAAATGTATCGACTTGGAGTACTAAACTGCTGGATTACCCCCTCTCCCCCACAGAAATTGGGCATGCTGAAGCTTGCGCATGAAAATACTGAGGCACCATGCTTACCCATGTGCTTTTTGTTTTGACTCTTTGTCACCTTATGCAACTGCGTCAGACAGATTAAGTCTTGTCTCACTGTGTACCTTTCTCTCTTAGGTGAAACAAATTATGGAGGAGGCAGTAACGAGGAAATTTGTGCATGCTGACAGCAGCCACATCATATCTTTCTGTGGTAAATGTTTTTGTATTAAACATATTGTGACTGCAATGAACACTAAGCCATATTTCTTGGTCAGGTCCTTCCAAACTTAAGGTGACATGCTCCTTGTCTTATCAGTCAGCTATACTGTTTAACTTAAGAATGGGTATCATAGGCTGCACAGGAGGCTGCTATAAAGAGGGAGAGATGAGGCAAAGTATAGATTTTTTTGAATCTTGTGGCATAATTTTTTTGTGAAATTAGAAAAATGTGGGCTGTTTGTATCCAATTTCAAACATTGAAGCACATGACATGCTGTATCAAACAGTATAGGTCACAGTACTGGTTACAACTTCATTTCCACGTACAGTTCAGAATGATGGCCGACATCACTCTGTGTCAAGCTCTGTCACCTCCTACGAGTTCATCCTCACAGTGTAAAACAGTCCTTTACAGTCTATTCAACTAATATAAATCCTAACAATTTTTTTTCATTGCTATTAGTCATGCCTATTTATATTTAATAAGGTGGATAGGATAGATATGTATTAGAGTAGACTAACACCCTTCAAAGGTGCTGATACTAACCAGGAGTGAGGCATGTGTGATTCACATCCCTCATATCCTAGCAACAGTAGAGACAGTGTTGGAGAGATTTAAGCCTATTTCTACTTGTGCCACCTGTGTTTGCTTCTCACCTGTTTTTTTTTTTTTTTTTTTGGTTAAAACTATTAATGCTTGAGGCTTTCAACAAGAGGAAATTATATTGTGCTCATGCGAGAGAAACAAAACCAAAGCAAATAAAAAGATGCTCTGAAAGAAATAAATACATGAACAAAATTGAACTGAATTTTTTTAAAACCAAGATCAAATATTTTCTAATTCTCTGTGTTTTTGTATGTAGCTGTAGTGGAGGCCTGCGTGCTTCATGGACTGAAGCGCCGTATTGCAGGCCTGCTGTGCAGTAACAAGGTTGCAGCCCTCTTTATGAAGGTGGCAAAAAGCTTCACACCTGCTGAGGAACTCTGCCATAAGGTCCAGGAGCTGGAACAGCTCATCGAAAACAGGTGAAATCTTAAATTCTGCCCATGAGAGGCAAGTGACATAAAATCATCTCATGCATTATTTCTCTTACAGTATTATATATCATCCTTTTGTTTTCCACTTTTACGTGCCATATTGCATCCTAATATATATATATATAACCCCTTATATAACCCCTTGCTATCCTATGTATCTCTTCCATTCTAACAACCCGTATTGACATCTCATCTGTCAGGTTTCTCATCTGTTTTTCAGCAAGCAGAACAACTCTTCGCTGAGTAATGACCGCAGTCGGCAGTCTAAGTTGGCCAACCTCCCTCCTCAGGCACTAAAACACTTGTGGATTCGAACTGCACTGATGGAGAAGCTCCTGGACAAGATTGTCCTGTACTTGGTAGAGAACAGCAGGTATTGTCATACATCATTTAATCCATTTATATGTCTCTGGCTTCAGAACATTATCTCCTCCTTTCAGGACCATTATTTTGCCTTATGCAGTTCTCTACAGATACAGATTCCTTCATGGATATTAGAAACAACTCAAGGTGTCTAAAACAGTATTTTACCACATGCTCTATTACACACATTGTAAAGTCTGTCAACATCCCATATTACTGTTTGTGGTTATTTTACACCTCTCCTTGACAGCTATGATACTTAAACAGGAAGTCAGGTATCATTTTTTAAATCCTAAAATGTCTCTCATGTTTCCTGCAGTGCCTTCTATGAGAAAGAAGCTATGCTTATGGATCCTGTGGATGGACCAATTCTTGCATCTCTATTGGGTATTTATAAACCCCTTTAATCTATATAGGGTATGGCTACACTATAACAGCTAAGCCCTTTGCTATACTAACTTTCACTTCATACAATCAGTGACTCAGAACTTAGAAGAATATCAGAATATCTGTATTGCTTTAAACTGATTAGCCCTGTTTTGCAGTTGGCCCTTGTGCTTTGGAGTACACCAAAGTTAAGACTGCAGACCACTTCTGGACAGACCCGTCTGCGGACGAGCTCGTACAGCGACATCGGATCCATAGCGGCCACTGTCGGCAGGACTCTCCCTCCAGAAGACCTGCCCTGGTTAGACAGTCAAAGACAGTCAGCCATAAACTACTGTATGTAATATGAAATGTGTAATTCTTCTGATATCATCTTAACCTGTATCAGATCCAGAAGAGACAGTCCAGTGGTAGCATGGATGATCGCCCTCTCATGTGGGTGAGGGAATATGTTGAATCCCTGCACCAAAACTCCAGAGCCACACTGCTGTTTGGAAAGAACAATGTCCTGGTGCAGCCTGTACGTGTATCTCTGCTTTAAAAGAGGGTTGTTCACATTGTGGGGAACTTGGTGTGTCCATTAACTGATTTATTCTCAAGTTATCTAAACAGTATTGCAATCAGACATGCTGTGATAAAAAAGCTCTTATTTGTATCTGCAGAGAGATGACATGGAGGCCATCCCAGGCTACCTCTCTCTGCATCAAACTGCAGATCTCATGACACTGAAATGGACGCCCAATCAGCTGATGAATGGCAATGTGGGGGAGTTAGATTCTGAGAAAAGGTTAGTTAGATAGAACCCAAACTAATAAGAGAAAGATTTTGTTTTTACACACTTGACTCAGTGGCTTCCATTCACTCATCTTTCTTACAGCGTTTATTGGGATTATGCGATGACTATTCGTTTGGAAGAGATTGTTTATCTTCACTGTCATCAGCAAGGTACAGTAATACCCCCATATATTACTGTATCCAAAGAAGGAGTTTGAAGAGTTGTTTATCTTGTTAGACATTGTGTTTACCTTTTCAGTGAACAGTGGTGGGACAGTAGTTTTGGTGAGCCAGGATGGGATCCAGAGACCTCCTCTACATTTCCCTAAGGGAGGCCACCTCCTGCAGTTCCTCACCTGCCTGGAGACCGGCCTGCTACCCCACGGACAGCTGGATCCACCACTCTGGAATCAGAGAGGAAAGGTCAGCATGAACAGAGAAAATGTGAAAGAAATGCTTCCTTGGCCTTTTATTTTCAACTCGATATACTGTTTAGAGTTAGCTGTGCTGTCCTAAGCTACAGTGGGCCTTTCCATTTACAGGGAAAGGTTTTCCCTAAACTGCGAAAGAGGAGTCCACATGGCTCATGTGATTCTGTATCAGATAAGGAAGATGATGAAGCAACCGATTATGTGTTTCGGATCCTCTTTCCTGGCAATCAGATGGAGTTCAGTAAGTGTCTTTAATCTTCCTGCTCTGCCTCCCTGTGCTGATCTAATGAAGAATCATCGAAGATTACATCTGTGTTTACATTATGCTCTTAATACTGATTCACAAGTTAGACAACTTCAGTTTAGATAAATCTGTTTACCCTACAGTACATCTTTCTAATTAATTTCCTCTGTTGTTAAGCTGCTACATTTCTTATCCTTTTCCTGCCTATTTAGTGCCTGTGTGTTCATTTCATATTATAGTCGGAGACTTTGCATGGACATAAAGTTGTTTGTCTACCACATCTCCATCTCCATCCTCTCCCTCTGTTTGTTTTTTCCATGTTTTTAAAAAGTATTATTATTTTCAACCATGCACTTTTAATCAGAATTTCATCAGTTTTTTTACTTGCATATGATGCTCATGGTAGCAACAGTAATGATTAGGGGTATTTTGCTTTTTAGTGGCTCTAGAGCTGATGGACCAGGGTGTGAACATGTGGCAACCAACCCCCAGAAAGTCCTCCTGTTCCTCCTGCTCACAAAATGGCTCTTCTGACGGCTCTCTGCCTAATGGCTGTAATCAAGAAAGGTAATTATTTCCCAGGGACAGGCCCAAATCTACATTCAAATTTATCCACTTGACTAATTTTGCCATTTTCTCATTCAACCAGAGCTCCCTTAAAGCTCCTTTGTGACACCATGAAGTACCAGATAATCTCCCGTGCTTTCTATGGATGTGAGTACAAACAACTCTTTGATTAATTTTGGGGATAATGTCATTCAAATTGATTCTTGGTTCTTGGTGAAATAATAGCTCTTATCAGTATGAAAACTTTTTTCTTTCCTCTCCAGGGCTTGCGTACTGCCGTCATCTGTCAACAGTTCGTACCCACCTTTCTGCTCTGGTGAACACCACTATAGTTGACCCTGATGTGCCCTGTGATGCCAAAGGAGGCCTCTCTGTGGAGGTCTGGGGCAGGTTCCTCAAGGACAGCTCTGTAAGAATCATACCTGAGCAACAGACCATAACATATATATTTGTCAAAATTATTGCTGTATTAAATGGCTCTTATTTAATGTGTGATTTCAGTGTGAGTTGATAAATAACAAACTTCTCTGGTTCAGGCCTATGAGGAGAAGGAGATACACAGGCTTGTGTATTTTGGTGGTGTGGCTCCTTCACTACGCAAAGAGGTCTGGCCCTTCCTGTTGGGACACTACCAATTCACCATGACTGAGAAGTCCAGACTGGAGGTATTTCTATATCCTGTCAGACTGTCAAAGTGTTTTAGTGCACGAGATTCACGTACACATACTTGGATGTGCCACAGTCTTTGTTTAGATGTTTTCTGTTCCAGATTGATGAGCAGATGCAGATCATGTACGAGCAGACTATGAAGGAGTGGCAGGGTTGTGAAGCCATTGTCCGTCAGAGGGAGAGAGAGAAACACGCTGAGGCCCTTGCCAGATGTTCATCTGGAGCCAGTGTGGAAAGAGGACCAGTGCAGCGGGATTCTACCATCAGTACAGATGCAAGTTTGATGTTTTTCCATGAAAATGGGCTCCATTATGTAACCACTATCACATCAGACATAACATGAAAGGGAACATTTTATAGTATTATTTGCACATTTCCAAGTAACTTGGTTGACAGCTCTGCCATTTGTCTCTTGTGTGATGCTTTTTCCACTCCAGTCATCTATAAGTAGCAGCTCGGATCAACAGAATACCCACTCTCAGAGTGATTCCAGCAGTAGCGTACAGGTAGTACAGTTACTCTATCTCTAATAATAGTGTCCAGTGTTTTTGCATGTTTTAGCCCAGTTGTTTCAATTTGTTTGTAGTCAAGAAGTTCCATTTTCCTTGCTTGAAATAGGTAGTCAATATTGGACAAACATACATTTTGACCTGATAGAGGTGCTAGAGGATCCTGAGAGGGGATTACCAAATTAATTAGCATACATCATTTTGGGGCTGTGAGCATCTTTACAGAATTACATGGTAATCTATCCAGTTGATGTTGAGATATTTCTTGGGATGAGTGAATATTGACCTGCAGGTGGTGCTAGAGGAAAGGTCAGGGGAGACTGTAGCTATGTAAAGTATATGTGATTTGTAGGTAATGGGCTAACACATGCAAAACGACTGGTGTAATCCTTCAACATTAATCCATATCAGTGCAATTGGATCCATAACGAATTGCACGTTCACCACTTTCCTTCGGTTACCAGGTATTTGGATCAGTTGAGGCAGTGGATCAGATTGAGTCTGAGCCCAGGGCTGAGGAGGGAGAAGTGGAGCACAGTAGTCCAGTGAAGGACATCACAAATGGCACTGCAGAATCCACACAGCTTCCCTCCTTGAACCCCACCTCTCCAGATCCATCAAATGAACATGTAGCTTCCGAAAACAAGCCTCTTGTAACAGAGCCAGCTGTTGGATCTACAACATCTCAGCCGTTAGCTGAAGCATCAGAAGTCTTAAATGAGAAGATTACAACTGGATCACAGCCAGGGGGATTGAATGTTATGGACCCAGCAGCCAAGGAAAAGGTCTCAGATATTGAAAAGATGGAGACAGTCCCAGAAAGTGAGGTAGTTCAGGACACTGAAATTAGTAAGTCAAAAGAGACATCTGAGGCTGAAGATAAAGCTAAAGTAGAAGAAAAAGATATAACAATGAATGAGCAATCTAAAGATTTAAAGGGAGTGGACACAAATATGAATATAAGAGCTCCAGAGAACACTAATGTTCTAAAGCTGGAAACAGAGATTCATAATGAATATTTCCAAGCACCTCCACTTGGGCAGACCTTGACTTTTCAAGCACACAAGAGCAAAGATCTGGAAGTGGAGCCATTATGTCCGACCACAGCAGAAAAAGACACTAATCCACCAGCTGAAAAAAAGTCAGAGATTTCAGAAAAAATTGAAACACCTACTGAAAAAAACCCATCACAAATGATCAAGACCAGTGCCACAGAGTCAGAAAGGAAGGGAGCTGAAGCAACAGTTTGTGACTTGGCTGAAACCAAAAAGGACAAAGCTGCAGAAATTCCACTAGACAAACCTGGTTCAAATTCACCAGTCAGACAAGTGCTGAATGCTCTGCAGTCAGCGTCCAGAGGGAGCCTTTCATTATCGTCCCACTCTCGGCAGTCTCCAGACACAGCAGATTCAGATGACTCTCCTTCTGCGCTGGAAATGGAGGACATTCCTGCAGGGATAACATGTGTGACCTCTGAGGATATTAAGGCCAGGCCTTTGGCAGTCCTTGCTGCACCGCCCATCTCTCTGGCACAGAGAGAGAAAATGGCGTCCGAGGGCCTTGTCCTAGATCACCATCTGGACACAGCTTGTAACACCAGTCCTGAGGGCACAGACCTGGGCCTTTCTGAAGAGGAGCCTGAGATGGAGAATGTGCTCACTGAAGCAGAGTCTGCAGAGGTGGGAGGAGACACCAAACACGATGAATCCTCAGAGGAACAAACCTATTCTGTAAGCCTGACACATGATAAACAGACATACTTCCTTTTTTCATAAACACATGCTAACTGAATTCACTTTTATTTTTGCAGCAAGAAACACTGGACATGTACTTGATAAACTTACATCGCATTGACAAAGATGTCAGACGCTGTGACAGAACGTATTGGTACTTCACTCCTGAGAACCTGGAGAAGCTGCGAAATATAATGTGCAGGTAAATGTGTTGTAATCTTGTATCTGAGGTTTGTCTCAACTCAACAGGTGAGACAAATCAACATTATGATAAAACTCTGGTTGTCCTCGTAGTTACGTGTGGCAGCATCTGGATACAGGATACGTCCAGGGCATGTGTGACCTGCTGGCTCCGCTACTGGTTATTCTGGACGATGGTGGGTGAAACTTTTTTTAAGAGCAAACTTTATCATCCAATTTGTAGAAGTGCACACAAAAGGCTAAATGAACCACTTGTTAAAATTGTGTGTGTGTGTGTGTGTGTGTGTGTGTGTGTGTGCGCTTCCCAGAGGTCATGGCATTTAGCTGCTTCACTGAGCTGATGAAGAGGATGAACCAGAATTTTCCTCACGGAGGTGCTATGGACTCTCATTTTGCCAATATGCGTTCTCTTATCCAGGTATGTACTGTACCTATATGTGCACAGACGGATGCATGCATATTCAAACAAGCTGTAGGCTAATGAAAGCATTTTGTTTTTATACTTGTAGATCCTGGACTCTGAGCTGTTTGAACTGATGCAGCAGAATGGAGACTATACCCACTTCTACTTCTGCTATCGCTGGTTTCTACTGGACTTCAAAAGAGGTGATGGGAAATGCAGGCACCATGATTTATTGTCACTGAAGTGAGCTTAGTGTTTCACACTACGTGATACTGATTGTAATCTGATTGCTGTTTTTCCAAACAGAAATGGTGTATGATGATGTGTTCTCGGTGTGGGAAACAATCTGGGCAGCCAAGCACACCTCCTCTGAGCACTTTGTGCTCTTCATTGCTCTGGCACTTGTGGAGATGTACAGGGACATCATCCTAGAAAATAACATGGACTTCACAGACATCATCAAGTTCTTCAATGGTAAGATGCTACAGTATAGTGGAACTGGAAAACAATTACCAGAGTTTATTCAGAATTACACTAGATTGACATACAATTCTAATAATCAATTGAAGCAAAGTGAACCAGTTGTTATAACACTTCAGCTTCAGCTATGATGATTCGGGGGCCTTTCGAAATAGACATTAAAACTTTGACAAAAGGAAATTTTTACATAACATTTTCTTGTTAAATGCCATTACTTAGTGTAGTTAGTACTGTATTTACCTCTTATAAGTTACAATGATTTTCAAATTCTCTTCTCAGAAATGGCAGAGCGACACAACGTCCCCCAAGTCCTGATGATGGCTCGAGACCTGGTCCACAAAGTGCAGACTCTCATTGAAAACAAGTGATGCCCGATGCTGCTGTTTAACTCCCATGGTCCTTTGCGCTACATTGTTTGAAGTTACCGACACAACCACGTAACAGTCATGTATTCAAGAGGAAAGAAATCAGTGTAAATGAGATGCAGTGATTGGTTAAGTGCTAAAAGACAATTGGTCATTAAAACTGCTCATTACTCTAAGATAGTTGTATAACAACTTATCTCCACTTGCTCCTTTCTATATTCAGGAGATGCAAGTATTGCCAGTACATTTCTTTTTAAAGTGTTATTGTTCACCTAGTGAATGTACCCTTGTTGAAACTGCTTCAGGATGTTATTTATTTTGCCTTAAACTTAGCTATTCTTTCAGGGATACAGCAACCAAATTCTTCACTGTATTGTTATTCTTAAAGGTTAATTTTGTCAAGTTATACCTGCCATACTTATACATCTTGTGATGCACTTGAATATAGTTTCAGTCTTATTATTTTGCTGAAATGGTAGCTGCCATGGTTAAACATCTTGTGATACACTTGAATATATTTTCAGTAATAATATCTGGCATTGTTAGATGATTTTGGTTTTGTAAGCATTAGAGGCGCTACCGACCAGGTCGTAGTTGGTTAGTGCCAGGTTGTGTCCAAGTAGCATGTGTGGTCACTGGTTTGCTTCTCAACAGCCATTCTGAGGACCACTAGCTGGCCTTTCTCAGGCTTGGTGGGCCCTCTCTCTGTGTTTGCCTGTGGTGCACACAAGCTAGCAGGATATACAGACTGAACCTGTAAACTCTGTGCAGTGCAGCATGATTGCACATAGTTTGCATATACAGTATCGCCATTTCCCCAGTTCCCAAAGTTCTCACACTGCGTGCTCTTTCTATCTCAGTCCTCCACTATGCATAGATTAAGGTGTGATTCAGCCTGCTTAATTCCAGCTCATTCAAGTGGTTAATGCAGATGTTGAGTACATTTTTCTTCCCTTGACTGACAAAATGCTGCTCACGCTGAAGAATTCAGCTGCTGGTTCTCACAACATCAAGACACAACAGTGCTAAAAAGTTCTGCTTCCTTGCAACATTGTGACAGCTGCTGTGATGGTTAATTATGAGCCTGTGGTAAACCCAACGAGGTGTGCAGTGAAGGTATCCTTCTTCCTTTGTACTCTTTCACTTTACCCCTAAGAAGTTTCATAGTTTCCTGCCTCCATCTTGCCCTGCAGATCTATGTTGCCTTGACTTTAACACACTCTGGTCAGTTCCTTATGCCAAAACTGGCAGCAAGGTTCTCGATAATTGATGATATTTCCTGGAGTAACTGTGCATTTCTCTTCACTATTACCTCAAAATCTCTGTATTCATATCTGGTTAAAAAGGAAGTCTGCTGGCTAACCACTTAACCTTTCATTTGAGGCTGATACTTGCCATTTTTCATAGATCTTCCTCAGTTACATTTTGTGTCCTGTAAAGCTATTTTTTACCCTCCGCCCCCATGGGTTTACCTCTTTGATTTATTCATCTGAAAGGGCAGTCAAGTTGTGCTCAGCCTGCTCAGTTGGATCTGGTGCCCTCCATTTCCTTGGTGGGCTCACCTCTTGGTCCAGACAGTAATGGCCACCAGATTTGCTACTGCCCACCTCTTGGATAGTATCACATTTAAAGGGTGAGTTCAGTGATAGTTATTCAGTGGTATGTAGCCATGGATATAATCTTTTTTTATGTGTGCAAGTTTTGAGATATACACCACTGAATCTTCTGCCCCCTCACATTATTTAATGGTAGAGAGCAATCCCAATGAAATCCCAGTTAACGTGAATCTGACATCTTTAGCAGATGGATATTTAAAAATCTCAGCTGATAAAACAACTATATATGACATTGGTAGACAACAACAGAGATACGTCAGAAAATATGTTTCATTGGTGCCACTCACAGTTGCAAAATAGCCAAAGCACACCCATGTTTGGTTCACTGTGGCTTAAATTCCAGTGCTTTGATATAACTGCTAATGTGTCTCCATATGATCTTCAAAAACATGCCTGAGTATTGCTGTTTGTGTATTGCTGTGTTTGCTGTCAGAAGATTTACTGTATACAATGTGTTTAAAAGAAACGGACTTATTGTACAAAAAAACAAGCTAGTACATATTTATTAAATGCAATACAATGTCTGTACAGTATATGGGCTTTAACAGATTATAATGAACAGAAAGACAGTATGTCATTGGGAATAAATATATTTTTATTTTTTTCTGTGTCTTCTCAAATTGTCACCTGGTATACTTAATTTATTGTGTATTAAAAATATTATATTTTGCATCCAATGTGCCTTGTGTATACTTTTCAGAGACACTACACAGTTTTATACGCGCCTGAAAAGCTACAGTCATTTTCAAACTATCTATATATAAAACTTGTATGTTGTACAAGTTAAACAGGAACTGAGTCAAGTTTTTGGTGGCTACTGTTTGTCTTTCGAATGGGATGTTAATGAAAGCTGAACCTAATATGAGCAGTCAGAGTTAGATGAATCAAGTGGGTATTTTCCAAAGCTCAAGTCTTTTTCTGTATAAAATTCCCTTCTTATCCCTTCACCACAGCACAGACAGATTGTCTGAGAGAATTTCATTGCCTTACCGTAGCTTCGGCTGTACTTGAAAATTTTTTTGTGATGTTTTCACCATTCACTGGGCCTGTCAGTAACAGACAATGCTTAAGATGAAGAGAAACAGGCTGGACGACCTACATTTCAACCACCTTATCATACATTAAGGTTGGAAAGGCTACATTTCAGTATACACTGTATATTCACATACTGTTATTGGGGGATATTTGACAGCTTACTAGGCAAAAAATCTATGACCTTTATATAAAATTCCAATAAAATCTTTGCTTATTTTAAAATAGTTTTTTTTTGTGGATGACATTTTGACACGTGGCAGTGAAACATCACAGGTGTAAATAAAAAAAAAAATAATAATGATCACTGCTTCAGGCCCTGGTTTTTTGCAGGCTTACTGGGACACTTGACTAGAATGGAGTCATTGTTAATGTTACAAGTACCCTGTGCTGTTCCTATTATGGGATGTTAAAATACCTGCTGTGGAAAAGGGTAGGTATACAGCAATCAGACTTTTTAGACCAAGTTCCAGCATAAGTTCCAATATTCTCTTTGAACCTGTAACCACCCTGTCAAACTTAGGGATTCTTCCATTTGTTTCGTTCGTACTTTAAAAGGTTTTGTTATACAGTAGACTGAGTATCCCAAGCAGTGTAACCTGGTACTTATAAGCATCAATGTCAACATGCCAATTAACTATATATGATAACTATACATGTTATGGACAAGGAATGAAACTATCACAGTAAAAGTTTGCATTTTATTGGTAAAGAAAAAACAAAAAACAACATTAGAGATGCATACAAATTATAGTCCACCTACAGGCCACCTCGGTCAGAGGTTCACACATCATTTAAAAAAATAATCTGACAGGTGAGGCTCACAGTCAACGTGTCACTAGTCTAAAAGGCTCACTAATTTGACATGTTTTGAGTAAGAGGAGGATATTGATTAGCTTCACAGGTTCTTAAATTGGCAAAAAAAAAAAAACTTCATACTTAAAGCTGCTGAAATGTGACACACAAAAAAGGAAAATTTTGTCAAGAGTTTAAAAAGCGGTATGACTTTTAGCCTGATAGCTGCAGAGCTGCGTCATTAGTTTTGGGCAATATAACATATCTTTGTACTGGTTCCTGTCGAAGACATCACAACCCAGGATTTCTTTATAAAAGAAATCTCAAATGTTATACAGTGAGCAAATACAGTTTTCCTGCAAAAGAAAAAAAAACAAAACAAAACATTTTAAGGCTGTGGGAAGGAGCAGGGTGTTCAGGAGATCCTGACCATGGAATGTATATAGCAAGAAGTAACAATGGTGTATCCTACGAGGAGGCCTGGGGTTAAAAAAAATAAAATTAAAAGTAGAATTACAAAACATTTTCCCCAATTCCTCTATAAATGATGGGCCTTTCTACCGATAATGACGCGGCGGTGGGCTATGGTGCTGTGGAGGGTGCCTCCTGGGGGGTGGACTATGGCGTGACATAGCGTGGCGTGGAGGTGACTGGTAGCGCGGAGGGGGTGATCCTCTGTTATGGTAGGGTGGCGAATATCGGCCCCTGGATCTGGAGCGAGAGCGCGACCGACCCCAGTTGGGAGTGCCCCTTTCCTCATAGACACGGATGTAAGCAGTCTCACCCTACCAAAGGAAAAAAAAAAAACATGACATTTGTTTCTTTAACTATTTAAAGGGTAAGAGATTAAATCTCATCATTACTGGCGCTCACCTGATGCGAACGGAACTCAGTCCGATCCAGTCTGCGTAAAGCGTACTCCATGTCCTCTCTACGGAGAAATTCCACCACACCCTCTCCGTCTCGCTGCACATCTGCAAAACAAACATCTCCTGCCTCGCGCATATGATCTTTCAGATCCTGCCAGCTCCCAGTTGGTGGTAACCCTGAAATGGGAAAAAGACAAATGTGATGGGCACAGAAGTTTCTCCCTTGCCTTAATTTACCTGGTATTTTTAACTTTAAATCATTGTAGGGACACACAGCAACTGAAATATAAAAGCTAGATGGAAAATAGATGGAAAAAGCTTGGGTTTTAATATAAATTTACATGGGTATATTTCCTTATGAATTATTCAGCACCAGGATAATGTCATAATACTCCATGGTTAGACTACAATCATCATTGATTGTTTACCTTTTTCCTGACAAATCATATTTTTCAGTTAGGAATGTTACATAGCAATAACAACTACTGTTCCTTCTTGCCTCATGGGCTGTTGTCAGAGTGAACTGTTCACCAATTGATAGATTAAAAATGCTAAACTGAATTCACACAGAGACAAAGATATAAGCGCTACAAAGCTTTAAAATGTACATCTTTTGTAATGACTGTTATAGGCAACTGAATTTCAAGCTATGTGATTGGCTGATTTTAGTATTCTTACCTCACAAAGTACTTATGTACATGGTCTTTAATCATTGACATTTTTCCTCCAGTGCAGTTATTCATTGTTAAACTCAGAGTTTAAAGTCAAATACTGAGTTGGAAATGCTCAGTGGACAACCACCTTAATTGTCACTAGGAAAAATTAACATTCATTTTACTTTTGTACCTCTATAATTCTAAACAATTTGCCAATCAATATTCACAAGCTCCTGTGTGTAGTACTGATTTTCACTGATGGTCTTATCCTTGCAGATAGAAGAAGTAGTAACTATAAAACAATTTTATTGAAACTGTTGGGTGAAGCCCAATATTTTCTTACCAGAACCCTACGGTGTTATACATGAAATCTGCTCTATTATGACCGGTCAAGTCAGGCAACTTTATCTAAAACCTTATGGGGTTTGATAAGCAGCCCAATTTCTTACAGCTTCTACAAACATGCTTGTATAAACATAGGATAAATATATAAACACAACAAATAATGATATATAATAACAAAATGACACCTACCAGTCACTATAGTTGGTGTTTGGGATTACACAGCCAACATGACCGGTTTCAGTTTACCGATTTGTTTTTCATGACTTAAGGAGCTGATTTGACCTCATCCTCTTAGTCCTTTTGACCTCCAGTCCGTCATGATAGAGAGAAACGTATCTGCCTATGACTCATGATGTCCTCTACTAGTCCCCTTGTCCTCCAATCCGCCATGAGAGAGAGGAATATATCTGCCTACGACTCATGACGTCCTCTACTAGTCCCTTTGTCCTCCAATCCGCCATGAGAGAGAGGAATATATCTGCCTACGACTCATGACGTCCTCTACTAGTTGTCCTCCAATCCGCCATGAGAGAGTGAGAGAAACGAATCTGCCTACGACTCATGACGTCCTCTACTAGGGCCCCTTGTCCTCCAATCCGCCATGAGAGAGAAAAATATCTGCCTACGACTCTTGCGTCCACCTTCCTACCAGTCCCCTTGACCTCCAGGTCGCAGCGAAAGAGAGACAAATACTAACTGGCTATGACTCATGACGTCCACCTACCAGTCACTATGACGCGGAATTCAGATCTTCGAGTTGGGGGTCCAAACCTTCCCCTTGGTCCTCCTCCACCACCTCCCATAGGACCAAATTTAGCACCAGTTGATCGTGGATACTCAACACGCAGCTTGGAGTCTCCATATCCATATCCATTCCTTCCATAGACAGCATCATCTGCATCCCTAAGAGAAGAGAGCAAAGAACTCAAAGTACGCCTGTTTCACTAGCGGACATTCACCTGGAAATGTCGTCTCTATCCATTCCCTGCTGGCAGTCAGGAGACGATGTTATACCACAGAATTTAAGGTATCCAACAAAGGGAATTTGATTCGCCATCCCAAAAACTCACCGTGGGTCTTCAAATCGGACGAAGGCAAAAGGGATAGTGCCTCTATTGTTCTTCAATTCAATATCACGGATTTTTCCATATTTGTAGAAGAGATCCTCAATGTCTCTCTCCTGGACATCCACGGGAAGATTCCCCACATAGATCCGGCCATCTGACATGTTGGTTGATTTGAGTGGCACTGCTGACACAGAATGGGGGGCACCTGCAGACTTTAAGATCACTTCGTGTTTTCACAAATAGCTGTGGCAGTGGTCCTTATCCTAATGCTAGTCCAAATCCAAAACTTAGTCCATCCGCTTCCAATTTCTTAATTTAGACAAAAACAAAACTCTAAACCAGGGATGCAGCCATCAAAGTAGTAAATGATGAGATCAAGACAAACGGCAGAGGACCTCGGATCCAAGCCTGAAAACTTTAAAACACAGGGTAATGAATGTCCAACAACCTTGAAAAATAGTTACAGTATTATTCTTATAAGCATAATATGGAGAAAGTCTACTGGAAAATGAACCCTGGGACATACACCTGCTTTAATACACACTGCATTTGCACACATGCCTGAGCGAATGATTCACATCATTTTCATACTGGTTAAACCAGTCTGCAACCTCTTGTGCCCTACACTGAAGCATCTGCATTATAGCTCTACCCATACTGGATTTAACTGACTTGACTGATGTATCAGTCATGCATTAATTTGCATTTGATAAGGCACTGTGTCCATTTATTTAAGTTTATCCTTTAATTTGTCATCTGTGTATGATAACTAAGATATCTATCAGTATTTACCAAGGTAATTCTAAGACACATGTAAGCCTGTTAGTGAAAGTTAGAACTGTAATAACACCAAGCAACAGCCTTAAATGTTACCCTTGACTTTAATTAACACATCTCTCATAATGTCCCCAACAAATAAACATTTTAACTTTAAACACCATATTAATTTTTTATTGAACTGTACTGCTATTTAGAGATATTTGTACTCGTTGTACATAATATTTGTACCAGACAACTATCTAATTTTAGAAGTAATCATGTTGGCAAAATATTTCTCTTGCACAATCTTAAATATTTATATGTTTCGGGGCTTCAAGACATTTCTGAGATGGTGAATCGTATAAAGCAGCTGGTAAACCGACCAAACCTGTTTGCTACCTGCCAGCTGTTGGCAGATTTATTTATTTACTTCATTATTAATATTAATTATGAGGCTGCAAATGAAGGTGGTCGCCAAGCATTCACCTTTTGCCGTAGCCCATGGTTAAACTAGCCTCCAGCTGCCCAGCTATCGTTAGCTGCCGTCGGTTATTTACGATGGGTTGCTTAGTATACAAGTGGTTTCTCTAACACACATCTTTGGTGAGCCACAGTGCACCAGAAAACAATTTAACGGGGTCATTCAGCTTGATATTAGCGGCTTAAACGTGAACGCCAACCAGAGATCATGTTATTCACTCCAGCAATAACGATACCCCCCCAGTCTCTTTGTTGATAATGTAAGGTCAGCTAGTCGTGCTAATGAGCGTCTATTTCGGCTAAAATGCACCAATATTTCTCACACTCGAATATACTAGCAATTAGTTGGTAGTGGCATGTGCATTAAATGAGTGCAGCGAATAACACCTAAATAAAAAAAAAGACCAATTACCTTTCAAAGCAAGTATGGGCGCCTTTTTATAAATTTAACGCTACCGATTAGCACGCTGTGCTACTTCCGTGTTAGTTAGCAACATTAGCAAGCAGCTCGGTGTCTTCTTCTACTTCGCATTTCCGGCAGACCGTAGTGCCCATTACTTTGCTGCCTCTCGCCGGGAAGATGCTGTAAAACAAGCAGGTTTTGATATTTGCATATCTTCGATCTGTTCTGGTTGCTTTTCTCGGCGAGTTTCAGGGATGAGCTCTCTAGATGGGTTGTTACGCAACCCTAATACTATCTTGAAGTCATTGGCACTCTCTATCTCTTTTTATTTGTGTGACCGTTAGATATGCTTTGATAAGGAAATAAACTGGAGTTGCATTGCCTAATTTCTATATACAAGCAGGTTTAGTGATATTGTAAGCTATACTGATTTTTTTTTTTTTTTTTAAAGAGGAAGGAAGATGCTGACAATACACTACATGTGTAACTACTGTGAAGCAAGGAAGTGTCACTTGAATGGAAACCACATGATCGTGAATGAAATTTCTGAATGCAGAAGACAGGGTAACATACTGGGCAAGTTCGATATAGACTAGTATACTACAGTACAATACAATTAGCCCTGTAATATACTACCAGTGTGAAAGATGTAACGTTCAGTTTTGTATGGAGTTGCATTGGATTTTATTGAAAGGTCGAGGTTCAGTAAGAGAGACAAAATGCCGACCAGATTCTATACATGGGGACAGTGAGTTTCTCTCAGTACGTTCAGGTGGTGTATGAGGACACGCACCATGTGGCCATGTGTTCCCGCGTGACATAACAACTAAGGCACCGCCCCCCCCCCAACGCGATATGACTTTAAAAGTAACTGCCCAGCGCGCACATCCTAAGCAACAGCTTAGAGACGGTATTGTGTGGTGAAGGCAGGGTCTCGTGGCCGGTGCATCGTTGAGCTCAGTAAGAAAGGGAAAAGAAACCATGTCGTACACGAAGTTCATTGCCGCTCTTGTTAGAGCAAACTCGAGCAATGTCGGGAAAATACGCATTTCACCTGCAAGATGTCGATCAACGGCGGCATCCACCAAGAGCCAAGAAGAGAAAGAACAGCAGATGGATGGCTGCCCCGTGGTAGAAACGGTGCCGGTTGAACTCATCAGCGAGAACAAAAATGCTGCAAACACACAGCTGAGTAAAATCCACATTGACTTCGACAACACTCAAGAAGCCTACAAAAGCAAAGGTAACATTGAGCTGCTCCGGAGTCTGCTGGTATTCAAGCTTTGTACAATTGACCTGCTCGTTGACAAGAACAAAGAGGTGAGTTGTTTTTCAACTTTAGATAAGTTACAATAAAGATTGAGTCCTACTGTCTAATGAACAGGGGGTTATGCTATTATAATAACCACTGAATAATAAAAACCCTCTCGTTCTTGCTTTGTTATCAGTTGATGGATCTAAGTAAGAAGCTGTTGGGTCAGTGGATGTTTGAGAAGCTGATGAAGATGACCTTCTATGGTCAGTTTGTGGCGGGGGAAGACCACAACTCCATCAAACCTTTAATTCAGAAGAATCAGGCCTTTGGAGTAGGGGCGGTTTTGGACTACAGTGTTGAAGAGGACTTGACACAAGAGGAGGCAGAGAAGAAGGAAATGGAGTAAGTTATAATAATCTGACAGAGCAGGACTCATAACAGTGTAGGCTATTTTTTCATTATACTGCAGGTCCACACATAATGAAATGATGCATTCGTGCTTTAAACCAAGCGTAGTTAATCAACATTTCAGCTGTAATATGTGCCAGATGTGCACAACATGAGGGGGCATTTATCAGTTGCATAACATACTATATTAAAAAGTAACTCCAGTTTATCTGTCCGGCCCAGTATCATGAGAAATGTGTCAACGGGTGTAACTAAGCCACAACAACAAAGGTTCTTGGGAGAAAGAAAAGAGCAGTTCTCTGGGAGAAACTTGAAGAGAGAGAGACACCCCCCTTCCCCCCACCCCATACATGAGTGTAATAGGAGCTGCACATTGGGGAGAGCAATTTCAGGAGTAAAAGAAAATCATTGCAATGAATAGATTTCCAAAAAAGAATAGCTTTATAGCTGTGCTATTATTAAAGTCCAGTCAAGGACCGATAAAGTGTAAATCCACATGTATTACAAAGAGTTGTTTGATGGTGAATGGTTGGGAATGGTTAAGTATGTAGACCTACTAGACTTAACTTTAGCCATTGCCTTTACACCAAAGTATTCATGACCATATTTTTTTAAAGGCCATTGGGCTTTGTGACTGTGGAGTCCGTATTGTAGGGCCCAACAACTCATGTTGACCCCTGAGGAGTTTGAACCAACCTTGATGCAGGTGTACAGAATATGCTGGCGACAGTGAGTCACTGTTCAAAACATACAGGACTGATATTTGAAACGTTTGAGCCAACCAGTTCAGTTTAATACTCTTATTGTGAACTTGATATTTTATAATTCTCTCTTCCATGTCCTTAGTAAATGTTGTCCCTCTGCGAAACATCCTTTGACTCCTTTATTTACATACAGGACGTAGTGTATAAAATATTCCACTGAGCTATACTGCACACTGATAGCAGTTTATCATCTTATCACTTTAGGCAGGGCTTCTGTTAAGGTTCTTATCAAATTTACATGAGTCAGGTGATCCCTGGTATGTTTCCACCACATACACAAGCTGTAATCCAAACCTGATGTGTTTTATTTATTCTCTAGTAGCAAAACAGTGCTTCTCCCTTATTGGTCGGCTGGGAGAAACCCCTCACCTCTGATTGGTTGAGCTGGTTATTCAGCAGGGGGATGTACCTCATGAAAAGGCTGCCAGCCTTTTAGAGTTATGTGCTGGATCCTTTCATGGATCACACACACACCCATTTGCACGGAAGTGTTATGCAACACCCTGAGGAGGAAATAAGATTATTTCTATAACTGAGGATTACCTTACAAGGCACGAACATACACATGCTGGACTAAATCCAAGCACATTTTCTGATTTAGATTTCAGTTATCTTTTCCAGCACCTTCTTTGAATCCACACAGGGAAAGACTGTTATCTCTATGGAGAAGACAAGCAGTGTGTGTTCTCTGATACATCTCTCGTGTCACAACGTGTCTAGAAAATGAGGTCATTATAATTCCATGACAACGTCTCTGCTAGACTGGTTTAAAAGTCTTGTGAAAGAAAAACACACACAACATTTTCTCTTTGCTTTTCCATATTTCAAAATCTAATGTCTATAGGTCAGAATAGAAAATCTTTAGACCC
This sequence comes from Lates calcarifer, assembly GCF_001640805.2. Lineage (NCBI taxonomy): Eukaryota > Metazoa > Chordata > Actinopteri > Centropomidae > Lates > Lates calcarifer. The sequence goes on along the minus strand of NC_066841.1, from coordinate 10,507,696 downwards.
TGCTGTGGCAAAGGATGGTGTAATGATGTAATCTGTCTGAAAATGACATAAGAAGTTATTAGATATCAGTGGACTCTGATAGTACGAGAAAGTATAGACGCTGAATCAATTTTCCATTTGTTGCATCCCAAAGTAAAATGCTGTATGTGGATGCAATGAATAATTTTTACTGCTCTAATGAGACTCTCCCCTTCTTTTTCAGTTCATGTGTTTCTGAAGCAGAGAAAGAAAGTCCAGGTGTGTATATTAAATGTGGTGGCTGGTTTGCTTTGAAATTCACTTGCTTTGGCTTGGTGCGAGTGCAACACGAGACTTATGTCAAGTGTCAGGATTGGTATGTCAAGTTATGTAACCACGTGACCAACCTGGAGAGCACTGGTAATATCTGGATCTAGTGGGTTATGAAATGTCCAGTCCAGCGGACTTATATCATCCACCTAGTGGTGCTCTCTCTGGCCTTATTTCTAAATCTTATGCGATAATTAATTAATTTATCAGTAACAACAATGATTCCTCAACACATATTCTCAATATTACTCTTTCTGGCAAGTAATGGTCTTTCATCTAAACACAAAAATTGTTTTTACCACGTCAAGCTGCTAACGTAAATTTGTTCCTCACTCCAGGTGCTGATCATCGTGAGAAGAAATATAAGGCTCATCGTCAGTTTGGGGACAGGCGTGGGGGAGTTATCAGTGCTCGCACATATTTCTATGCAGATGAGGCCAAATGTGACAACCAAATGGAGACATTCATAAACTGCATTAAAGCCTCCGGTAAGTAGTAAAGTTTATATAGAAGTAATTAATATGTTAGCTAGAGTATGGCTATTATATAATGACTGTACAAACACAAACACCATTAAAATAAAAAGGTACATTTGTTATGAATTTCAGGTGGAGCCTCCTCTGATGGATTTTCTGCCATCAAAATGACAGCTCTGGGACGCCCACAGTTCCTTGTAAGTTTAACTTAATGTCCCCAAAAGTTATGTGACAGAATTTAGATATAGTTATGAATTGTATTTAGTAGGTAATAGCAGTGGTTTCAGATCTAACACTAACAGTGTATTGGCACAAGATCACAATTACAGAGTTATGGGGAAATAAAACATTGACTTTTTATCTCTTTATGGTTTTGAGTCAGTGCCAATAGATTAGTACAATCATAGATTCACATTATTACATACAAACTGTAGATGCCTTCAGTGTTATCACTGAAATTATAGTTGACAAGAAGGACTGTCATGTTAAAGAAAAACATTTTTCCTGTGTCAGGTGGTGGATTCACATTGTCAGTGTTGTACTGATGATGTGCCAATAACCAGTGAGCAAGGGATGTAATTTTTCTGAATAAAATACTGATGTGTACAACTAATACCATCACATTATGGTTCTAATGCAGTGTTATAACTTGATCATTTATGTGTGTGAACAGCTCCAGTTTTCAGAAGTCCTGGTTAAATGGAGACAGTTCTTCAACTTCCTCGCAGCTCAACAGGGAAAATCACAAATGATGGTTTTGGAGCAAAAACTGGAGCTGGAACAACTCAAGGTGCGTCTAGCCCTCAGCAAATTCTAGAGCAGGTTCAGTCTTGCTCATGCATAACTGCTGTCATCATATCATCTTTAGTTGTCTCCAATGGTTTCATTTTATGACTTTTAGTGCCACTTAATCCAATATATGTTTTTAAATTACTGACACATTTCTTTGTAGGAAAGCCTGACTAAGCTGGGTGTTGGAGACAAGGATGACATTGAGAACTGGTTTACTGGAGAGAAGCTGGGTTTGTCAGGGTAAGAGAGTCACTCATGGAATAATAACAGCACAGACATTAAGGGACCTGTGGTTTAGTCTTCTTAGCTAAACTAGCACTAATTATTCTGCAACTTTTACTGGAATTTTACATATTCTGATATTCATTTTCTCACATCTAAATCCCAGAACAATAGATCTGCTGGACTGGAACAGTTTAATAAACGATACAACAAAAATCTCCAATCTGCTCATGGTGCCGAACCTTGAGGTGAGTCATTGTAATGTAAATATGTGCCCAGAGAGTGCCCAGACTCTGAAAGGGGGGCGGGGGGAGAACTCTGGACTACTTGTGGTGGCTCAATAGGCCGCCTGTTTCTCATGGTCACTGTGAGCTGTGCTGATGTGAGTTGATATGTTAACGGAGCCACTGGCAGCAAGGACGGAAACTTTTGGTTTCAGTTTGAAAAAGGCCGCAGGAAAAATTGGCAGAGGCTCTCATCACGGCCCCACCCACCCAGTTTCTGTTACTTGCAATTAAAGTTTGTAGATATCTTATGATCCTAAATGTGTGTTGTGTGTTGGTTGTGCAGACAGGCCACCTGGAACCTTTGCTGAACAAGTTTACAGCTGAGGAGGAGAGCCAGATGAAGAGAATGCTGCAGAGAGTGGACGTTCTGGCCAAGGTGAGGAAACCAAAACAAATATATTTGTATGTAGTAAATAATGATAATAAGGTCATGTTTTGCTGATTTCTCTTGTGTACATTGAGGAGTGTCACTTGCGTGTATAAAACCATTTAAACTGTAAATAATCTTTGTGTGCTCCAGCATGCTTTAGAGAATGGGGTAAGGCTAATGGTGGATGCCGAGCAAACATACTTCCAGCCAGCGATTAGTCGACTGACCCTAGAAATGCAGAGGAAATTCAACAAAGAAAAGCCAATCATTTTCAACACCTACCAGTGTTACCTCAAGGTGAGACTACAGTTCCCTCATGACAGCTTGTTGTTACAATTTTCACCACTGATTCTTTAAAGCTGCAATTCTCTTTGTGTAATAAATTATCACATCCTTTTGTGTGTGGTTTTTCTTTTCAACAATTCATTGCTTTTAGGAAGCCTACGACAATGTAACTGTGGATGTTGAGCTGTCGCGACGGGAGGGCTGGTACTTTGGTGCCAAACTGGTCCGTGGAGCCTACATGTACCAAGAGAGAGCCAGGGCCAAGGAGATTGGCTACGAAGACCCAATAAACCCAGACTATGAGGCCACTAACAGGATGTATCACAAGTAAGTCTTTAATTATTAACAAGGCCCTTTTGTGGATCACCTAGAAAATGTCCGAATCCTGACCATCTGCCGCATTGTTTGTCCAGGTGTTTGGAGTACGTGTTGGAGGAGATTGAACACAGCAGGAAAGCAAATGTCATGGTTGCATCTCACAATGAGGACACAGTGAAATTCACCCTAGAAAAGTATGTATTTGTACAGATTTTGCTTTAACATACATGAAAGCTTTAAACCTCTCAATTATAGGATTTACAGAAAGCTACACCAATGTTAAAACACTGCACCTCTTATTATCTAACAGCCCTTTAACATGCGTGTTTCTGTGTTTTTTCAGGATGAATGAGATGGGCCTTTCACCCACTGAGAATAAAGTTTACTTTGGACAGCTGCTGGGCATGTGTGACCAGATCAGCTTCCCATTAGGTATGTGGTGCTCAGCTTGGTTACTAAAAGTAAACAGTGTGTTACAGAATCACGGAGGCTTACATCACTGAGTCATGTGGCCTTGAGGTTCCACTGAACCAGAAACCCTGCAGATGTCAGCTTTTCAATACTCGCCAGCCTCTGACCTTAGAAATCATCTCTACAATCTGTAGATATCTCGGGAACAAACAACTCCAGTTTCTCAATGTCCTTAACTGTCTATTACCAAATGTTATGTCAGCTTGATTTATCAGGGACGCTCAATATCACTCTAAAAATATATATATATCACCACCCAGTATTGTTTAACACTTAGTAGATGTACATGGTGTATCTTATGGACCATAAAACAATAATCAGACCCTGTGTGTGTCTTTGAGGTGAAACTAGTTAGCCAGCCAGGTTTGTGGATATCATGTGAGGGCTAAACAGGAGCTGTGTCTTGCAACTGAGAGACAGAGCACTGATAACTGATAACACTAAACTTTGATTTCTAAAAATGTGCTGTTTTTAAAAAAATAGTGTAATGATTTGGTGATCAGAGGAGAGGTTTATTGGAGATGAACAGGTTAATGCAGTAGCAGATGTAATCTTTCTTCGATTTGCAAAACTTACAAGTTACTTTGACCTTGTCTTATCACTTATCACTGATCACTAATCCAATATTTATTCACCATAAATTCAGTTTTGAATAAAAGAAGATAATGCTTTAATCTACTGCACAATTTTATTGAGAATTTTTTCCTCCAACTTGTTTTTTAGCACAGTTATAATGTATATCTATCTTGTTAACTATGTGAGCTGTCATCAGTTAAATGACTTCATTAAGAAAAGTAATTTAGTGTGCTGTTCTGACTATTTCTCTGCTGCATCCATATTTGAATGCTGTTAATAGACATTACGTGCAAAGTCATGACATGGAACGCACACACGGTGGAGGTAATGAGTATTGTTTTAACACTTGTTCCATTGCTCTGTGTTAAAAACAGGTCAAGCAGGTTTCCCAGTCTACAAGTATGTCCCATATGGCCCAGTCAACGAGGTCATTCCATATCTGTCTCGTCGCGCTCAAGAAAACCGCGGCTTCATGAAGGGATCTCAGAGAGAGCGCAGCCTCCTGTGGAAGGAGCTGAAACGCAGGGTGCTGGGTGGTCAGATTTTCTACAAGCCTGTCTACTGAGTCACACGACCATAACATGCCAACTGGAGTATTTGTGTAAGCATTCCACCACCAACTGTACCACTACCTGCTAACCACTGTTAGTAGAGGAAGATTAATGGCCTTCCTTTTCTTGCCAGGCTGCATAGTATTGAAGAACGTCTTACAGTTTTACTGACAGGTATTTAAAGTGCAGATTATGATAGGGATTTGTTTTGCTTTGTAGCGATACACATGGTGTTGCTTTAAGAAGTGATCATTTGCCTCAAAATCAGCGTCAGTTTATTTAAGCTAAAACTGGCCGTGGTAATCCTCAGAATCAGTTCTGCCAAAATCTAAATTTGCTCATTTGCTTAAGAGCTTTTGCAAATGTTTATGACTCGAAACATGTATCCTTCCTTGTGTTTATATGGCTACCAAAGGTGGCTTACTTGTATATAAAAAGCTGTCACATGCTTTTTAAAATGGTGAAAGACAATCTTTGTATGTTTTGTTCAGTGCTAAGATTATTTTTATTTAGCTGTCACTTAAAAGTGCCTAATGATTTTCCACAAGATTAACTGGAAGCGGTCTGCTGCTGTACAACTTATTATAAATTATTAAAAAGTAAATTATTTAAACTTGTTTATTGCTGATATTATGTGTCATTGTATTAACCAACTTTAATAAGTCATTTGTTGATTATTGTGCAGCATAGAGATTTTTAATCACATAAAAAAGGCTTATGTTTAGGTTTATATTCATATGTCTGGTTTTAAGTCATAACATGTTGTCCATCAAAGTATAAACAATAAGAGCATCATCAGAAATCAGGAGAGAATGCATAAAATGTAAACTGCACACACACTGATTTGTGCAAGAATGCCACCTCCTCTTCCTTGGGAGTGATTGTTTGCAGTATGAAACCTTCATTTTGATTCTAACAGATAAGCTCCTTTTATTGTCTACAGAGCCAAAAGTAGTATCTCGTGCTTTCAGTTTTCTCTGAAGTTGAGAACAGTTTTCTCTGAAGTTGAGGATGTCTTTTTGACAAATGATCTTTAAAGCAGTAATCCAGATACTATTTCACCCTGCCTTCCAAAATGTTACAAGGACATACTGTGATTACTGCTTTCAAGGAAAACTGCACCCAAGTTCTCTAAGAACACCTGCACCATTACATGGAAGTAGAGAGCTGCCTGTCGCGTCAGTTTGTTAATTTAGAGAGGAGTCATGGACTGGTTGTGTCAGTATCTTTGGTTTTGACACTGCCTAAAGCCTTTCAGTTGTTTGTGAGTTGTGCTGTCCGGTGTAGTCCTCTGAAAGATTGTTGAAAAATTTTTAAACTGTAAACTATACAGGGTATTTTTGGAAAGAAGGTAAAAGTTGATCATTGATCGATTATATTTTACACTACAGTAGTTTATACATGAAAATTTGATATTTAATCATAATAAAGGAAAAACACCAGTCCCATAATACCCCCCACACTATTACATACATGAATTTTGTCAACCTAAGCATTTCATTTTGGTTTGGATTTATTTTTATGCAGTGGCTTTGAGGTTTTTCACCTTTCTGTCTGGTTTTCATAACCTCTGATGTCAGTGTCATAATTCTAATACAATACCACTTATTTTAAGTTTAAGTTTGTCAATGGTCCATTAACAAGCTGTCTTTATTGGTCTGTAGGGTTGATGTGTACAATAACTACTCTGAGTGGTTTAAGCATCTGTCTTAACTTGGAGAGTTGATTTTAGGATATCTTGTTAACCTAGTAACATGTCATGTTTTCATTCTTTGATGTTTTTCATCATTCTTTGTTTGGCTGCTGTAACAGTATATGCCATTTTTTGTACAATTGTAAAATCTATACAATTATTGATTAAAACAGTAAAAAACAAATAATTAAAAAAAAGACTGAGTTATGTTTACTATTGAACAATACTGAAATACAAACATCTGTAAAGTTTCTTAGATGCATGAGGAGGATTTATGGAGTTAGAGACTCAAAGGCTCCACATCCTGACTGACATAATATTGTAAGACAGTCTGTTACTGCTTTTAAGTTAACCAAACTCCAGTTTCTTCCACTGTAGGCAGCCCTGACTATAGAAACCCCAGACTGGATAGATGCAAACTTGCTCTCATCTCATAGTGACATATCTGGCTATCCTCTTTGACGTATTCTGATGTTTAGTGACAACAACTGTGGCCTTTGCCAAACAGGGGCCAGTGAGTGCCCTATGCTAGATCGATGTGAATCAGAGATGATTCAGCTACAGCCCAAGTCAACAGAAGCAGCAGCAGCTGAGGCAACACCTGCGTCCAGGTATCTGGAGACTAAAGAAAAACATTGAGCCAGCCCCACAACACGCAGCTGGGTGGAGACCAGGCAGACCCTGCTAGGTGTGCTCTTAAGTGTATTTACAACATTTTTGATGGGAAACACAACCCTTAAATAAAGTCTATCAGTCTATACAGGTAGATGTTATATACAGCATTATTAAGACATCTTTATTGTGCACTACACTGTTTTGTACTATGCACTGTTCTGTACACTGTTTTATGGTATTGCTATTATTGTACTTAATACATCAACTATATATTATATATATGAAACCAGCCCATAGTTGTTTCTGTTGGACAAACTTTAACTCTCCCTACTTTAGGTGACTCTGGTATGACTGGACCAACAAGTTCTCATAAACAATAAACAAAAAAGATATTTATCTATGCATATCTGCTTTCTCGGAGCTTCTGCTGGGGTTTACCACCACACCTTTACTTTTTGGAGCCTGAGAAGAAGGGTTCACTTCACTGTCTCCTGGTTTTAGATCAGAGGCAAGTCCTCTTCAGCTGTTCAAAATAATAGTGAAGCTCTAGGTCTATATACTTTTATAATTCAATAATAGCACAATATCAGTTATAGTTAAATGTATTTTTTTTACGGTAGCCTCATTTTAGTACCATAGCTGATTTTTTGTACTACAAATCTGTTGGAACAGTTATGTAGGGTTGTGCCATGCAGCAGTAGCCTAAACCAGTTCAGAGCCCGTGGGAGGGGAATTCACATCTGATTTCTTTGAACTCTCACAGCCAATGAGACATGACTTCAGAGCATGTGTACAGTTTAACAATAGAGGATTTCCTTTCACCTTGCAGAAAACCCTTGCCTAAACACTGCCTGCTAATGCTGCGTCTGAAGGTAAAGAAAGCTCTATTTCTTCCACACATGCTTCCACAGGTGTATTGTTCAGGTTCTTTGATTTACTCTTGCTCTATGACAGAGTGACACAAAATGTAACAAAAATGTAACTACCCATATGACTGTCAGTGTCAGAGGTAAGAAGTCAGAGCAGGGATACATGTACCTTTTCACATCACACCACCTATTTGAATTTCTCTGAATTGCTTCTTTTATAAAGTTTAAGTGAATATCTGTCCAGTTTTCCATTTTTATTTTAACTTTTCTTTTCCTAGAGAGAACATTGTGCTGTTACAAGACATTTATACCTAAACTGTGTTTTTTAATGTTAGTGGCTCTTTTCCCCCTTCTGTCTCTGCTCTTTGTTCTAAGAACCATAAACATGTTTAAAGTGTAAACATGGGGGCTCTGCATTTTATTTGACAGAAAGAATGATTCAGCAGTTTTCTTGCATATCTGTATTATCTGATAGCTTATTAGATCTTCTTTTAACCTCTTCTTTTTGGTGGTGATAAATACTATGGGTGACATTCAATTTAAATAAATCAAGCATTTCTTTCTGTAAATACACAATAATTATTGTACAGAGGGATGAGATGAGGTAAGGGGGTAATTAGTTGCCCTGTGTGTAAAAATTGCCGCAGGGCACTACAGCTGTTTATGATTTTCATGCTGGCTGCTGATTGGCTCTGTGAGAAAAACAGTTACACAGCAGAATCCAACAAGATGCGTATATGTATTTTCCTCTTTGTCTGTATAAACAAATATGGATACGAAACGTGTGTACATGGGCATGTGCAAGGTAAATGTTATTGTGTGTGGATGTTTATCTGTATCTGTGTGCACATGTGTATGTATATACTGTGTATGCATGCATGTGTGTATACATGGAGTGTTTGTGTGGATATGATAATGTACTATTTGTCCTATATTGCACCCTTGGGTGTAACAGTAATGCTTAAGTAATGATGGGAAGTCCTTTCTTCTCACTTTATTCTAATATGTTGTTTTGTATTGTTATATTGTTTCTTCAGGTGTACTGGTATGTATCCCTCTGACATTGTGTAATTTAATTTTCTATACACATATGCTCTTTAATTTCACTTTCAGGTGCCTCTTTGGGTTTTAGTAATGTCTGGCAAAAAAGGAATTAAGTGCACACCTGTAGTACGAGGGCTGTTACTCTGGGTTTTACTGACCAACATCGTACTGGTGCTCTACTGCTTCAACCCAACTCAAGTGAAGATCAGGTAAACATTCAAAAGAAAAGCATTGTTTTAGTCATTTAAGATAAGAATGTAGATACATATCCATGTGCTTTATTTACAGGGGCCACCAGGAGGACACATGTCCTCTCAGCATGGCAGGATTGTTGAAGAACAATGTGACCACCCCCTCTCAAAGCACCAAATCCCAGTCAGAAGGGTGCACCCCCGCAGTCAACATCATGTTCATGAAGACCCATAAAACTGCTAGTAGCACTATACTCAACATTCTGTTCAGATTTGGTGAAAAGCACAAGCTCAAATTTGCCTTCCCTGATGGACGCAATGACTTCTTCTACCCATCGCCTTTCCTTTGCTCCCAGGTGAAGGGCTACAGGCCCGGAGAGTGTTTCAATATTGTTTGTAACCACATGCGCTTTGACCACCAAGAAGTGGCCAAGCTTTTGCCTCCGGATGCCGTGTACATCACCATCTTGCGTGACCCAGTGGATCTCTTTGAGTCGTCCTTCCATTATTATCACAAAACAGTTCCTCTGACATGGAGGATCAATGGAGAGAATAAACTGATGGAGTTTCTAAGCAATCCTCGGACCTTCTACAGCCCAGAGGCCTACAACTCATTCTATCTTAAAAATCTGCTCTTTTTTGACTTTGGCTTTGATAACGATGTCAAAGCTGATGATCCTCGTGTAATGAGCCATATTCATAACTTATCAAAACACTTTGATCTGGTCCTTATAGCAGAATATTTTGAAGAGTCTCTCATCCTGCTTAAGGACAAACTCTGTTGGACCATGGAGGACATTATATATTTTAAGCTAAATGCTCGCAAGAGTTCATCTGTTTCTCGACTGACTCCCGAGTTCAGAGCCAAAGCTCTGGAGTGGAACGGGGCTGACTGGAGGCTCTATCAGCACTTTAATGCTACCTTCTGGGCCAAAGTAGAGGCCTACGGGAAAGAAAGAATGAAACAGGAGGTAAATGAGCTGAGGAGAAGAAATGCAGAGATGAAGGCCATCTGTCTCGAGGGTGGAAATGCAGTCGAGCCCCAAAAGATTCAGAACAAACGTTTCATGCCCTGGCAGCCCGTTGGAGAGTCTTCTATCCTGGGGTACAACATGAAGAAAGACACTGATCCCAAATTCAGGACAATTTGTGAAAAAATGCTCACACCTGAAATACAGTACTTATCAGAATTGGGTGTAAGCCTGTGGCTTACCCGATTATGGGGTTGGTTTAAAGATACTGTTTTTACAGTTTGACTTGGATTAAAATACTTTATAAACTGAAATACAGCGATAGAAATCCATGCAACATGTATATATGATGCCTATTTATAACAAGTCTTTCCCTCTCATTTTAGTACATTTTGCAAGTTTTCTTTTGAGTAATATTATATGTTCATATTACAGAGAAGCTGAACTCCTCTTTAGAAGCACATTCAGGAAATTCTCATCACTCCCAAATAGGCCTACAGATGGCACAGTTATCTTAGATACCTCCACTCATCATCTATAGGTCCAGGCTTAAAGTATGAACAGGAATATTCCTCTATGTTGTACCTAAATCAGTCAAATTCTGCTCACTTCCTTGTTAAGATTTACATATTCAATATCTAAGAATGTTACGAAGGATGTAGTTTTCTGTCATGGGCTCAGGTGCTAATTTTTTTGTTCATTCAAAATGGTGTGTGACAGCTGCCACTGAGCCACCAGTTTTAGCTTTTTTGTTGCTGAGAGTACCCTTCCTGTTATTCAAAGGGACAAGAAGTGTTAAGAGTGCCATCTAAAGGCCTGACACTCAAGAGCAGCTGTTTGTGATGCATTTGAATGGTTGTGGCCTTGTCTGACCCTGTTCTGCTGGTTTACATAAGCTTCACTGATACGTCCACCCTAAACTAAAAATATCCTTACATTGGATATAGCTGAATCCTCAGCATCAGGCTAGGAAAGTCTTTTATGTCAACTGAGAAGCTGAGTTTCACTAGTTAGTTCTGTTTTCATCACAATGTAACATATCTTTAAATCCATCTACAAAGGACACATTCTTTCCCTGCAGCTTGAAAATGTAGGCCCATCCTCTGGGTAAAAATTATTTATGATAGAGGTGCTTGAACCTGATACACAAGACACGTGGTAGCTAATTACAGAGACCTAATGTACAGTATTGTCTGCATGAGACCGATTTACTTGAGTGATAAAATGTATAAGCTGTGTATTTACTGTAGCTCTGAATTCTGCCAGCCCTAAGGGGTCCTTTATGTTTTGTAAATGTGTGCAGTTTGTAATTTGTTTTGTAATATGCTATGTACATGCAAGTTGTAATAAGTATTACTGTAATACTTTTGTTATTTGACACATATGGACTTTCTCATAAATTGGATATAATGCTTGCTATACTATGGGCATTCAGGTCTCAAAATCAGCCTTTACTGCATGTAAAACATCCTTTTTTTTAACACATTGTCTGTCATACTGCACTGCATAATGACTTAGACTAGACTTTATTGATCCCTTGGGATGACTCCCTCAGGGAAATTAAGCATCACCAAAATGAATGTTTTGCAAAGAAATGCCAATTTCTGCCAACCCACATTGTCATCTGCATCTCTGTTCAATTTCTCTCTAATGTATTGGAATCATTTACCAAATAATGACAAAGAAGATACATCAAAGCCTAGAGGAACAGCTGTGGTTCTATGACAAGGATAAAAGAATCCATCCACTGTGGGGTTTTTTTAAGCCTGCTTGTTTTACTAGAAATAACTGTTACACATAAATACTTTCATACCTCTTTACCAAGATTTGCATTTAATTTGTATAAGAAGCTCTTGACACCATTTCATGTGACATAACATGGCTATGGCTGTGAAAATTCTAGTAATGTCAAATTATAAACACTACTTCACATGTGTCGAAATAAATGACAAATCAAAACCATTGCAAGGTCTGTAAGACATTAACATGTTTAATTTAACCATTTACAATCTGGGAGGAGAACGAAGGCATTACAAATAACAACAGTGGAAAGGGTAGTAGGGGGCGAGACGGCAAGAACCATTGCTCCATCTTCATGGTGGTCTGGGCAGTTAATCAGCTCCCACAGGTCCTCTGGTAGCCGCTGCCAGCCTGGGCATGACTCTGAGCACATTGTCCATGTTGACTGCTGCTTGATTCAGGTGTGGAGTCCAGGAAGAATGGATGATGGAAGTGTGACAACAGTTGCACTTTAGCCTCAGATTACCCCGTCCTATTCCTCGTCTTTGTTCTCATAATTGTGTTTGATGTGTTTCCATAATTTCTGCAATGAAACGCAGGTTCGAAAAGGTTATTTTCATATCAAACACACTGTGTCGACAAATAAAGTTCAGTTTACTGACACTAAAAGGACGCAATCGCTCGGCTCAGCGGGGCAAGCTAGCTTAGCTAACATCAACGCCGCTTCGCCCTCTGCTTACAAGGTCAGGATAAGACAAGCATTTAAAAACACCGGCGGACACACTTACCCCGTGATTCATTTGCTCAAAAATCGCGTCGCCACCTTGGTCGAATATTCGTTCAAAGAAGACTGCTCCAACCATGATGGTTATAGCGAAAGTAGACGTTCTCCTGAAGAGCAGATTGTAGACGGACTTTGCCAGCGCCATGTTGGTGAAAGACTGCGCAGGACCGGATGCTGCAGCAACAAACGTCCGCTTCAGGCGGTCGAAAGAATAAAGACTCTACTGAAATACTGTACGCCAGCGACGTATCTTGTCTTTCCCAGTGCTTTTGTATTTACTTGGCGTAGACTAAAAACCGATAAGGAGGACATCGCTGTTCCAGGAATGGTTTGTGTTTTTTGCTGTTTAAGTATAACGGCCGTTTGGGTAACTGTAAGCATGTGAGCTGACTATCCCGATGTAACACCGCCGTGGGCAAATATTTAGGCGTATTATGGGTTGCTACGTTGGGAAGTATCTTACAAGCATCAGACCATTTGTTTATTTGTTCAATGTATTTCCAACATTTTCAACAACTCTCTACCAATAGATTCGTGGCTGTTTGTATCTTCAGAGTTGAACAGGAAGTCATACCCAGGCATTTTCAAAATAAAAGTTGTTTTAATCGACGCGCCTTCCTCATCAAAACAGGAGATGGCAGCAAACCAATATCAAACTAATACCACCTGTTGTGGTGTTGTTTATGATATTGCTGATGTTCCTGGTTGTTCTTGGTAGCAGAGATTGGGCTGGTATCAATTTGCGCTTCCCATGTCATGTTTTAGTTCTAGACGTATCTGATTTTACATTGATGATTTTTCATTGACACGCATTAATGGCAAAAATGAATGTAAAAATGAGAGTTTTTTTTCCCAGAAGTAAAGTAACGGACATGAATGCAAAAGCCTCGAATGTTAAAACAGCAGACTATGATAGGGCCAAACTAGGTCTGTTATGTTGTGACTCATACATACTAGTTATTAAAGAATCGGTTGATTGATTTATTAGTTGACAGACGATGCATTGTCAGTGCTTGTCTCTGTTTTATATAATTGTAAATGAAATATCTTTACGTTTTGTTTTACTGGTTGTATAAAACTCAACAAGGACCGTATTGTTTTCTGTTTACAGTATTTTCAGAGGTTTCAAAGGTGACATTGTACTGGTTTGAACCCACAATCTTCACCATGGGGAAGAGATACTACTGTGACTACTGTGACAGGTCCTTTCAGGACAACATGCATAACAGGAAAAAACATCTGAATGGTGTTCAGCATCACAGAGCTAAAAAGGCCTGGTTTGACAATTTTCGAGGTGAGACTTGCACTTGTTTCTGTGACCAGCGAGATGAGTGGACATATGATGTTCTTGTCTAAATGTGTGCTTGTTAAACCAGACAGTGATCATATACAGAAAAATACTATTTTTAAGTATAGGAGCACTATTTAAGGTTTACTATTTAAGATGTCAAGGCAAGTCTTAAACCTATTTATGTGACTGTGATTGGAGAATTAAGTCTCTAACATTTCATTATGCCAACTTAGCTGCCCACCTGTTGACATTGGAAGATTATATTAACAACCATAGACCCACTGTCATTTCTCTTTTTACAGACTATGCAGCTATTTTATATGATGAGCAAACAAAGAAACCCTGTAGGAAGTTTCTCCAAAAAGGTAAACAAACAGTTCAGCTATATTACATACTATGTTATATGAAATGCATGTTTGTAAACATCTTTATTTCTTGGATTTTTTTCTTTTTTTTCTTTTTTTTTTTTTTTGATTTTTTTTTTTAGGAATTTGTGATTTTGGCCCAAACTGCAGGTTTTCTCATATGTCTGAAGAGGAGCTGTTTAACCTAAAAAGACAAGTGGAAGGTAAGGGTGCTGCTGTCTACCACGTGATTGAGATGTTTTAAAATGAATATGTTACTGTTAGAATATGCCACACATTTGCACCTATAAATATTTTGTTTATCTAAATCATTCTTGCAAGAAATTGGTTGTGTGCAAATCAAACTAGTGCAAGTTGTCAGGCACATTTGATTGTGTGGATAAATCTGTGTTGAGAGGAGTAACATTTTTCTTGTCCATCAGATGAAAGACAGCACAGAGAGGACTCTCAGGACAGAATTATGCCTGGGCGAAGTGTAGAAGACTGGCTCTCTAGAAGGGAAAAGAAGCGAACTGCCCTCAGTAGCAAAGGGTATCCAAGTTCATTTTTGTTTCAGCGCTCAGTCACACATGGTGTGCATGGCTAATGGTTATTCCTGTTGATTTAGAATTCAGCTGTTCAATTATTTACCTTCTGCAGAGATCTAAAAAATAAGGAAGACAGTGAAGAGGGCCAAACAGACGGTGACATACCTCAACAGCTTCTTTGCATTCCTGACCTTCCACCATCACTTCTACCTCCTCCTCCAGGCGGATGGAACGTCAAAGTGAGCAGTGACTGGGGCTGAGAGATATTCACTTCGGTGTTTAAATCACTGTTAAATGGATATGTGACATTAACAGAAGGAAGAATGGTACAGGTACAGTTTCTATGAAGGGATGGTGTCATATATGTATTTGAAAGTTTGAAGTGAAGTTTTCAGTTGATACTGAAAAGCTTTTTGTAGCCATTTCTCATTTTGAAAATTGGAATTAAGTACTTGATTCTACATACCAATTGGCATATTTTGTAAAGTAAAAGTAATTTATTTTTATTTGCAGATAATGATTTTTAAAATAATCTATTTAAGTGTCAAGCTTAAGGAGCCAATTTAAAATGAATAAAAGCTTGAATGTCAGAGTGACAGTGTGTTGTTGATTGCTCCACAAATCAGCAGCAGAGTTCTTTACAATGAGACTCCTCTCAGGAGTTACATTTGATGTCATGTAGTCCCAAAAGGAATGGAGGACTGTTGAGCAGATGGAAATAATTTTTTTCTCTTTATTTTAAACCTGTGTTGCGTCATCAGGTATCACCGATCTCGTGACTTCATTTTATTTTGAACCCAGTCACTGGAAAACACCAGTTTACTTCCTAAATCATGAAGTTTGTTAATACATTTTTATCGACGAGCCTCATGCCTTTTGAAAACATCAGTTAGATTATTTCCCTCAACTGAGGTTATGCGGAGATGTATGTACTTTGAACATTCCACATTTGTTGCATATGCAATGCAGTGTTTCCAGCAGAATCATCATTAAATTGCTTTAATTGCTTATGTCTGTTTAGTATAATTTTGACAATGCCACGTCTTATACACCTGTCTTGGCCAGAACAAGCTTCTGTTCCTTTTTCAGTGAAGACACATTCTCAGTCATACCTAAGAAGTGAGCTTGATTTTCTTTGTTTGGTCCTGTAATTACCCTCTGCTGTGACACAAACACTCATCCCCCTCTAGCAGTCATTTGTATCCAATAAATCTCAGTCTACTTGTAGACAATCAATAGTCCACATGTTCATTAGGACAACTTGGAATCCCATCATGCACTCTGAAGCTTATTATGTCTCTCTTGTGCGTGATTTGGCCTTTTTAATGGAAACTTCCTTAATTTCACCCAATTGCAACCTGTATCTATGTGTTTTCTTATCCCATAGCCCAGGTACTTGTGCACACATTACTACATGAAGTGCACTACAATGTAACTCAAAGGAAATGGCCTTTCTTGCTGCAGGCTGTGTGCTGAGCCCTGTTACTAATGTGTCCTTAACATGCCTGACAGTGCACAGAGGGCCATCTCACCACCAGGTCCTGACTGTCTCCTTTGCTGATCTGAAATGGTTGAATGAGTAATGAGTTCACTCTTGTTTTCTTGTGTACCCTGACAAGCATCCCAATTCAGATCTGCTCTTCTTTTTTTCATGTTAGCTGCTCTGTACTTGTTAAAAGAAAAACAACCACGTGGCTCATTTTTGATACCTTTGTTTTTATTAGACTACATGCATCTAGACACCACTTACATTAGTGTATAACTGATGCAGTAACCTCTACATGTGCTGTAAGAGTTACAGAAATAAAACAGCATAGGATATTCTCAATCTAGACATTAAAACTACTGGTAGTTTTAAAGTAGGTCGGTGCAGCAAGTTTTAACTGGAAGTTAGAGTAACTTTCATCAAGAACAGAGGAGACAGAAACATAATCCAGAAATATTTATGGTATTTAGATTACTGATTATTAATTTAAATTCAAAAATACATTTAGCATCAGACTAATTGTCATCAAAAGTGATGATTTTATCAAATTTGATCAGATTTCTCATCTTTTTAAAAGTTTTTCAGACAGGGCATGAGAGTGTAGGTTTTAATACTTTCAAGTGACAAAGGCACAGAACAGAAGACACTGACAATTCAAATCAAATTCATAACAACAATTAAGACAACCTATCAACAAAGTGCACATAAATCCGCTCATTAAAACACTTTAACATACAGAATAGGACACAATATTTGCTTATATGTCATAAGACAAGATTCGACACAATAACTATATTTTACATTCACACAAAACCCATACCTTACATGATATGTTCACATGGAGAGGTAATGTGATGTCATATAAGTAGTTATTACATATACAGCTACTATATATGAGATAAAATATCAGTTTTATTGCCAGAATGATTTTCACTGCCTCATACTTTTCCTCTTGCGTTCTAGCTTTGATAAACTTTCAGATAAAAAGAGCGAGAAAAAATATATAGCATTTTGTAAAACTTGTCAAATTTGACAAACATTTGTTAAAGAAAACGTTCTTAAAAATTAATTTTAACAAATCAGGATAAGCAATGTAATGAACCTTTATCTGAATGTCCAGTCAAACTGGAAATTATATATCAGAAACCTGATATTTTTTCTTGTACATTTTTGTTTGTTTTTTTACAAAACATTATGCTTACATTCATAATAAAATCACATAGATTTAATGTTTCACTTTTCCAAGTAAGAAAATATAACCATGTTATACTTTAAACAATATGTTGTTTTGGTGGTCCATGGAAAAGCCAGAAAACAACATCTTTATGATATGTTAAATTATTTTTCACAGCATACTGCAAAGTATTTAGTATTTGATATTGTTTGCACATCCACAAAATTCGACATTTACAGGAAAATGTCAAATACTGTTTTTTTTTTGTTTTTGTTTTTTTGTTTTTTGCAGTGATCACTTTACAAATTGCATAATTATTTGAATACGTACATCAGAATACAAAATTTAATCTCACACATAGAACACACATTTATTTCTAATTCAATGTACATGCAAGTGTGCCATGTGAGTTGAATATCCCCCATACTCATTTTCCATTAATATTACAGTTAATACCTAGTTTTGTTGAATCTCTAAACATGTTACGGTTGAATTTATTCACAGCTGGTAGCTCGGGTCATACAGCTACTCAAATGTCTTTCACTCTGACTCATTATGACTCATATTGGTGCCTGTTATTGATGCACAAGTTTGAAATATGCAGCAGCATTTTGTATGTATTAGTGTGAGTTCATTGTTCGCCTCCATTGGCTTTTAAACTGACAGTTGTTCACATTTCAGCTGGGAAAACAGCTGTTTGATTTACAAAGAAACCCCCAGCTGCTCAGTCAGGGAAGGCTCACTCTGAGCTTAAAAACAAACCAATTAATTTTTAGAAAACCGTGACATCTTTAGAAATGGACCATGGGATTTTTCAGCAGAGCAGCTGACTGGCGTACACAGCATGTGGTTGAGGGTCACAGCCTGTGTCTTAATGTCTCCAACCTCTCTCTTTTTAGCAGTGCTTTCCAGAGTGTTCCTGTGCTTGTTTACCAGTTTATTCCAATTGTTGGGTTCTTTGTACTTCTCATTGTCATGGTGGAAAAATTTGGGCAATGGACTTTCCTTCTATTCATGTCTTTGCATGTGCCTCTAAGTTTAAGCTGCGCTTGGACTTGCTGAATAATAGCATGATGCTTTGCAAAATATGAAATGGTTGGTAGCATTTTGCTAAAGTAACAAATCAGTGCACCTGACAGATTAACGTAATTTCATGACACCCAGTGTGTGTAGTCCTAAATCTCTATATAACTTCACAACAATTTCTCTATGAGTCTACAGACATACTATTGGCTCTATGAGTCTGTACTCAGGAATAGCAGTGCTAATACTAACATGCTGATGTTTAGCAGGTACAATGGTTACCATGTTCACCATCTTAGAGTTGCACAATAACATGCTAACATTTGTTGCTTAGCACTAAACACAAAGTACAGAAGTGAGAATGTTATTGGTGGTGCAGGTATTTTGTTACAAACCGAAAGTATTGGACAAATTCAAAATTTGACATAGTGATGGCCCGAGATGAAAGGTTTAAGGATCAACAAAGTTCTTACAGTTCATCCTGAGGGGAATATGAATGTCTGTACCAAATTTTACTGCAGTTCATCCAATAGTTGTTATGATATTTCACCCAAAACCACAAATGTCATCCCCATGGTGATGCCATAGGATTAAGATACTGTGCACCATGAATCTCTGCACACACACACAAACACACACATAACACATATATTTCAGAGATATTTCAGTCTGGAACAAAGTAGTGTCTCCCTCAGAGCGACTCCACTAGCTTGGCTAAAAAGTTGTCATTATACTGTGATATTCTATTAACAGTTTAGTGTAGCCTCCATGAGTTTTTCTAGCTCAAGAATTCATTAAGTGTTTAGTAGTAGTCTAATCTTGTGTCTTGAATTACTATTTGGCAAGATTTAGATCACAGATGGTGTCGGTTTAGTAAAATCTGTTAAACTGCATGTGAGTTGTACTTCTGGACTAAAAATCTTGGCACACTAAAATAAACAGAGGCTTTAAAGAGACACATTATGCAGTGCACAGTCATTTGTCCTTATGTTTTTAGCAAGTGATTTAAAACTGTGTAATATGTGGCTCATCAGCACTTTGTATTGCAATCATCGCTACTATCATTATTGGGTGCATTTCTCAACAACATTGATTGGTTGATATATTAGACACAGCACAGCTATTACTACAGCACATACTGTACAGTGAAATACCAAATTCTTCTATTGTCTGCTCTCCTTTCTAATTTCTTAGAAAACATCATTTGAATCAGATATAATGCTGTTCGGGTACTAATCAGCCCTTGAAGTGTCTTTCTTTCAGTCTCTCTGTTTCACCATGGTATGCTATGGTTAGTGGTCATACAGAACCACTGCATGACATCAATTAATCTATTTTAGAGATGAGCTGTAATAGCATCATTGTGGTTGTTGAACAAAACCAAAAACAGTTAAGTATTTGGGTTAACGTTTGCTTTTTTTAGTGTCCATCTTTAAATCTCATTGTAATCTTCTGGAAACACAAGTTTACTTCATCCCTCTGCGGAGCATTTGATTCGCTGCAATGAGCATAACACTGATGATGAACGCGATGGCGAAGGCACAAATCAGGCTTTTACGCACACACGTGTGCTTTTCCTGTTGTGTTGGACTTGCTGTGGAAAGATTTAGAAGACAATATTAGCACACCTGAGCATCTTAAGAGAGATTTAAAAAATGCCTGAACAACAATGTGTGAGACAAATCTGACATACTGTCAATGTCCACGTGGCACTCTTGACTGTTCAGGTGGCTCTCCTCAGTCATGATGATGTTCTCAATGTCTTTCATAGTGAGGTGGTCGCGGAATGTATCGTAAAGCAGTCTCTTAAGCTCATCCACAGTCAGTTTCTGCATGTCGCACTGGGAAGACAGAAAACACCAAGAACGGTCTAATTAGCAGAGAAAGAACTTCTGCCTCAATGCCCCTCAGTGACGCACATAAGCTGCAGGTCAGCAATAAATATCAGTCGCACTGGGTCACTCCTGGCCATGAATGCTAGTTAGAGAGGGAGAGTATTCGGTGGGCTATTCCATCAAAACAGCATACATTTTCATTAACATCAGATAGTGAAATAAATTATTTGATAACGAAACTAAATGCAAGGAATGGATGTTCTGCATGTGATGTAATTATCAGCATGGTGCAGTCTGTCAAGGTCATTTGGAAATGAAGAACTTTTGTGAGGAAGGTCAGAGAAGCAACTTGGAATAAAACACATAATGTAATAATAATACTAAAATCATTGTTGTTTATATGACTACATTTTTGCACCGACATACTAATTAAAACAGATGGCTCTTCAAAAAAGCCCTCAGGAAAAGTTACTCAAAAGCGGAAAGAGAATGGATTAGACACTGATAAAGGAGGAGGTAAAGACTCGACTGCACTTGATTGATGACAACACATACCTTCCAAAATACTGAATCAAAGTCTGCTCCATGGAATTTATCAGGCATTCCAGCAGAAGAGAGTTTAGGACCAAGCAATGTGACAAACTCCTCAAAGCCAACCTGACCATCTCCTGATGAAACAGACAAAGAAAATTACAAATGTGTCCATGTATAGTTCATTTGCTGGATTATATGCAGTAGCCTGTGCACTCATTAACTTTCTGTCCAAGAGAGAGAGAGAGAATAACGTACCATCCATGTCAAGTCTTTGGATGATAACCTCCAGCTCCACCTCATTGGGCATGTAGCCCAGTGAGCGCATGGCCATCCCCAACTCCTGCTTTGAGATAAAGCCATTCCCATCTCGGTCAAATACTTTGAAAGCCTCACGAATCTCTGTTGGAAGAGGGAGGGCAATAATTGAATTAAGAGTGGAGAGGAAGGAACGAAGTATAGAACAAGATTTATCACTTTCATACTGGGAGCAACAGCTGGCTCGGTTGAACATGTTGATTTGAAATATGTGTGTATGCAGTTTTTAAATAAAGAATTAAAAGTAGTTTCAAGTTTATAAAAGTGACAGTTATTCTGATTCATAGCTGCAAAAGTATAATCCCTGCTCCTTAGATGTTTATTTTTTAGAAAGGGGAAACATGACTGAATATTTTAATGTATTTTGTGTTTGAAGGGTGAAAATTGATGGAAAAGAACAGTTTAAAGCTTTTTTTTCTAGTTGCAAATATTGCAGAAGCGCACAGAGTCCCTTTAAAAAGTCTTTAAAATGTCATCAACGGATAAGTCTGGTGTCTGGTGATACTTTTTATTTTCCCATTGTGAATAATTCCCATGAAAGGTCCAAACCAATAATGATTTAATCCTAGAGTTTAGTTGTCATTATTGACAGTTACAATGTAACTCCTAAAATACCCATTTTATATGATTATAACTTTGTTTTATGACATTGTCATTAATCAGTTCATAGACCAGCCTCCACTGTCACTGTCAAAAGCTCTGACACAGCGTATCAGCACCACAGGTAGAGACAAAGAAACTGTAGTTGAATTAGAGAGACTGGTCTGAAATCACTCTATTGTTTATTCACAGGTGTGGTGTCTGTCAAATGTTTTCTGATCTGCTTAAATGTACATTGTACTGTGGTGTACATGCCATGGACACTACTTTCTCAGTCTATCAAGGGAAATCTTGAGGGTATACAGTGCATACATTTTACACACCCAAATAAAATGCTGTACAGTAAGTATAGTGCACTACTCAGTAAATAGGGAGTGATTTTAAACACTGCTGAATTCATGAGCACCATAGAAGGAGACACAAATGATCATAGTTGAATGTCTCAGCACCGTGGATAGAGGCAGAGAGACTGTAGTTGAATTTTTTATCACCTCGAGAGAGTCAGAGTTGAATGCTTCAGCAGCATGGACAGAGAATCTATTACATACAATTAAGATCATATTTGGACAGTTACATGTTTTTTGTACTTCAGGCTCTGTGCTTCTACAAATTCAGTCCAATGAATACAACATTACAGTGCCAGTCTCAGTTTTAATTTGAGTAGGTTTAGATCAGTATTTAAAGAACTGTGTGGGAGATGAATCCCTTTCAACACATAAAGCTCAAATTGCATGGGTTCAAATGTAATGCATTATTTCGGTGTTAATTCATGCACAAAGTTGGGTATATTCTAAATAGGAAGGTGTGCACAGGAAAAGTAGATGGTAAACAATCTGGCAGATGGAGTAGCGCAAATCTTGAGTATGACTGGAAAATCATTTGCATGGTTAAGAAAAACCCTGCACAGCAAGTTCAGAATGCTCTCCAGATTGTAGGCATACATATTTCTTTGTCAACAATCGAGAAAACTTCACAGCCATAACTTCAGAGGCTTCACCACTAGATGCAACCCCGTGGTAAGACTGGTAAAAACTGAAAGGCCAGATTGCAGTTTGCAAAAACATACAAAAAAGAAACTGGTTGTGGAATAAAGTTTTATGAAATAAAACAAAAATCAACCCCTATCAAAATGATGGAAAGTGGGGGATGTGGAGAGAAAGTAGCTTATGACCCAAAACCACCATCTCATCTGTCAAACATGGCGGTGTTTCTGTTATATCTTGGGCGTGTATGGTTGCCACAGGACCTGACACACTGGCATTTATTGATGATTTCACTGCTGATGGAAACAACAGGGTGAATGCAGAGGTATACAGGAGCACTCTGTGCACAGACTCAACCAAATGCATCAAACCGCATTTCATCATTCAGCAGGACAACAAACCTAAACATATGGCCAAAGCTGCCAAAGAACTTTTCAGGTTGAGGAGTTGGGGTAATCTTAAATGGCCAAGTCAGTCATCTGATCTCAGTGCAGTTGAGCTGTATTCCAGCTGCAGAAGACCAGCCTAAAGGCAGAGAGACCCCACAACAAGTAAGAGCTGAAGTGAAAGCCTGGGAGAGCATCACCAGGGAGGACACAAAGCTAACTAGCTGATTGCTGGTGTCTATGGGTTAAAGACTTCAGACAGTCACTGATTGCAAAGGATTTTACGCAAAATATTAAATATGATGTTTTTGTCTGCCTTCATATGAATGTGTCCTATTACTTTTCAACCCCTAAACTTTGGGCACTATGTGGGCTATAGCTCCCACAGTTTTTTAATATACTGGTGCAAATTCCTTGTTTGCTTTAGATGTATACTAATAAGCATCTTCAGTGCTAATACCTGTCACCATGGTCGTAACACAATTGGTTGTTACAGACAGCAGTGAGCAGGTCCATGTGTTTATAATTAACTACATCTTTTGGTAAATAATCCATAAACATTGCCATTTGGCTCCTGTCCTCACCCTGTATAACAGCATGCTGTTTGAAGTGGTGAAAAGAGCAGTTGCACATCAAAGGCTGAACTTCAGTGGTTCTTTTTGATGCAGATCCTCTAATATAGAAGACTCCTCGATGCTTCCTCAGTAGTCACGTTATATAAAATGTTAGATGAAACCAGACAGGTAACAGAACAGGTATAATTTACACACCACTGCAGAAATTGTTTAAATCAATGCATGAGCAATGCTAGCCAGTTATATTGGAAGCAGAGAGGGAAGTCATTCTCTGTCATATCTTCTACCTGAATACTGTGGCTAGACAAAAGAGCTTATATGAACTTCATTTGAACTTCATATGCATTGGAAGCGTGTGATTTTATCAAGTGCATCTATGATGGAGACAACTAATTTGCATGCAGGTATGCGATTGGGCGAGCACCACGTGTAATTTGCATGGACACGCACTGACCATCCATCTTGTATACATGAGTGACTGAGAGTGTTTACAAGTGATAGCCCACAGTGGCAGTCTATAGCCCTGAGAGAAAATAGAAGACACTGTTGAGGTGCATAAATTGGGGTCCTTCTGGGCAAGTGACATTGTCTGAACCATACCTTGACATATCAGACACAACATATTTGTCTAAATTACAGCCAGCAGTGCTGCTTGAGTTTTGTTATCTTCCTTCAGCACCACCCTAGATTCAATGTCATGACCTCTGGTGCCAGTGACAAATAATGAATTCACTGAGCCAGCTGGGAGGTGGCTGGACTACTGATTTTCGCACCGTGAAGAGTAAATATTAAAAAAAAAAAAAAAATGCATAGAAAAAATGCACAACAGGGACACTACCTCTCTGTAATGGAAGAGTTGGTTATAATCTCACATATAATCTATCTGCCGGTTTTAAAAAATTAAATAGAGATAATTTACATTCTTGATGTAGATGATGTGTAAATGTTTAACACTCCATATACTAAATTGTTAATTTCCTATGGTCCCATATATTGAAGTTCACTGATACTGGAATGCAGAGGGTAGACACATAAATCTGAACACCATATGATGCAATACAGTACGAGTACAACAACCTTGGAAATCCATCTCTGATACGGACTCAACAAATACTGGTAAAAGTGAGCTTTTAGATGTTAAACAAAATCAGCTTTTGTTCCACTGTGAGTCCTTGATCAGACAATCTAAGTAACCTTGTACTGCTGTGAGGGAGCAAATGCTGTTATCTAATGTCAGGGCCAGACCAAAATCCTTGTACCGTAAGTAATAACAGGAATTTTAAAAGAAAGAAAGAAAATCTCATCATATCCCTCACAGCAGCAAGTAATTGTGGTCATGGTATGACTAGACACGTTTAATACTTTTAGGCAAATCTCTGATATTGGTGTGAAATAAGTTATTGGTCAACAACGCTGTGACTGTAAAGTTGCTGTAAAACATGATCAGTGACTAAGATATTGTGGCACATTAGTCATAAAAAATGAGGTAATGTCATTGACTGTAACAATGAGTCAAACAAAATACGTCATCAGTGTTCAGAGTCAAGTCAAGGATAAAAACATGGATGTGGGTGTGTCCACAATGACAAGTATGCTGTAGCAGACTGAATAGATCAGAAAGAAATTCTTTGGTATATGTGTATAGATGGGATGGGATGACAGAAACAGCATTTTATGGGCCCACTGTTTACAATTAAAAAGGACAGCACATTATCATAAATAGACAGGTCACAAAAGTAATTGTAGGGTCATCTGACAAAACTGGTAAAGCATAGAAAGAGCATGGATTGAAATCTAAACTACAAACAAATGTCCAACATCCATTTTGTAAGTATACACTATGATTAGCCTATTTTTACTCAAGTAACAGAACTGAACAAAGCCCATTCGGCTGTCAAAATGCTCCTCAGCAATTCAAAACAAAATGCCTAATGTAACCAGGGCAAGTGATAATTCTGAATTTATTAATACAAGATTTCCCTATAGCAAAATAACTTAATTCCTACTATAGTATATAACTGAGCAACTCAGGCACTCAGGTACTCCTGGCACTCAGCATCCAGATAGAAATCTGATGCTGACAGCACTGGTTTATTGAATACTGCTTTATGGATGGTCCAAACAAATGTGCCAGTGAGTCATGAGCGTAGCTACCTTTGTCATACATCCACACCAGTAAATAATTTCTTTTTGTTTCTGACTCTACATCCTGGCAACAGGTGTTGCATCATCTTGAAAAGGGGTTCTGGACACTGCAGGGGAAATATTTCTGTTTCTGTTGCTTTTTACTTAGTGGCACAAGAGTACCTTTGGTTCTGGGGACATGTTTGTTTGTTTGGCCACCAGTTCGTACCACTCTCTCATGGAGGTGATGCCTTCTGGTGTATCCTTTATTACAAATGTTGGAGGCCTGGGCCACATGAGGCAAAAAAGGGGGAAAGCAAATTACATTATTGAACAGCCTTTGGAGGTTACTGAAACAAAAGTGATATACCCAATTCGTCAAATTTTGCCACACAAGGACAAAATGAAATACTGACTGATAATTTCATGGCAGGTTAGAACAACAGCTGCCAACAGATTCATGACGCTGATTGTTTCCTGTAGAGCAAACAGGATTGGTTGATGTTTATCTATTCTTCAGTGTGGAGCTGTTTGTTATTTCACCTGGTGTCAGATTATCACATTTGTCCTTCATTCATTATCTTAGTAAATCAGGTGTTACCTCATCCTCATCCCTCCCCCTGTGATGAGATGTACTTTTTGGGAGCCTGTATATAATTTGTAATAAGCTGGAACTGATTTGTCTCAAACATCAAAGAGCCAACCCTGAGATTTGAACCCAGGACTTAAAAAGTCTGCTGACTTTCCAGGTGAGCCATAGCAGAACATAAGGACCAACAGATCCCACTGACCTCTCTGACCGACTGACAGAGTGATTTGTGCTGGTTGCTGGTGCAGCTAAAATGGTCCATGAAAATGGTCCATGACGAAGGCTGATGCCAAGAAACCCACTGCTGCACACTGGCAAAGTGTCAGTGCCACTGGCAGTGGCAGAAAGGCCACTGAAGCTCTCTCCCCCAAATAATTGGGGAAATCCCAAATAGTGGCTTCGAGCCAGTGGCTTCAAGAGGCGCAAGAGAGCGCATGAGACCAACACAGCCTTTGGAGATAGATGACACTGTTGTGTGTCACCTTTGTATTCTAAACATGCCATTTGTATTTAAAAGGAAGCTAACAAGACATTCATGATCTGACTGGAACTGAAAACAGAGGTGATAACAGTGTTTTATGTATATATATATATATATATATATATTTTTTTTTTATATATATATATATATATATATATACAGGGATGGATTGGGAGAGTCCTTGTTTCCATTATTTCTATGCAGTGGAGAAGAGACCAAAAAAACTTTGTCAGGGGATTAAAGAGAAACACATGTTGTTCTTTGAACAAGGAACCAAACAACTTTATCCTTGAGGAAAAGCATCCACCATGTACCACCACTGAGAGCTCCCTACTGTGATTGTCCAGTTTACTGCAAAACCACTCTTCACCTTCAGTAACGATCATGACATTGTGCAGGAAACAGTAATGGAGTTAATACAGCAGGAGGTAGATGGAGAGGTCTCTTCACTCCACAGGAACTGAAGAGAAGAGAATTGAATAATAGCAACTGGCAGTCCTCAGTCTCCAAAGTTACTCTAAGTGAATGAGCAGAACTTGCAACACTATACACACTAGGCTTTGTTTCAAAATATTCACCACATTTTTAAACATGAAATTCTGTTATTTATGATCCACATCACATCCTGTATCCATTATTCAGCAGATAACCCAATCACATTCAGAAACTGGATATCAATTTGCATTGGAAAAATGAGAGACTCAGGTCTTCCCACTAATTGTACTTGGCCAGTCAGGATCAAACAGGATCTTTTGTGTCAGTCCAAGATGAAGCTAGCTGAAAGGGATGTAAATTAAGGCATTGGAAACCTGTGTCTTTTTCACAGAAAATGGATTATATTAGGTACAGCAACCTCAATGGTCAAATGTTACTAATTGACATGCTCTGCTTAAAAAATAAAAAATGTGGGACTGAACAACAAAAGTATAGTTTTCTTATTAAAAGGCTTCTTACTGAGGTAGTTACAGAAAATCAGTTAGAGGATAAAAAATATTCACAGGGAGATGAATCAGACTCTTCATTAAAAAAGAGCCCCCTCCCAGGTGGTTACATCAATAATGGTATGATGACACCCATGACATCCTCCTTTCCGATAATGAAAGGGAGGGAACATGTGAATCATATTAACTACAGTCTACAAAAATAAAAACACTGTACAGCCGAGAGAGGCTGCATTAAGGCTCTCTTACCAAAACAAAAATAGCTCTACACGTAATACAAACACTGTTGAAATAATGCAAACAAAAAAGCATACTAAGGGCTGTGGAATTACCACTAAACTGTGCAGCAAAAAACAACTGATATTTATGGCTCAGTTTGAAGCCCAGTGGTCAAACTAGGCGCACACAGTTGACACAGTTTTCATGTTGCTGTCTGTCACTAAGATGTGAACTGAGGAGATATGATGAACCATGATGTGGCAAGACGTGATACTTTATTGTCCATGTGGAGTGTCTTAAAATAACACACACACACAAAAAAAAAAAAAAAAATCATAAGTCAACCCATCATCACGAGGCCTGCACATTCACACTTCATCTCTACTTTTCGGTCTCCACTTTATTACATTCACACAAACACACACAGTCACTAGAGACAGCGAAGACGTGCTGTACAAGCCCTGCGGCTAAAAAACAACTCCCTCTGTCAAAAAGTACTTGAAATGCTCTCACTATACCTGCAGCTCTTTGCAGGCTGAGTTGAAATTCCATGACATGCACTTTCTGGGAAAATTATTAAGAATTATTTAGCTTGACTTTATTAGCAGTTGCTGCTGTTTTGCAGGACAGACTCAAATGACTTATTGCTCATATACACAGTACAGGTTTGACTTCAGCTGAATTTATGTTTTTATTTGATGTTTTGCTTTTGTTGTTTTATTAGTCAACTGTAACCTCTGTACCCCGTAATGAAGCTGCTTCTACTTGCCAGCTCTCTAAGGATTTTCAAAATAAAACAATTGTAAAGTTAAAAAAAAAAACTAAGAGATTGATTACAATGCTGTTTTCAAGATGATGCTCTCTGGTGAGTATACGACCAGTTTCATCCAGTAACAGGCTAAGTTTTCATCAGTTAACATTTGCTTTGTGTCTAAGTGTTTCCAACTCACTGTGACGATGTAAATGAAATATGGCTGTTGTCGACAGTGTGGACAGACAAGGGGAGAGTAAGGACACGTTCTCATAATTAACATCTTGTAACAGCGTTAAACAATGTTGTTTGAAACTGTGAATCTCTCTGGACGGCTGCAACAGTAATGACCAGACATTTGTCTTTGACCACAGAGGAAGCCACATTAAACAATACAGCAAAGATAACAGAGCCTTAAGTGTCTTGTCTATAATTTTCCAGCCTTGATGTTGTTGGTCTGTTCATGTTCACTGTTTTATCTTTTCTGAAGTCAACTGGACAAGAGAGACCCATGCAGTATTTTTCAGGATACAGAGAGCATCTCTAACCACTGTAAATCTGACCTGACAAATGTTACTCTGTTCGTGTACAGTATATTTACAGTTATAGATCCCTGACAGCTGGAACGCAGTAACACACACATATAGAACACAGTGTACACTTGTCTGTTTACAATATTGCTGCAAATACCGTTCCATTTGCAAGCACAAAAGAAGACAGCTTTGCATACAAAGTGGAAGACAGTCTACACTCCACTACAATGCCTGATGTCTGGGGGATTCTCCCGCTCACTGTGATCTATAAATACTGTTCACATCTCTGTCAGGGATGCTTCGAGGAGTGATACAAGCTCGCGGAGACCTCCAAGAGTGTAACTGCCGGGAAATCATGACTGTTCAGCCATAAAACGAGAGTCTTATCTATGTCAACATGTGTGCAGTTAAAGTGTCTGCCGGTTTGCTGTTAGTTAGTTATGGGCTTTGCACATTTATAATGTTAACAAGGTTAAGCTCCTTTTTTAAAAAACAAAAACAAAAAACAACTGATGAGTGATCAAATGAATATGTCTTTTAATGAAATGAGTTGGTGGGAAATTTTGTAAAATATTAAAGATGTGATTATGGTCATTTTGAATAACACTAATTCTTATAACTCAAATATAACATACACAGAATATTTCCTTTCAAAACATTTAAAGTGCCAAAATATTGCTCAAGACTTCCACATAGAATTTTAATGGAATTACAATTTGTGTCCGATATCTTATATATATATTGTGGATATACCTATAACTGCATGATCAGGCATTACTTTGTATACATTTCAGAATGCAATCATTAAAAGGTAATGGAGATATTTCAATGTATGTTCAAAATATCATAGATGTATTCAGTTATCCCAGTCGGTCATGCATAATGGGCTGAACTTGGCTCTGGACCTTGGTTTTAATATTGTGCTCATTAAATGGGGAGACACTTGGCACAGCATTAGGTCCACATAGACATTTACCAAATTATGCTCTGTGTGTGTACCTCGTTCACACAGGGTGAATACACACATAAATGTTTAATGGATGCGTTGAAGAAAATGAATAATAAGGTGATTACTGTTGTGTCATTGAGATAAGCAGTCTGAGTGGCTGAAGTGTAAGTGTAGATGCAATTTGTGATGAATTAATGGTCTTTCCCTTCCACAGATACACAGAGAGATAACAGGGAGACTACCTAAACAACCTAATGCCCAAGGTTAATGATTTGAAGGATCGTATAATTAGGACTTAAACTAATCAGGTTTTGGATGAGAGTTACCTACAAGCACATTCTTTGGAATTAAGTGGGAGAACAATTGCTTTTTACAGTAGTAATGGTTTGAATACATATGAGTGTTTATGACAACTGCATGACACAAGGGCAAATAAAAGGGCAGGAAGCCTCGCCACTGACCCTGCCCACCTAGGCAACCATCTGTTCAAAAAAACACACATTCACTGGAAGCAGATCCATTAAGAGCTGTGAGTGCTTAATCAGCCTCCCTAAAGCTCACCCAATATAAACAATGTCGTCTCTATTCAGTGCAAGTGTCTTTAATCCTTATCACTGCTGCTACGATGAATATATTCCTCATTGTACCGGGGGGGTGGTTGTTAAGGTTTTTTTTTGTTGTTGTTGTTGTTTTGTTTTTTTTGCACCATCAACAGAATTTCTTAGATTTGAAATGAATCGCATGAAATGCATCCCACACTGAGATTTAATGGGATTCATAGAGTTGTTCCAAATATAGCATATACACTGTGGATATAATTGTGATCCAAATATGATGTCAGATTAAAGATAGCAAAGGTCTTGACGTGGCAGGATTACAAAGATTTTTACAAGGATGATTTATCTGTTAATTATCATTAAATGAATTGAAAATTTGAAAACAAATCTGTAAGGTAATTTGTCATAATTGGATTTAAATGATGCTACTGACAAATGTATTTGTTATGAAGTAAGAAAATCTGCATTAAATGCGCAAAGAAATAATTCTGTCTTTATTCTTCCTTGAAATGATGAATGGTGTGTCCTCCAGTTATTTTCTATCACACAGTTCATTTTGTCTGCTGCAGCTTTTAAATGATACAACCATTTTTAGAAATGCCACCAAGGCCCAAATCATAGCGGATTAAATCATCAAATTCACCATGGAGAGAAAATGTTGTCAGCTTTCTTCTATAATAAAGAAACAGGGAGTTGTCTCAATTAGTTGAATGCAGTCAAGTGTTACTGAAACAGCATCTAGTGGGCATTCAAGAAACTGCAGCTCAGTGCGCTTCAGCATGGGCTTTAATAGTGGAGCCAAAGTGATCGCTGGTTGCTTAGACATTGAAGAACCTGATTAAAGGCAAGCAGTTGTTGTTGAATTTAGCTACAGTTTGGAAATTAGGAATGCTACATTCATATATTTAGAGGATAAATTACAAAACACTTTTAACAGCTGCTGGAAAGCTCGTGCTCAGATGACCATCAGCACAACAGACAATTCACTACTTATCATCTACAGTTCCACCTGAAGTGGAGTCAAAACTCTTTTTATTTACCAGTGGCAGTTTTTTTTTTTTTTTCCATTTAGCGCCCATATTGTGACATGAACTGTCTTTTTGGATACAAAGTCCTTTTGTCCTTGTGTGATGTTTTTGGCAGTGTGGTAGTCAGCATTTCTCTGCAACAATGTCACCAAGACAAGTTTGCTTTGACTTAATCACATGAGTCATGTTTGTTTTTTCTTTTCTAATAAAAATTAGAAAATATATATACAGTATATTCATTTACTATTGTTGCATTTGTATATAGGTATGTTAGGGTATAGCTGCTTGGCTCTGTTTGGTAACCACTGAATCAAATCTTTCCATGAGTTTTTAGCAACGTGCTATGTTAACAAAATAGTAATCCTACACAAAATCCAGGTGGGTTTCTACTCAGATTTTATTGGGTTGAGGGATTTATTTGTTCCGACATACTCTACACTTGTGCTTTGAGTCTCAAAATCAATACCCACCATTACTGGGCTTTTTTTCCCAGTGTTATTTTTATAGCCATTTTCCAAAGTGTAATATATTGCAGTTCAGTGATGTGTTCATAATATATTTCTCTAATTATTCTACATGTGTCAGATTACACTGGGAATATATATATATATACACACCTTGCAAGGAAAGAAACTATTATCATAAATATGATTAGGGAGAGTAATTACATGAGTTGAGCAATCAGGGAACTTCTGCCCTGAAGTAATTAAAGATTTTGTGGATGAAACCAGATTTTTAGGTTGGTTTTCAGACCACTGTGAAAAAGGGAGTGATTTTCATTCAGACTCAGTGGACTGCAGCACTGGTCACAGACCAACAACATTCATTTAGACAGTACTGCAGCCCCCACACTGTGTGTTAAGGTGGAGCAGCAGTAGTGTAAAGGGTGCCTAGGCCAGTACGTGGGAGGTTGCTGATCAAAACCCTCAGTCTGGCTGAGGATCTAAAAAGAATATGAAACCTTTATACCTGTTCCTTAACACTTTATCTGTGCTGGTGGAGGTGCTCAGCGACTGTTTACCCTGGGTACCTCTGAGGTGTGAGGCCATGTAAATGTGGCAGTGCATTATGTGCTCAGTGAGTCTTCCCTTGGTAAATACATTTACGGTTGAATGCTCCGTCACACTGTGTTCTGAATATTTAATGTGGCTCAATTAGTAAACTACAGTTTGAAAAGATTTCTCCATTACCTAAAAAGCTGTATCATCACTGACTGCGCAACTTCTCCTGCAACACACAACATTCTTGTCATTTTACTGTTATTCTAAATCTTCCTTTTCCATGGCCAACCTTTTAATCAAATTTACGTCGTCATTGCAGATAGTGGATTTTCAATGTCAAATGAGTAGCTCAAAGCAAGGGCAGGCAGCCACTTGTGGGCCCGGGCAACCTACAGACAGAAGAAGGGGAAATGGAATTCCCTTCTCATAAAAGGAATTCGTGATATCAAATCTGATCAGAGTTATCTCTTTATTGTAGTCTGCCTGGCTTTGTTCCAAATCACTGCCAGCTGTGCTTTCTCATTGTGAGGACCATTTGCCAAAACAAAACCTCCATTTCTAACAGCTATGCACTACATTTACAACAGAAAGAGTGGTTTTAATGGTCCAATGAATCTTTTTGGGTGGTGGCTAAGTGCAACACTGTGCTGTAGATGGTCGTTAACAAAATGCAATACATCAAACAAACCCAAAAGAGATGAGAGGATGTAATTCAAGATTAGAAATGAATCAATCTCCCATCGTATTGATGGCTTTTTTTCTGCCATAGATTTTCCTGAAGTGACATTGTTCATCTACATTTTATAAAACTGTCATTCATTCAGGTGTTTTCATGTTTGAGGATCCTCTTTTTAGGACAAGTGTTAAACCCTGATTTGACTAAAACACAAAAGATCTACAGGAAGTGATATCAGGAGGAATTAAGTCTCACAGGTGCCATGGATACAACCAGGAGCTATGGTATTGTGCTTAAACATAGTCTTAACTCTCAAATTTATGACAGTATGCCATGTATACAGAGCTTGGACTGTGTTGTAAAATGTAAAGGATTATTAGCTATTTATTGCAATGTGAAATTTTGAACAACTTCCCCCCAAAAAATGACAGTTTGATGGTTAATTTTGTGTCTTTGTGACAAAAATCAGAAGCAACAGTGAGCAAAAACAGAGTCAGGTGAGGAGATAAAACGGTGACTACAATGCACATAGCTTGTCCCAGATTTTGTGGAACATTTGAACTTTCACCGTGATGTAAAATATCTGTACCACTGAACCTTTTTTACAGCTCACTCAGATCTATGAATCAGGAAGAAGAAGCGCACACCGGCAGGATCTCTCCAGGGTCCTGAACTGGTTTACCAGCTGGACGTCGCGTTCAGATGCAACAACAAGTCTCAACAATAACACCAACTTTAAAATCACAATCCAGCCAAAAGCAAATTCACATGAGTGAGACTCACCTTCCACCTCATCTTCAGGCAGGTTAACAGGGGTCCGGTAGGAGAGGACATCTGGAATAGTGCAAAGTCCCTTGTACATGAACCTGGTGGTCACAGCACGCACTGGCATTTCTGCGAGGGAAAACCAACAACTGTGTCGCGATCTTCATATAGCCTAGCTCTCCGGAGTTTTAAAGACAGACCCTTTGCTACTGTCCTTGATATATTTAAAAGAAAATCTCAACCAAAAGCACACAGGGAACCACCACCACTCCGCAAAGTCGTGTGTTTTGTTTTGTTTTGTTTTTTTTTCGAGAATGCTAAAAATCTGAATAAAATCACCTTGCGCTGGGGGCTGCGTGTTTGACCAAGAATGCAGCTTGTAAATCGCCTTTGGTTTCAAAGCATAGCCCTGTAGCAGCCTACTGTAAGCAAGATATGAAGCAAACGGGCAATGCCATTTCATTAAAAAAAAGACAGCTAAAACTTTTACTTCATAGCCTGACGAGCAAAGACTGTGATATTTTAGGCATCAATAATACCTTAAATCACCATTCAGATGTTGATTAGCTCATTAAAATCTTGATCCAAACATAAATAGGCTACTTTGCCATTCTTCTATTCACGTATAGCTCCTGCACTTCAGCATTTGGAAATCATTAAAAAGGGGGGGAATGAAAAATGGAAATCAAGTACAAAAATGTTTGCTCTAAATCGATCTTTTCTCCATTGATTTCACTGATTCCTACAACGCGTCTATTCCCGATATTTTCTGTCTCACTTTTCTTTCCCGTTTCGGCATCTTCTTAAAGAAAAAAGAAAAGAAAAGAAAGAATCGATGATAGAGGATAAAGCAGCAGCACCGACGAGCTGATCCTATCCAGCAAACGAGGTACAAAAAAAATCTTGGAACATTTTTTTTTTCCTGGAGAGCAGTTTCAAGGGAATCCTGGGTGACCCCCTTCTCATCTGATACAGACACGCTGTATGAGGCACTGATCCTCTCACTCCCTCTCTCGCTCTTTCTCTCTCCAGCTGTCTCCTCCAGTCTCATTTGGAGGCTCTCACAAAAGCAGCACACACACACGCACACGCACGCACGCACGCCTCCACCATAATGCCGCCTCTGTCACAGCGGAGTCTATTGACCGTTTCCAAACTGTCCGCCTGCAATGAGATTTTCCTCTTTCTGCCCCCAGTTTGTCTGTTAACTGAAAGCGTAAGTCAGAAATGCTCTTGGACCAATATACAATAAAGATTGTAGCACGTTTAATGGATCAGGAAAAAAGTGAGGATGGAGCAACAAGTGAGGCTCTTGAGCCCTTTTTTCTTTAGCATTTCAGCTTTTAGTTTGGTCATAATATTGGACTACTAGCCCTGTTAAAAAATTAAATCAAGCCTCAGGCTGTTTGGTAGGCCACTAAGCATATTCCAGATATTCAATAAACAGTTCATGATCACACAGGGATTTAGTGAAGTGCAGAATAGAAATTTTAAAAAATTGAGATTCTTTTATATACATATATATATGTATATATATATATATATATATATATATATATATATATATATATTTGGCCATGTGGACAGGAGGAAACAGCAAACAAACCTCATGTACACAGTACACGCCACCCCACCTTCCATGATACCTATAAAGCCACAGCCAGCAGCCAGTTAGCTTAGCTTAGCATAAAGACTGGAAGTAAGCCTGGCTCTGTCCAAAGGTAATGAAACCAGAATGACAGTGCAGGTAGTTTCATATTTTTACCCTACAGACAGATGAGTCAGTCTTTTCTTTTCTTTCCTCTATAGGAAAATGGAAAATGTCGAACTATTCCCTTAAAACACAGAGTGTGAAGTCATCAATATACAAAATGACCTCACTGACAGTAAGTTGAATGCAGCATAAACAACTCAGAGCAAAGAGCCTTGTCTCTCACTCATCAATCCAGGCTGAATATATTTCTCTTGGAAAGATACACTTTCTTTCTAGGATTCTTGTGAAGGCCAAGGATTTATAGGAGGTATTGCACCCTTATGTCTTTTTTAAAAAACTGACATCGGTTCACTGGGTAAATCTGAATTTGCCAAATTGATAACGATTCCTTTCCTGAAAATGAGCAAGCCCACACAGAGGTTTGCAGACAGCATACTTATTTATTTATTTCAACCCAAAACAAAGCAGCAAAAAAAACCCTCCTTTTATGTTCAGAACCAGCCGTACGACTCGTTGAAATGTGATGAATGTTCAATGCGATGCATCCAAATCAACAATGCAGAAAAAAACCCTCAGAAAACACAAACAAAAATCCCCTTGCTGAGAATTCCTGCATTTTGCATGATGATCCTCTGCATTTCTATCTTTCCACCCTGGTTCACGCCAGATAAGTGTGATGTGTGCTGAGAGACGGAGAGAGCTGCATGTGGTTCCGCTGGTTGGTTCTTCAAGGGTTTTGCAGGACTGACAGGTCTATTCCCCTCTGAACATGAGGGGATTGTCTCTTTTGGCTGCACCTGAGCCTCCTGCAGGTTTTGTGCTCACACAAGCCAACTTCTTAAAACCTGAAAAACAGGCTTTGTTCTTTCTCCTGCGCAACATGATGGATACATGGAGGATACATGGAGTCTGAGACTTAAATCATTTCCATGCAGTCTTTAAAATTCTGGAAGTAGCACAGACATCCTGTAATTGTGATACTTGCTGTTCCTAAAAACACATGTTGATAGGAATTAAATTAGAAAATGTTCTTTGCAGCATATGTCAAAGCCAATAATATTCTCAAATATCCAACATAGACACTGCATTCATGAAACATATTCGATAGCATGAATCCATAGATGAGTACAAACAGAGCTGTTATTAAACAGTCACTTAAAACATAGTTTCTTGAGCATAAAGCACAATTACCTTCATAGCAAAATGTAACGATTCTGCAAATGAGTAAAATAAATGTGTTCAGACTGTTCTTTTATCTATATACAGCATTCTGAGCCAAGACATTTCTTATTCTCTAGAGAAGTCTGAAAAGCCTCTGTGAACAGCTCAGTCACTCTCAGACTCCTCACACCCAGACCTGCTAATATTTTATGAGATAGGAGTGTGAGAGACACCTGTGTAACGCAATAGATGGCCATGCAGCTGCAACCACGAGTAGACAGCTAATATATGCCTCTCAGGGTTCAAAAGTAGCCACGCCGGTCATTCAGCAGGGATGACAGAGAGGGAGCTCATCCCAGCCCGGGGGCCTCCACCAGTTGAGAGCACCTCCATCCTGACATCCATCCTATCTTCATCAAATTAAGCCTCCAGGGCAGGCTGAGAGCTGTCCACAGAGGCAACAGACCTGAAAGCAGGGAGGTAAGAGATATCAGAACCACTGGCTGCTGACATCCAGGAGGTCAGGATGGAAATATTCAGAGCTAGATGGAGGAAAACTCTTGTAAAATATCTTACAGTAAGTTAACAAAGGTATTTTTAATGGTATAAAACAGCACACAGGTTGGAATTCTGACTCTGTTTTTCTACCAAGATTGTTTAAAATTCAGAAATCCAAAGATTAATGTTGCTCTCAGATCAGACAAATGCAAGCTGCACAGAAAGGAATAAAGGCCAAGTTATTTTTCGCCCTAAAGTTTTCCACTCTACCCACAGGCTAACTAAGAGCCACGTTTCCATGGTAACAATCAGTGACACCTGCCGACCGGTGGCACTGAGTGACAAAAAAGAGCAAAACTTGGCTGATAATTTGTGTTTTTTCCCCCAACAATGTTGTGAAGCTAGTAATGAGAAGGCAAAGAGTTTTTACAGCTGCAGGAAATATACAGCAGCGAGGACATCGTCAGTAATTTTTTGCTTGCCTTTAAAGAAAAATATCCTGAGCCTGACTGATGAGTTAGCAGAAGTATTGAGTCCTGCTGCATTAAGAAGCCACAAGCAGCTCAGCTCTGCTACAGGTCTGCACTGAGCTGAGGTTTTATGCTGTTAGGAGGTTTAAAAAGTGGGCTGCTTCGTGCAATAAATGAGTTTAGACATTCCTCTCTAGGCTGGTGACTAGGTCAATCTAAGCAACAGTCAAAATCTGTCTTTGTGACACCGGCCCCTGCTGTTAAACATGGTGGAGGAGCTAAAGTCCCCTGGTTAGACATCTCTTTGGATTTATATTTCTTGATGTCTTATCTCGTGAGGTCCATGTGTGGTTGAACAACATATTAAAGGCAAGTTCCGTAACACAACTTACTTGACATTCATATGCTATTGTGTGTCATTTTGTCCTCTTCTTGATGTAACTAGCTCCTTGTGATGAGATTCATGTTTATTTTAAGGAAACACAGGTCATTTTAAACTAAACAAACTGGAACAGCATTTTCCCCACATGGCAAATGCAATCTATAAAACTAACAGTGCAGAAAGAAGTTCCAAAAATCTCATCAATGGCACCTACATCAAAACAGCTTACCGTCAAAGATTCATTTGGGATTATTGATTGCTTTTGTAATTGACTAAAGAACCTTTGGTTTCAGAAACTATGAGGTCGCACCACAGACAGCTTTTATGTGATCAGAATTGAAACAGCTCCCCAACACGTACAAAAGAAACGTGTCAGATATCCATTGTTTTTTTGTCCCCCCATTTACTTTATCTGGGTTTGTTAGAGGCTTGGCACAAAAAGTGGTTTGGATAATCACTGTGATACATTTGTGACTGAGCTACCAGTCAGTGGAGAATTCAGTCAAGTGAATTGTATTTATATAGCCCAAAGTCACAAAGTGGAACAAGGAAGAAACTCCACATAAATCCTTCAACATGGTAAGAGGGAGAAATGGAAGAGGAACAGCATGCAGATGTCATTCAGACAGAAAAACAATGAAGGAATAATAACAAGCTCGTTCTTGAGACCCACAAATTGCATATTTTATTGTACTGTCGCCATCCAAAGACAAGAAGAAACACTACCGCAAAGCTAAAAACAGGGCCGTTTTTCTTACCTCATGACACCAGTTGATCCATGGTTTTCATAGCGCAGTAATCAGCTATATGATCTACATACTTTTTTTTACTCTATTTATGCAGGAAACATGACATTTGTGTGAAATTCCTCACTGAATATTAGTTCAAGCCAGATATTTCCACAAAATGCATCATGAAACAACAACAACAATGTCAGTTTCCTCTAGCAGCATTGTATTCATAGAGTATAAGGTGTAGATGAGACCTGGATACACTCATAAAAAAAGGCTTCTACTGACATCAAAGGATGTGTGTTTTTCTTGTTTCACCACTATAAACCAAGCTGTTAAGATGTCAGTACAGATGTCACATCTCTTAATCTCCACCGCTGGTGTTTTTTTTGGGATGGGTGTGACGCTCTTTATTAAATTCCTCTCGAGGTCACCTTCTTATAGTTATCTTCTAACAGAGATCCTTCATTGTCCTTCAAAACATGTTCATTAAGATGTTTATTATTTTTATGGTGTTAGATTTATTAAATGAGAAGTGTATTAAGAAACGACCTCACACATTTTTCTGTCATATTGTTACGCTCACTATCATTTTCACCATCAGGCTCTGTGAGCTGCAGGTGTAATTGGCAATTAGACACCGGCGTACATCACGGGCTGTAATGCACGGTGATTCATGAATATTTGATGATAAAATGCTTTATTGCAATTCACATTCAGCATGAGTGCCTGCTCTGGCTCGGTCAACTTCCCTGACACTAATGTGTCCTTGGTTGGGTCAGACTGTACCACGCACCGGTGTATACGTGAACCTCGGGTCTAATGCACTGGCCTGTTTGAGGAGGGTTATGATGTCATCATGCTGTAAAACATGTTCAATTAAAATGAGATGAAAAATGCACTTCTGAATGTATGTGCTTAGGATGTCTGAAACATCCTAAGCACAGAGAGTAAACTTATTGCTTGTTGGTAGAGAACAGACAACCAGGCATTTGGGTGTTGTCTGCAGCCTGTTTGTTCACGTCTGTGACAGCAGATTATGATGGATTCCTTAAATTACCTGTTGCCGTGGCAGATGGCACGCTTTGTCATTAACAGCAATTGTGAGAATTCCCTGGCATCCTGATGAAAGATTCATCATGAATCTTCATGACCAATAGTGATGTAATTCATTTCTTCTTGCACCCTGTGAGGGCCAGAAGAGCACCTACGAGTGCTTATTGAATTTTTTCATCAGCACGTATTCAAGTGATGTATTAAAATATAATGAGGACATCAATTGCTGTACCCTTTTGAATAACTCTGACCGCCTCAGGAATGTCTGGGGACAGACTAGGTGTGGCATAAAAATCTGATTGGCCACTCATGGTGTGACGCCCTAAAATCCAGAGGTGTGATTGGTTGATGGTCATGCTGGCGCTTTCCAACAGCTCTATAAAGAAAAGACTGGAGCGGTGATTCCCTGACAAACAACAAAAAGTCTGACTAAACCTCACCTCAGTCAAAATGGTCCCAAGATATTGTAAAATAATAGATAGATCAAGATAATTTAAGCTATTTTAAGGGTTGTAAGACATCATAAAAAAAAATTGCATATGAATACTTAATCAAAAATGAGTAAATCTAGACAGTTCTCATCATCACTGGTAGTTAATTCATCGGTAGAAGTGTCTGTAACAGATGTGCAAAAAATATTTCTTGAGATTTATATATTATATGTAAAACTCTCTTTCAGTTACTGATTTTGACATGCAGCCAAATTTTTAAGTTAATGTTGAAAAGCTTGTTAGAAAGTCACTTTCTGGCCCCCTGATGAATGTAAGTCCAATATGTGCTCTCCTTTAACTTTGACTTTGGTCTTTACTAACTCCTGGGAGAAATATCTGGCTCTTTGCTAAAAGCTGTTTAGCACTGTGAAGGTAGTGCACAGTGGGTTTTTAAAGTGCCTCCTGCATCAGAAAAGAATACTGAGTAAACCAAAACAAAGATGCTAGTCAGAAAACCAAAAACAATGAGTTAAAAGACACTGAAAACACTCACAGAACTGAAGGGAACTGCAGAGTCAATGTTTACATAGAAAATATAAGTACATGTCATTTTAAAAAAGACAAAAAAGCTATTACTGCATGAACAGTATTTGGTGTAAACTCTTTCAAAGAAGTTACAGTTTTGTTTAATGGTGTGTCTAAATGGTGAAAAAATTACATACTATAATACTAATACAATGAGTGAACTGAATCCCATGTTTCTTTAAATGATTGATGTATGCAGAGTAAAAAATGGTGTATGAGCTGAATTAGCACATAATGTTAAAAATCCTTTACACAAACACTCAAAGTTATTTGAAACTGGATCATTTGTATTTCTTAGATAATTCTACGAGATTACATTCTGACAGGGTTGTGTACTTTATGTATCCTGTCTTTTCCGTCCAATCAACATGATACATCAGATCAGTTTGGAGCAAAGTAGAAAGAAATAAGTCACCACATGCATTAAAACAGACAATCAAGCTACACATCATGGTGACTCCGTTGACGTCATGTTGTTGTTGAGTGCTGATGCTATCTCTAGCCCGGTATCCTTACCCCATCCGTCTAATCCCACAATCAGGAAAACATG
Source organism: Lates calcarifer (assembly GCF_001640805.2). Taxonomy (NCBI): domain Eukaryota; kingdom Metazoa; phylum Chordata; class Actinopteri; family Centropomidae; genus Lates; species Lates calcarifer. Next base: position 10,465,867 of record NC_066841.1, on the reverse strand, counting down.
GCAGCTGCCACCCCAGGAGACCTAAAAACATCCTGACAGGTGGAAAACAGCTCTAAGGGGACCTTCATGTTCAATAGCAGGGCCCTGATGCAAGACGTGTCTCTTGAGAAACAACTGGAGAGAATATCAGGAAGAAGAAAAGCTATCTCCTGCTCTTTTATTAAATCTCTTTTACTTTTGTAGTGCACTTTTCACAATTACATATGAATGAACAGCTGATCAGTGTAGAATAAAACTAGTTATCAGCTTGGTCAGCCTCCACTGCTCTGATATTGTTCTCAGTTTAATGGAAGCAATATAAATAATTTCTTATTTGACATTAGATGTGGTGGAAATATGAGTGAAAATCACTACATGCTGTACAATCCAAATAAAATCATTTCTTTTTCCATTTAATTCCTATATACAGTGAGAGTTTCTCCTCCATATCCCTGGGACAGATACAGGGTTTACCCAACAGGGATTAAAGATTTGAGCTCATTTTACACAAGACTGATTTCCTTTTCTACCTTCTAGTAAAACTTTCACTCCCCCTCTCCACTTTTATAGTCTAGCAATCAGACTGAAACATTACTATTGTACGAAAACCCACTCTTCTTTTATTGTGGGCCGCTGCTGAAGCATAATGTCTTTGTCCCACACAACAGGCAAATCATTGCACAGATTATTCCATCAATAAACATTTTACCAGCAGGACAAGTTATTGGACTTGAGTGGCTGCATTTGGAGTCCATCTTCATAACCCACTGCATCTAACAATGAAACATTAACATCAGTTAATAACCTTCAACAAGGATGAGCATTAAGGGCTCATTCATCTCATCCTGAACACATATACAAAGCTCTGTGGCTTTCACTTAATATGAATAAATAAATACAAGAATCCTCATGGTAGATTTATTCTGCTACAGTCTAATCTCAGGATAAAATGCCAGGATACACCTCAGTGCGGGAAAAAGTCTTGCACAAACCATCATAAAATGTAAATAACTATTCCCTTTGCAGTTATGCATGATGGATGATAGAAACAATCTACATGTGTGCACATTAAAATACCATCAGTAGCACACACCGTGGCCTGGAATAATCATATTAACTTGTTTACCCATTTGTTTACATGTACTATGTGTGCATTATTAAGTGGCTGTGACTGTCTGCACAGACATGCAGGAAACTTTTCTTGGTCTCTGTTCAGTCATGGAAACCTTCGAGCGGGTCATTAACTACGGATAGTGACACGGTGGTCGGATGGCACGCTGTTCACTATACACCAGGGGGTGACCATCAATCAGGGTAAGAGGCACAGCAGACTGACAGATGCTTGATGGGTGATGACACTAAATATGCTGTCATTTGGCCAGAGACTGAAGCCAGACCCAGTCAGCGGGCCTCGTTAAATGTCAGAAGCAGCTTCCTCCACCACATCTACCGATGAGATAATCGTACAGCGCACAGAATTTATGTATGTATTGCTGCATTTCATGGTGAAGTGTATCTCTTGAGAAATCTCTCACCAGTCCTGTAAAGACTGATATTCCCAGGAATACTATCCAGGGAAGAAGCTGTTGAATTGCTGTAGAAGGTCAAGATTCCATTAAATGGGATCCATGGTTGTTGTGAGATGTATATAACCACACTGTTTCATCCATTCTGCTGTTAGCAAGGTCAAGGGTAATGGATCTCTTTGTGTATTTTACTCTTTTGTCCACCTATTCTTGACGTAAACCTCCTCATACTCATGTTGCTCTCTGTCCAAAACCTGTGACCTTGAGGCTAAACTGTTAGTCCGTAGGGATCTTGTCTTGCACTAAAGTCAATTATGTTGCAGTAATGCATTATGTTAGGTAGCATTCCCCAGATGATCAGTCATTGTCTGCGCAAGCTGGTTGCACTGGCTCATCCTCCTCATCTCCAATTCCATTATGCTGCAGCCCAGGTTGGAATCTGTGTGAGGGCCATTCCTGCTTCTCACAAGGTCACCCCGTGCTGTGAATGGGCAGTCCCATGTACATTTACCAAAGCATGACTCAAGATCAATTATGGAAACTTTTAATCTTTTCAGAGGGATCTCCTTTACTGACAAGCCCTTCAGTAGGGTGATTTTCTCAAGGTTTCTCTGAATAAATGACTTAAAACTAATACTTAATCTTTAATCTTAATCTTTGTTTGAAGATGACTTTTACTTTTGCAAATTACACCACAGTAATGAAATCTCAGCCATTCAATCAAAATCTAACAATAGCTTCTCTCTCACACATTCTATGATAATATCACATGTAGCAGGTGGGGAGGGGGGTAAAGACAGAGCAGAGAGGGAGCATTTACAAAAGGAGCATTACGAGTCAAGTCACAACAGAGCTTTGAAAAGCCAGATCAATACCATTTCTGTGACCAATTTTACAGTTCTCTGGGTCGGTTGCCTCCGGAGTAATAAAGCTGTTTTCTCCACACAATCCTTCTGTCTTTGCTGCACAGCCAGAGGTGGAAATATTAAGGCAATATGTTTGATAATCCTTTGGGCATGTCAACATGTTCTGGTCTGCAGTTGATCAACCACATTACGATGGCTTTAAGGAGACACATGCAGAAACTTCAACAAGTAAAATCTAATTTGAAGCTAATTTTTGGCTCACAGATGCTTTACAGTGGCTGAGCCTTGTTTTTTTAAAGAAGAAATCAATTCACTTTTGCAGCCAGTAGATAATCTGAAGGAGACTTTTACAATAGCCGGTTGGGTCCGACACCACCTCATGATTTTAATTTTGTTGAATCAGCACCAGTCTCTTAAAGCAAAGTTTTTTGGAACAGATGGTTAGTTTGCACAGGGTCGGGGGTGATTCTCCCTGCCCTCTTCTTTGCCCCCGTGCCATGCGGTTCTTTTATGGAGTCAGCTGACAGCCAATCACCAACATACAGTAAGAGAGTGGATAACACGCTGGAGGTTGTCCTTGAGAAACTGAGAAGGTGACCAGAATGGCTTTTAAAAGGTTACAGGTTTTGACCACAAGTGGTGCTGTGGAGCATGTCCCTGTATATTTTTTGTTTGCATGTCTTACTAGTACATGTGCATGGATATCACGTGCACATCACAAGCATGGAGGTGGGGTGGGGGTGATGTAATATTGCCATTTGATGGGAGGTGTGTTGTAAGCAGTTCCCCAGTAAATGGAAAATAAGAAAACAACAAGCTGATGCAAACAATGCAAAAAGGGCCTTTGCAAATGTTTGTTGTTAGACCTTAAGGATACGCACAGTTTCTTGTTGAGAAACACTGACTGTAAACAAAACAGTCTTTGTTTACAAAGAAAACTCTGCAGGGTTCCTTCGAGGCTGTTGCTTCTTCATTTTCACAGAAAGAACATCCTCTGGCTGGATTTCTTAATGAAGCAGCAGATGCTCTCATCCAATTTGAAGGGTTGCTACAACTCAGGAAGCCGCTATAACTGTTTGCTTCCTGACAGGATGTCCAATATAAAAACAGACAACTGCAGGGATATCACTCAGTTAGAAGACTTTTACTAAGATGCCTCTCCAGAATGATGAGTTTGACTGTGGAACAAACTGTTCCTCCAAATACTCCCATTATGGGATTTGTCATGAGGATCAAATATAAAGTCTGTGGCAGATTTCAGACATGGCAGTATGAACACCAACTGGAAGGATGTGGGGTGGTTTAAGGCAGGGAAAGTTGTGTGGACAGGACACAAAAAGGGTCAGGTGAGGTGAGAGGGTTTATAAGAAACCCTCTCACCTCACACACCCTTTATCCCCCCTCTCTGCTACACAAGATAGGCTGAAAGCAATTCAGTTTTTTTTTTTTTTTTTTTTTTTTTGAATAGTATGTGATAATATTGCATGCAAATCAGCACTACTATACTTTCCAGTAAAAAGAAAATTGAAAGCTGTAATTGAAATTTTTAGGGATGTAAGCACTTTAGGAAACTTCCTTCTCGTTGCTTATTCGCACCAAGAAGGAAGATGTGATGATCAAATTTTTCTGACATCGGCAGTTTTGCAACTTTTTCATGTTCCTCTTTCTGTATTTTTCCATCTATGGGACCAAAACCTATTAGCTAATGTTGTGTTTCTCAAGAAATGCAACCTAACACACACACTGGAACAAAATGTGCAGTCAGAAGCTGGCAGAACAGTTACCTTGGTCCAGTTTGGTATCTGCTGCAGTACTTCATCCTATAAATCATGCTAATTTACAATATCATGTATGAAGAAACTTATCTCTCAGGTCAGAGGTCTACAGGACTTTCTTATTCTTCAAAGTTCCTAAAAAGTTTCAATCTTTCTGTATAACTGTAACAATCTTGGCAAGCAAGGTGTTGACTGAAAAGCATGTCTCACAGGGAGAACACAGTGAACTGAAGCAAGGTTAAAGCGAGTCGATGTTAAAACCGGGTAAGTTAACAAGCAGAGACAAGAAAAAAACAACAACACAGCAAGTCCAAAGGGGCATAATCAGGCAGGCATAGGTCAGTAATAAAGCGAGGAGGATAAAAGGCAAGACTGCGACACCACAGCAGGGAGCACAATAAACAACCTGCCAAACTATTGGGGAGCTAGAGAAAGCAGGTACATGTGTCTGGGGAGCTAATGAGAGAATAAGCTGCAGGTGAGCAGGGTGGGTGTGGCAGTCAGGTGATGATGAATGGCAGGAACACCTGCTGGACAGGGAGGGAATGGCAGAGCCATGATGACAACAGTGGATACATTAAATAAGAGAATCTGCCAAGGCTTCAGTAAATGTAGACAAATTAGAAGGGGTTAGGAACTTTTAAATGTCTATAGAATTTATGAATTGGCTGAGCTATATCTTTCTGATTGTGTGTTTTCTGTGTGTGTCTATATCACAGTGCAAGGTGGGTCAAGGAGTCCTTTCAGACTGGATACATTACAGTGGTGGGTGGATCCGTGTCTCTCTGTGACCCGATGAACTGTGTTATCTGGAGCACTCAAGCTCATCGTGGGGTCTCCATCGGCAAACAGGTCCCGGGTGGATTTCCGGACAAACACGAAGTAGGAGGAACCAGGACTGAGTCATGGCTCACGACCTGCAGGGAGAAGAACAGCAGCGTTAGGATCGACCGCACCCCTTCCCCCCCTCCCACGTCTCCAGAATCTGGGTCTGGATACGTCGTCTGTCTGGGGAATAAGGGAGCTTTGCAGGAAAGTCCAGTGTTGCCAACTAGACGTGGTTGAGCTCGTTTCTACACACGGTGTGCTGAGCTGGAACCGAGCTGCCTGGAAAGGGACTGAGCTGAGGGTTAAAGGATTATTGTTAGAGGAGCTGGGTAGATGTGAGGATACTCATGCGCTGGAAACTGTGTTATGAAGTTTATCTAGAATTTTAAATGCAAACTAATACTAATCTTTACAGTGTACTGTTTTTACAGTTAGTACACAACAAAACAGAAAATGGTGAAATACTTTCTGTCAAATGTCAATCAAGCTGCGACTTCAGAATGCCACTGCTAATTAACTAAAAAAAAGAGAGAGTGAGAAAGAGGAATCAAAGTTGTTTGGTTTTTGAAGTGTTAGAGCTGTTTCACCACCATCCAATTCATTTTTTCTTTTAACAGAACATACTTTATTTTGTCACTTCACCACACTGCCTATTCAAAACCTGTTTAGAATTATAACGAAATTACAGCTACTGACATGATTCAGTTTTCAGGAAAAGCACAGGTGTTACTGATGATGATGACTCTGTTCTATTCAAGCATCCCAGTAAACTGTGACAGTGATTAATTTCATTATTTACACCTGTGCTTTTTCTACTACAACACATCACAGTGTCTTCTATGAAAAAGAGAAGTTGTTTGTCCTTTTTTGTTTAAACTTTTGTTCATAAACCCTGCACACACACATAGATGGTCTCAGTTTTTGGCTAATTTTAAAAATCTTGTCTAATTGTGTATGTTTATGTATGAACAGACAATAGCTGTGTCCCAGTTCAACAGTGCACAACAACTATAAAACAGGCAGAATATGTATGTAAAATATATTATCAAGTCTTTGGAAAAACACATGCTCATTGGCTGTGGCAGGTGGCTGTTTGGTTCACTGGTGCATGTGTCATTTCCTGTCAGTAAAAATCAGTAAAGTACACGGATTTTGCTTACACATGTGACCACGTGGCCTAATGGACAAGGCGTCTGACTTCGGATCAGAAGATTGAGGGTTCGAGTCCCTTCGTGGTTGAAACTTACCTTGTGTTTCTTCCTTAACTCAGCAATAATGCTGTGTGTGTGCTTTGAACAACATTTCTGATTCCTCTTCAGGCAATTTATGTTTTAATGGAGCGTGTTTGGGATGTTGTAACAAGTTGTCACTTTAGACAAAAAAATTTAATAACATTAAATTAAAATAATAAAAGCGAACTGATTTGAAACACCAGTGTAACTGAACTACTGATGGGCACAGGCTGATACAATAAAAGTTTCAAAGAGTTTAAGTGGGGAAATCAGATTTTATGGCATCAAACACTGTCTTACGTTGACATTAAGTTAAAACACTTCTGACTCAGCATATTAAATCTCCTTGCCAGCCTGTTTTGAACAACTAAAAGAACCAAAGACAGCTGCAGGATATGTTCAATTAAATGGCTTTTAAATGGTCATCTTTGAATTATTGCCTTTAAATGATCATCTGTAAATGATAGTCTTCTCAGAAATGACTCATAAAACATTAAATTGCCTTTCACATTGCAAGGATCCCTCTGGCTATTAGTGCAATGGTTTGCTTAGCTGTTTGGTCTGACAAGGACATTCCACATATTTAATTTAGCCTCTTATCATAGTCAGTAATCACATCCTCTTGATGCAGATCTCATCAAAGACAAAAACTCTTTGAAGGACAATTTAACCCATCAGCTGTAAAAGATACTATCAAGGAAACCAGGCTGTGAAAAATAATATATAAAGGTATCCATGGGTAATAATAGTAATAATAACCATCATAATACCCGTTTGTTTAGAGATTGTGATCTTCTGACTGTGAGGACTTCCTCTATTATTATTCCCCAGATCTTTGAATGGTGTTAACAGAAACACCTGCGAGTCCTCTCTCCTCAGGCATGTTTTTAATGATATCGCAAAAAAAATATTTGAGAAAGAGAAAGTGTAACAACAAAAGAGAGAAAGCTTTGTTTTGGAGCTACAGATGACCTTTCAAAATAAAAGTTTCCATTAATTATTCTTAAACCAGCTGTATAATTGCACACTTTTGGTTCTTTTATCATGCTTTTCCAAAGCAGTCTTTGTTTCTGTTTCAACATCGTGTGTCTTTTTATCCAAGAGATTTAATTGGAAAATGAAACATTGTTTAGATTCAAACACTGGATTCTCCACAAAGGCGTTTTTGTGTGTTACCATTTGATTAACCTCCTCTGTCTAAGCAGGACTCCCTCTTCAACTGTAGCTGTTTGCAATCTCTCTCCACCATCTTCTGTACTCTCTTGCCCTTCAAGCAAGACCAATTCAGGTTTCCTGTTAACTCTGCTGTCATCTCTTTCTTCATCAGCATTTTTGGCCTCCTTTATCTGGCCCTGGACATTTCCTACAACAAACTCCACTGTGTCTTTCTTCAGCTTTAGCCTTCAACTTGACCAAGCTAACGGACTAAGGCTGCTAATTGATTGTATTAGAGGCAGTAGCACAGAAGGATTTATATGGAGTGTTATGGATCAGCTGGAGATCATTCACACAAGTATTTTTTACTGTAGCATTACCAAATGCCACAAAATGTCTGAAAGACATTTGACTTTAAATAGCCAAAAAGTTGGTTTGACACAACCTTCTCTAACAGAAGTTAAGAGACAGATCCAAAATGCTTCTAGGCTAGACAAGAGCATGTTTAAAATGAGATGGTTCAGAGCCGGGGGGGGGGGGGCTATTTATGAGAGACAAGACACTGGGGTAAACTAAATTTGTGACCTCTTTGAGCTGTTTTGTGGTGACATTGTCTCGGGCAAGAAAAAGGATTACATGCGAGAAAATTTCTTCTGATACAGAGACAGATGTATCCACACCAGCCTCTGGGAAGCAAATATTACAGACAGTTTTCATGAAGACATGGTTGAGTATCATCAATGTTCTTTGTTCAAAATTAAGGAGGTGTTTCAGTCCTCAGTGGATGAGGCAGAAAACCAGAGAATGAATAACTTTGATAATATTATACTGAAAAACGATGCAGTCATGGCTTCTTATACACAAAAGTTCCTTGGCTCTTTGATGAAGCTCAGCCCTTTAGCAAAACTGACCCATAAAAGTGTCTTGTTGACCTACATTCATAGATCCATCCTGTAAGCACTCAATTGTGCATTTGGAGAATTAGGTCACGAAATACTTCTGTCTTGCCCAGGAAAGATCAGAGGATGATCCATCTGAGCAGAATAAGGAGTTACATAATTTTGACTCAGATCCCAGGGCAACAGAAGTAAAAGGCAATATAATATGATGCTGTATTAAACACTTTAGCTACCATTAAAACTGCAAGCAAGCCACTGAGGGCATTTGCAAAACCATTAAATATACAAAAAATGTGCAAATTGGAAAACGATTGATAAGATGATTATTTTTTCAAATCCTGACCTAATAAAACATGAAAGTTTTCTTTCAGCTCTACAGCAGAAAGCCCTAGGCAATGATGTTATAAAAAGACAATATTAAAGGAAGGATCACGGTATTTAAATATTTATTGGTGTGAGAAGGTACTGGTTATGAAGATTTGGGAGGTAGTGTTGATTAATGGTAGAAAAAAAAATGAGAGGAGGTTAACCCATCAATAATTTGCATGGTAATTTCCCACGTGTGTTGTTCTCCAAGTCAAAATCCTATTGGACTGACTCCTGTATTCCATGTATCTAAGTCACCCTCTAATAGACACCCAATTTCATGGAAATTAAAAGGATTGCTGCCTTTTGAAATGTAAATTGGGTATGCAGATTTGGGATGAATCAAAATCTGCCTCCCTAGTTGACACAGAGTGAAATAAGCTTTTCATGACCCATTAGGTCTGTGCCAGTTGTCGACCCCAGACTCATTAGGGATCGGACACAACTCCCGGACAATTTTATCACGGAGGAAGCTGTGTCATAATCATTGCTTAGCAAAAAAAACAAGTCACAGGCTTTACTTGTTGGTCTTTGGTCACAGCTGACAGTTACTGTCTAAAAATGGGTAGTTTTCTCACTTCTCTGTGTTGAAAGCAGATTTAAACCCAACATTTTCTCCCTAATAAGAGTTTGTATGGAGAGAGTTTCAACAATTAAATAATGCTATACACAACTCTAACTCCACAAATTGCTGCATACTGTCATGAATTTCCAGCAGAGTGTCATGCTCCATCATATTAATCAAAGATTCTTACAAACAACAAAAAAAAATCAACTTATTTGATGCGTCACTTCTCCCAATAATGAGTTATATGTCTTTGTCTCAGTGAAGCGCAGTTGTGCAATGTTGCTGGAAAAAAAACTTTCCTCAACTAGTGCAGACAAACAAACAACAGTTTCATTTCTGAGCTAATTTGAACATGTTGCATGCATACAGAAAACAAAATCATTATCAAGTGAACAATTCAATGTTTTTTGAGATCTGGTTGATTGTTCTCATTAATGTAAGCATGATATTTGAAGAGTTATTCATGTATACTGTAGCCGTGCTCTTATGAGCGACACCTGTCCTACTCATGAAATAAACAAACACAAGGTCATTGTCAATTGGTTTATTCCTCTGTGCAGGTAAAACAATAACCTCAGTTAGAAGTAGTAGTTAGAGTTAGAAGAGTTTATATCCAGTTTTAATGTGTTTAGGAATTTTAATTGCGAGAAAATGTCTAAATGAATTTCCCGACATTGATTTTGTAATATGCACATCCCGCAATAGTAACAGTGATTGCCATCTGTGTGACACTTGATATTCCGCTCATGCCTGTCTGCTTCCTTCCAGTGAGCGGACAGTCAGCTCACAGCAAAGTGATTTCCAAACTAGACAATTCCACGCACACGTCTGCATTAATCTATCAACAGGGAGATCTTTAAAAGATCCACATCTGTCTGTGTCAGCTTGACTGGAACTGAGAAGAGTTTTTTTGTGGGACGGGGGCTGTATTTTCTGACACAAGCAAACAAACAAAAACACATTTTACGAAGCAATAGCATGAATTTTATACGGTTTAAAAGAGAAATATTTAAGATTGATCACCAGTCATGCTGACCTTGACCTTGCAGACCTCTAGGACTCAAGGTCTGGAAATTACCCAGAGATGCTCTCTGTGGATCAACATGCCACAGCGATAAATTAATCACCCTTCCTCTTTATGTCGAAACAGGAGTTGGGGTGTCAAAGAAGCTCTCTGTGGCACTTGGGGTATTCTGAAAATGGGTCAGGTAAAATCTCTCTCTTTACTAATGAAGTCCCTGTGCACTGAGCCTCACACCTGCACGGTTTCAATTACCACAGTGAAACAGAACGGGAAATCCCGACAGTGCTGGTCCAGCTAGTAGACACACACACACACAAACACACACACAGGTGAAGCAGATGCAGCGGCCCTGTTCCTCTACATTAGGAACAGGAGTGAAACATGTTAGCTTTGAATGAGCTATGGTCTCAAGTTGAACACTTATTCATAGATTAGTTTAGGAAGCCTCTTTTTAATTTATTGTTTCATTAAAATATTTATGCATGAATGGGTTTTTTTGTGTGTGCTCATTTTCAAGCCAAGAGTTTATTTGCTGGGTTTTTTTGCATATAAATATATTTACTGCAGTCAGACACACGTTGGATTTAAATTCTGCTCTTTAAATTCTGCTTTCTTATTGTAAGTAGACACACACATTCCTCTGCATTTTAGTTGAACTAAGTAAACAGTTGTTTTTTTTTTTCATCTGCCATTATGTTTCTCCGCCAAGTGTTGTTGCTACAGGACTTTTTTTTTTTTTTGGTACTTTTGTTCATTTAATCTCATGCATTTGGGAGAAAAGATCAAAGCAGTTTTACAGAGGCACATACTGTACGTGTTAGTGCAGTATCTTGCACAGGAGCAGATGTCACAGAGAGAAACACATGTATACTGGACAACAGTCAGAAATTCATCCTTTAGCTTTTGGCTAATATACAGTAGCTGGAGGTTTCCTTGCATGCATAATAAGCTCTCCCTGAGATGCAGAGTTTGTTCAACAAATTCAATAATATTGACTTCAGTGTTTATTCAGCTCCTCCCAGACCTTTCATCTGCTTATTGTCCCCATTCTCCAGTGGGTCTGTTATCTCTGGAACATGCCTCCAGACAAGGACTGTTCCTGATAGGACACCGGCCATTGGTACCCACAGGGGTGGAGGAGTGGACCAGGATGGGGGGTGGGGGGATCAGTTGCTTTTGCCAAAACCCGTGGTCAGCGAAGATTATCTGGGCTGCGTTTGAGCTTTACAGACTCAGTCTTATAACTCTCCAGATTGACTCACACTCTGATCTGTCCTATCAAAAGAAGTGAAATCGTGTTTGAGAGGTAGATTTACAGTGTGGTTGATGCGCAGAAATGCAAGGATAAAAATCCTAATTTTCTCTCCAGTAAGCTGAGCTAATATTACCTTTTTTTCTGATACAGATTACACGCTTTGCAGCAGACATTGCAACTATATGCATATCCCTTAATGTGCATAATAATACAGACTCAGTCTCTCTGGACTGTGCTTGTTTTTGCAGGGTCTAAGGTTGAGACATCAATCGTGCACCAGGAGCTGCTAGGATTGTATAATCATTAAAGATGCATTAAGTAAGATTTCACCATCAGAGGATTCTGGGGGAACTTTCTTTGGTCCTGAAGGTGATAATGACACTGTGAAGAGAGAGATTATGGTGTCCTGGGGACTCACTGGGCTGAAGTACAAAACCATGAAACTGTGACATGGGCTTGAATCTGGCCCAGGTACTTTGTTGCAGTCGCTTCTTTTCCAGTGTTTCCAGCCTGCCTCCATTTTTAATCCCCGAATCCTGGTAAAATGTAAAAAAGTAAATGGAAACCACACTAGTAAAGTGTGGTGGTGGGATTAAAATGCAAAGTTTAAATTCAATAAAAAACTGTATTTGGCGTGTGATGTTCATTCCCTGTATAAAAACAAAAGATGTCTTTATCCAGCTCCTTGCCAGGCTGTGCCAATGCTCCTTTTTTTTTTTTCTAATCATGCCCGATCTCATTGCACCATCATTGAATTAAGTGGCAATTTCAGGCCATGAGAATGTTATGTGGGTGAGAAACCTCCTCCTAATCCAAGCATGCAATTCTATGAATAACAATGGTGAAACTCCACTTTGGGTAAGCCATTACATCTGTCTCTCTGCCTCTAATTTTCTCTTTATTTTCCCTTTCTGTTTTAATGTCTTTTCTCCAACAACCTCCCATCTGCTTCTATATATTTTCCTACCCTTATCTTCATGCTTATCATATCTATAAGTTCAAAATGTAACTGCTCACTCAGTCACATAGCCTGTCCACGTCTCAGGAATGCAAACAATGCATTGTTTTTGATTATGCAGCCTGCAGGTGATTATATTCTCCCTGTACTGCCCTCCCAATTAATACATGGCATTGTTCTATCGGAAGTAGGAAGATTTATGTGCAGACAGCAGCTGTCTGATTTAGATATATCAGGGCTATTAAAACACTTCTCATGAATGGCCTGGTCTTTCAACACAATTGCCATATTAATCTCCTCTATGCTCATGAGCCCATGACATCACACAGAGAGATTAAGTTTCCAAAGAGCGGATGCTCTTATAATCTTGTAGATTGTGTGTTGCAATCATGTAGATTGCATGTGTGTTTTTGAATCAGAACACCCAGATATTGCTACTACTTGAGGTCAGTTTTTTCATTTCTGAAAGTGATATGAAACAAAGACATTGAAGGTTCAAGAGAGCTTGTCTCTTAGAAAAAAGAAAAATGAGCATTGTCCTTTTTTACAAGTAGATCAGAGTCAGTGTGGTGCAGCTCATTTTGAGTCTCCAGATAACTATCACCCCCCCCCCCAAAGTCAAGGGTTTTAGACTCATAAATGATAAGACCATCAATGCAAAAGCAATCTAAAATGAAATCATAAAATGCTGTCATCTACATACAAAACAGTCAAAAAATTAAAATTTGATTTGTTCTTTAAATTCTTCCTAAATGAATGGATTCATCAGCATGCGTGTAGCTAATTAAATCAATTCTTAAAGTTGTTTAGGAAGAAATGGAGATGCAGCATCAGAGAATTACAAACACAGGGGTGAAATGGAGAAGGTCTGGTACGGTGCTGGATATAGCCGTGCTGTGAGCAAACCCAGTCAGTGTTTTCGCTCTCCTCCTCCTTCCTGCCTCCGTTATGCCCACTAATTTAATCCAAAACTGTCTGTCAAAATTTCTGTTTTCTGCCACACCAGTGTGGTTCCCCTCCAAACAAGCAAGGGGGTCACTGCTCCTCCTCTCAGTCCATCTGTCATGTTTACAGGTGGGGTTGATTTGCTGCCACTGCAGCCTATTTACACACTTGATTATTATGGAATACCCTGCCCTGACTGGTTTATATTTATCATGTGGTTATAAGGGCTCCAAACTGGGTACCCCCATTCCCTCCAAAAAAGAAGAAAAATTCAAATTCTTTATGTTATTGTGGTTGGCTCTTGCAGAGTTGAACACATTCTCACATTTGCAAATTGAATTTCAGCAGCTACTTGTCACATAAATCACACTTTTCAGCGATTATGTCATGAATGTGTTTTGTGGATCCACACGATAACGCATTGGTGCCAGAATCAGATTTTGACTGACTACTTTTGGCTGCACGGAATCCTCTCAAGTTCCTATTGCTTTCGGAGAAATGCCAGGCTTTAATGGGGCTCAAGATGTGAAGGCAAGACTGGTCTGAGCAGCACCAGCTCAAATTATAGTGGTATGATCTAGAAAAATATGATTGGATCCTCAAGAATCTAAGCTGCCTTTTTTCAACAGGAATTGTGTGTGTGTTGCTATCACTAGTAAACAACACATACGTAGAAAAATGACCAATACTAGCATTGGATATGCATATAGCAATAAAAACCGTGCAGATAATAACTACTCTTATAACCACAAAAATTATAATACAAATAAAATGTGTTTCCCTATAACATTCTCTATTTACAAAAACAAATTAAAGCCACACAGTGTAACTTTTCCTGAGCTGCAGCAGCCTGTGCAGCCACAAGTGGTAATTAATTCTGTTGGGCTCCGAGAAAATAAAGCCTTGACAGGAGCTCCGACTGCATAGCCCCACTCACTGCACTGAAACACGGCCATATATTCCAGCCAGAGTTTATTTGTCTGGAACTGGAAGTGCTGTCGGTATAACAAAGACGCCAAACTCTGTTTAGAATTACTGATATTTTTAAAGGTTTCCTTGAAGGATATGGGAAATGCACACTGGTTTTTTAATGGCGTCTTGAGTCTTTTTGATTGATTCACAGTTCGGCATTACTCATGAATTTGCTGCACATGATTTCCAGCAGTTTAAGCTGCTGACTATCACTCATTTAAGCACTTCTCATGGGAGATCCTAATTGCTCACTGAAGTTACAAAGTGCAAGAACAGGCATTTAGGGTGCAGAGTGGGAATGAAAGAGGCACCATTCTCCCTATTACAAGTCAGTGGAAAAAACTGTTGCATAATATTGCTTTAATATATTGACGCTATTACTGACTTGACATGCAGGCTTTTACTACTACAATTTTTCTTAAATTTTACCCTGTGCACATATTCTGTTCCAGGCTTCATCGTTTCCTTTTTTACAAAATGGGGAAACAGAACTTGACCTTGATCCTGGCATCAGCTGTTGATCATTTAGTTAATTAACCAAGAGGAGGGAGGTCATCAGGGGGGAAATATCTGCATTAGTTGAATTAAACGTTCAGCTTTTCTCAATGGATTTCCAGTCCTCTGTTGAAGCACTATAGCTCATGTGTGAGTGCTCACTGAAAGAAATGATATCCTTCTAACTGATTTCATGAGGGATACTTGAGGGAAATCCCATCCTGCATAAACAAAATTAGTTTGGCCAACAAAGCATTTCTAATTGTGATGACACAGAAGTTTTTTATTTATCCTTTCTCAGCTGTGCTTCTGTGCGTCTACCTTTATCTGAAAGAATTCCTCACCTTGAGAGAAATGACAAATTATTCATGAGTCACATTAAATATGCCACAAAGAGACCTATCTTATTCAGCAGCAGGTATTAATCCAGATTGAAACTTGACGTATAAAACAACCTGCTGTGATTCAGACTACACACTCCTCCAGCTGCACACCTGAAGGGGCCATTCTCTCGCCTTTTCTCGGAAGAAACTAAAAACAGAAACAGAGTGACACAGTTTGGAGAACACGCCTGTCACTGTGGTGGAAATCCTTCTCTGTCACCTGTTTGACTGAGCAGTAAACACAGCAGAACAACATGTCTACTCAATAACCCACCAACCGTGCTCTCCCCTTTATTTACTCCCCTTTGATGTGACGTGGTATCACAGGGATCAAACTTTCAAGCTGTTGCCTACAGATAACAGACATTAGGTCGTGGGATGCGCGGTGCAGTGGTGTGATCTTTTGCAGCTGAATATCATATAAACTCTACTGAAACACAGTTTGTCAGCCCATGACAAAATATTACAACCAAGTTTAATGTGTGAGAATTATGTAATAAAAGACAACCTAACAGACGTGCACATGTAGTTCTTGGCCCTGTGCAGCCATGGTCCACAGGTGTTTTCACTTATTTTGCCTGATTAGATCCCTTCTCAGAGCCATGGCTGTGTGAGAAGTTATTAACTTATTCACCACTCACTTTATAGGAAATTGTAGAGGACTGAGTAATGTTGGCAAGATCAAAACAATGTCAGGCACTACTCAGGTCGTTCATCTTGTCTGACAGCCATCTAATTTTCACTATGTATATACATCTTTGAAAGTGACCAATGATTGCACACTGCTTTTTATGTTATGATTTGTGTCCATTTCTTTGGGTATAATGACAGAATTAACAGACCACAGTATCTAGTGGACTACATAATGAATATGAATGATTTTGTACAGACACTGATAGACATGTTACACCCGTTAGGATCTTTTATCTTTTTAAAAAAAGCACATAATACAATACAATCTGACATGAGGTGTGACAAAGGATTATATGATGCAATTGCAGCAGACTAACATGTAATTTTATTCAGTACAACACCATAATAAGCTCATCAAAATGATACATTTCTGCACAATATTACACCACAATATGATCCAGAGTAGAACTTAATAATACTGATTATTTAGCTACACTGACTGATGGACAAAAACAATGACCCAAAAGCATCTAAAAATGCATTCTAATTGCATTTGGTAGTCTCATGTAAATCTCATTAAAGCTCCACCCACCTTGAACCTGAGCAGAGGTCTAATCAGCCACAATTATTGAAGACACCTGTGCGGGTGAGCAGTACTCAGAAGTGTGCAGGTTAAAACATGGCCTGATTTTTTTTAATAGGTGATTCTTTCAATTTGAAAGTGCAGTCTGTAATTGTTATATCTTCTTTCTTTGTCTTTTTTTTAATCCAAGCACAGTTTGGTAAAGGCAAGAGAAGCATTTTTTTAATAATTCAGTACATTTTTAATAAATTAATCTTTCTGATAAAATTTGAATTCTATTTAAGTTTTGTAACTTTGTTTTCTCAAGTAAAGTAATAATGGTTGTACATACACATAATTATTAGAAAAATTCAGTGCAGACATCTACTGCAAGGTAAACTTTCCTACTTTGTGACCTTCTTTGGAAAAGCTCTTTTGGAGAGTGAAACAGTTCAAAAATTTTGGATCAGCTGTATGTACCTGGTGCCCAAATCTGATTGGCCAGATGTAAACACCATATGAAAGAGTGCTGCGATTTGAAGATCACTGCAAATTTCTCCTTGAAGATTCTTCTTGAAACTCATTTGGGAAAACCTTCAAAGCAGCAAAGAGCTGTGTATGTGGCTGTCGCGTTTTGGATTTTAGATGTCATGTGTCAAGTGTTGCTGCCCGACGCGCTGTGATTGATTACCCTACTGCTAGCCTATTATGGATCTACTGCCAGCGTCACAGTCTGTGACTGAATGATAATGACCCTGATAAACAATTAAAATCTGTATGGCAGCGAGAACACAAGAAGACATCAGACAGCAATGACAGTGAAGGTTAGTCTAGGTCTTTGAACACAGATGAAACTCTCTAAGGGACTGTATTAAACAGTTCTAGATATGTTGTTAAGTTTACAGTGTGAAACCTCCTATTTAACTCAGACATCCTCACCTAAAAGAACTCAGGCTTATGGATTGAAGCCCAACAATGGCACACACCCCTGCCAAGAGGACTCACAGGAGCTGATAATCGCTGTAGCGACACACACTTCCTGTCAAGCTTGATTGACTGTCATCCTGCAGGAGAATCACTTTGAAACACCACTAAATCCCCATCCAACCTACTCTGCAGTTCAAAAAAAGTGGTGGCACAAGCGTCTGATCTCTGTGTATAATAAAAATTCAACATCTCTTCACCTCACACAGGTCTTACCCAATGCCCATGAATTGGGCCACAGCCATCACAATCCGCTGACCTTGACAGCAATGCAGCAGGTAAACACTACAGCTGATTGCCGCTGTGCCATGGCACAGCGTGACACAGGCCCGTATCTCAACACAACAGGTCTTTTCTGAGCATTAAGCAGGGGGCCTGGGGAGAGACTGAGCTGCAGATAACATAATATAGCTGCTCGAGAGCCCTGTTTCCCACTTCCTGCTGAAGCACTGCGCGTCAATGCTTTCACGCAGCGCAGGAGAGTGAATAGGAAGAAAAAGGGTCACAAGCAATAATCGCTCTGATGCGGGGGGGGGCACGGCACGGTGCAGGAGGGAACGAGGGGATTCTTCTCAACTTCCAAATGAGAGTCAGCATTGCTCAGGTGTACCAATTCCCTGACT
Organism: Lates calcarifer; assembly: GCF_001640805.2. NCBI lineage: Eukaryota > Metazoa > Chordata > Actinopteri > Centropomidae > Lates > Lates calcarifer. Next base: position 10,447,839 of record NC_066841.1, on the reverse strand, counting down.
GTAACCAGTCCAAGAATTTCTTCAAGGTTAGCATACAAAACAGCATCTATTCTGTGCAGACCTTACATTGACTGGGCACAGATCCAGGGCGGCTCTACCATTTTTTAGGCACCAGGAAACGGCCAGAGTCAAGACCCATTGATCATTCTTGCACAAAAACCACACACTGTTGTTTCACAAAGTTTCTGAATTTCTACAGGTGTTACTTCTATAGCATCTATACCCATTCAGAAGAATATTACCCATTAAAACTATTGTACTGATTATTTCTTGCTTGATTTAAATATTAACCATTTTCCCTTCAAACTACAAAGCTGCCCTCTCTGTGGAATGCTTCAGTGTCCTGCGTACAACAAAAACAGGAGCAACAGGAAGGCAAGGATAAAACCGGCTGAAACTCCCTTGATAGCCAAAAACCCTTTTGAAGCTTCCCCGTCTGCCTTCAGGGAGATGCACAAGCTGGAACTGTTCAGGATGAAGACAGACAGAGATACTTTGGGTCACATCCGTTTTCACCAGCATGGAATAAATTAGAGTGGTGATTTGTGATCAGGTGTTTTTCAGTGCCTTGTTCTGTTTTTAAACAAAATGTATAAATAAAGGTATGTTTTTGCTCCGGTGTTGTAGTTTTTTTTTTTTTAATAACTATAACTTGGCATACAGCTCTTTTGCTGTTCCTTGGTATTTGTACATCCCTGTAAAAATACAGACAAATAGTGTAACTTTACTGACAGGTATGACAGCGGAACTGAACATTCACTAACAGAGCGCTGACCTTGGCTCATGACCATGCATTTTTATGTAGACTTACATGAGTGTATTGTTTGCTTTCTGAGGTGAAGTACAAAGAACAGTCTGCTCAGACCAAGAGAATAAGGTGTGTGTGTGTGTGTGTGTGTTTAAGAAAACCAGTGTAAAACAGGATGTCACACAGATACAGCCTTAACCTCCAGATGCACTGACATGTATTGGTTATGTTTTATGATGTGCCTTTTTAACACATTCTGTGTGTTAGTTTTGTCTGTACATCATAGGTTACTGAAATAGAAGGGAAGGGAAATGATTCACTTTACCAACTTTACCTTACAGTATTCATCCTGCCAGTTAAATCATGATACACTGGATAAAAAGAGAAGGGCGGTGCTAGAGAAAGTTCAGACGTTCACTGACATCATTACGATTCGTCTGCTGAGAATCGTGAATACTCACAGCATATGTCACGGGAAACAATTTGATTACTTCTCTCTGGACTAGATAGTTTATTTCATCAACAACAATTATTTGTCAAGTTTCTGACCTTGGTACAGCAACTAACAGTGGCTCTCAGTGCTGATCCTGAGACTCCAGAGTCCCTGTTTGTTTTCACTCCAGCTAATCGTGCTGGATTTGGTCAAGGTGGTGCCCTAGGTAAGATCTAAATAATGCAGGAAGGACTCAGCACAGCTGACATTTTTTACACATTCGAGCTGTTTTTATGTTCATGTCTTTAATTTAAATTAAGTCTCAGTCAGATCTCATGTCAGAGCAAATAAATGTCAAGTCATAAATCCTTATAAGCAAATTGTCTTTCAGGTTTGAATGCTGAGAATTAAAGGGTTAATGTTTTTTATTTTTGACAAATGTCAGATTAATTGTCACAAATGTGGTAAAGACATATTTACTCTTAATCTTGTTGATGAAAGTAACAAAACCAAGCTCCACTGTAATACTTACTCCAGCAGTGATGGTCTCACTTGGGTTAATGTGAATGACAGGATACATGCACATTGGGTGCAGGGCCAGTAGGGGGCAAAAAGCAAATATTTGCCCTTGGGCCTTGGGTCAAGAATGTTAATGAAAGTTTTTTACTGCATGATTGGAGAAATTTTGAATGTTTTGTTTTCACCTGATTTCAATTGGTTTGGGTGACAAATGAGACCAGAGGAAGACCAACACATATTGGAAACTGAAAAAAATAATATTAGTTTAAAAAAAAAAAACAGCAACAAAAAACAGCAACTTTGGTCTCTTTTAAATCAGTAATCAATTCAGGGGACAGAACGTGGCCCAGATGGGTCGGCTGTAATTCCTAATCACAGGTTTCTGTACCCCATCCAATCATCACATATTCATCTGCAGTATACAGTCTACCACCTCTGCCATGCCCCACATCTACTCAATATTCTCTCTCTTAAGGCTTGAACAGCTGTCCTTGCTTTTGATATCAAAATATATGCATATCACGTACTCTATATGCTGAGTGAAATACTGAAATCCAAGATGCATTTTTTTTCAGCTGTACCATTATTTCAGATGGAAAATTCTGCATGTCTTATCATCATTTTATGCTTATTTTTCTGTAATTTTGTGTGACATATTTTTGGATCACTAGGATCTTTGCAATAATGACTTGTTTTTACATTTAAGCTCGGTAGACTTGCATAATGTTTGTGTTCATAATTTGAATTTCTAATGAACCCACTGAAGGTGGATGAGGTTAAATAGGTTAAAGCATTTATGTAGTCCTAAATTAACGTCAAAGCAAACCAGTTAATATGTTGGCATTCAGAGCCTGGAGGTATAAACACCTCTGTTATCGACTTTGATTACATGTAAGGTCAGAGCAATGGGCCTGAATCCTTGAGATCTACAGCTTAATGGAACAATACAGATGTCCGTATTCCCACATGACCTTTCCGTATTTTTATTCCCTCACAATGAAATGTCTGGAAACTCTTCATTTTGTGCCACTTAGGCAACATTAAAGGCCATAACACATTCATTCCTTGCACTTGGTATTTAGATAATTGTACTGACAAATAAGACATTACTGTGTATTGTAGGCTAAAGCCCTGAGCATAACTTTCGCACACTGGGTACAAGATGCCTGCTTAGCAGCAAGGCCAAAATGCCATTTGACAATAAACATTTTAGGTGACAGATAGCAGCCAATAAAGTGATCCATCTCAAGGGTATGCTGTAAGCACTATTCCACATGAGATTGTTTTTTCTGAAAGGTTACCCAGGAGGAGCAGGTAATCTGCAAATTAGTGTTACTTCAGGGAAACTCTGTAACAAGGAGATACATATAGTTGCACCAGTAGTGAGAGTGATAAAGAATTTGGATGGCAGTGTCTGTGTGAGGAATGTATAAAAGCTGCAAAAGTTAGCACTTCCAGCTAACTAGAAACAGTAACAGCTTTAGCCTCGGTCTTATTAGCATAATGTCATGATTCCTGTTTTCAAATGAGTCAACTTGAAACATTCAAAAATCAGCTGATAAAATCTGCTAGCAACAGTTTTCATTTTGGCCACCTAAGTCAAGTGCTAGCTAGAAATCACATGACAGCTTTTTTTTTCCACCTGTCTGAAATCCAAGATCCAACATTGGAAAAATTACCAAGACTTTCAAAAGCTTGCAGGCAACACTGTGACTGAGGAAAGTAGTGGAACGGCGTAGTGAACAGTCAGTTCAATTCATATTGAGCACTTGGCTGCAACATGTGCACTTGAATAGAAACCTTTTAATTTAATCAGTTAACTAAATGCAAATGTGGAACACTTGACATTTGGCGACACTGTGGTGGCATTTCTTCTTTTTTATGGGTAATGTTCTCCTGTTGGCTTCACCGAATTGTGACCTTGGAGTGTTCATCATAGAGGTCGGATGGAGAAAAGGGTGGATTTCTCATTCTAGGTGAAGATAGAGCAGCTGCCACAAATGGAGGAGTTCAGGTGAAGTATTGTAGAGCAATGTTACAAAGGATTGTGAGATTGATGATCAGTTAGGGGCATCAGCTGACAGGCTTTGCATCAGAATGTGGTGGGGGAGTCAGAACTGAGCTATAAAGTAAAGCTCTCATTTTATCTGCCAGTTCTCATTCAAATCCTCAAACGTGGTCACGACCTTTGAATAGTGACAGAAATAATGAGATTGCAGATACAAGCAACTTTTATGAGGTTTCCCCGCTGGGTGGCTGGACACCGTCTACGTTAAAGAGAGCTCTGTGATTCTGAAAAACCTCTCCTTCTTAGCATTGCCAGGAGCTGTCTGAGGTGGTTAAGGCATCCCATGAAAATGCCAGGTTCTGTTTGGAGGTGTTCTGGGGCATGACCAACCTGGAAGACACCCTAGAACAAACCAAGGACACACTTGAGGGATTGTATCTACAATCTGGCCTGGGAGAGATGAGGGATCCCTACCCCCCCACAGGAGCAAGAGGAAGTTATTGTATTACCACCAAAAAATGGATAGTTTTGATGGATTTTATATCTTAAATAAATCCTCTTGATTGTGATATAATGACTTTTATGCCTCTAAACTTCACTGACAAACTACTACAACCATACTGTCTTAAACTGTAGCATCGTCTTTGCCTGTCTCTGAACCGCTTGTACTCTGAAATTGATTTCTTTCTGTCTGGAGATCAGAGCAAGCCCCATCCATGCCTCTGCAATCCTTTCTCCTTTTCTGAATCGACAAACCAAGGGCAAAAAAGGCACATTTTTTGTCCTTTTATGTGCTATCAATTCAAAAGCAAACTGAAAAAGCTGTGAAATTACTTTCCTGATTTATTGCAGTAGAATGAGTAATAAGATTAAAACCACATACAAGCGCTGACATTGCTCTTCAGCACTGGACACATAATCTTAGGTTGTACCCATGTATAATATTTTATTCTTTTTTAGCCACATAGACTGAAGGTATTTTCAGCTAGTATCCCCTCTCATGAGAAACAGTAATTATTCTCATTCAATTCTCAGCACCCCGCCCGCCCTTTCTGGATGTTTTGATTTTAGAACTGGGTCACCTCTAAAGTGATGAAAGTAATTAAAAGTAGCCAAACAAAAAACTGGGTTCTGAATCTTATTTCAGCTCAATTTATATTAATGTATAGCATGCCTTATGAATGTGGGGTGACCATTCATAAATTTGTCATGCGCTCATTTGGATTAATTAACTGGTATTCATTTGGAATTAAATGTTCCCTTAAGTTTTAATGTGAGACCGAGAACGTCTGAGGAAACACAGATTGATACTTTGGCATGAGGGGAGTCTTTCTTTAATGGGGTTTTGTCTGCGAAAGGAAAGAAAACGTTTCATCAGTCATGAAATATGTGAGCTGTCGCATCAAACAATCTACAACGTTATTGTGAGATATAATTCATCACTCTCACAAAAGTTGTGGTGACAATAGAAATACGAATATTGCTGCGCTTGATTCTCAGGTTGTGAATGAAATTACTCAGCATAAATTGGTTTTCTATTCTTTGCATGAGGAGATGAATCAAAAGCCATCACACAAATTTCACAAGTAACCAAATTATACAGATGCCAAATTTTTAAAATTGTGTTTTTGTTGTTAATTCAAAGGCTTGTCAACTCAATTCTTTGTCATCAGCAGCTTGGAAAATAGAGCAGGTAGAACGTTTCACTTCCATTAAACTGCTGATAATTATTCTTCATAAACATCTTAACGAGAGAGAAGAGCAAACAACAGGTTCCATCAAAAATTCAGCTATACCTGGTTTATTTTGAGTGTTTTTGTTTGAGAGCAGGCATCCTGCCAATTACTTATTAATCCCACAACCCACACGCCCCTGTGTGTGTGTTTGTGTGTCATTGAGAACGAGACGTGTGTGTATGAATGTAGGGGAGGCAGCAAGTTGCGCATGTGTCTAAGCGTGTGTCTGTTTGGTGAAAGGAAGAGGCAGACAGGTGAAAAGAGAGATGGAGAAAGAGCGAGACATGTCGCAGCACCCTCAGGACGTCTCCTCTTTCTGAGCAGCTGTTGTCTGAGAGCTGGAGGCAGCACTGCGGCGCCCTGTCAACTCCTTCTCCCACAGAAGCCCCCGTGCATGCAAAACAGGCTCAGGCTGCCCTCTCTCCTTGGCCATGCTTTTCCAACCCTTTTTTTTTTTTTTTGTCTCCCTATGTAACAGGCATCTCCTTATTCCCCCCCCCCTCTCTCTCTGAAGCAGAGTCTTTATTCAAATCAATTTCCAGCCATCAAACGTGTGGTGCGCTCTGTAATATTTACAGCACAGACACACAAACACAACACGCAGTGAGTGAGACAATTTTATGAGAAAGAACGTTTCAAGGGCAGAGACTGATAAAGAAAAGAAAATGTATTGTTGTTTTTCAGACCAGATAGATTGCGTACTATTAGATGCATCAATTCTCCTGCACAGGGAGAATAAATGAACATGTTCTGATTTTGTTGAGCTCTTTCAACCACTAACATCCTCTTTTACTCTGAGCTGTTGTGGGCCAGTAGCTTACAGATAATTAAACCATTTTAAACTGTTTTTTAGTTTCATTAGTTACTTCATTGGCAGTAGTTGGACAGGCAGGATCACAAACTTGGCAAAGCAGGCAACTTCCCCGGGGACTAGAACCCTCCAGACCTTCAGTTCAACTGGTTATGTAATGTGATTTATTTGAAATGTATGTAGGAGTTTGCACCTCTAAAGGAAAATATCAACTAACCTGCATTGTTCAAATCTTGTGCTAAAATGTAATTTTGGAACTTAAACTTACACATATGGTTAAATATAGGTAAGGTTTGATTAATGGCACTGGCAGTGAATGGCACACAGGAAAACATGAGGCCAAGTAGTGTTCCAGTCTAGCAGATATTGTTGGTTTCTTGGATAGGTCTCAAGGTGAGGGCGTGAGGGAAGGGTGGGCAATGAGGACCTAACAACAAATTATTACCTTGAGGCCCCCTAACTGGTTAATCTGAACATGGTGCAGGGACTAATGGCTTGACACAGACTGCATTTTCTCAAAGTCACACCAGAGAACATAAAAAGCTCTCACAAGCAGATGATTATATCTTGAGGGGGGGACTCTAATTGGAGAAACAAATAGAAAGAGTCCAAGGAACCCTCCCAGCACTCATTATATTCTGTTACTGCACCTTAATTTACTTCATAATTGACTAGTGTCATAATGGGGCTTTCAGGTTTCCTAATAGACTGTGTATGAGGAGACGGGAGGGCGAGGAAACCTGTTGAGTGCTTAAGCTTAAAAAGTGACAATTTCCATAAATTCTCAACTTCAAGCACAGTGTTAATCAGGAAGGTTCTTTTGGTCAGTTTGTGAGATCCACCTGGATAATGGTGTCTAGATGAGGGAATATCAAAAATGAAAAGGTGATCTGTCACATTTTGCATCACTGTCAGCTAGCATGTAAAAGAACAGTGTCCAGTGGAAGATAACAAGGTAAAACAGCAGGATAAGATGATTTTGTTTTCCGAGCAGTTTGCTTGTGTTTTCCTCATGATGCCTGTTGATTCACCATTAGCAGTGACAGCTATTCCTCATGACTGGAGGATGCAACCATCACACATTGTGGGAGGTTTGACAGCTCTGGAAACAGCTGTGAAATAGGACAGGTTGGGATCAGCTCATTATAAATTGATAAGAACCCACACAATGCCATACAAATGACAGGGGAAAGAGAAGTGACAGTGTATAATTTGTTGATATAAGACTGAAAATGAGCACCCTGTGATTAACAGTATATTCAACACAGTTAATGTGAAGAGAATGACATGATATGGAACCATAAATACTATCCTCAAGTGACTGAGGGTAAACACAGTATAAAATAAATGCACTTCGATGTACACACACACACAAACACATACACACACACACACACACACACACACACACATCATATGTATCTTTTGCCCCTGCCCCAAATGGAAACAAAACAAATTTAGGAATAACTGATGTTTCTTCACAGTCAGAAACCAATGTTCATCTAGTTGTTGACAATATGCTGCCATCCTGTGGTGTATACCAGTACTACATAGTTTTGATCAATAATATATTCAGCATTTAGCTTGTTTCACTTTGGTTAGTGGAATGATTGTACATTGCGTACATGAGGAAGTTCTTTACAACACAAAGCCAGGACCACAGTCATCAAGAAGAGATCATTTATTAAAGCTTGTCAGACACCATATGGCGCTTTTTCCATGTGTATTGTTTCATTTTCATATTGTAGGTCTGCATAAAAATAGAATAGGCTTATATATAATTACAAATGTGGTCCTTTTTACAAATATTGACTGAACTCTTCAAGTGGTTGGCTGATAAGAGCTGACAATTACTGTCTCTGACAAACAAAACATATTTGAGCTCATTGCAGATCCTCGCGTAGGATACGTTGATAATAACACTCCCCACATGCTGTGTGTGAGTAAGTTATCGGAGTTCAGACAAGTAACAGTGACTCACTTGCTGGCTGATCTGTGTTTGTGATGTTTTATCTCCAGGCTACACCCCCATAAGTGATGTCACAACAGACCTTTTCCTGAAAATGGCCTTACATGCAACACGCTTGATGGTTTAAACCAGCACTGCAGCAGATTTCTGCCTTAAGCTTTAATCTTTCATTTGTTGCAGCCATTTATCTTTCTGTGTCAAGTGCTGTTTAAGAAGTGGTTAAAACCTCAAGAAGTTGTGTAATCTGAAACAGTCAGAGCATGAGTGAGTCATTTAAGTCTCACGGTGGATGCGCAGTATATTGTCCAGTTCAGCTCAGGTAGATGACAAACCTGCAGCACTCGTGGAGTCAGAAGCAGAGGTCAGAAGTTTAAACTTCCAGCTTGATCAAATACAATGGACATGCCATTCAGTTCTGATAACCACCACAAATATTTCAACTTCCAGCAAAAAGTCACGCTCTGTCAGTTTGGCAGCACAGGACACAATAAACACTACACAATAGCGAGGTTCAAAGTCCATGCTTGATATTAGAAACACCAGTCCAAAAAAAAATCTCACCTCCATTTAGTAACTGTTCTGGAGCTTTCTGTCATATCAACTTATCAAGCTAAAATGCATTTGAAGCACCTTAAAAAATAAAACACCTGCATTTCTGTGACAACTGATAAATTTATCTCACTAATGAAGACTATGGGATGTGATTTACAGCTCCAGAGCAGTTACTAAATGGGGAGATTGTTTTCATACTCTAATATTTTGTTTATATCTATCAAAATGCCATGTTTTTACAGCTACACAATCATACCATATGGAAACATTCATAGGTGTCTTGTAGATCATTTTATAAGGATTTTGCAGTAGGTCAGCTTGACGTGTCTGATCATTTTGGAAGCGTTGACATGTCCAGAATGAGATTTTGTGGTGGTACAATCTCTGTTTTACTGCAAAGGATAAGTCTATACAGGTGGTTCCACCTGTGGAACTGGCAGGGTTAAATGGGGTAAAGCAGTAAATTGGCATTATAGTAATTCATGGTCATATAATATGAAGAAATGTTTAAAATGCTTCAAATTTCTGTGCAGTTTGAAACAACATCTCTCATATTTCAGTGACTTGAGCCCGTATTTTGATATCTAAGAGCTACTTATGTAACTTCTATCTCTGCACTCCGTCTTTCCCGCATGGACAGTAAACAAACAGGCCACACTCAACGCTCGCAGCCTCTGAATAAATGATTTTTTCAAAAAAAAACCACCCACCCACACACACACACACACACACACACACACAAGTCTGAATAAATAATTGAAACTGCAGCCTGTTGTTCCTCAAACTGTGTCGTCATCAAGACGGTAGTTGCGGAAGTGGCCTGTGCTGTTTGCAGAGGATGAGACCTGCCTGGCGACCGCTAAGGGAAAAGGAGGCGTGAGCTCTGGATATGTAATAGCTTACACATACACACGCTCACACAAACTCAGGTGGAGATGGATGATTCCGAAACATGACCCTCTGAGATCCGTTTCAGTTCCAACAGTTTCGGTTCATTTCCGTCTCCGGGCTCCATTAAAACTGGACCGGGCAGGTGGGAGGCATGGGTGCCCTACAGTCCTCACCTGGTCAGCCAGAATACATTGATCTGGCGGAGAAGACGGGATGTGAGTAGTTACTATTAATGTTTGCACTGGCTTTAGGCGTTTCTTTCGAAATGAATCAGCCAGATGTGTAGGACGTGTTAAAACACGAGCTCAGTGTGTTGCAAATATACTTCTTATTCAGTCTAATTTTAATTCTGCTTTATCGTAAAGGGGAAATGTCATAATATGTGCCATGTCTAAAAAAGGGATGACTATTATTTGACATACAATTACACATATCCGTGTCTAAGGTAAACGACCCTGTCTGGTGCAGCAGCAATGAATAATTGAAGTCAGTGGGAGTGTAAGTTTCACTGAGTGTGATAGTTGCATAGGGACAGACAGCAGCAAACTAAAGTGTTTTGCATAAAATATGAATATCCAAATCTACTGCCTTGAAAGCTCCCAGTAAAACTTGCCAGGGATTAAAGACTCTCAACCAACAAGTTGCTTATTTATTGATTTGAACAGTTTTATGCCTGTTATTTCTATTTTTTGCTTGCACACAAATTAACCTGTGAGTTAATCCTAGTCTGCACACGGGCAAGTGGTAAATGGTGCTAAGGTTGATTTTTTTTATTTATTTATTTTTCTGTTTTCAGTTTCATTCGAACAGATTGGAGTCCTGCATAAAAGATTCAAACAGCTGAGCCACAATGAAACAACTCTGCGGTAAATTCATCTTGATTTTGAGCTATAATTGATGATCTAGGAATTTTAAGTGGTATAATGTGAATTATTCAGTGTCATCTTTGTGGTGTTTTGTTTTTCTTGTGATTTATTTTTAAAGCAAATAACTTTCCATATGGAAAAAAAAACAATCAGCTTGGCCTTTTGCCAGATTTCTTTTCGACTGGAAACCTGCCTAACAGGCTTCATGCTGTACTTTTAAAATCTTACAACACTTGTTGTCATATATGTCACCATGTGCCACTCCTTAAAAATTTTTTACGCCCACAGGAGAGATCACTTTAATGAAATCCCAGATCTGGCATGCAATCCCATCCGTGCACAGATCATAGAGGCTTTCTTTGACAGAAGGTACAGTGACAACACATAAACGTATTTACTTTTGTTTTCAAAGTATCACAAACAGTTGGTACCTGTACATTTGACAGATATTTGTGTATTCCTGTAGAAACTACCGTCAGAATGGCGAGGGGACGGTTGACGAGATTGGCTTTGAGGAGTTCCTGGTGGTCATGTCCCATTTCAGGCCCCCGTCTCTGAACATGACAGATGAACAGCGTGAGAGCGTCAGGAAGGAGAAACTGAGATGTGTGTCTTAAAAAACAAATCACATGATCACATGATTGACATAATTTGTGACTGACGCACAGCAGTTAAACTGACGGTTGTGTTCTTCTCTGCAGTTTTATTCAACATGCATGACACAGACAACGATGGGACGATAACCCTCGAGGAATACAGACATGTAAGCCTCTGCTCACTTCCACGGGCCGCTCGTGCAATTTTAAACCTTTTTAATGAACTTAAGTCCACTACAGAAGACAATAACAATGTCTGCTGTCTTTGGAGAAATCAGAGTCACCATGAGTTTATCATCTGCATCCATATTTACCAGCATTATTAGATCATTTTCAATTGAATTTTGAAGGTGAATGAAGATACAGATTTGACACAGTAGAAGTTATCTCTGTGTTTCATATCTAGCTCCACTGTTGGAAAACGTGCGTCTCCACTCCACCACTTGAGAGTCAGCTGCCTTCCTGCAGCACAGTTAATTTGCAGCTAATTAGGGATGGGAGGAGGCGTGTCATTTCCTCAGGCCTCTGGTATGTCAGGGATTCGAGTCTTGTGGTCATTATAGTAATATTATTATACTTCAACTGTTGTTCAAAACCTCCAGGTGGTGGAGGAGCTGTTGTCACGCAGCGGGGCACTGGGAAAGGAAACGGCAAAAAGCATTGCTGATGCAGCCATGTTAGAGGTGGCCAGTATTTCAATGGGTCACATGGTATGTAAGCTGTAGCATCTCAAGATAACGTTACGTTTGAATTACCGTTTGTCTGGACAATGTCAGTAACCTCGCTTTCTCTTACACAGGAACCTGATGAATTCTATGAGGGCATTACATTTGAGCATTTCCTCAAGGTTGGTACACAGAGTATACACTATAGTATACTCTATATGTTAGTTTAGCATACATTGAAAGTACATTTAAATATGCAAGTATAATTACTACGGATCATCCTGAATGAAGTGGTAGGAGTTACAGCTGTAACTAATGTAAAACTCTCTTTGCAGTTGCTGGCTGGCTTTGAAATCGAATCAAAAATGAACATTCGCTTTTTGAATATGGACACGACAACCCTGTGCAAGTGAGGTTGGTACGTTAAACTATTCAGTGACTTTGGGAAGACTCTGACAACGGATATTTCTGGTTTCACTGTAACAGCAACTATTGCTTGTTTCCTACACCAACTTATGTCGCTTGCATTGACTATATGCCTTACTATGAATAACTATGCAAATCTAAAGAAAATATTTATATTGTAGATGTAGCAAAGGTAGTTTATTTGAATTTAAGCAATAATATGAGATAATCACTAAGGTGATAAACAGCTTATCAGTAGTTGAACAAAGCAATAATCATATATCCATGTCTGGAGGAACAGACAGTACGACTATGCATGCAAATATGGATGCTAAATGAACCTTTATAAATGTTAACGCCATAAATCAATAACTCTCAATAATCAGGGATATAAGAATACGTCTTTAAAAATATCTATATATGTCTAAAAATACAAAGATAATATTTTGAAATGCCTTCACTCTGACACTGCAGCGTATTTAACGTGGTGCATATGCCACACACTACATTTGCACAATAAAAGACCCCATGAAACACATTGGACTCCAGTTCATGATGTGCATTTCTGATTTTAAAAAAAGGAAATGGGAGTGCGGTCATGCGAGATTACAGTAAATGCTTAAAAGCAGACAGTAAAATATAAAATGATTTTTCGTCAAATCCATTTTTATCTCCATCCTGCTTCACTTTACAAAGATTATTGTGACTTTTTCAACAAAACACACACAGTGACAAGTGGTATAAACAAACAAATACAATTAAGTGTACATGGGAAAAAAAACATCCAGCTGGCCACACCATACTTTCTCAGAAAAAACAATGACTCATAGTCAAAGTTAATTGTGTGCTCTGTGGTATACAGTATAATCTCATTATAATATGTTGTATTTGGAAACTTGTCTTTAACAAGACAGAGAAGTCATAACACAGAGTGTGTTTGAGAATATGGAAACTGATTATTGGTGCTCAGTCTTGTTTATGTTTATGAACAGTTTAAATATCACTGACTCTCAATAGATCATAAAATCATGAGTGACAGTGATGCTAGGGATGATAGTTGAACATTTTATGTCTAATGTAGCGACACTTAAACCACAGACACTTTTTTATTCCAACATATAAGACAAGTGTGATTAAAGCTTTTACAGCCTCATCATAGCAGAAGTTTCAGGAGCTCTCATCAGTCCTATTACTACTTACTCAAAACAGCTATCTTGTGTATGCCAAAAATCAAGAACAGCCAAGTGGAAAATGTAAAGAAAAAAATCAACATGAAAGCAATGTAAGAATGAATGCAAGTAGATGGGCAGTCAGAAGCAGGTCTCTGATCTTACAAGTCTGTTTCATTTTCTGGGAAGCTGCACACAAGTTGCACTCTGATTACCTACCCTGGCCTGCACAGACTTCTGATGCACTTTGACATCATGGGTGTATACTGCCCTCTACAGGTCAAAACATATAAAGCATGTTAAATGGTAATGAACTTGCACCTGATTCATCAACGAATTTTGTAATGCAATTTCAGATTATGTAAAATGATGATGATGATGAATTGTCACTACTTGTGTTCCTCGCTGCACAGTCACATTGTTTTCAGTGATGATCATAGTCTTTTTTCATATTACATGATCCATCATATAACACCTTGTATTTTTCATGTATATAAATCCCTAAAACTAACATTTGGTCAACATGGTCCTTGCTTTTTTTAGTCTGAGTTGAAATATAATAATGATCATTTTCTTCATATTGCATATTGTCTTGCATTTAAATTGATTTCAATGCAGCAAATTTTAGTACTGCTGCATATAGTTTACATCAAGCCTGTAAACTACATCAAGTGTCCTTCCCTCCTTCACTAAGCAGGCACCTTACAGAAAATTATATTACTGACTTTGGAAACAGTAGTTTGACAAAAACTGTTGCAGTTTAGCAGAAGTCAACACATTCTTATAGTAATGTGCTGTTGACTGGTGACAGGTGGGTCAGCAGTTACAGCAACTGCAAAGGGTTCGATCTCCAGCCCTGTCCAGTTCTGTTGGTGGTGTTGCCATTGAAAGTATGCAGATTGTTTTTCAGGCAAAAAAGCAAGGTCTTCTTATGACCTGTGCAAGGTGCCTCTGCATTTTCACAAATACTGTATCTGCTGGGATAGACTTCAACCCCCTGTTAGGTCCTACAAAGCAGGTAGTGGGTAGTGAAAATGAATAAATAATGTAGACTGAAGAATTGCTGTTGTCCTGAGGTAGCCTCTGTGTTTGTGCTTTAAATAAAGCAGAGTTATAACAAGGAACTTGATTCATGACCTAGAGTGAATCCCCCATCTACTTCCAGTTTCCTGAGAGGCTTGTGATCTGAGGAAAGTTTAGTTAAGCATTACTTCATTCCTACAAAAATATTTGGTATCTGTGGTGTATATATGTATATATATATGTATCGATGACAAGTTTGCACGTCATGTCTATTATTCATTATTCAAGGGAATTTTTTTCTGTTGTGTTTTCCCACACCCCACCCTTCACATAGTTGCATCTCCATCTATATGACGATGTGAGTTTGCAAACCGCGCACTGTTAACACATACAGTTATCTGACCCACACCCACCCACACCTTGTGACCAGCCAGACAGCCCGCCAGTGTCATGAAATCTTTCCTATCTGATGGCAGCCTTGTGCTGAACACATGCGTCATTCTGAGCTGATATCAGCTCAGTCAGCGTCTCAGCAGCTTCCTGATTTTCTTTTAACTCCTCTTGATGGACTGATACTGTGCAGAAAACAGCACATGATGCTTCGTACATGAATTGTACTGTTTTCTGATTTTTTTTTTTCTTTTTTCTTTTTTTAACTCGTCAAAAGCAGGAAAAAACTTGTTAACAGTGTCAAAACAGATATATTGTACTACTCCTGTGTTGCTGGATTTGTACATTATAGATGCAATCACACAAAGAAATCAAAAGACAGAGGTACAGCTGCAAAATATCTTTTAATAATTCTGTATATAGTAAATAAGTGTACACCAGCAAAGTAGAACGTTACGTAACAGATAAATATACATGACATGCATAGAGACACTCTTCATCTTTTAACAGCATTTCTTTTTATCAGAAACAAGAAAATAAATATTAAATACCATAAATAGGCTCCATTACACTGATGTACCAGCCACCTTCATATGCACATTTCTTTTTAAGTCTTTATCAAAAGCCAGTGAATATTAGTAAAGTTGGAAACTGACTGTCTAAGGCCAGCCTTAGGTCATCCTCAGAAGGGTGTGTTTATTTGTATCCTCCTCCTGCAGACTTTGTTCTTTAGAGTTCTCAGTTGTCTGGAAACATTTGACAGCAGCTCTTTGTAGGTCTTCAGGACCACACAGCCATAGACCTTCTGCTGGAACACGTTCTGAGGTGGAGGTAGTGTCGTCGGCCCCCCCGCCGGCTCTGGCATAGGCTGGTTAGGGAAAAGGCTCTGGTAAAAGCTTTTCACAAGAGCAGCCAGGTTCCTGCTGCGAGCGCTGGCGCCGGCGAGCTCGGCCAGCAGCGGGCTCGTGGGTATCTGTAAATCTGCCTGCTGCTCGTACACCCGTTTGAAATGTGGGATGAAGGCTTGGAGGTGCGTGTAGATGCTCACTATCTTCTCTGAGGGCTCCAGGCCGGAGATGTTGGGGTCAGGGATGTTGTTGACTGAAACCTTGCAGAGGAGCTCTGACATCTCTCCTTGAGAGGCTTTCTGCAAAAAAAAAAGATAATCAGATTAATTATGCCACACATCTTAAAGAGGAACACAAACAGTCGACGTCTGTGTAACGTCGACATATACAACAAGCACATGGGCTTTTAACAGAAAAAAAAGATATAGCACTTTTATGTCTGCACTCACATATGTCTTGATGAGGTCGACAGATTCCTTCTGTGCGAGTCTGGTGAGCTTCAAAGTCTGCTGCAGAGAATTCCCACACTCCTGGTTTCTGCTTGCCGCCACAGTTTTTGTTGAATCAACAGCCATAACCAACAGGAGAGAGAGTAATGCTGAGGAGAAAGGAACCAGTCAGTTATGGTTATCCTACATCACATCAATGAGGGGAACTTCATTTTAAAGCCACAAGTGGCGAGCCAAAGAGGTAAAAATAGATCCACCTAGAAAACATTCAGCAAATAAAAAAGGGAACACAAGTCTGCTGTGTTATCAGTTCAGTCGTTGTACAACTCTTTATCTTATATATATTCTTATATGCCATCATATGTTTCTTTAAGTATTCAACAGATTCTCCAAACAGTTTAAAACTGATTTACTTCAGTCATGCAGGAACAAAACTACAAAATGTTATTAAAAAACAGTGAAGCACTGAAACTGATTATGAAACTTCAGTTAGTCTTAACAGCAGCTATAAAGCACCGAAAATAACCACAACAGCAACAGCATGCACAATGGAAAGAAAAGATGCTACAGTGTTTAATTGCTCTTTGATATGTGAATAGAGAAACAGATGTGATAAAACTTACTTGCTGCCAGTTCCGTAAACTGTTGAAAATGCATGCTCTTTACATGACCATTCATTCTCCACTGAGTATCACAGGCAAATTGCGCAGACTTGTCATAATCACACTGCTTTCAAACTTTTTTAAAAGACAGAAACCACACATTTGTCATAGGAGGAAATGACGTGCACTTTGTGAGGCAACCAAATTTCCCAGAATTTCCTCCTTTTTTCAGATGTGCATTTTTTTTTCTTTGCTCTGTATGAAACAAGTGGGCAATGTCCCTACATGCCTCTGCACAGAGTAGGCATGTAGGGACATTTCCTAATCATTATAACATGAGTGACCATCACAAATATAACATTTTAATAGCACTTCCTTTTTATGTGTGCATGGAATAATATAGACATATAAGGTATATTTAATTCGCTTGAGAAACATAAGCCGGCTAAATTTAGGAAACTATAAAACTATGTGGATTAAAATAATTTAAGCAGTGGGTTCAACCTACCCTTTGACACAGTTCACTGCCTTTTTTTTACCACCCTCTAGAGAGAGGGTGGGGGGTGAGAAGGTAAAAACTTGGAGGGTGTGAGAAGTAAAAGTGAGCTCACCGCAGTGCACAAGCTGCACAGTGATGATGTTTCATTTGCACTTTCTACATTATGAACCAGCTAGCTTTATTCTGTACCATAAGAAACCTGTAAAGTTCCTTGAATTCAAATGGAAGCATGCATACTATAACAATCTAATCTCCAGTGAGGGACTTTGTGTGGATCTTTCAGTGGCTTTGATATGACTAAAAATGACTTTAGTCTTGCAGTTATTGGTGCCTAGATGCTACAGTACATAACATTCTTAAAAACTGCAATGCCACTGAATGAGAATGAGATAAACCTTTCACCTCCTGTTTATGGTAAAACACTTCCACTGAATTTTACCATAACTGTAACAACTGCTCCACAGACCACTCGTGTCTTTTTTTTTTCTTTTTTTGCAACAATATTTTTCATCTGTGTACTGTGCAGGAAGCTGGCAAGGTCACAGGAAATGCATTTCTCAATCAGAAACTTTTACAAGTGCGTAAAGGGGTGGGTCCCCTTAGCTAAAGCAGGCAATATGTCGGTGTCATCACACCACAAGTTTAAGCCTCTGACAGACTTTTGCTCACGTTTTCAGGAGATGATTTCATTGTGACATATCATGGTGTTGCATCCTCTGGTCCGGTGGTTTGTTTGGGTAGATCGGGAGGAGGAACTAGAGGGAGATGTAAAATGTGAAAATAACACAAACTGGGTTTTTTCGTGTGTTGTCTAATCTCATCTTCGTCACCACCATCACTGACTTCTTCTATGAATGGTGGTCACTTCTGCTTGGAGACACCCTGTGATGTGTTTAGTCAGCCGTCCACATCACGGGGTGGATCAGAGGTCAGACTGCAGGACAGAAAAACATTGCTATGTGTGAGAGAAAGGTTATCTTTGCCCTAAGAGCTGACATGATCTCCCAGTTTTCTTTTTGTTGTTGTTGTTGTAGTCAGGTCTCAAGCATCCACACTAGGTGCTGTTATCAAACCACTGACTACTTGAGAAAAGACAGGGGGAACTCGACACACCACAACCCTGTCAGCACTACTTCAGGTAAAGGCTAACCGCTCCTCTGCTATCCTCGGGGCTTTCCAGTTGCCCCAGGGGATAACAGAGGGGTTGTGGTGAGGCGGGCAACTGCTGCAGATGGTGCCACAAACGTTGACAGTTCAAGGAAACTACAGGCAGATTCCTGCCAGCATATACAGTAAAGACAAAAAAAGAAACACCAATCAACACCTAAATCAAGCAAGTTTACACTGAAATGTAAGAAGGTATGAACGCTCTGCAGTTTAACTTCCCTCTCACCTCCTGTTCCCATTTTCAAAGTTCAGGTTTTCATGAGTTATCTTTGACCTACATGTGTATCTGTAGATCTACAGTAAATTACAAACAAACAGCATTTGATACAATATAGGTCATATGCGGTCACGTTGCACCGAGAAAAGTAAAAGTGAGAAGCCCTAGACCACATAACAAAGCATTACAGGGAAATTCAACCACATACAATAAGAAACGCACTGTCATAAGATGCAGGATGTTGACTGAAACTCCTTTTTTTTTCAACAGAATCTCTTTTATTTTGTCTTTAAACTGCACAGGAAATGGTGAATAAGGTTGTTTAGGAAAGTCCCCTTTATTCTAACTAAATACATCTTTCTAGTAACTTAAAATTCACACAAATTGTAAGGTTCATAGCTGTTCTGAAGCCCTCAGGCAAACCTTATTCAAGTACCCCAATAGCACTTTTTTCATGGAACCGTTTGTCCACAAAGGCTTCAGTTATATGTGACCAGTCAAAAGGCCTTACTGCATATGAGAAACATTTTTCATCAAATTTCAGAAAGTTTGTGAAAATGTAAAAGGCTGAAAAATCGAAAGGAGTCATTGAACTTCAGAGCACACTCTGGTCAAACATAACAAATTCAGAATTTAGGTTTCTAGGTGTAAAATAAGAGCATTTAATTCTATTGCCATCAGAAACTATATTTGAATGTCATTGTATTCCTCTGTTTAAAATACTTTGTTAATTTCAGGGGACATCTTCCACCTTTTCAGCCCTGTGAGGAATATGATTGAACATTAATACAAGTTGTGGCTCTGAAATGAAAAGAAAAAAACAGGCGATGTAATACCTGTCAAACATAACAGGGTTGCATTCAAGACCACCACATTAAACAATGTTTAAAAAAACTGACCCGTGATAAAATAGTATTTATTTTTTCATACATATACTTCATTTTTAGAGGGTTTCACTGCATGGGGTACTCTAAATATGTCATGAGTGTCTGAAAAACTTAGTAGTGTTTTGACTCAGAGGGGGTTTTCAAAATGCTTCATGTTTACATTTTGTAAAAATCAATCGTCTCTCCAAGACAAAAAACTACAAGGCTAAAGGTGGTATTAGAAATTAAGCACCAAACAATTATCTTTCCATTCAGTATAAATGGAAACATTGTGCAACCTGTTCAATGACCATAATGAACATGGCAAAAAATACGTAAATCTGATCATTAGACACTAATTACTCAAATGCAACCTGGACCCACATGTTGTTGTGTTTGTTTTAGTAGTAACCGTTGATTCATAAAAGATCATCGGAATGATATTATAAGAAGTCTGTGGTTCCATTCACCAGCATTTATACAATCTGAGAGTCTAGTGATTTGACTTAGCAATATATTGAGCTATTGTATGACCATATCTCTATATTATAAAACAAAAATGAAGCAAAATCTTTATCGTTAAGCTCTGTTATCAGTAATAGACCAGTGTCTCTGTATGTTCTAGCTATATTCTCATGTACAAATATTCATATCAAAAGTTATACAGCACAATTCTCACCATTTTCCTTTACAAGAACTTTGATTAGTGAACATTAAATGATTCACAAGTTTAGATGAAACCAAAACAAAATGGTGCCGGCCTCAGTAAATAAAATATAGATATAACAAACACGTAACTAAAATCTGCTTCAGGCACAACTTAAATAAAGGCATTTGTGAAATTATCATATCAAATATGGCGCTTATGTCCAGTATCCATAGGCTTAAAACAAAAATGAAAAAAAAAAAAATTAAAAAATGCTATGACCACTTTTATTTACAAACAGCTAAAATCTCTGACAGATTCATGCGTCACTTCACAACCTGAATTTGTCCTTAAAGTGCATGCAATAATAAGCAGTTTTACCAAGTGGGATCTTGAGTTGTGATAAGATAAATGGGTTGATCAAGCTAATGCCAATTGATCCTACATGTCAAATAAAAGAAAAGGTAAGAACTGTTGCCTAGAAAAGTGAGGGACCACAGTATACTGTATGCATAAGCACAATATGGAAGTATGACCAAAGAAAAATAAACTCTGACGTTTTCCAGTGACCCCATACAGTAATATTCACATTCAGAGCATAAAATAAAACAAGTAGAACAAAATGAAATAAAACTTAAAAAAAAAAAAAAAAAAAAAAAGACAAAGCAGCTTAACACCACGGGGGAGTCCGCAGCTCACATTCCACAATGTCCCTCCATGTAACACACATTAAGCATCATATGAACATGATGGGTTTCTACTTAAACATATCAAAGTGCCCATTTTACTAAAATTTCCTGATTTATTCATTTCATACCAAAAGGAGGAAATGGCATGGAGGAAAGAGTCTGTTATTTTTAACACATAAGTTTTGAGTTACACTGACTAGGTTTGATTTTTATTGACATGTTGTAGATTCTTTTGTTTTACTTTCCCCCTTCAAGTTTCACAAAAGAAGTTCTCATTGCACGTAACACCTCGATTCAAAGATGCAATATCTAAGAGAGAAGAAAAGCAATAGAGAAAGTTATCCAGCTTTGTCACCATGGATGTGACAAACGGTCGAGTGGACATGAAAAGGGCACGGATATGTTGTCCTCTAAAGATAAGTCCACTTTCATCTGTTGTCTTCTTTGGGGAAGTCCAGAGATCCCAGGCTTCCAAAGCCGAGACTTCTACTTTCTGTGTCAAAACTGTTAATTTCTCTGTCCTGACGTTCCAACAAGTGCTTGATCCTTTCGGTGCGCTCCTTCTGAAGTGCCGCCAGTTCCTCTTCAATCTGCAGTCAAAAAAACATGATTGTAATCATTTTGTTGCACTCTAAATTTGAGCTTGTGTTTTGCCCTGCTAGTCAGTAACTTCAGTAACTAACACTTTCATAGTAAGAAATCATGCAAGCTACTTGCCAGGTTGCCATGATATTTAATATGGATATTCATGGCTCCTAAAGGATTAATTTTACTGTCAGTGAAGGCTCTCCTGACCTTTGGCCCCACATCTAAAGCAATTTATCAATCTACATAAAATTATTCTGCAACTATTTTAATTATGGAGTGTTGATCAGATGAAACAAGAAATTTGATGATCTCTGCACGAGCTTTTGTTTTGACCATTTTCACACATTTTTTATCTCAAACAATGAATAAATTAATTGACGAAATAATTGACACATTAATCAATAACAAAAAGTAATTGTTAGTCCCTAAATGTGTGATCTTAAATTTCAAAGCAATCCATCCAGTAGTTGTCGAGACATTTTACTCACCACATGGCGCTAGATAAAAAGTCAGAGGATCACCAAAGACATTAGGTTTCATCCTCTAGAGACCATACATATTTATACAATAGAAAAAGAGGTGTACCAACAAAAGACTGACTGACACTGCCACGTTTACTGTTTATGCACACCTGCGAGCAATGAGCTTCATCAGTAGGGCAATTCCCAACTAATATATCCCAACCAACCACTAGGAGGTGGTGAAACCCATCATTGCCTTCCCAACTGCAAACTCTACCAAATCATTGGAACACATGTCCAAGTCAGAAGTAACTGAACCTGAGATTTTATGTGGCAAAATGTACATTTTAGCTAAACTACTGGTAGGGTTAAAGAGTAGTAAAATTGTTGTAAGTTGTTTGTTCATTCCCCACAGTACTTTTGTATTTGCAGTTGTAATGAATATTACAGTCTCTAGGGGTCTCTAATGAGGCACTAAATTGTTCAGTCTGCTGAAAATACCACCATATAGTAGATCTCCTTTTACACATTTATCTATCTGCCAACCTATGCTGAGATAATTTTCTATAGTTTGGTATTATGCTGCATTTACTTCAAGTATTTTAGAATGGCTTTCATCTTAAACCTACCTTCTGTTCAAGGTGCGCTCTGCGTATGGAGACCTTCTGCTCAAGTTTCTGCTGCTCTCGCTCATGTTGGGTCTCCATCTGTGACTTGGTTTTTCTCTGGTAGGCGTCCAGGAGCTCCATCTCTTGCTTCAGCTGCTGCTTCAGAGCTTGGCACTCGGTTTCCTGCTCTGCTTCTAATCTCATCTAGAGACCCAAGGTAGTCACAAACACATTGGCAACATTAGCCTGGGTTGAGCCTTGCTTATCGAACTACAGGGCAAAACTTTAGCTTTAAGCAGAATTTTACATTTTCAAATGCATGATGAAGTTACATATAGTGGTCACTGTTACCATTAGGCTGATGTGAAGGACTTAGGTGTGCACAAATAAGTATAGAACATACAAATGATGAATGAGTTCCACTTTTGCTCCTCATGACAAGATGCTTCAGGATGCTCATACCGCTTGTGAGGCCATCATCTCATTGATGCTCTGCTCGTACTGCTCAGCCAGTACGGCCAGCTTGCGTGTCTGCTCCTCTTTCAGGCTCTTCAGGATGGTCTTATGGTCACCTTTGGGGGACACCTCCAGCTGATGGTTTCTAAGAGCTTTGTACTGCTTGTTCTGCACCTTGCAAGTATCCTGGAACTGTTTCTTGATCTGCATCTCCAGCGTCTGCAGAGGGTTAAATTCAGATGGTAAAACAGGGTTAAACAGAAGTCGTCCAAATATGGCATAAACCACATTTATCAAGGCAACTTTTATGTATTTAATTTCACTTTGTACTCAAGCAACCCTTTAATATGGAGTAAATAATTTGGATAAAGTTGTATTAATAATTAATTCATTAATGAGTCTGTTTGTTTGCAGTGCCCTTGAACGTTTTAGTTTGCATAAGTAAGCTTTCATTTCTCCTCTGTACTGTAGCTCAAACTCAAAGATACTGTCAATTAATGGACAAAGAGAGTGGAAATATTCAAATTTGTGAAAGTTATTGCAGCAATGTTTTGGAAGAAGCAGTTCTCATGGCAACATGGTTGATGTTTTTCTACACTTTTCTATTTGGAAATGTAGAATATGAATACAAGGTACATACTCAGTTTACCAAATGTCAGAAGTGCAGTATTTTAAATCCAAGATACAATCTTTTTATTGTGAATACTGTCCCATTCCTTTTACCAGCAAACTTTTCTTGAAAGTTAGTTGTTGGATATCAACTCGCTAAATAACAGCATGCAGTACAGTGGCAAAGAAAACGCTCCAACCACCTTGAGGTTTCTGGGCTGCTGCCGCTGCTCCAGAGTGTGTTTCCTGTGTAGTTCTCTCTGCCGCCGGCCGTTGTACTCCTCCTGGTTTTCGAGCTCTGTCTGGTGCTGCAGCCGCATGAGTTCAACACGCAGCCTCTGCAGCATCTGCAGCTGCCTGCGCTCCAGGTCCTGGGTAGACTCGTCCTGCCGGATCATCAGGGCATGTTCCATCTCCTTCTGGGTCCTCTTCTTGTTCAGCTCCTGGGACAAAAAGTTTGACAAAATTATATTTTTAATGCCAATATACACAAACTCTGCTTTCCACAATATTCTAAACATGGATCATTTACTTTGTGGAGAAATCTTAGTACTTGTTTTGCTTTGTGTGAGCACTATATTACGCAGATAGTTGCTTATGATATCCTTCTAGACCACCTCATTGGTTCCACTGGTTTTCTATAGTCTGACAACTACACATGATGTTATATAATGTTGTAAAGTGTCACTACCTCTCTCAGTTGCTCCTGTTCAAACTCATGCCTCCTAACCAGACTCCGGCGTTTCAGGGCCCTGCAGCTCCGGTCGTAGACCAGCCTCTGCTGGGCCAACAGATGAGCTTCCTCCTCAGCCTGAGAGCGCTGCATTGTTTCTTTGTGCCTGGACAGACGCTCCTGCTTCTCCTCCTTGGGTGTACAAGGGTCTTCATTCATCTCCTTCACACATGAAACAAACACAACAGAACAAGTGAGTTTGTATGATCTGAAGACAACAGAAGCACATAAACTCTGTATTATGTCTGTTCATGAAATTTACTTCTTTGATCTTGTCTTTGCAAAGCCTGTACTCCTTTTTCTGGTTTTCTAAGAAAGTAGTCAGCTCTTTCTTTTGCTGAGCAACAATCTGTTGCTGGATCCTCCTCTCTTCTGCTGCAGCTGACTTCATCTGTGAGAAGATGTAACAATATTCAAATTATCACCCAAAACTCCCTGTACAACTGACTCTTTGACTTAAAGTGAATGAAATCACTCTGTAGTTTCCACTTCATTCATCAGTAACACCTGCTTTACCTCTTTATCTGTTTGAGCAGCGTGGCGTTTGGCCAGTCTTTCCAGCTCTATGTAAGTGTTGTTCGCATGTGTCTCTAATTCCTTCTGCAGCCGGAGCCTATGCTCATCCATCTCGGCCTTTAGCCTGTTCTCCAGGGCGATCAGCTGCTTCTGGTGCTGCCGCCGCATGCGCTTATACCCAGACATCTGCTCCCGCAGCTCAAAGTCCTGCTCATGCTCCTGGATCTACCTGATGACCTAGACAGAGGAACACAGGAGGCAGGAAGTAAAAGACACAGAGCAGGCAGAGAGAAACAACTGTCGTGATGGAGATGGGGGAAAAAAACAGGAGAGAGCCAGCTGGTAAGTCAGAGGCTGTGGCCTAAAAACAGACCACATGCAGCACAGTGGCAAAGAACAATTTTCTCAAAGAAAAGCAATCAGTCTGCAGATTACTACACATCCACAATAGCCTAAGAATTTAACAAGGGTTCATGAGTGCTACAGAAGTCTCAGTGTAATCAGTATGAAGAGGCTCTGCCATTTAATACCATTTATAGAACAACTCATGATAATATCAAGCAGCATAAATTAATTAATCAATCACTCCAGTGTCCTTTCCAGTAAGCTAGTGATATCTATATGATGTCAAGATTAGGATCAAGACCAGTCTGTGAGGCAACAATCCAAGATGACCACTGAGAGAAAATGTGGAAATGCACCTTTTACAATCTATGACATAAAACCAAATCTCATTGGGAACAGACAGAAGGAAGAGATTTACATGGAATACATATAAATGCAATGCACACACATAAAAGGCAGAAGCAGAGAGGGAAGCTGAGGATGGAAAAAATGACATCCATTAACAGGATCTGGTTGCCATGACTACAGATGTACAGCTGAGAACACAGACACCCCTTCCCTCCCCTCCTCAGCCCCCTGCACACACGCACACATACACTAACACACACGCGCACGCGCACACACACACTCACACACGTATCCCTCCCCCCCTTTTTTTCGTTTTTATTGCAAACGCTGGAAAGAGGGAGCTGCGTACCAAAGATGCTGATTTGATGGTGGCAATGTGTTCACAGATCTTGCAGTCGAGAGACCGGCTCTTGTGAGATGTAGGCCGCAGCTCTGGCCTGGTGTCCCTGTGCACAGCCTCATCCCTCACGCAAGCATGGTCCTGCAGGGGGGGAGGAAAAGGAGGAGATAGTGGGGCTGGGTGCTTCCCAGGCCCTCCGCACTCGCCGTTTCTGCTAGAGCTGCTATTACTGCCGAATCTCCCTGAATGCAGCACACATCCAGCGTTAAATGCATCCTTCCCCTGCTTGTTCCCCCGCTACTGTCTGCAAGTCCTTCCTAAGAGAGAAAAGGGCATTGCCAAACAATTGCAGGCACCACCGAAAAGGCAGCTACTGGATGTAGTCGGTTTTTTTTCTGGCGTCCCCCTCTTCCCAAAGAGGAGGAACCAAACGGCTCCGGTGGATAAGGGTGAATTATGCAATGCCTACCATTGGTAATCGGAGAGAGATAGCACAGGGATGTATTTTACTGCCACTCTTCTTTTCCGTCTCAAAATGCAAGAAATGTTTGGGAGGAAATGTACTTTTCCTGTGTTCCCATGATCGCATGTGGTACCATATTTAAAAATATTTGAATCAGATAAGGCACATCCAAACATGGTTTTTCCTCGAATATGTCGCTTGATGATCCGTTTGTATTCCACTCGAATTTCTGTCCTACATTTACAGCGCACTTGGTCATGGTAGGTGGTTCTGGTGCCTTCTATTCATCTCTTTCCTCTGTCCCTCTTCTACACTCCCCCTTCCTTTAAAGAGACACCGCAATACTACAGGCACGTCTCAGCAAGCCTAAAGTTATTTAACATCTCACTCTATCACAAAATGTATGTTTTAAATCACAAATATTAATAATGGCATGATCTCATATGAAAAGAACAACGTCCACTTTATGTAGTTACCACACATGTAAATCAGTATTTGTAAAAATCTGTACAAATGACATCATCATTATTGCTACTATTTCTTTCCACTAAATCCCCTCCTTTTTGAAACCCCACAACGACATCATACATTATACAAACGGAGCAGCTTTATGATGCCTATCATAGTTTTTGAGAAAGATGGTGGTTTTTTTTCTTTTTTCAAAATTCCTTTTCTCAAGTGAGAAATTGGAAAATTAGATCCATATCATCATAAAACTCAGATTTAAAAAAAACATCTCCTGTGGACTATGAACATTATCTGTATTTTGTTATGGTGTGAGACGTGAGCATAAACCTGAGTATTTTTACCTGTTATTGTTCCCATCGTTGCTTCATGTGACCAGTGGAGGGCGACAGAGACAGACTTTTAAATACGGTCTCAGAGTTTCTCTCCATGGTGCTGAATACATCACATTGTGTCAAATTCATACTGTCATCGCCACTACTACTGCTGCCACTACCAGCGTTATTAATAGTGCTTCTGTGACAACTGCAAACACAAGTACACCCTAGCAACCATACAATAGTCCCAGCTATCACGCAGAATTACCACAGCAACCACCCTACAGAACCTAACAACCACCTAGAAACTATGAGGAACACCTTAGCAACCACAACCACCTAGTATAACCCTATCAACCCTGCTGAACACCCTATCAACCAGCTATAGCAGCTACCTCAAAATGCCCTAACAACCCAGCAACCACAACCACCTGTGAATTGTTTTCTTAAGGGGTCCACTATTTGTTTAAGGTGGAACTTGTCTTGAAGTGTTGTTGGGGTCTTTTATTCCTGAGCACATTTCTTGGGTTTGATGCCTGAAAGGTCCAGTCATGGAATGTGTAGTGTACATGCTTTAATCCTTGCTGGTGACTGTGAGGTTGGTGATGGATGGAGGAAGGATGGCGGGCCTTTTGAAGCCTCTGTACGTGTACGTCAGTGATGGGGCTGCAGCAGAGAGATCCTCGACTCACTGAGTTGCACAGAGCTACTATTGAATGTGTTAATGTACGTTAATGGTCTGACAAACCTATTGTCTATGGTGATTTTACAATAAGCTCTTTATTTAAACTGACACGACATTAATTAGGAAGAAGATTGCACTGTGCTGGTCAGGAAGAACAAAGAGAAGAATTAGTGAAAGAATAAAAGTTTTGTTCATGAACCAAAACAAGAGCAGGAAACTATTACTGTGAAGAATCAGTGTGGTAGCATTGTTGAAACCATCTGTAAATTATGTCTACACTGTCAAATTGAAGGTATTGGCCAGATATGGTTATATCATGGTTAGGTTTCCTGCTTGTAGAGGAGTTCTACTCTCCAGCTCCTCTGTATTTTTATTTATTTATTTCCACTATCACAATAATCCATGTGATGTCATACAGGACAGATAGAGTAACTCATATTCATTACCATAAATATTCTACTCAAACACTAGATGTCACTGTTTACTTTTGAATGTTCCGGCCTTCATCAGATGATGCCAGCACCTGACTTTCACTCTTGACCCCTTCAACCTCTACTGCATTTGCAGAGATGATGCTGATTATATACATGGAAGTGTGGACTCATTCTTGCCAAATAACTTCATGACAAATAACACTGAACACAAATCTCTAACAGCTGATTAGTAAGATCAACATGGGCTGATTTTGTGGTCATTGAGATAAATTATTGATGATAAACTATTGGCTATATGAATAAATAAACTTGAACATAAATACTATGGACAAAACCACCTCATACATGGTTGACTAATGCAGTAAACAGGATTTCTGTGCCCACATTCAGGAGACCATTTGACATTTTGCCTTTAGAATTAGATGAACAATGGAAGAACAAATAATACAGATTAAACTGGTTTGTTCTAATCTGATAATCTCCTAATAAGTGCATCATCAATGAAATGAGAAAATTACATTCTTTTTATTTTATGGCAGGAGTTGTTTAATATATTTATTGATTATATGGCACAAGCACAGCTTCATGAGGCTATTGGAGGTTATTTAAGATATCAGAGTACAACTTTCAGTACAAACACACAAAATGAATCCATACTGCAGCTTTCCCAGTGTTTCTCCTCCTCAAAAGCAAAATTATACTCATCCCAATTAATTCTCTACTTGGCTATACTGCCCTGTTATACAGAGGAAATGATGACAAGTGTATTAAAAACTACTAACTATGTTCTTTTTGAAATGCCACACCATGCAAAAATTATTTCTCATTTCCAAAGTCAGTTCTCTTTTACTTTGATGAGTTTGCATTTGATTTTAAAAATGAAAGTTACTGTTATATGGTACTGTAGTGATGATAATGCATTACAGTAGCAGACAGTATCTCATGACAGGAAAGTTATCTTTCTGTTATCGTAAATCACATTTAGTAAGCTGTAGCAAACAGTTTTTTCTTCTTTTTTTTGTCAGTGCTATAAGGTTGCTACAGCTGCTACTGGTTCTGCTTTCTGGTTTCACTTTTCAACATCCTGCTTCTGTCTGATCTGAACAGGTATGACGAGCTCATTGGCCGGGTCGCTGATGGTTGTCCCAGGAACGGGAGCCTCTACGGACAGGACTCCATCACCAGACAATGATGAACTGATGTGCTGCAAGTCCACCCCGTGCGGTAACCTTTAACAAATGATGAAGAAATGTCTCAGCAACCAACGCAGAAACTCAAGCAAAGTGCAGTCATTGTATGTAGCTACACAAACTTTTCTTTGTTACCTCTGTGTGTTTATTTCTCTTGGCAGACCTAATATGGCATCTGTTGCTGCAGGATACCTTATCATGATGTGTGACCTCTTATGACCTCATGAAATGTTCAGTATTTGTTTTCTTAATGTCAAACTGTATAGATTAATAGCTCAAAATGAGAGATAACCTACTTATATTTCCGTGTGAAGCATCTTGAAACCAATCCATGCACATCTTGCCTCTCCTCATGATTTCCTTGAAATGAAAAACAGACATAGTTATAAAAACACAGTGTAAAAATACCAAATTATATAGCATTTCATTCACAACTTCCTTTTACTTAGTTTTCAACTCATAAGTAGCACATGCAGTACCTGATATTTGCAGGTAGCCCTCCTTGGTTGTGATTGTAATCTCCTCTGGCGAGAAGTGATTGACATCCAGGTTAATCTTCCAGCTGTCCTGCCCCGTTCGGATCTCTGACACTCCACTTGTTAGTTGTCTCAGATCCTTTTGGTTCAACGCCGCAGGGTGCTGACTGCTGAGTGGAGGCAGGAGGGGAGTCTGTGTGTACCCAGGCCAGGAGAAAGATGCCAGTCTCTTCTTCGCCCAGTCTATCCAGTCCAGATCACCAGGTTCCAGAAAGGGAGGGAGGCCAAAATCCTGCGCGAAGATTCGGCGAGGCTCCGTCCAGTTTGGGAAAGGGATCCCAGCTGACATCTCTGCGGAAAATGGGACGAGATAATATTTTATCTGGCTCACCCATATCCTAGAAAATAAGCTCTAGAATGAGGGAAAGCGATGTTGAAACTGCAAAGTTTATAGCTCCACCCTGACAAACAAGTCTGATGACCTGGACGCTAAACAATAGGGCAGCTGTATCTTTTATTCTTTGAGGAAAAGGCTGAATTGGCATTGGTAGTGCTCCACTCACACACTTTATATACTCAGCTGATTCATTTTAACACTTGTCCAGCAGTAAGCATGATCTAAGGGATGAGAGCGTCTTGGTATGTCCTGAGCTGGGATGTTACTCCCCCGTTGCCCTGGAACCTGAAGTGGATAATGCTAATTATTTGTATTTATATCTCTGGAGTGTCTGTGGCAAGTTGTTGGTGAATGACTCTGGAAGCAGCAAGCGGACAGTTTATTCAGCAGGGGCCTCTGCAGTCTTGTCACATACTGGTGCTCTTTGTCCATAGAAATCACAGCCTTGTGTTATGTGAGGGAACAGCACGTACATTCAGAGTCACACAGTAAACAACAACTCCCAGTTTCTAAAGCCAGGATTGAGGAGAAAACTCAAGACCAAATAAACATCATTGTGTGATGGGTATCCAGGGCAAATAATTCTATATTATAAGAACGAGGACGTGTTTACATCCAGGACAAAGTGATGGAGTGTAAGACTGACGCAGTGGAGTGATGGTGAGGAATTTTACATGTAGAGCTGCATCCTCATGAGTGTTATGTTGTACAAATAATGAACAGAGCTTTAGATGAATAAATCAATAAGCAATTCGCCATCTGAGAGGAATGATATTTATTAATGACGCAATATTTGTAGCCTTTTCATCAGCACTCATCCAAAGCATTAGTCAAAAGTATTAACCAGATAAATATTGAGCAATACAATGATAGACACACAGTGCCACCAAGTAGCTATAGTTGAGGTAAGCATATACATAATGTTACCATTGACAGGAAATTAGACTATGGTTTGCAACCAAAAGAAACCATAGAATTATATACATTGCATTCTACAAACTCCTCAGTTATACCATCACCAGGAGCAGGTAACAGCAGCTGTCAACAGGCCTAATCAGCCCACATAAATCACCTGGCTCACCTTGTATTTGTTAGCTGATAACATTTTGTTCTACAATGCTTTGATAGCTGATAAATGGCCTATTAGGAAGACCATAAAAGCCATTATTAGCACAGAGTAGATGTGACAAATCTTTATGGTTTTAAATTTAGTTTTTATGAAGAATTCATCATTCACATAAATGTGAGGACAGTGAGGTCATTAGTTGAGTCACCCCACTACTACTGCTGTTATTAAATGCAACTGTCTGTTATGTCTGTGCATTTTGAAGGTAATAAAGAGGTGCACAGGGTCACCGGTGGAGCGGAAAGTCGGCTGTTTATTAACTCTATTAAGTCTGATAGTCATGTCAGTGTAGCAGCTATGCAACATGTTCTTTATGTGTTAGGGCCCTGTGATGGTGAACTGAGCACTCTGTGCTTGCTTGGCTTCCATACAAGTGAACAGTCATGTTTATTCTATTTTTATTGTTAGTATTACAGTTAGTGAGATAAGTACAAACAGACATCCATACACATTGCAGTAGTGAGGCTAAAGACTGGTCAGACACAGTTTTGGTATCTAACCCTTTACTCAAGTTATGTGTTTAAGAAGAAAAATTGGAGTATTTCCATGTCTTTGCTTATTACTCCACTACTCCTGATATGACACAGAATATCACTGTATTAGAAGAACTTTATTGTTCAACAAATTTGAAAATAATAAACTGTTTAACAATAATATTCATCAGCACTTGAAGACAATACAGAAAGAATACATACACAATACAGAGGTCAGTTAATTTCTGGAAATACACATGTGATCTGAAGAGCTGACCCAAGATTTCCTTTTTCTTCAGTAGCTCAAGCACACAAAGCTCTAACTTGATACTTTGACTTAATAATGGAGTGTTCAAACAGCTGCAGGTAGAATGTCGCTCCATGTTTGACAGATGTTTTATCAATTATTGTTAATGTGTTGAACAGACCTACAGTATTGTGTTATTGAATTAGGACTACTGTGAAGACAAAAAACAAACAACAAAGTGCTTTCACTTTACAAAAAACCTAAAGCTGCAGTTTTTAGCCCAGAGTGCTGTGCAGTGATGACAGGTGTGGTCAAAAGTGCAACACAGGTACCATAGAAGTCAGTCCGACAATACTTTTCTGCCATAGAAGATGTATTGTGTAGTTACTCTTTAGCTGTGCAGGGACCTTTGCTCAACATTATGATATATTTTAAAATAAGATTAGAGATAAGATAAGTTGTCCATTTTTCCGAAGGTGAAGACATGAACACGAACAGTGTGACAGTGAAGCTAAAGTTGTGGTTAGAGGGCCTCACTTGTCGTTGTTTCCTTTGAACGTGCAGCTTTTCTGAAATTAAAAAAAGAAAGGAACAAGAAAGAGAAAAAAATTACTTTCATGTCATAGCAGAAAACTACAACACACAGCCTATCTGTTAAACTTTTTCCATTTCAGTTAAATTAATTAATTCTTGTTAGGAGTGTAGATTTTAGATACTGTACTGCACCTTTTCTGTTTTTTGGAGGCGAGGACAATTGTCGTTATAATTACAATCAGTGCTAGAGCTCCAATGACTGAACCGGCCACAATTCCTGCAAGATTACCTGAAATATCACAGAGATGTATTAAGTTCTCAGTGGAATACAAACTATTAATTAAGATTTAGTGGGTTTGATTATTGAATTGATTTATTTTGCCTTAACTAGATAGTTTAGACAGGAAGAGAGAGGACAGGCAAAAAAAGGTCCTGAGCCAGAATCAAACTGATGACATATAGGCCAGACTGTTTGATTCAGTCATTTTGCTAGCAGCAGTCTTTCGGTTGGGCAGACATCACCTTGGTCCATTTTGAAATATTTCAAAAACTATTGGATAGATTTGGTATCCATGTCGAGGATGAATCCCACTGATTTTGGTGATCCCCTGATTTTTCTCTCTTTCTCTGTAGCACCATCATGAAGTTCGCATTTGTAGTTTTTAGTGAAATGTTTTAACTGCTGGATGCGTTTCCATGAAATTTGGTATAGACATTCATTGTCCCCAGCAGATGAATTGTAATTTGTAATTGTAATTTTGGTGATCCCTTGACTTTCCATTTAGAGCCGTTAAGGGCTCGGCTCAGATTTGGAAGAAGAACACCCCCCCCATCAGGCTGATGGCTTACACATTTAATCACTTAAGGATTGAAGCTTGACAGGCCTATATTGTGGATAAGGAAGGAGTCCGTCTTCACAGTGATTAGTTGACCCACAGAGTTGTTGCATTGCTAAATTCTTTGTATTTCCAATTTGTTGTGTGCATTTTTATTAGAGTCAGTAGTCTTATAAGTAATTCTGAGTGGAAACGTCAAAGATGAAAAGGTCATGAAAGTGATTTAATTTTCCAGACACTTCAGAGCCGATTCGATGGATCAGATGACGCCCACAAAGACACACACTCACACGTAAACGTGCATGCTCAAACACAGACACTCCCATGTGATTTGTGAAGATAAAAATCACTGGGCAAGACTGATTTCATCATTTATTCATACTGGGAACCACGCAGGTTGTCTCCTCTCCAGACCACAGGCCGTTCTCCTGGCATACGCGCTCTGCTGATCCCTTCAGGGTGAAGCCATCATCGCAGAAAAGCTGAACCTTAGCTCCCTGTAAATACGTGGTCCCCTCCTTCCTCCCATTATTAGGTGGTGAAAGCCAGCCACAGGATATCACTGCAGAGTACAACAATAACTAACACTGGAAACCAAATACACGTTGTATATAATTAACGCTGTATATAATTAAATAAACTGGTCATTTTCATAGACCTTATCATCCTCTCTACTTACCTGGCTTTAGATCATCCACAAGAGAAATGTGACTCTGGAAAGACAGCTTGGTAGCATTTCCCATGCTTGGACTACGACCTACCAGGATATCATACCTACAGTACAGAGGAAATGATCAGAAAATTACTGGAACAATTGTTTGATTGGATTGATTGCTGATTCATTATTATAATAAGAGAAAGTCGGGGGAAAGCTTTTTTCACACACCTACAGAACTTAGATCCCTCTCCGGTGCATATCTCAGATGCCTGTTGTCCTAATGGGTCATCTGGTCTCTCAGGGGCAGAAAACATTGGAATAAAACTGTGGTCATGTCTGGGAGCATGGTAATATGTGTCCAAAAGATATTCTGAATCATATGTAAACAAGGCAGACTTGTTGGATACAGCCCCTGTGAGACAATAGAAAGATGTACAGTTACTATAAATAATCAAAATTGCAGGAATTTAAGTAGAAACTATCAGATGAAAATAAAAAAAAAAGATGAAAATATCACAGGAATTTTGACCAATAATCTGAGATTTCATTGATTCCTTACAGCTCACTCCGAAGCTGAACAGCTCCTCTGGGTTGCTCTGGTTCTGCACAAGTTCGCCGTTGCTGAGGACAAGGTCGTCCGTGGCGTCACCGTTCATCTTTCCCAGCAGTCCGAGAGTAGAATCTGTGAACTCCTCTGGCAGCAGCACAGTGGTTGTCATGGTTCCCCCTCTCAGTCGCACTTCCACTCCAGCTCCAGAGGGGAACATCACGGTCACATTTGTCGGGGTAGGAGAAAATACAAACACACCTACAAGAGAGGTTTTGTTAAAATTAAGATTACAACAAGCCTATACCAAGAACTTTCTTCAAAGGACCTGAAAGCATATGTAACATTTATACTTCCTGTAAAATAAAATGAACAAAGGGAATACATTTTACAACATTTCAACAGGAGTAGTAAGATCAAATGAATCATCATGAGCAGTGAGGAGAATCAGGGTCTCACCATACAAGTCCATCCAGGTCTGCTCAGTAAAGGAGAGGGTTTTTTGATTCTGCAGCACCTCAAGGCCGTTGTGACCACTGACAAGCCGCACCTCAATAACATCAGAGGATGCTTCTTTCATGGCCACAGCTGATAACTGCGTGGCTTTTATGGTTTCTAATAGTGAGAGAAGCAGTTCAGTAGAAACATTTGTTAGAATATTTAGTGGTAGTGATTATTGTTGAGAACACAGACACTCAGTAGCTCACCATTCACAGGTTCAGTTCTGCCTTGGATTGTTAGCTGTTTCATTTCTGAGGACACCAAAGTGTACTCCCCTTTGCCGTTGAAGGAGTAGCTGACACCGTCAAATGTTATGAAGTGGGGATCTCCAAACACCACAGCTGGAATTGCACACAAAAAACTTTACAACTTCACAGTTCACAATAATGACAAAAACACACTGACTGTTAATGATTCACTCACCTGAGCTGGGCGACTGGTAACGCCTGCAGTCACTGGAAGGCCGGTGTTTGAAGTAGTAGTGGCAGTTGTCCGACCACAGGCAGCAATAGTAGAAGCTCAGGACGTCATAGACCCAGTGGGACTGCCCAGGGATCCGAGGAGGTCTCTTGTAAGGAGGCGAGCCCCAGTCGTGTGCTCGGTCTGGAGTGCTGCCCCCGATTGAGTCTGCCGTCAGGACCTGAGCACCAGTGCTGTCGTAACAACACTGTTGTCCTGCTGCATACTTAGGGCTGTTGACAGATCCAACAATAATTTTTCCTTTTAGTTTCAGGATACTTAGATAAATATTTCTAAGTATAAATTTACAGTAATGATCAGGTGCTTATTTGTCTCCGTAGCTCCATTTATCAGTACTTATGGTGTCATTTTACTGTTCCAGGTGCCATACATTTACTCAGAGGATTACGTGCAATTATGCAAGTGAGTACAAGGAGGATAAGGAGGGTATTTACTACAACTTATTGTACGGATGAGGTAGCAATGACCAGTAGTGGGCAGGTCATTGAGGTTATAGATAAGAGTACAGGTAAAAGAAAAAGTAGCCAAATGGCTACAAAGTGCAGAATGAGGAAGAACATACTGAAAGATAGCCATTTCCTTTTGCTTTTTATGTCACCTAAAGCTTAATTTTAAGCAAATAAAGTATATCAACATAAGGTCACTTCAACAACAAACAAACAAATAAATAAATAAATAATAATAATAAAATAATTGTTTGACATGAGCAAATGTTTTTAACATATGCTACATAAATTAGGAGAGGACCTGAAAAGATCTTAGCGACTGAGATGCCACATGTCTCCATTTTAATATATAATCTATGTATTAGAGGGCACTGGAGGTTTTTCCCTCTCCGCTAAATGTCACAGATTCAGACATACTGATCATTGGGGCAGGTATTACAATCTAGTATATAAACTTACAAAATAAAGTAGCACTTGTTAAATTTTTTATGGTGTTGTCACCCACCTGTGCGGGCAGGTTAACAGTCTCAGTAAAGGTCTCACCTGGCTTGTATTGCCCTCACACAGTGAACACTCCCAGGGTGGTAGGTGCACACACTCCCTTTCTCTATGTCACAGCCATAATCAGTCTGAGGAGAGAAATACAGTGTCTGTGAGCAGGCGGCCAAACATACGTTTCTCTGTGATCATGTTTATGAAAAGCTGGTGCAGCTCAGTCCAGAGACATAATTCTAACACAACAAAGCCACTTGGTTATTCAGTTTGTTTGTCCACAGTGTGACAGCAGTTAATAAGCAAATGCTTCACTCTCAGTCCTCAGTAGCACACCACGTCACTGGCTCTAAAACGTGCAGTTTTAACATTTTATCTAACCCTAAAAGGTAATAATATCTACGCTGACATGTGTTCAGAGTGCGTGTTCTTGTAAATACTATAATTAGCAGAGACTCCTCTTTGACTTTGAACTGATAAGCTGTGAGCATTAGTAACAGGCTGCAGTCATAAACATGTCATCATAAATACAAGAAGTAAGTAAGTAATACTTTTATCTTTAACCTGTAAGGTAATGCTACACGCTGTGCGCAGCTCAGCCCAAAAACTAACGTTTCCAATCCAGATCTAAATCATATTATTGATTTCTGATAAGTTGATCCAGCACTCTGGGTAAACAAACAGTTATTAGTCTGTGTCTGGTAGTTTATCATTACAAAACCTTTCTAATTTTCTTTTTTGATCCTATGTATTTCTGTCTTAATGTTTAAGCTTTCTTTAGATTTTGTGAAGCTACTCTTCACACTTACATGAAACCTCCCAGTGTCTGCTCTGGCTTGAGCCAGGGTGCAGGGGCAGTCTATGATTTCATTGAGGAAGTTGGGCAGCTGATTTTCCAGCTGGTCCCATGCTACACATTTCTCCAGGGCCCAGGCTGTTGAGTTCTGCCTAAATTTCTCCTCCAGATGCCAGGCTAGAGCATGATCCTCAGTCCATGCAGCTTGTACATTCCTAAATGAAACATATAGACAACTGTTAACTACTGTTTAGGTTCATTAATTGTTTGTGTTTTTGTTGAAATATCAGACTTACATAATCTGCTTTTTACTACTAAAATGTAATGATCTTTGGATTTATCTAATCTAATCTAATCTAATTTACATCTTGTGAAATTGAATAGCAAAAATGAATCTTTATTGCAGTCATCTATAAAATATAGAAAGTGATGGTACCTACCATGTGCCATCAGGGTAGGTACTGGGGCTGATGCGTACAGAGCCAAGCTCCCAACTTGAGAAGCCGTTCGCTGCTGGTTTGGGCAAAAAGCTGAAGGAACCATTATTGGGCTGATTCTTTGCCAGGGAGTAGAGATACTCCCACTCACCCTGCCAGTAGTCTGAATAGGGCTCTCCTACAGAGGAGCATTTTAAAAATATTCAGTGTTTTCCCCAGCTAGGTCATGTGATCTATGAAGTGTATATACATTAGAATTGTACTCACCGGTCTCTCTGTATCCCCAGAGCTCTATATTGACCCTCTCAGCTCTGACCAAAGATGTATTCCAAGTCATCTCAAGAGTTCCTCCAACATTAGGCGTGCCATAGTACTGCCATTTTGTTGAGTTGACCAGAGTTGCCTTGAACTTAGAATCTAACTTGCCAGTATGTACTGCAGCAACACATTTAAAATAAATCATACATTAAAGTTGTTTCAACACCAAAAATCAAAACTACATGTTGTT
Organism: Lates calcarifer; assembly: GCF_001640805.2. NCBI lineage: Eukaryota > Metazoa > Chordata > Actinopteri > Centropomidae > Lates > Lates calcarifer. Next base: position 10,409,563 of record NC_066841.1, on the reverse strand, counting down.
AAATTCTGAGAGGGTTTTTTTTTAAGTAATCCTCATGAGAATATGTAGACAGGTACAGTACCTGCGAGCCAGGCTCCAACTCTGCTGAATGTAGTGCCATTATCTGAGGAGATGTGCAGAGGGACCCATCCTGTCTCATAGAGCAGTGGGGAGATGCAATGGCCTCTACTGTTTTCATCCACATATCCCACAGTATTGGTATTATTGTTGAACCTGCCATTATAAAAGAACGATTAGCAAGTATCTGTACAGCACTTCAACTGAATAACATTACTGTGACACAGGTAGGATCCTAGAAGAAGACTGTCTATCAATTACATATTTCACTTTACCATAATTAATCAATTAAAGGTATAACCACAACAGGTTTAGGAACATAATGTAAAAGTCTTACTTGCATATAATCTGGGAACTCTTATTGAAGGATGCCTCAAGGACAATAAAATCTGTCCCACCAAAAATGGTCCCAGAATATGGAAAGAGTTCCACACAGTACTGTTTATAGTCTGCACAGCAGTTCTTCAGAGACTTACACGTCGGGTGACATGAACAAAAATCTAGTTGTTTTCCACAGTTTCCTTCACATGTCTGACCTGTCCAGAAAAAATGCTTTTAATGATGCATAGAAATATTTTAACTTATATTTTAATCAAGCAATTGATAAGTTTAAATCTGAACAGATTATTGAATCTTAAAATGGATTCAGGGATTCACATTTTCTGCTTTGTGACTGCTTGTTTTGCTAGGTTCTATAGGTCAGCTTTTGACCTCTGAATACCCCCACACAAAACACACAGACAAACATACACAAGCTGCTGCTGCTTTTTTGCAGAAACAGCAAAATACTAAACTCCATAAAATTTTATAATGAACCACTGAGTTAACTCCATTATGAAGATCTTCTCATTTAACTCTGAGTAAGACAGAAGTACAAGGTTGTTTAAAATCAGACATTAGTTACAACATATGTAAAAGTTTTAACAATTTTGAAGTTCGTGGGTAACTTACCTAATGTCCTGCAGATACATGAAACCAGAAGGACAAATATTACTACTTTAAATCTTTGTATCATGGCTGAAACTGTACACTGAGGTTTTTGCTGCACACTCCTAATGTTGAGCTACAGCTACTGAGCATTATTTTAAACTTTGGTCCTTTTAATCACGAGCATTTACAAACTTGTTTAATCATCAGCCATAGGTTATAATGATTCAACTGTACCGCCCTGACCTTTGACCATATTTAGATAAAGAACCTATCAAGACACAATTGTGGAGATACTAGCAAATTAAAAACAAACTTTTCTGCATTGAAAATATCCATTAACATTAGTTGAAAAAAAAATATAGTGCACTGTGGTTTTAACTGACATGAAAATACTGTATCACAGCAGTGCCTTCATGGCCCTTCCTTGACCTTCAAACCTTGAACTCCTGTTGAACTCTGAGGGTTGATGTTAGAGGACAGGAGTGACAGTGGTGCAATGGTGGGTCTCCTACACACCCATTATTCTGAATGCAGTATTTACTCTTTTTTTTCTTTCTATGAACCAATATTTGCCCTCTTATTCTGAAGAGCACAGTATTTGCTCAAACACTGATCAATAGGATAAAAAAAATAAAAAGGCCAGTAGGTGGAGCTGCTGCCTCAGGAATCATCACAGTGTCATATTTTTATTTTTGTTCAATGCTGAACTTAAAAAAATTAAAGACACTTAATATATGCATTGTAGTTTAACATGTTTTAATGTAAAGATAAAGCATGTGTGAGGTATAAACACTGTTACATTCATGGCTGCACACATATTTAATATTTTTCTCTACTGTAATAATCTAGACAACATTTCTACTTAATAAAACATAAAAAAAATTATAAGTGCTTCTCTTCATATTAAGGATGGTTGATGTCCATTAATCTGAGCTAGAATCAGTTTGTTCACATAGATGATTTAAGATCAAAATATTAGTAACAAGCAGAACCACTGATATTGTGGCCAGGCTCTGCTATGAATATGTTTTACGCTCTCTACTACTACGGTATTGGCAGTAATTGTGAAATAATTGCATATACTTCATTGTATTTCATTGTCATAAAGATGCAAAAAATAAAAATTCAGCCAACACTGGTTATTGGCAACAGCCATGGAGCAGGATTATAGAATAGTCATGGCTGTTGATTCAAGATTTGAGATTTAGAGGAGCAGCATCATTCCGCATTACTGGCATCATCATCTTGACTTGGTTTTCGTTGATTCCTAAAAACACACAAAGAGCTTGGTCAGTTGTTGGTTGTGTTTGTAATAATTCAACATTGTCTGAAGTCTGTACTCACCACCATCAAATGGCCATTCTTTGCCCTGTAGACCATGGACTCCTGACCACTCTTGAAGTCCACAAACCCCTCTCTGCCGGGCTGGATGTCAAATCGCACACTGCAAGTGACAGTAACACTTTCACATTAAATTAGACTCACCCATCATTTTTTACCATTCAGATTTCTAGCTTTCAGGTTAATATTACTGTAGAAATTCCAGATCCTGTACCTGCCCTGGACCACTTTGATGCAGTTCTGCTTGTTGGCAATAACATTCAGCTTGGTCAGGGCCTCAAACAGGTAGTCACACTGCAGAACCAGATCCCCCTGAAGGAACAAATGTCGCTGTCATTCAACCATTAGATATGATGACCCCATTTAGTTATGGCTGTAGTCTGATCTATGGTCTGCCTCAGCTTACGTCATGATTTAATGAGGAGCAGTCCAGCAGAGTCACAAACTGCTTTTTTGGGTATACAGTTATTGACTTATGAGGAGTTATGGGGACTAATGATCAAATGGTCCAAGCTGATCCTTACACTGCAAATTTCAGAAATTCACTGAGTATCAGGGTGCCCTGGTAGCCTACAGGCATGAACCATGAACTACAATGTCCCTGGTTTTAATCCAGCCAGGGACCTTGGTTACATGTTGTTCACAATGGGCATTGTCTTACCATTCTGTCTCTAAACTGTTACTAAACAATAAATAACATACAGATGTTGTTGTCATGATGTCATCTATTTTTGAAGTAAAGTTGGATATTAAAAAAGACACCAGTCTTTATACCTTTTGCTTGATGTCATCACATGTAACATGAAGGATCAGGAAGTTGTCGCTCAGGTTGCTAACTGATACACCTATAAAAAAAAGTGTAACTTTTAAAACTTGAATCATGCGTGTCTATAACAGCAAGTTTCATGTGTATACGATGCAGCTCTCCTTCCAGATAACGGTGCTCATCTTGTCTAATTGTCTCACTCGTTACCTTTCAGAGAGCTGTAATCTATCCGCTGCTTGATCTTGGCCTCCTCCACCAGGTAGGCAGCTTCCAGGGTGAAGATGAGCTGCCGGAGACGAGGCCTGAACCCGTTCCTGTCGTATTTCACCACTGGCACACTGTACTGTGGGCAGAGGATACACAAGGTCAGAGTGGATAAAAATGATATTAATGCAAAGTAAATTGTAACATCAGTTTACCTTGATTTGCTCGTGCCGTATCATCTGAAGCACTTTGATATTTATGTCCTCAGCACCTTAATAAAATAACAGAAACTATTGAGAATCCATGAGACAGGATTTCACACACAAACTGAATATATAATGCAATAACGTCTCAGTAATTCCCTTGTAAGTACATTCAGTGACAAGAAAACATTCTGCAGTCTTACTTATCCTGGTGTCCATGAATGGTCTGCACACACTGAAGGGGTAGTTTTCTTTCTTTCCTTTGAACATGGAGCTTGTCTGTTCTTTTAACATAAGCTGGAAACAGGGAGACAATCTTAAAATAGATAATAATAGAAGTATGATATGCAGACTGTGTGTATAAATGTGCATATAAATATGGGAGGAATTGATTTAGATCTGACCATGGCATTGGTGCAGAGATGTAGACTGTAATGTAGACTGGATGTCAACATTCAAATGTATATGTATATCATGGCTTCAACACTCATATAAATATAATATTGTGAGTGAGAGATGGTGGATTGTACCTGTGCTTTCCTCAGTGGAGTAATTCCTCGAATGTATTTCCGTACCATGTGGCGAATGTAGATCTTCTTCAAAAGCTGGGACACCTATAAAAAAAATATAGTTGTTTGATTTGACACCTCCACAGTGAGCTGCCACTACCAAAACTGAGAAAAAAAATGTAATAAAATCACCACCTACCTCCTGCATTATAGGCGGAGGGGTGAGCCAGGAGTCTTTCTCCAGGACTGTTTTGGGCAGGTTTTCCCTCAGCCGTGTGAGGTAGCTCTGCCTCACATATGCCAGGTACTCAGTGTTGTCAATGCAGGCTGGCTGATTTCTGGTCATGAAACCTTTAATGAACCTAGAACAAATGAACAGACAGGTGACCTAGCCTCTATCAGACTGTTACCTTACTGCCATAATTGTCATCTTGTTAAATCTCAGAATAGATTGTGTTGTGTTAACTTACTTCTTGATGACCTTGACAGCCCAAGCTCTCTTTTCTCGCTCTTTTCTGGCCATCAGACCTCTCCAGCAGGTCTCAATCTTAGTGGCTGTTTAGATAAGACAAGGTAACAGAAAAAATGGGTCAAATTCTACATTTAGTCAAGGGAAAGATTTTGCTTGGTGCCTAGAAACAAATGTGTTGCCATGTCATCTCTCACCAGCTTCTCTCTGTTTCAGGAAGTCTCCTTTCACCCTGTAGCCTTTGTACTTGGCCTGAATTCTTGTTGCTGCAACAGTAACAGTCAACAGTTTCACCTTCAGTACATTTTTGATGCTTACTGTAGTATCACAAAGTGATTTACAGCAACAACATCTCACCTAGCTTATGTTTGCAGACCTGAAATGCGTCTTCTGTCGCAAACAGAGTTCTAGGGTGGCGGATGAAAATTTTTGTCCTTGAAGGGAAGACAACCAGGCAAGTCAATTCTGTATTTCCTACCTTGTGAACTAGAACCCATTATAGACCCATCTGTGACACCCAACCATTAACATCTGCTCACCTGCCCATCTTGTATTCATCAGATTTGTAACCCAGGTGTTTGATCAGGCGCTGCACGCCCTCTGCTGCTGTGCCTTTCCAGTTGGGCCAGGTGTCGGGACACAAAGGCTTGTACCTCTGGAGGAAGATCTCATATTTGCGGCGGTAAGCAAATCCAGCGCGCCTGACCCTCAGGTGCTCCATCAGCCCCAGGTACTTCACCTGATGTCTCACCAATACGTCATCAAAGCGTCCTGCCAGAGACACCACAATACTAAGAGTTCATGGGTCAAAGGTGTGCAGTCTAATGTCATGTATTGCCTAACAGGAAGCTGAACACACAAGTAGTTTGACTAACGGCTCTACAGCTTTTGCAGACGTGTGCGGTTTTTTGGGACACAAGGCCTCACCTGGCTGCTTGGCTTCATTGGGTTTAATGCAGCGGACGTACCAGGGCTCTTTGGACATCAGGATCTCTGTCAAGCCCACCAGGCTGCTCTTAAACTGAGTCACCACCTGAGGAGTTACAGGAAATTGGCACAACTGTGAGAACTAATAGTTTGTTTACAGCATTGTTGTGAATAATGAAACATTTCTTACAGTTTCAGGTCTCTTCTTGCTGTCAGGTTCAGTAGAAGGAAAACAGTGCTTGATGATGGCATTCTTGGACTGTCTCATGACCTTAAGAAGAACAGGGGACACAACATGTCATACAAGTTTCCCTTAAATAATAATGTAATGTGAGAGCTATGCCCTTTTATTCTTGAACATATTTTTAGCTCTATGTCTGTGTTTTTGGCAGCAGTGGAAGACATTAGAGGTCATACAGTACATTCAGAACAAATAGTGCATTTGTGTAATACAGCGAATCAAATGCATTTGCGCTCATTTTCAAGGCCAAACAGACCTAATATGGGTATCACCTGGTTTCAGATGATACACATGAAATGAAATTACCTCTTTCCCGTTTCGATACAAGAGATCATTGTTTTTGTCCAAGAATCCTGAGAGTTTAAAGAACAAAATTGATTTCAATTATTAATTTTATTTGCAACAACACATTCCTTCTCTTACAAATGCAAATTGATTAATTCATTACAATCACAGGAAATAAATAAGCATTCTCATTTCTGTACACTTGTTGCAGCTATAGCCTTGGTCTGGAATGACTAGTAGTATATCGTGGCTAATGTGTAATTAATTTATGACTTTTCCTTACTTCTGTTACTGTTACACCACATTATATAATTTGCCGTAGGCTCACTTAATGGCACTTCAATACAGAAAGATGTGAACAGAAATATGTCAAGAAGTATTTCACCTCTTACCAACGACACAGTAGGTAACTTCCCCAGCGTAGTGCAGGAGGCGGAAGTCTCCTCTTTCCAGTGTTTTCCTTGTCTTTTGGTCTGCCAGTTTATGTCTGCAGGAACGGGAAAGTCATTGTAGGTTATTAGGATGTTTATTGCTAGGAGATACACTGGTTTGACCCCTGGGTTATGTTCCTTAACCTTATGAATTCAATGTGCATTTCCTGTGAAGCAAAATCGTCAGAACTCACGAGACAAAATGAGGATGACCACCAATCTTTTCCTCCATCTTCTCCAGGAAGGTGAGATCTGTGGCTTCTCCAGGACGTAAACATTCCTCGTCCTGTATGTGAAAGGATGAGCATCAGAATTTGGTTTTACTTTTGCGGCACAGTCTTTTTGAATGACCAAAACTCAATCACATCTTTACCAATAGTGAGATGATTCCTCTGTATTTCTCCTCCACAAGGTCACAGATGATCTTGTTGTTGAAATATGGCACTGGTTCCCACTGTGCATATAGAAAAAAACAATGTAAGGATAAGCAGTTGAAAAACAGTGTTGAGCCACTGATGTGATGAAAATATGAGGAAAAATTGTGTTTTTACTTCAATTCCTTCCATCTCGTACTCCTCCTGCTCTGATTTGAGGGTCAGCTGGATGAAAAGCTGCTGCAGCTTCTCGTTACAATAGTTGATGCAAAACTGCTCGAAGCTAAAATAAATCACAGACACTGTCAGTAACATGATTCTTCATTTCACGCTCGTGCTGTTAAGAATAATCCAATTTGTTCTAGGTCTTACCTGTTCACACTGAAAACCTCAAACCCATAGATGTCCAGCAGACCAATCACTGTCTTTCTGGAGGAATCCTAGATTTAATTTAAACAAAATCACTCTCTCTCTCTTGTGTAGCCAAACCTCTCCAGAGAAATTCACACACATATGCTCATGTTACTTTAAACCAATAAAACGACGTTGTAGAAAGAATGAGCTACATTTGCTGTTTCCAGAAGTGGATATTTTCAGATGCTCTGTTTTTTTTGTTTTTTTTTTTTACTCACCTTGTTAGCTAAAGATTCATTGATCTTGTTGACCAGCCAGTTGAAAGTGCGGCCATAGATGGCTTTGGCAAGAGCATCCCTGGCATATACTGCATGGTCCACAGAGAAGGGACTGAATACCTTTAACATCAGAACAAGGGAGATGATTAAACGTGAGTATTTTAAACAATTTAAACATATTTCATACTTTTAGACATAAAGTCACCTCCTCTGTTTTGGCTTCAATCTTCCTGTGAGTTAAGCCCTGTTGTAGCACATGAGCAGGAATCCCCAGCAACTGCACAGCAAAGGCAAAGCAAAACCAGACATGTAACACCAGATTTTCTCCATTGTATCCATCAGAAAGTTGCACAAAGAGAAATGAAGGGTCTAAACAATCTACAGATTGTTTGCGTCTCACCTTTGACACCCAGTGCATCTCCTGGTTGTTGTTGAGAGTGGCATATCCTCGAACATCTGCTTCAAACTTGATGTTTCCCAGGTGGAGCACACTGGCAATGATTCCAAACAAGTGCTGCATTACACCAAGAAAGAAAACTAGTTTACAAATCTGCGGCAAATGTTATCATACATGGTTTTATATGAGGTTTTGTCCAGTTTCATTGCATAATTTACTGTACTACCTCACCTCAGTATCACTCTCGCTGAAGTCTATGACAGAGAGGGCTTTTCGCACTGTTCTCCAGTCACTTTTATCATTGATAGAGCTAACTTTGGCACAATCACCCTAATGATGACAAAGAATAAAAGGTCTGAGTCAAGAGATAAATCAAGTGTTTTTTTTTTTCTTCTTTTTTTTAACACTGACCTGCACCAGATAACTGTAGTGCTGGCAGTTTCTCTCTAAGCCAAGCCAGCGGAGCAGATCTTCCTCCCCTCCCTCCACCAGCTGATAGAAGATGTGGAAGTTTCTCTCTCCGTGGTTCTGGTGAACCACACGGGACTTCTCCAGCAGGTAACTGAGGATGTGACCACCAACTGCACCACCCTGAGGGAGAAAGGTAATCTTTAACCTCAAGTCTGTGATAAATGTAACCGTAAGGGCTTAATTTTTACTGTGTATATATTATCTATGTGATCTGAAGATGTTTAAGTCCACCTGGTGGTCGAACTGGATGTCCATGTATTTCCCAAAGCGACTTGAGTTGTCATTCTTAAGGGTTTTGGCATTTCCAAAAGCCTGGAAGATATAAAACACAAAAAAGGGCACTAAAATTCTTTCTTTAAAATTTGGTCTTACACATCAGAAGCTTTGGGCACACATGTCCATGTCACTGACCTCAAGCACTGGATTAGAGAGAAGCAGTCTGTCTCGAACATTGTTCAGGAGCCTGGTACTTGGGCAGCTGACAGCATAAAACTGAAGGATTTTCTTGGAGGCCTCAGTCTTTCCGGCCCCGCTCTCCCCCGAGATCAGGATGAAGTGGTTGTTGAACTCTGACAGCATAGTGCGGAAGACGTTGTCTGCCAGCGCATATCTGAAAGCACAGTGACAATTCAGCCATTGTGTAACATTCATACTCAAAAAAATATTAGGTTTCATCCTCTGGAGACCACAAATTTCCAAAAATTGGGTAATCCATCCAGTAGAAGTTGAGATATTGCAGTCTGGACCAAAGTAGTGGACCAACACTGTCATACCTATAGGAGCTAAGAATATAATGATTTATTTATAGTTTTATCTTATGTAAGAACTGAACATTGAAAGGACCCATCCATAGCTCCAACTGTATGACAATAACAGTCCAGAATATAAGAAATTCTTACATATGAGGTGGCAACTCAAAGAAGTTAACTCCCATGTAGGTATCCATTTGTTTCTTGCTGTAGATGTCTAACTCTTTATAAGGGTTGACAGACACCAAGAGAGTCCCAATGTACGTCTGCAGAGAAAGACAAGGACAGGAAGTCATGGTCTGCAACTCTTGCACATTTGATAATAGAGGAGATTGTTTTTCTCAAAAATGACATGACATTAAAAAGACCTCCAGCGGTGTGGTGTGTATGCATTATTTCACTGATAAGTAATTTTGCTCCTCTTATCAGAAGCAATAAGTTTGGTTAATCACTTGTCATGACCTTAAAGACAGCTGCGACCTTTAGAGTGCTCACTCTGCAAATGAAAAGAACAGGAGCTGCTGCTTCAGCAACACAAGGTGCCAGATTCAGCAGAAGGCAACGCAGCATTAGGACCCTGTCGGGTTGAAGGTCGAGGGCATGACGTTTAATTAGAGTGTAAGAGAAAGAGTAGAGCCTGGTTATCCAAAATTAAACCACACAGGAAAGACTCACGTAAATGAGATTCTCGTGGAAGCGCTTCCTCAGGTTGTCCAGGAAGGCACTCTCACTGGTGTAGGCGTCCAGGAGAACGAAATCCTGGATGCCCACGCGATCCCGTGCTGTCAGGGAGGCCTCCATGTTCCTCAGCATCCGGTTACACCGCTCCTCCAGGCTCTGTGCCCAGACAGGGACACATCAGTGACATAACAAAGAAACAGGGTATCACAAGAAAACCAAGTAGCATGACAAAGCTGTACTGTGCATTTTATGAGACCTTGATGATCAATTTTATTGCTCTCCCTGATGAAATCTACAGATATTATTATATTTATATTTTTATCTCAGTTTTTGCTGTCAACACCAGGCCTATATATGTCCCATCAATTTCCTTTCTGTCCTGTTTTCCTCAAAAGTTCTCTGCTTTTCTTGAAGTTGTCACTCAGCAACACACACACAAACCAAAACACACAATTATGGATAACCTAGGATATATATGTCCCTGAGAGTGACTAATTTCCTCCCTGTATGTCCCTATATCTGTAACTTCCAGTCAGAGCTGTTGTGTGGCCTTGGCTACATCCTTTATGCTCATGACAAATCTAAATTCAGCCACCACTATCTAATCTGCTCCAGTGCTCTCTAAAGAGCCATCAGTCATGTTCATGGCAAGGACAGAGCGGACACCAAATTCTCCATCTACTCTAGAAGCTTCATAAACCTCCTCTATTTAAGTTGTATGACAGTTCAATGCAGGCTTCAACAATAACTGACAAATATGACCTCAAATGCAATCAAGAAGTAATTACATTCATTATAAAAATGCATAAACACAGGATTTGTTCTGCAATTTAATACACAGCCAAAGAGGAGCCAGGTAAAATAATCAGCAAATGCAATGCACTTTAATTATGGTGCTATGAAAGAGCCGCCCAGTATTATGCTTCAGTAGTTTGGCACCCATCACTGCCAATTTGACCTGTCACCAAGTCAGACTAACTGACAGTCATTCTCCGGTAAAACAAGCTGTTGCTCTACTGACCCAGACATTCACAGCAAAATGTCACAATAAATCACGTCCTGAAAACGGCGTGTGATCATTAAAATGTTCAACGAGGGAAAAAAAGAGTCAAAAAGTTACCTACCCTGAGGGTCCTTGATGAGTGTGTGCCTCAGTGCCTTTTCTGAACTGAACATCTGGTTTTATTGAGGGGAAAGGAAAGTAGTATGACAGGAAACACTGATAGATCACAGTCTCTACTTCCTTCACTATAGGAAACCATTAATAATGTGGTGTACAAGACAGGAAGCAAATCTCATTCTAAATATGTATTTCTGTGTGTTGGTGTTTGTTTTTGTGTTTGTGGAGATAAATGAGATGTTTCCTGAACACATTCAATATGCTTGTGCGATGGTCTCTACTCCTTTCAGCCAGTTACTGAATGTTACTCTAAATCACATAGAGTTTAGATTGTGGAAGTTTGAGAAAGGCTGCAACGTATTGGGTGATTCATCAGAAAAAACAAAGACTTATTGATCTTGATAATCAAATCATGCTGGAGACGAAACTCAAGCAAATGTCCATCATCACACTCTCTCTCCCCTGTAAATGTTGTAGCTCTATACACTAAATGTATAACCAATGAATATCAATTTTATCTGTTTATATCGCACTTACTTGCTACATATCTTGAACCAAAAAACACACTTTTCCATTAGGAGGTCCAGCAGTGAGCAGCTAGGTCCCTCTCACTCGCCCTGTTGTTGGCACTCTGTGGGCACAGAGCGCAGGGCAGAGATTTTCTGCCATTCAAAAGAAACGTGAACTCTGGCAGATGGGAAAACAACACTATGCCATAAGAGGATGGGCGATTGTGCAAACACAAAGAGCCACAAGATAAGAGGTGACATTTCCTTGGCAATATTGTCATTTGATTTGACTGTGTGAGAGGAAAGAACATTTACGATTTAAAGGCAAACATATTACCGCAGACAAACAAAACACTGTCATGTATATGGGGCAACACACAAAACCTCAAAATTAACTTCTACCGTAAACATCAAATTTTGATGTCAGGCTACAGCGGAACAGGAAAGTCTATCTGACCTGGAGACCATCACCCGAGAGGGCACTCCATTGTCCCTGTCTATCCAGTATGGTGCAGGATCCTGTTACGCAGCCACAAAGTGGCAGTTAGGCTCCTGAAAGAGATAGCACTCCTCGTGGGTCATTGACTGACACCACACATCACCCAGGGCAACACACATTTAGGGGGCTCCAGGTGTCTAGAGAAACCTGACCGTCAACTGGCCTACATCTCACCAGTCAAGTACAGTACCTGCTCAGTTGCTACTGTTTCACACATCATAACATACTACATATTTCTGCATCTCTGAATGATAAAAATCTGTTACTTCTGGGCACTAAATTCCTGGTAGCTTACAAACATTTTTTGGGGGGAGGGGGGTGTCAACATTTAGAGACAGTGAAATAAGCTGACAACACAATATTCACACATTACCACCATAAAAATGTGTTGTGAACCTGTTAGCATTTCCGCATCCAGTCCAATATTCACTCTCCTTTTAGCTCTGTTTTGGTCTTCACTAACTCCTGAGGGAAATATCTGGCTCTGTAGCTGCTAAATGCTCCACTGTGTTCGACCAGCTAGTTGCTAACCTTGTTTGCCATTTGGTACTGACCAAGTATAGTGGGTTCATCAGAGGTTAATTCCCTGTGGATTTTTAACTGCAAGAGATACCTTTAACATTACACAGTCATTTGATTCAGTGTCAGTATAAAAATATTAATTAGTGCAGCTTTAAAGCTACTTTTTATGTGTAGGATTAAAATCTGACACTAATTTTGATGCTATAATCACACAAAAGTCTACAATATTGGTTTGAAGAACAATAACACAACAGAAGCCAACAAACCATGTCCATGTAATTACCTCCTTTACTTCCAAAGCCATGTGCGTCATGGTTGAATCAGTCTTGTGTGATGAACCTGATAAATCCAAACTATTCTGAACTTCAGTCTTCAGGTGTACAACTAAGACAGACACAGCCTGTAACAGCAGTTTTAGTAGCTGAGAAGTTCTCCCATTGTGCCGTCTGTTCAAGTTAGTCGCGGATATTTCACCAAGAATCTACTCTGTCTCCTGTGCCGCTCAGGTTTGCACCAGCTCCTGATTCAAATACTGGCTCGGAGCAGGCCCAGTACCACGGCCTGATGGGACGGAGAGGCAGAAGAGGAGGAGGAGGAGGAGGGTGGCACTGCTGCTTCCTGCTGGGCTGGTGTCCCTGCATTGTAGGTAATGAGGCAGTAATGAGCTACCTGGCTCTGGAAGCACTGGGCTGGTTAAACATTCATGGAGCCCAGGCAGCAAACATTCATTCAGCGCTTCACCTGAGTGTTGAACAGCTACACTATGTGTTTAAGGAAGAGTGTGTGTGTGCTTGTGTATGTGTGTGTGCAGGTATGTAATACAAGGATCTGGTAACTCTATCCTCCCAGAGACCCGTCCTCACCCTCCTCCCCACAAAATTACTGCCCAGGTATTCGATTACTGATCTTTGATTAGGCAGATGCATTTCAAACTAATTACTAACTGCTCATCAGAGGCACAGTGTTCTGACCAGCTGGGGATTAAATTATTGCAGATTCTCTGACATCAACTGTCTAAATCAAAAATTAATTACAGACCTATGTCATTATATGCTGTTGTAATTATTGCGAATACTGGTGGCACCATTTTCAACATACTAAAGCTTTTACATAAAAATGTAAATTAGTACTATACTAGAATGTATTTATTTTTATGTATTATGTGTTTTATTTTATAATCATATATACTATATATACTTCAAGAAATCAACAGAAATGTCACAAAATCTTACTTAGGTTTTTTAAAATATATGTTTTTTAAAGCCTTTATTTTGAAAAGTAAGGTAGAGAGGTGTCAGTAAATGAAGGGGGAAGAGATAAAGACCGAACTAATGACCCTGGATACCTCCAAACTTGCCAATACCTTATGCTGTTTTTAAAACTGACATAAACCTAAACTAAAATATCACACATCCTGGTGCTCTTATCTCATCTTTTTCTCTTGGTCCAGCTGGTTCAGTTGTGACAGGCCTGCGGGCAGCGTAACGTTGTCCTCTAATTCCGTCTGTTTAAATTTTAACATTGGGCTTCCTGTAGGCATCAACAAAGGCATCTTACATTACTGCCTGAAGATCAGCCAAAACACAGTGGAGACATAAGAGAGCATGTTGGAAAAACCAGCATTAGCATAATGTAATCCATTATGCAAATAATGAGGGATTTCTAGGATCTGTTCAGTCTTTAAAGAAGAGCACTGCTCTCAGAATAAGCGTCCACCATGCTCACCAAATCTAACAGCCACATCCTCTTGTTTACTGTGCACCCATGAAAAACCTAATTTATCCATTAAGGCTTAGTGTTCATGCTGATTATATCATCTGAGCTCTCATTGAGATACAACATTATTAGCATTTACAGGTGTTTAGCAATCATCAGGAGCCACACACACACATCCATGATTTTTTTGCACTGTCCATGAAATAACTGTGCCCAATAAAATACAGTGCAATTATAATAAAACAGTATTTTAAATAATACATTTCATTTTCAAAAATGAGTATTGAAAATCAAGAAGACGAAGAATCTCAGCATTAGCTGTTAACATGTGGTGTTGATGCCCAGCCCTCCTGAAAATACACACAAAAAAAACTGGTTCTTCTCTGAACTGCAAGAGTATCTTCTGTGACGGTGTGCCTCAGTAATTAGAAAAGATTCTTCAAACTACACACTGTACAGTAAGGACTTACACACACAAGCACACACCCACCCACACACACACACACACCTCAAAATCTCAGCATCTGATAAGAGTTAAATAACACGGCCTATTGAAATCTTGTTTCTAAAGAGTGAAGGCCAAGTTGGATCACGACGTGTCCTCGATCCACTGCTTGTCCAAATAAATATTCACAGGCTCAATTAGACCCAAACAACTAAACTTTCAACTAATCCTTTATTCATGTGAGCAAACAGATTGCTGTCGCAGGGGCAGGACTCTGAAGGCCAGAACAGGCTGTGAGGCTATTAGTTTCAGAAGTGGAGCATTCAGTGAACAAATTGTACAATAACTGAAGTACTGTCACAAAACCAACTGTTTTAGTGATTTCAACAACCAGATGATCATGCATGTAAATCACAGTTATCAGACTAAATATCTGTTAGCAGCATAGGTCATTCACAGGTCCAAAATAAAAATTAAAACGAAATATTTTGGCACTTAATTTTAAGCATATAAATATCAAAGCTTACCTCTGAGTCCATGCCGGGGAAAAAAAAAAAGCTTTGCTGGGGTTCTGTGTTCTTCTTTGTGAGTCTGGCCAAGCAGCTGATGTGATCAGAGGATGTGGGGACGAGGGATGTGCTGTGTACTCTACCTGTGTTGTATTTATGACCGTCCCATAATGCAGCAGCCTCAGCATGTCCTCACGGCGTCCTACTTTTCTCCAGCTTTTATTTTCAGGTTGGCCTTATTCACAATGAAGGGCTGAAAGTCTCCAACAGCCACAGACATATTTCTAATTTTATGAAGATATCCTCAGTAAATAGAGGCAGTAAATAATCCATTTCAACTGTGAAATTTAAATGTTCAAGTCATTATTTTTGGTACTTTGTGTGATATATGCTGTAGACAACTAGGTCACCAGCATATTACCCGGCCAATCAGCAGTGGAATGTAATAACTACATTTGCTCAAGTAAAAGTACTGTACATTAACATTTTACTTTACTTTTTTATTTACATTCATGATACATAAATATGTTCACTCCACCACATGTCAGAGGGAAATGTTGTGCTTTTATATCACTATATGTATCTAACATCTATGGTTGCAAAAACATATGATAAGTCTATCTATTTGCAGGCCAAACAGTGCAGGATTTTTACATATAAATGAACATCTGTTACATCCAAGCCTGTTGCTAAACGAGTTCACGCAGTGCTGATTAATCTTATCAGGGCCAAGTAAATCTCTATACTTCAGGGTTAATATGTCCGTACTTTTTCTTGACTGGGATGCTGAATGCTCAACTTTTGCTTGTACTGGAGTATTTCTTCATTACTATATTGGCACTTTTACTTAAGTTAAGGATCTGAGTATAGCAGTATGAGAGCACAACCTGCTGTCAGCTACATGTTATAACAGCTCCTCAGCTTCCTGTCCACAGAGGTGCTGAAAATGTCTCTTCCTGCTGGACTTATACTCACTTCTATTTCTCTGTTTTTAGCCCTCATTCTTTGATGGCATGTAATCTGCTGTGGTCACAAAAACACCTACAATCCTTGAGTTTGCTTAAAATAATTAAACTTAGTATACCGTTGTTGAGGATGGGAATGGATTACATTGTTACAGCCAGCTTTATCTGTGCTGGTTATATTTTTGTTTATGATTTAAATATTCACAATAATAAAACAAAAACTATTTCAAATGGCTCTGTGGATGTTTCATCACACATCTTTCTTGAATTATTTTACTTTGTCATCTAAATTAGAGAGACGTGGTTGTGAATGACTTATTTTGCCAAAGTCGGAAGTTCACCTGCGAAACTTTTGTCCATGTCCGTATTTATCCGCGCGTATTTATCTGATGTAACTCCTCCCCCTCCTCTCTGCAGGTATTGTTGTCTGAACGGGTGTCTCACTGAAACCCTGAGGTGACTGCTCCAGCAGGTTGGACAACAAGTCGCCGGTGTGTTTGCTGAGCCTCGCAGCTGTCTAACTGACGCTGAAATGGACTCGTGGTTCAGACCGGTTAAGATCGCTTACAAGCGGTGGAAGAATCCTGAACAAGGGTAAAAACAAAACTAGAGTAAAAACAAAATGATGTTATTATCTCTGTTTGTGATGCCGGAAATGAACATACTGCAACTGCAACTTGAAACCTGCCGTGCTGTGTTTACGTACTAGACTGTCACAGATTTAACGTCCACTCAGACAAATATATGTGATTGTGTATTTACTTGAAATGTAACTTTTTGTGCTTCTCAGTGTCCACGTTTCTTCTTTCAGTGTGATGACATCGAGGGGGGAATCAGGCTTGGTGGGTCACAGCGATGAGTCCCAGGTCACAGACACCGAGCTCTGCACTATAGCCTCAGCAACAGTCGACTCAGCGACCAGACAGGCTGCATCCACATATGGATCTAATAAAACTGAAGGTTTGTATAATACTATTAGATGTAATTAATCCGTTAAAAAAAAAAAATCTTTATATGATCTTGTGTATATGATGTATTTAAAGTATGAAAACCAAAGGTATTCACTACACAGCTGTCAGTGTTTGATTGCTACTGGGTCATTATTACTGATGCATTAATACATGTTTTGTATTTAAACATCTAAAGTGAAGAAGTGTAGTGGAGTAAAAAGTGCAAAATTTCCTGGTGTACTTGAGTGAATGTGTTGAATTACTTTTCACTACTGTTTCAAGTTCAGGATTACTAATAGTCCTGGACTTGAGTTCAGTCAACTAGTCTCCTCAGACCTCTGATCTGAAGTCTGTTTGCAGCTTAGTTTGCTCAGCTGCATACAGATACTGATGCTGTATAATAGCATTAAGTCTTGCATGTGACTGTCTCCTCTCTATTTACAGAAACCTTGACAGTAGACGATGTACTGGAGGTCATTGGTTTTGGAAAGTTCCAGTGGAAAATCTCTCTCCTCACCGGACTGTCATGGGTAGGACTCTTAAAACATGTGGAGAGGTCTGATTCTCTCTGACTCCCAGTTACTGTGCATCTCTCATATGGTGCTGTGCCTCTCTGAGTGCAGTTAGGGGACGCCATGGAGGTCATGCTTCTCAGCATCTTAGGGCCCCATCTGCACTGTGAGTGGAGGCTGCACAGCTATGAAGTGGCTCTCATAACATCGGTAAAGTCTGTTTTGGTACTATTCTACATCTTGTTGATTTTGCTTGTGTGTAAATGTTGTCAGGTGCTCAGATGCTTTTTTTTTTTTTTTACCTCAGGTGGTGTTTGTTGGAATGGGGATTGGTTCACCAATATGGGGAAATGTATCTGACAAGTATGGCAGAAAAATTGTAAGTAGCCTCACATGTGTGTTCATCATGTATGATTTAGTTATTTATTTATTTTTGTAAATTATCTCTAGTTTACATTTTGTGCTTTCTCTAAATGTTTCTGTGGTTAACAGGGTCTGGTAATGTGTATGTGCTGGACTCTGTACTACGGCCTGATGAGTACCTTTGCTCCAGTGTACGGCTGGCTCCTGGTCCTGCGAGGCCTCGTAGGTGTTGGCGTCGGAGGGTGTCCTCAGGCGTAAGCTGCCCGCTTCATTCATAAATGACAAGATGACGTAATGATTTTTTAAGTATTAAAAATTAAGGAAAGTATCCTTCCTCTCTGTAGGGTGACATATTACTCCGAATTCCTCCCAGTGAAGGCAAGAGGCATGTGTGTCATGCTGATTGCGGTACTGTGGTGATTTTGTTATTGATTCATGATCTTGACTGATCTGATTAAGTAAACAGTTAATTAATTCCCACCTGACTGATGTGTTTGTGTGTATCAGGTATTCTGGGCAGGTGGTGCTGTGTTTGAGGTCCTCCTGGCCCTGTTGGTAATGCCCACTCTTGGCTGGAGGTGGCTGCTCATCCTGTCCACTTCACCAGTGGCAATCTTTGTTTGCTTCTGCTTTGTACGTATGTTTAATTGAGATCTCTAAGATTAAAAAAAGGAGCTGTGTTAGCTGTGGTTTTCTCACACAGCTGCAGATAACACAGATCTGAACTCTATGTCACACAGTGGCTGCCTGAAAGTCCTCGTTTTGACCTGCTGACAGGACGAAGAGAAAAGGCCATGGCGACTTTAGCACGCATCGCCAAAGACAATGGCAAGGTTTTACCTCAAGGGAAGATTAGTGTTTATAAACAGGTGAGGTTAAAGATGTGTTAGAAAATGCAAAGAAGAAGACACATGTGCCCTATACAGTGCTTAATTGTTTATATTAACAAATATTCCTTCTGTTTTTAATGGTACAGAATGACCGTGGACAGATCAAAGATCTCTTCACTCCTCAGTATTGGAGGACTACGCTTCTTCTCTGGTTTATATGGTTAGTTTGAGTAACACATTTTCTGTTTTGATTTTCTGTCAACTTTCATTGATCAGGTATTTTGATGAAAGATAATTATTTAATCAGGGCTGGATTACCAACGGGGAAAGTCAGGTAACAGCCCTGGAAATCTCCAGGTTCACCGTGTGTGAGCTGGTTTGTGGTCACTTTTGTTCTTTCAGTTGATGTTGTGCTGTGGTTGGTTGAGTTCTGTGGTGGATCCAGCCATGTATTTAATGCTTTATTTTCAACTTCCTGTGCAACTCCAAAGGTTTGCAAATGCTTTCTCCTACTACGGGATAGTCCTGTTGACAACTGAGATGTTGCAAGCTGAAGATTCATGTGGGGGTGAGTAACAGCTGCTCCAGGTGGATCTGTTTTTCATCTTTGTCACATTTAGAGCAAGTACCAAAATAAAACTGTGCTTCTTCCTCATAGCGATCCAAGGGGCCAAGATTGAACCGAGCTGTAGTCTTGAATGCAAATATTTGACATCAGCTGACTACAAAGACCTTTTATGGACGACCTTGGCTGAATTCCCAGGTGAACTGCTTCCTATTAACATTTTCTAGGAGCTGTAGTTTGTAATTGGAACTGTGGGGTTAAAATATGAGGCTGTGGCCAAGAAGCTCATACCCAGAGAGTGCTTCTTTATTTCTCCATCATCCATGAATCATACTGTAACAAAAACCGGAGACAACATGGAAACTCAAGTCCTGCTTTGATTGTAGAACTGTATTTCTTTATGTATAGAATTGAGGAAGCATGTTTTTCATGTTTGTTTCAGGTATTTTCGTTATCCTTCTGGCAGTTGAGTGTATTGGCAGGAAGAAGAGCATGGGGCTATCTTTCTTCATGTTTTCTTTGTTCACTCTGCCCTTATGTGCTTGTATTGGGAGGTAAGTTTTCTCTCTATGAGGCTTATTTTGTCATATTGGAATAACAGCAGTACATTTCTGTTCAACTCCTTTCACTCCTCTTTTTGTTGTAGGACGGCTCTTACCGTCTTCATCTTTATTGCTAGAGCCTTCATCTCTGGAGGATACCAAGCTGTTTTTCTTTACACACCAGAGGTGGGTCTACATTTTACACCATTTTACCACTTTTACATTGAACATATTTAATATGTTTGGATAAAATTCCCTTTCCTCTTTTTCATCAGGTATATCCTACAGAAAACCGAGCCTTAGCGATGGGGGCTGCTAGTATGATGGCCAGGGTGGGTGCCGTCATCACCCCCTTTGTGGCACAGGTATGAATGAGCGACTGTCCTTGTTACAAAACATCTGAAAAATAGCAGTTAGGAAGGGGAGAGCCTTACCTAGTCAATCTGCCAATATTGAATGGAAATTTTGTGCAAAGCTGCCCAGAGAGGGAATTTTCACTTTACAAAGGTCTTCAACAAAAACACCAGAAAAGATGAGACTGTGCTATATGATGTTTGACTTTATTATTAGTGCCTGTTTCATTGACTCCGTCAGATGAGACTGTATGTTTCTCTGCTCGGTTCCTCAGTGTTTGTGTTTTGGTTCCAGGTGTTGCTCAGATCATCAGTGCCTGTGACTGTGTTGGTGTACTGTTGCTGTGCTGTGCTGGCTGGCATTGCGTCCTTGATCCTGCCCATCGAGACATTAGGCAGGGCTCTGCAGGAGTCCCATCCTGGCCAAGAGGCCAGAGGGCAGACAAGCTCCACAACCAGTTAGTCTAATGGCACAACACACTCCTCACAACAGGGTTAGATCAACCAGGAGGCATGAAAAAAGCATATTTTGTCACCTCCCCAGGCTGCTGCGGATGTCGCAGTTGTCTCTTTAACTACGGACTGAATCATCTGAGCGATGATGGGTGAAGAGCAGCAGGGAACAATCTCATTACAGGCAGGGAGTGATAATTGAGGGTAGGCCTACTGCCCATGTCTAATGAGAGCGGAAGCTCACTTTTGCTTGGACTGGTTTGTTTATCCTCTCTTCCACTGAGGCCATGAGAACCAACAGAGGAAATGATGATGCACCATGCAGGCTCTGCTCAGAGCTACACATTTTCAACCTTGCCCTCAAGAGGCTGAGCATTTTATTTAAAATGACTTCTTGTATTTTGTTTTGAATGAAGCCTTTGTCCATTAAAGTTGTGTACACTGTTTTAGGATTTATTTTATCAGTAAATCTCAGTATTGTAAGAGATAAATGACTCTGTTACTATGGCTGTACATGAACAGTTAGTTGATTAATCAATTAGTCCACAGCTGCAACAATTAAGAATGTTAATTGACTATATAGAAAATACTATACAAACTCATGTTTAAACTGCCCAACTGTAGAAATTTCCTGTTTTCCTTTATGTTAACAGTATACTAAGTTAATTGTTTGGGGGTTTTGAACTGTTGGTCGGTTTACTTTTGACCTACTGACACCTACAACACCAGCAGTATGAGAGCACAACCTGCTGTCAGCTGCAGGCTACAACAGTTCCTCCGCCACCCATCCACAGAGCTGGTGAAAATGTAGCTCTTGGCTTTACCTCTCCCTGCTGAACTTACACTCTTTAATTATATACAGTCTGTCTGTGGTCACAAGAACAGGTTAAGAAGTCCCACTGGATATGAACATTTACTAAAAGCTTCAACTAAGATGATGGGAATAAATTATAACAGTCAGCTTTATCTACGCTGGATTTATTTTTGTTTGTAATTTAATTATTCACAATAATAAAACCAAAATAATGAAAATCTGCCTTTGTGGTCATTTTCATCACTCTATGGACTAAGATTTTTTTTATTGAATAATTTTCAGAAGTTAGCTGCATTAGTTGCAGTTCATCCTCTTTTTATCTTTACATATTGAATGTGAATGACCTATTTTGACAAGGTCAGAATTTAATCCACAAAACTATCCTCCTGAAATAGCACATATTTGTCTGATGTAACTCCTCCCCTTCCTCTCTGCAGGTATTGTTCTCTGATTGGGTGTCTCACTGAAACCCTTAAGTTACTGCTCCAGCAGGTTGAACACAAAACTAGCAGGTGTATTTGCTGAGCCTCACAGCTGTCTGGTTAACACTGGTTAAGATCAGTTACAAGTGGAGGAAGAATCCTGAACAAGGGTAAAATTTCAAAATTATGTCATGTTTTTAATTTCCCATATTTGTGATGCTGGAAATGAACACTTTGAGATAAACCTGAGTTGTGAAACGATGATATATATTACTTGAAATTCAATCTTTTGTGCTTAATAATACCTTTTTTTTTACCTTTCAGTGTGATGACATCAAGGGGTGAGGCAAGTTTTGTGGGTCACCGAAATGAGTCCCAGGTCACAGACTCCAGTGTCTACACTATAGCCTCAGCAACAGTCGACTCAGCAGGCAGATGGGCTGCATCCACATATGGATCTAATAAAAGTGAAGGTTTGTACAAGACTTTTAGTTGCAGTTCATCCTGTTTTTATCTTTACATATTCAATGAAGTATCAGAGAATTCATTACACAGCTGTCAGGATTGGGTGGAGCTAATTTTAACTGCTTTATATAGTTTTGGATAGTTCAGTCTAAAACATACATACATCCATTATCTATACTGCTTATCCCTAAGGCTCGTGGGGGGATGGGTGGGCCTGGACTGGACTGCATCATATTTGATTAATTAATCATATGTTGTTTTTTTTAATGTGAAAATGTGAATTTGAAAAGTAAAAAGTGAAGAATTTCCATGTCGTGTAAAGTACCATGAGGTGGAAAAACATAATTAGAAATTCCTAGTAAACTGAACTTAATTAGAATACTTAAGTTCAGTCAACAACTCAGTTTGTGTACTGACCTGAGGTCTGTTGGCAGCTTAGTCTAATCCGCTTCTGCTTTTCAGAAAGAGTCACATATCAGCTCCTGCATCATAATTTGAGCTGTGATCTTTTGGGAAGGTGTAATACCCAGTGTTGTTGTATATACTGTACAACGACATGTTGTCTTGCTTGTCTTGAGATTCTGTAACATTTCTGTACAGGTGAGAATGAAGGTACAGTGACCATCTCCTCTCTATTTACAGAAACCTTGACAGTAGACGATGTACTGGAGGTTATTGGTTTTGGAAAGTTCCAGTGGAAAATCTCTCTCCTCACCGGACTGTCATGGGTAGGACTCTTAAAACATGTGGAGAGGTCTGATTCTCTCTGACTCCCAGTTACTGTGCATCTCTCATGTAGCGCTGTGCCTCTCTGAGTGCAGTTAGGGGATGCCATGGAGATGATGATCCTCAGCATCTTAGGCCCCCAGTTGCACTGTGAGTGGAGGCTGCACAGCTACGAGGTGGCTCTCTTAACATCGGTAAAGTCTCTTTTGCCACAACTCTATATCTTGTTGATTTTGTTTGTGTGTAAATGTTTGTACACAGATGCTTTTTTTTGCCCCAGGTGGTGTTTGTTGGGATGGGGATTGGTTCACCTGTATGGGGGAAGTTGTGTGACAAGTACGGCAGAAAAGTTGTAAGTAGCCTCATATCTGTCTTTATCATTTATGATTTTGTGATTTTATTTTACTGTTTTTTGTAAATTATCTCCTGTTTAACTCATGTTTTTTTTCCTTATATGTTTCTGTGGTTAACAGTGTCTGGTAATTTGTATGTGCTGGACTCTGTACTACGGCCTGATGAGTACCTTTGCTCCAGTGTACGGCTGGCTCCTTGTCCTGCGGGGCCTCGCAGGCTTTGGCGTCGGAGGAGCTCCTCAGGCGTAAGCTGCCCGCTTCTTTCATAAATGAAGACGCGTCTTAATGATGCCTCAAATATTAAAAATCTCTTTTTAGGGTGACGCTCTACTCAGAATTCCTCCCAGTGAAGGCGAGAGGCATGTGCATCATGCTGATTGCGGTACTGTGGTGATTTTGTTATTGATACATAACTATATTGCAGTATTGAATCTTGACTGATCTGATTAAGTAAACTGTTCATTAATTCCCTCCTGATCAGTGTTTTTTGTGTATCAGGTATTCTGGGCAGGTGGTGCTGTGTTTGAGGTCCTCCTGGCCCTGCTTGGTAATGCCCACTCTCGGCTGGAAGTGGCTGCTTATACTGTCTGCTTTACCAATGGCAATCTTTGTTTGCTTCTGCTTTGTACGTAATGGAGATCCTTAAGATTTGAAAAAAGCTGAGTTACTCAGTGGCTGTGTAACACAGATCTGAACTCTATGTCACACAGTGGCTGCCTGAAAGTCCTCGTTTTGACCTGCTGACAGGAAGAAGAGAGAAGGCCATGGCGACTTTAGCACGCATCGCCAAAGACAATGGCAAGGTTTTACCTCAAGGGAAGATTACTGTTTGTAAACAGGTGAGGTTAAAGATGTGTTAGAAAATGCAAAGAAGAAGACATGTGTGCCCTATACAGTGCTTAATTGTTTATATTAACTAATATTCCTTCTGTTTTTAATGGTACAGAATGACCGTGGACAGATCAAAGATCTCTTCACTCCTCAGTATTGGAGGACTACGCTTCTTCTCTGGTTTATATGGTTAGTTTGAGTAACACATTTTCTGTTTTATTACCAACCAGGTGTATGAGTTGGTTTGTTGGTTGGTCAGTTGTTTGGGGGTTTGCATCATTTTATTCCATTGTGAACTGAAATGATCAGAGCTTTTAGATAATAACCTCATCTTTCAGATGTAAATATAATTTTAAGACGTTTGTTCTTTCAGTTGATGTGGTGCTGTGGTTGGTAGTGGCCTGTAGTTGATCCAGTCATGTATTTAATGTACATTATTTGATTTCTCGAACGTTATATTATTATTTTATCCAAAGGTTTGCAAATGCTTTCTCCTACTACGGGATAGTCCTGTTGACAACTGAACTGTTGCAAGCTGAAGATTCATGTGGGGGTGAGTAACAGCTGCTCCACTTTGGATCCACCTTTGATCTTTGTCACAATTTGAGAAAATACTAAAATAAAACTGTGCTTCTTCCTCATAGCGATCCAAGAGGACAAGATTGGATCGAGCTGTAGTCTTGAATGCAAATATTTGACATCAGCTGACTACAAAGACCTTTTATGGACGACCTTGGCTGAATTCCCAGGTGAACTGCTTCCTATTAACATTTTCTAGGAGCTGTAGTTTGTAATTGGAACTGTGGAGTTAAAATATGAGGCTGTGGCCAAGAAGCTCATACCCAGAGAGTGCTTCTTTATTTCTCCATCATCCATGAATCATACTGTAACAAAAACCAGAGACAACATGGAAACTCAAGCCCTGCTTTAATTGTAGCATCGTAGAACTGTAACTCTATATGTATAGAATAAGTACAGGTCAAACTTCAAAAGTTTTAACTTGAAGTTAGTTTGTTTTTCATGTTTGTTTCAGGTATTTTCATTATCCTTCTGGCAGTTGAGTATATTGGCAGAAAGAAAAGCCTGGCACTGTCTTTCTTCATGTTTTCTTTGTTCGCTCTGCCCTTATGTGCTTGTATTGGGAGGTAAGTTTGTCTCTATGAGGCTTATTTTGTCAGACTTTATTTAAACACTCTGCTCAACTCTCTGTGTTCCTCTTTTTGTTGTAGGACGACTCTTACCATCTTCATCTTTATAGCCAGAGCCTTCATCTCTGGAGGATTTCAAGCCGTTTATGTTTACACACCAGAGGTGGGTCTACATTTTACACCATTTTACCACTTTTACGTTGAACATATTTGATAACATATTTGGATAAAATGCTCCTCTCTCTATGTCATCAGGTATATCCTACAGAAAACCGAGCCTTAGCAATGGGCACCTCCAGTGCAATAGCCAGGGTGGGTGCCATGATCACCCCCTTTGTGGCACAGGTATGAGTGATGACTGAAGGAGAGAGTTGTTCATGAGTTTTGTATTTCAGATTCAAATGTAGAAAATATTTCAAGCACCAGTCTGATATCAGACTCCTTCAGATGAGACTGTATGTTTCTCTGCCCGGCTCCTCAGTGTTTGTACTTTGGTTCCAGGTGTTACTCGGATCATCTGTGTCTTCAGCCCTGCTGGTGTACTGTTGCTGTGCTGTGCTGGCTGGCATTGCGTCCTTGATCCTGCCCATCGAGACATTAGGCAGGGCTCTGCAGGAGTCCCATCCTGGCCCAGAGGCCAGAGGGCAGACAAGCTCCACAACCACCTAGTCCAATGGCACAACACACTCCTCACAACAGGGTTAGATCAACCAGGAGGCATGAAAAAAGCATATTTTGTCACCTCCCCAGGCTGCTGCGGATGCCTGCAGTTGTCTCTTTAACTACGGACTGAATCATCTGAGCGATGATGGGTGAAGAGCAGCAGGGGACAATCTCATTACAGGGAGTGATAATTGAGGGTAGGCCTACTGCCCATGTCTAATGAGAGCGGAAGCTCACTTTTGCTTGGACTGGTTTGTTTATCCTCTCTTCCACTGAGGCCATGAGAACCAACAGAGGAAATGATGTGCTATGCAGGCTCTGCTCAGAGCTACACATTTTAAACCTTGCCCTCAAGAGGCTGAGCATTTTATTTAAAATGACTTCTTGTATTTAGTTTTGAATGAAGCCTTTGTCTATTAAAGTTATTTACACTGTTTTAGCATTTATTTTGTCAGTAAATGTAATTTTGTAATTATGGCTCTACATAAATGAGTAGTTGATTAATCAATTATCTTGAGTTGCGACAAATAGCTGATTACTTGATTGGCAAAAAATTATGATAATAATTTTTAAAACCTGAATCAGAACAGGAATTTCTCACAACTGCCTCGCATTTTATACACAAAACATTCACTGGGAAAATAATTGGCTGATTAATCAATAATGAAAACAGTCATTAGCTGCAAAAATTCCCTAAATGAGAAAGTTAATTGATTAAATATGAAATCTTGATATTCTTGTTTAAACTGTTTCAAATGATCAATTTTGCTGCTTTTTACATTATGGTACATTGATTATTTGGGGATTTTAAGCTGTTGGTCAGACAAAACATCGCATTTTATTACATCATCCTGGACTGTAGGAAATTGTGGCGGTTTTACGATGTCAGGTTATAATGACCCAACAGTTCATCTAAAAAATAATCAGCAAGATTGATCAATAATGAAAATAATTGTCAGCCTCGCTGCATTTCTTAACATGAAGCAGAATATCATTTCATCAACATTTGTATTTGGGAGTTCCTAGTCTGGCCAGTCACCTTGACAACATTGGCCCAATGACAGCACACACGCGAACTAGGCCAGCCAATCACAGACAGCCGACAGAGCTGCATGTCATTTCTGCCCCGCTTGCAACCTGCACCGTGTTTTGTTTGTCTGTCTGCGCACCAGCGATGAAATCTCGGGGTCTGCCGCTGCTGGGTCGCTACAAACGGCGGAAACCTTTCACGACTTCCCGCTCATGAGGACTCCGGTAACCGCAGAGGGGACGCACGGAGCAGGAGCCAAAGGGACTACCGCCGGGGCTCGAGATTCAGGTGCTGCTGGATGAGAGTCTGACTAGGCATTTTCTCCCCGGTGACAAGAGACAATCTCAGCGGCGCATCTTCTTAGATCCTCCTCCTCCCCTCCCTTCTCCCTCTCCTCTCCTCTCCTCTTCTGCTGCCCCTGCACGGCTGCAGCCCGCCGACCATGGCCCTGGTGACTCTCCAGCGCTCTCCCACCCCTAGTGCAGCATCCTCGGCCAGCACGACCAACAGCAGTGCGGGGGAGGTAAGTGGAAAAGCCGGGGCTCGGTCTTTGTATAGTCGGTATGAGGAAACGCCGAGAGAAATGCGCCTTCAGGAGCCCGTATCAATATAGTCCTGGGTGGTGTTTAATATCCTGCGGGTGTAGGGTTAACCTCACTTTCGCCACTGCTGTGCGTGTTATAAACTTGATATATTGTTGCATTGTTACCAGCAAAGACTTGTTTGTGACTACTGTGGCAGCAGGATTTGTAAACAAAATCCTGCAGCGGGGGAGGGAGGGAAGGAGGGAGAGGGGGGGGGGTCGCTGCTGCTGCTGCTGGGTTTAGCTGTCAGAACAAAGTGCTCATTTTGCTGCTGCACAAACATTTGCTGCGTTGCACTCAGGTGGTCCTCCCTCCTTGTTATTGGGCTTTTTATTGGCAGTGATGCAGCCTGAGTGTTGGGGGGGGGGGGGGGGGCGACTTTAAAGGGAGATTCCACCAATTTTCAGGATTGTGTGTGCCCCAGGACAGCTCGATCAGATGTTTGTGAACTTGCAGAAACACTTCATGAGTGATGAGATACCACTAGGCTCCCAGCCAAAACTCTTAATATTCGACGTCATTAGACTGTAAATGAGTAATAAGTTTTGAGCTCAAGGAAACTGCAGGTTCAGCTCCTGACAATAGAAATAACACTGCTTTTGTGAAGCAGAAGTTAGTCTGCAAAACTGGAATCTCACTGGCAAACAATGTCAACATTCAAATGTGGAGCAGTGCCACATTTTACATCCCAGTGAAATCATAACATCAGGGTATGTGCTCTAGTTTCTAGTTTTAGGAAAGTGGATTATGTGCTCATAAGTAGGCTGACTGCACCGAGGCACAAAAATAAGCAGTGACATTCTTCTTTTGATCATAAGTGGGTTTTTAATATCACTTTCTCCTCACTGTTCTGCCAAGAGTCACCCTGGCAGAGGCGGGAGGCGGAGGGAGTCAGGGGAGGTGTGGACGGGTGTGATGTTTGGATGTGTTTTCTGCTGAACTTGTGCTGTTTGAAGGTGTCCTAATGATTCAGCTGGCAGCTCTATGGGACGTTCATAACAGATGAGATCACAGCACTGACCTGGCAGGACCAGCAGATGGCGCAGGCACACTTTATTTCAGTTGGGCACTACTGTACCATTTTGCATCTTAAAGACCAAACAGCTGCCTTAATATGCACAGTCTCTGCTCACAGATCCAGCCAGCAAAAACAACTCGCCAGTTCTACAAATATTCATGAAAAGACTGGTTTTAAATACATGGGGAAAATGTAAAACCTTCTCTGACTCCTCATGAACATTACATGGTTCCAGTTTTCCTCAAACTGTATCAGTGGTTAAATTGTCTGCCTTGTTTTTGTCTTTCAGGATTTTGGAAGCGACGATGACCGGAAAAATAATCAGAGGTAAGATCTTTTGTGTATTTGAAGTTTTATCGAGACAAAGACGTCTAACTAATTTACAAGGCAACACAAACAGTTTCATAAAAATTGTGAAATGCATCTTTGTTCTGTCTTTGTGGTCAGTGGGCCCTCTGACCCCGGGTGAATCCACTCTGTAGTTGCAACATGGGGAAATCCCAACAAGTAGTGACGTCTTGAAATTGCAGAACTACATGGATGACTGAAAACAGCTGTGTTACATTTTAAGATGTCGATGTAAGAGTATAATCTTAACAAAACTGCTCACTACGCTTAGTGAGCAGTTCAGGCTGGAACATTTTTTGTTTATATTTTAGTCTGTTTATATTTTATTCCAGCTGGGGTTTGTGCCTTTTTCATTGAAAATCTGTATAAATTCCTGAAAATATTCATAATTCACAGATTTTAAAGTTTCTTTTAAAACATTTTCCATGTACTACCGACATAAAGATAGCACATGGAACTGTTTTTTTCAGCTTCTCTCTACATGATGTTTAAATGAAGTTATTGACCGACACCAAAGGGTACAGATGGCATCATGAAATACAGCCACTTTACAACAATGTCACCTATTTTCTAAGTTCTAACTTCATCTTATAGACTGCTGTTGATGTGTATTATTTGGTTGTGTTTCTGCCAAACAGCGCAGTTGATTCTACAGTGGATTTAATGGTTCTTTAATGGGAACAAGGGTTAACGGCTCATAGCTCTCTGAATATTCTTCTTAGAAATAGGGTTGATTTAACATTGCCACTGCATTGACCTTTTTGGTGCATTCGCGCTGCCTTGATGATTAAAAAGTATTTTGGCAAGTGATGAGCTGCTCGTCATGTCCTCTCCAGCATCAAGTCCATTTTGTCTAATGGCTTGTAGTTTCTCACTGTTGTTAAGGAGAAAGCTCCTGGAAGTGCTGCTGATTAATGTGACGGATTCTTTTAATGTTTCCTCGCCTCAGTTGCGTAACAGAGAGTACATGAACTGATGCTCCTGCTGGGTCACAAAGCTTTTCTTTAATCAACACGACGTCACAGACGTAGCCATGATTTGTGTCAGCGAAGCTCTGGCACAGACTCCGTCATTGTGCCCGCTGTGTGTGTGTGGGGGTCATTCACAGTTGAAAACATTCATGTCATGCTTTAGTCTCGCTCAATGAGTAACATGTTTCTGCGGCTCAATGATTCATCAGTGTCGAGTCTTAACTTAGGATTCTGCATGTCAAACTTGAGACTGACGCCAAGTAGCGTTTCCAACCGCCTCCCGTGCACTCACATGAATGACAATATTGTGGCAGAGGGAGAGCACGTGCTGCGAGGAGGAGACGGGGAGAGCGGAGACAGAGCAGCAGCAGCAGCAGCACAGACGAGGAAGGGTCGATGGACCGAAATGGGAAGAAAGCTGTGGTAGGAGGAGAGGAAGGACATGCCAAGAACAAGACCACGATGAGAGACGTTGAACCAAAATATGCTGCTCAGGGGAGGCTGCAGTCAGTGTGAGGGTTTAGAGGATGAATGGAAAGGACTTTTTGGAGTTCTTCGAAGTGGACTGTCAGCAGTAGAACAACCAGCAGGATGCACCTGGTCGTGAAACCTTCACATAAAGCCATGATAACCGTGCTGCCTCACTTTGTGGAGAAAGCTGCTCTGACTCGGAGGGAGATTTGTCGCATGTAAGTTTTCTCAGGGGCACAAACATAAAGACTTGATAGAAGATATTTAAGTAACTCAGTACTCAGTGGCAGTGTGAGATGTCTGCTATCAGTGGGTAATTTGATTTATCAGCATGAAATGTAACATTTTTAGGACAGAAGATGATTTTATAAACATGGTAGAGATCCTGGCAACAAATGGGAGAGGAGTTTGCTTTTCTGTCAAAGCATAATGTTCGAGCATTCAAGTCTTTTCTGAGTGGTGTCAGTTTGTTCAAGGGAAGTTATTTTTGCCGGTTTCATGTTGCATCAAGCTTTGTAGTTAATTTACCTCTTGTTTCCAAGTCATCAGTCCTCTGCATAAATTTGAAAAGAGACAATGATGCCACGTAGCAGAAGAGCCGAAAACAAAAGGCTTTGTGATGGTCCCACTCAGTCATACCAGGCTTTGTGTGTGTTGGTTGAGAGGGGAATGAGACTGTGGTTTAAACAAAGCTGCACCCTGTCCTGTGTGAGAGAAGAAGCTAAAGCTCTCCCTCCTGCTCGCTGCAGCCTTCAGAACAAAGTCATGACCCAGGAGTGCTGCATCACCAGCACAGCTGGACAGGGAGCAGGTTTTAAAGCCTGAGCAACATATGGAGAGCCACGGTGTAACGCTTGACTCATCAAAGGTCAGCAAAGCCGATCAAGTGGAGTCTGTTCATGATGCTGTAAAAACACAGGGCTGTAAAAGTCGCTGGATCAGGACTCTGATGACTTTCAGTCACTGATGAGGCTTCTGTCCTCTTCCTCGCTGAACCAATGAGAGACTACAGGCCACACCTGCCTGCTCACTATACATACAGTATCGTGACTGAGGTCATTTCTCAGTTTTGACGATTTGCAACTTTTCTTCATCTCATGTGACAGTAAACTAAATATCCTAAGGCTTTGGACTTTTAGTTTAACAAAACAACCAATGTAAAGATGTCTCTTAGTAAGAAAGTAATATTCAGATTAATTGCTTTGCAGCCTTACTATTCTGTAGTCTGTGGAGAGATATTTATCCCCAAACATGTTTTATTTAGCAGTTTACTTCACATACAGATAACAGTGATTCAGTTTAACATTTATAAAGCTGAAGAATGTCTTGTACAAGTATCTTCTTAAAATATAGGAACAGCTGTAACAAAGTAAACTCAGGAGATAAAAGTAAACAGGGAGACTAGATAATCTGGTTCTAGATTAGAGGTAATGACTTTAGAAATAATGTAAAATACATTAAAAAAAACAATGGGGCTTCTGATGCTTATAAAAGTGTTAGATATGGAAGAGACGCTTTTGTGTAGTTTTATTTTGAAATAGTGGAGTTTGGTTAGAATTGAGTTAATCAGTGTTGTTGGAGCTTGTGTCTTATGTGTTGAAGACTCTTCCTCTCATATGTCATGAGAAATACTGTATGGATGGAAATGACTTATTCCCTGTTTCAGTCTGAAACAAGAATAAGATGGGCTGAGGGATATGGAAGGGATCAGTGGTGTAAGGTATGTATAGATGAATAAAAGCATGGTATGTGTGTGATTGTCCAGATACAAGTGTTGAGTAGAAAAGGTGTTGTTCTGTCTATAACAGATCTTCTGGGATTGAGATTTCTTGCATTCTAATTGATTTTTTCTAATTGATCGTTTCCCAAAGTTTACTCTTAAGACATTCAGTTGCCCTCAATTTATTTTCCACTCTACTTTTTTTCAGCCTCAGTGAGAGCTTCTTCATGGTCAAAGGAGCCGCCCTCTTCCTCCAGCAGGGCGGCAGTGCACAAGGACCAAAGACCCCGACCCACCACAAACATGCAGGTAGGAACAAATACGCGACTACACAGAGACAAGAAGCTTTGTTTCTTGTTCTTTTTGCCCGTACTCTCGGCACAAATGAGCTCCAGACAAAAGGAAAATTGTACTTGCTGAGGTGGCTTTTCCCTCTGTGGGTTTGTCTGTGTTTATTCTGAACTGTTACCTAGTTGGGTCCGACCTGAAGTGACCTGCAGCTGAACACCAGGGACGCCCACAAATCTACATATAAGCTCTTTGTATTTTTTAAAAAGCTGCATTTGGTCTTGAAATATGAAAATAATGAATATATAAGATGATCAGAGAGAGAGAGAGAGAGGACTTGCAGATTTGTACTTTTCATCACTCTTTTCTTTCATCCTTGAAACTAGAACAATGCTGACGTCGTCATCCAGCTCTCGGTGATTGACGACGCCTGTATAGTCTAAATTAGTGCAGATATCTGTGTGTTTTTTATCTCTCTTCTGATCCAACATCTCCAACATTTCTAATTTATTGTTGCCAACAGATTTAGCCAACTGCACAATCACGCTGCCCCTGTTTGTCTGCACATCAAAGAGACATTAAAATCTGTCATAGTCATGCAGAATCTAAAAATAAATGAAATGTTCAGTACAGTCCATCAGTAAAAGCTCAGTTTTTCCTTGTTGAGTCTGAAGTCATTTGTGGACAAATGAAGTCAAAAGTCTGTGCATGACTCTGGTGTTACTAACTGTCACTCACTAGCTCAGTGAAGACAAATCTAAACCCTACAACCTGCCAGGTGGTGCTAAACCCTGTTATCTAACACCACCTGGCAGGTTGCGGAGTTTAGATTTGTCTTCATTGAGAGAAATCTGCAAACATTTTTCTTCTCCCACTGGAAAAGAAAACCAACAATGAATGCACAATAAAAGACAATGAATGATCAGTTTGTAGCTGACCTTTAGTTTAGTTTTCTTTTTTGTTAGAAAACTCAGAGGGAGTGTCTGTAGCAAGGCATGTTATTGAGTAGAGTGTGTGTTATTTACTCTGTATTACAGGTGCAATCTTAGTAGCATTTTTCAGATTATTAATGGAAGTTGCAGTTACTGTATTTTTCATTTAAGTTACAATGACAGAAAATCATTTTCTCTGTTATGGCCTCAGATATCCTGTCTAGATGTCCAGACTGTGATAATAACCTCAAGGTGGTTTAGCTGATTTAATAGGTCTAATCAATCAGAAAAAAGACTGTACTTATCTGTACCTCATTCAGTTTTATAATCAGTCTCAATGGTTCATTTTCAGGTGATTTACCTCAACACCTCCAGGTCATGTTTAAGGTCCTCCGGTCTGAAGATCGCATTAAACTGGTTTGTAGAATACTTACACTTTATTTCTCAAATTTTTCTCACCATTTTAGAAAAGAGTTGTTTACTGAGACACAGTGTGTTTGATTTCAGACTCAGGGATATATATCATGCAGTCACATATATTATCATACAATAATTGCATGACAGCAGCAGTAAACACTGGATATTTTTATTCCAAACACAGTCTCTTGCAGTGTCTCCTTTTGTTCCACAGGCTGTACGGTTAGAGAGCGGATGGTCGGACCGAGTGCGCTACATGGTGGTTATCTACACCAATGGCCATCAAGACACAGAAGAAAACATCGTCCTGGGAATGGACTTCACAGATAAAGACAGGTAATTAATCCCTCTGCAACTTGAGAGTTGGTACAATTTAATCTGATTGTTAGATTTGTTTAATTCTTTAATTTTTCTGACACCCCCCCCCCCAGTAAAAATTGCTCTATTGGGATGGTGCTGCCACTGTGGAGTGACACCAACATACATTTAGACGGAGATGGGTAAGTTTCATTTTGTTCTTTCATTAAAAATGTAATGATTAATGCTTGAGTCAGCCTGCAAAATGTAGGTTTATCTGTAAATGTCTGCTCAACTTCAGCCAGGTCTGAAGCTGCATCTTGGCACAAGTCAGACATGGATTTTGGTTGTTTTCTGCCTTTTAGGTTTTACTGCCTACCAGTGGCAGAGGAGTGAATTACATTCATTTTTCTCTCCCCATGTGAGAACAGTTCTTGCTGACCTGTTAACATTGTCTCTGCGTCTGTATGCCGGCAGAATGTTCCACTGGTTGGTGGCCTGAATAGTCCCATGAACGAGCCCCATCCAGTCTGTGTTTACATCCCCCCCCTCATCTCTCTTCATCTCCATCCAGACTCAAAACTGATCCTCCGTCTCCTCCTCCTCCTCCTTTTCTTCCTTACCAGAGGCTTCAGCGTGAACACAGCAGGGCGGTCACATGTCTTCAAGCCTGTTTCTGTCCAGGCCATGTGGTGAGGAAATTCTTCATGTTTATCTGGGATTACTATTGTGTGTTTTTATTGTGTGCACTCATATCAGGACTGAGGGTTATACATTGTCCCCACTGGATGAATGTTGTCTTGGGCTCTTATATATGTAATAGATCAAAGCAGTTTGTGGTAACAATTGGTACAATTTTTAATTAAGACTAGTCACAAATTTGGATCCTTTTTGTGCCTGTGTGCAGGGTGAAGGAACAGCATGCTAAACACTGAAATTAGCCTAGGTTAGCTCAATTATGGGATCAAGTAGCAGCTCCATTAGAAAGGTAGAAAAAGAACTGCTTGGACTTATTCCAAAATTGAAGCTTTGTACTTGTAAGCCTAGTGTCAACACTTTTCTTAACAAAACTACACACAAAACGTCACCAATTATTTGTTATTCCAACCATATCCATATAAAAATGCACATCTTGGTTTGGTTCTATTTAAAACAACTTTTGACTGTTTCATATAAATTTCCCACTATATTCCTGGTCCAATGTAGCTATATGGGCCACTGCACTGCTCACTACTGTCACCACTGTTTGTTCAAAGACTTCCTATTGCATCCACATGCCACCTGCTGGTCACTTTGCAGAATTACTAATAAACAAATCTGCCTCATTTTCTTCTCTGAGAACAGGTTTCTTTATTTGCTCTTCTCCTGTCACGTTACATCCATCTTGACACTGATGACTTTTGTCACCACAGGTCTGCCCTGCAAGTCCTCCACAAAGCATGCGAGGTGTCACGTCGGTTCAACTACTTCCCGGGGGGTATTGCTCTCACGTGGATGGCCTTCTATGAGAGCTGCATCACCTCAGAGCAAAGCTGCATCAATGAGTGGAACGCTATGACCGACCTGGAGACCACCCGGTCCGATTCACCCACCATGTTTGTCGACCGGTGAGACCCTCCAGGCTGCTTTTTGCAACAGAAGTTTTTAGTTGTGAGAAAACTGGAGCGGCAAGTGTAACATGACATGTAGGAAAACTGTGCTGGAAGAGGACTGAGACTTGTACTGAGACTTGTATTTTGAGAAACAGTATTGGTGTTACCTTTTCAAACAGACCAATTGCTCCTGAGTTCTAACATGCCTAGCTTGTGTATGTCCTTATTCATGGCAGTGCTGTAGACACCAGCTGTTGTCCTTTTGTAATCTGCCCTTTGTTTTCGGCTGTTATGCTGGTCTTCATTCAGACAGAAACCCTGATGTTTTGATTCATTATGTGCAGGCCAACTGAGCGAGAGAGAACAGAATGTCTCATTAAAGCTAAGCTACGCAACATCATGATGTTTCAAGACCTGGAGAACATCACATCAAAGGAGGTATGTGACAAATGAACACCTCAACAATGTGTGTATTTGGTCTAGAGTTTTCCATAACACTGTACTGCAGGAAAAAGATACATCTTGGCAAATGTGAATGTCTTTTATACAATGGTTGTGAAAGAATGGTTTTCACATTTCGGCACACCATCAAAATAATTTGCCATGCCACTGTGCACAGATAATAAGAAGCAAAACGAAACAAAAAGAAGTTCAAATCAAAAGTCTCTTACTTGTTGTGGGAAAAACACTGTGAAACCTTGTTAATAGATTTTTAAATATGTTTTATCCTCTTCTTCAGATTCGTAATGAGCTGGAGCAGCATATGAGCTGCAACCTCAAAGAGTACAAGGAGTTCATAGACAACGAGATGCTTTTGATCCTGGGTCAGATGGACAAGGCCACACTTATCTTTGACCACGTGTACTTGGTGAGAATTTTTACTTTATGCTACCTTGGCATGTCTTTACGTCATACTATTTAGTTTTTCTTCTCTTTTCTCGTCTGATGCTCAACTACTGCCACACTGTGGTTTATTGTTAAACTAGCTAAAGTAGCCTTTAATATTAAACTTATAAATATTAGTCTAATTGAAAGGTTTCCATGTCTTTACCTCTGTAGGGCTCTGAGTGGAACGCTTCAAACCTGGAAGAACTACGTGACTGTGGGTGAGCTGATAGACACATATCATATTTTCCTGATTTAATCCTAAATGGTATCTTCTTAAATAAATGCTATACATATATATTTTTCCTTGACAGTTGCTATTATCTGTACATAAAGCACCTTTATCTCCCCTGTTAGATTACCTTCAGGTGTGTCTGGATGACACATCCATTTGTTTTAGCTCTCAGTTTTTAAAGTCTTCGACTATGAAAATACAACACAAAAGGAGCTGAAGTCTTGGCACAGCTTTTAGTTCAACAAGCAAAATATACTTTATTTATGAGTATTTTGTCTTGAAAATTGAGATGTACAGCATGTCATAGTTAATGTTAGAAGTAGTGTGTTGGTTCACGTGCAGATGTTGAATTGAATGTTCTGCCACAGAAACAGAACTGAGTCCAGACACTGTATTGATAGTAGCCAGTAAATGTAATAAAGCAATATTTCAATCTTACATCTTAGGCTTTGGCAGGCAAAGAATAAAATTATATCAAGTTAATCTGTTGAAAACAAAGGCACTTTTCTACATGGCTCTCAGTCAGTAATTTAATCAGCTCAGCAGAGAATCTCCATGTGAATCAGATTCATTTCTATTCTGTGTATTGAGTAACAATTTAACTAATAGTCAGGAAAAGAAAAACTAATGCTTTGTTGTTGTGGTTGCAGAGTGGGTTACATCCTGAATGTTACCAGAGAGATCGACAACTTCTTCCCAGGGATGTTCTCTTATCACAACGTCCGTGTGTACGATGAGGATGCCACCGACCTGCTGGCGCACTGGAACGACACCTACAACTTTATTGTCAAAGCCAAGTGAGACCCTGCAAATCAAAAATAAACCAGTGAGGTGGTGCCTTTTAGGTGCATTTGACAGAACAGGCGAGGGGCTGTGATGCAAGATTTAAGAGAGAAAATATAGGCTGTTATCCAAGAAATGTTTGATCAGAGACTCTGCAACATGACCGTGCTCCCACACCACTGTGGTATTAATAGATGGTGTTTTTAGTCAACATTTTTAAATCATCACAGTCTGACCATCTCACATCATGTATCCTCTGCGAGTACTGGGGCCGTGATCACACAGGACATGTTTTTCTCCCGCCCATATGCAAGACATGGCCGTGAGTTGTTGCCAGTAACAGAGGAGAGAGCTGAAATGGTGCAGTC
Source organism: Lates calcarifer (assembly GCF_001640805.2). Classification (NCBI taxonomy): domain Eukaryota; kingdom Metazoa; phylum Chordata; class Actinopteri; family Centropomidae; genus Lates; species Lates calcarifer. The sequence continues at coordinate 10,371,682 of NC_066841.1, read as the reverse complement.
AGTCTGGTTGCTATGCAACTGTCTACCCATGCTAACCTGAAGTCAAAAAGGATGTTTGTAAAAATAAAAATGGAAGAGCACCACATCCAATGTTTCTAATAATCTCAACACAATCATCAGCTGATATTAAATGAGTTTCTTTCCTGTCCAATAGGAAGAACAATTCCAAGTGCCTGGTGCACTGTAAGATGGGGGTGAGCCGGTCTGCCTCTACAGTTATTGCCTATGCAATGAAAGAGTACAGCTGGTCTCTGGAGAAGGCCTACAACTTTGTTAAGCAGAAACGCAGCATAGCTCAGCCAAACGCTGGTTTCATGAGACAGCTGGCAGAGTATGAGGGGATCCTCGATGCTAGGTAAGAAGGTCTCCAATCACACAGCTGCTTTGTATAAAACTATTAGATATTACACACATGCTGCTGGCATTAAAAATTGTACAGCTGCTTTGTGAAGCTTTCTATGTGTTTCTCACCTTCACAGCAAACAGCGCCACAACAAGCTATGGAGGCCTGAGACTGATGAAGAGGGATCAGATGATTTGCAAGCCTCTGGCCACTGCGCTGGTGGGGAAGAGACACCAGTGCTCAGAGAGGAAGAAGCCTGGGGAGGCTGCGGGGCATCTCCCTGCAGAGGTATGGGTCTGGAGATGGAGCCCCTTGACTCTCTGAACTATAATTACTACTTCAGGCGTTTGTCAGACTCAGCACTAGACAGTGAGCCCTCCACCCCAGTGCGGGGCCCCCCTCTGCTGGGTATGGAGAGAGTCTTCATTGAGATTGAGGACGTGGAGAGGGACGCCCTGTTGGAGGACGAGGGTTTCCCTATGGCCCATTTAGCACTGCCCGGTGAGGGCACAGCAGCTCAGACGTGTGGACGTCTCGACCCCCTGGAGGACATGAGACTGAGACTCGAGTTCAGTACTTTGGAGGAAGAGGATGAGGAAGAGGCAAAGAAAGAGGAAGCGGAGATGGCGGCCTTGGCTCAAACGCCTGGAAATTCGGATGGGAAGAGGGCAGGGGAGGAGGCTGAGAGGACGGAGGAAAGCCGGTTGGGCCTAGCCAACCTGAACACCAACAACAGCAACCGCCTAGCTGCAAAACGCAGCTGCCCTGCAGCTTTTGACGTGAGTTGAGAAAATGTGGATTTTTACAGTGGTAAAGTCATGTTATGTGTTTATCTACATATTTTATGTTTTTCATGTCAAAAGCATATCTAATGTAACATTTTAGATACTCTGCATGCCACTGACCATATACTGTATCCTGTTCCAATTTTCCTCCATTTAGGACAGTGCTAGCACAGGAAACCCTTTAAAAGTGAAGCCCTCCTATCAGTCCTGTAAAGACTGCCTGCGTCTGCCACAAGGCCGGCGTTGTGACCGTCCAGCAGGAGGTCGTTCCCACCGCCTTAACCCCTCCCGCCATTGCACTGTCCCTTCCATATGCATAGATCCGCCCGGGACAAATTTTGCTTCAACTCCAATTCTGCAGTCCCTGCCTGCCCCTGCAGTTATCCCGCCTACTTTGGTCCAGCCCTGCACTCACCTTTACCGCTGTGCCACCTGCGCCCTAGGTGTCCCATCTTTCCCATCAGCCAACCGCCAGAAACTGGTCTCACCCATGAGCTGTGAGGACACGCCTCCTGACCGCAGCTCAGTGGAGACAGAGGACATGGATGAACCGCAGGGCGGGCACGTGGAAGTACAAATATCAAGGGAGGGTACGGGGGCCATCGACGTGACTACCACTGAAGGTTTGAAGTTACAACCTGGCGGTGCAGTGGAGCTCCAGCAGCAGGCTCTGGCCCAGCTGCAAATGCCAGGACTGGGGATAGAATTCGGTCTGGAACTGATGCGACAGAGGGCGGAGCGGCTTGAAAAGCTGCCAAGCTTGGCCATGGAGGGCCAGCTCCCAGTGGGGCCCCTGCCTTAAGGGAAGAGAATGAGGAGGAGGAGGCTCACCACTGCCTCCACCAGGCACACTATGATGGCTGTGGGCCTGTGGTGTTGTACCAGAAACGAAGCTCTGCTCTGATCATGTCCCGGCCTCAAGCTCCTATGTAACAAGCTGCAACAGCCCTCTGTGCATTCACAGAGTGTCCTGACATTGTCTGCTGGCATGAAGATCCAGATTAGGCTGGTTGTTTTTACCATATGCTAAAGGCTTGAATGCTTCTGGCTAAACTGGGACTGAAGAATTTCTTGTGTCCTTCACGTGTCCCTCAGATCTATTTTGAGGCCTGTCTGGTCTCTTCTGAACCTGCCCGCCCCACCCCACTTACAGGATCATCACACTCCCTCCCACAGCCCGGTGGAGATGAGCATTACGCTGCCATTTTACCCTCAACAGACAGGTTTGGTGTTTTCCCAGAACAGGAGACAGTGGAGGTTTATAAGATGTAATTGTTATCCCTTTCTGACTCCTGAGAGATCTGTAGTTTGACACTTTGACGTTGATGGAAAGAAAAATACCTGGAGTAACATGCTTCTGTCAGTGTACTGTATGTTTTTCAATCCAGCTCATCAACAGTATCAACAGGAGCTCAATGAATGTTTGCCATTGAGCCCCATTGATTGCATTCAGTATCACCTCATGTTACCACTGATAACTGAATCCTCATTTAACTTCACTTATACTTTCCCTGCTGCAGCTGCTTTTGCATCACAAGAGGGCATTTCATGTGAAAGCATAATCATCTTTTTAGAGAAAAAAAGGAAGTGAGCATATGTGAGCCTTTTTCTGCCTCTTTGAAAAGCGTCGTACCTCGGACCACAAGCATCTCAGACTGTTTTGGTCAAAGACTGTTTTGTCTCTGCTCAGTGGTTGGTTCATCCTGATCCGTTCCATTAAAGTTAATGTAATCATGTCCTTAAAGTGCTCAGTTTAGCCACGCATGACTGCAGTATTACGAAACATATCCTCAACGTGCTTCAGCAGAAAACATATTAAAGTCGTCTTTAATTTTCAGTGAGTTTTTAAATACTGAAAATTTAACAGATTGAAATTTGTCATTATTCAGTTTATGTGACAACAAAGGGCGTCGGTAAAGTGATTGAATTGAACTCCTTTTCTTATGCCTCAAAGAACGACTGAAGAAATACTTTTCTCTTGTTGAAAGATGTTACAACATTCAGGCATCATGAAACATTCATGAGCGTAAATATCATTCTTTGTCAGATAATTTCTGATGTAACCAAAGCCATATCATGTCTCCAGGTCCAGTTTATCATCTTTCTGATTATAGCCAACAAAGACGCTCAGCGCAATTTCCTTTGACCAGTTACACATACTTTTTTTTTTACCTTCTTACCCAGCCTGGATCTGGGTAGTCATTTATCTAAGAGGCTCCCATGGTTAACATGGCTCACCCACTTACCTTTTTGTTAATATTTTGAAAAACCTCAGACTACAAATATTTTCAAAAGCACACCAGTTATGTATAGACATAGCACTTAAACACAACTCCAGTACCCATTCACAGGAATATTTCAGATCTATAGCTACATCTAATAAGAATTCATTTAAAAACACTGAGGCAGAAATAGAGACAATAGAAAGAAGTAGTTTGATATTCTTTAAGTTACAGTCAATACCAGATGCTGCTGTAAATTTTGTTGATAATTTACTGCACTCCAGTTGTTATTATTTGGACTTTCAAATTACCAATTGAAATATTTGAATTTACAGTGTGAAAATTAGAATGAGTATTGATTAATTTATTCACAAGATTAGATTTCCTTTATTTTAAATACAGAAATGTAACCTATCAAGAAAACTGCAAAGCCCAGCTTAACAGGTTTTAGACATCTCAATTCTTCTCCTCCTGCAGTTGGTTAATTGAAGTTTTTCATTTGGTATTTAAACCTTTTCATTTTGTATGTGTTCAAATAGCTTGAGGCATATTTTTAAACTGTTGCGTTAAAATTGTGCCACCAATCCAAAGTTGCTGTGCCACAGGGTGTTACTCTGCAAGTTCCTCTGTTTGGTTGATGTTGTGTTCTTACCGTTTTTGGCACGCTGGGTGTGCTAGAATGATACTAAATGATGCCTGTTTGTTTGCAGGGAAAGCACATATAAGTGTTATTACTGTGTTTAAAGATCTGAGTGCTTCAGAAGAAATGAAAACTGTGCAAAGAATGAATGCAAATTATTTCATCATCTTTAATCATGGGATTATTCTCATTTTTGTAGATTTTGCTTTTCTTCTATTAGATCAGTAGAAACTTAGATAAACAACAATAATGCATCCTCTGTTCCTTCTCCTCCCTTAACTGGATCCCAGGGAGCTGCAGGTTTGCTCCACTAGTTAGATTTAAGTAATTTGGTTTTGCATTTAACTTGTTCTTTCCCTCATGTGGCCATTTGAGCATGATGTAACATAAGGCACTTACAGAAAGTTGTTGACAGTATCAGATACCACACACAGAATAATAGAAATAGAAAAAAAAAGTTGTAGTTATCATAAGGTAGTTTATGAATATTGCAGCTAAAAGAATTAAGTGATGTCAAAAAGTGGAGAGCTCACTGAGGGCTCTGAAAGACAGATTAAATGACTAGTTTGACATTTTGGGAAATTTGTTTATTTGCCCTCTTGTCAAAAGGTAGATGACAAGACTGATACCGCTGTCATGTGTGTATGGTAAATATTAAGTAACAGCTAGCTGCCAGTTAGCTTAGCCTAACACTGACTGGGGAAAAACCACTAGCCTGGTTCTGTCGGAAGATAAGAAAATCCCATGACCAGTATCTCTTTTGTTTAATTCTTACAAAAATAAAAGTGTAAAACAACATCTAGTTATTTTTACACTTTACAACTGTGAGCTAGAGTGGCGCTAACAGGCAGATTTTGTTTAACCTTTGGATAGACCTACGCTATATGTTTCTTTACTTCTAGACTATATGCTAAGCTAAACCACCACTGGCTATGATCATATTTACCACACAGACAAGAAAGTGATTTTGATCTTTTCTCTTGGCAAGAAAACAAATAAGCCTACCTCCCAAAATCTCAAACCGTTCCTTTGATACATTCTTAATATGACTCTAATTTCAGCCAGTTGTTGTCAGTATGTTATTGCTCTTGACAGGTGGGCCTGATGAGGGTGCTTGACATTTACGTGATGTTACCCGCACTACAACCTTCTGTTCACGTTCCCAGACCATAGCACTATGTTCGCTTCTTTGCTTCATGTGTTGAATTTGTTTTCGCATTTAAGTGCCTTAACCTCGGCCTTAGCTGTGTCATAAAGCATCACAGGCTTTGCAAAGTTTCTGTGAGTGTGTTGATGGTCTGGTTTCATTGTACATTATTTACCCTCACTCCCAATAATAACCATGCTCCTCGCAATGTATAACTTGGCACATAATATAATGTATGCAAACACACATAAGCTCATGCACAGCAGCCTCCTCTCCCTCGATACACACATACTTGATGGACTTCCATTTATTAATAGCCTATAATAATATTGTATTTGTTTGATATTGTTGTGGTACACTGTATTGGTTCAATAGCTGGCTGAAGAACCTTACTTGCTGGAATGAGAACTATCATTTACATTAAAACATTAGATAAGAAGGATTTAAGTCTCTGAAATTTACCAGTCTGTATATATTTTTCTCTACAATTTGCTATTGAAGTACATTAGCTTGCAGATGTGGTCAATATTAAGAAAAGCACTGATAATGCTACTGTGTATTGAGGAATACTTATAATTAAGTTCTCGTGTTTGCACCACAGAAAAAAAAAAGATTTCGGGCCATCTCTAATTTAGACAAATGTCTTCAGGCTCTATTAAAAATGGCAATGATTGTTTTTATTGCATTATTCCCAGGCAGCAGGCATCAAACTGACAATCCTACTTAAGGGCCAGAAGTTGAGGAACGACATTAAGACATGTTGTAACTTCAGTAGGGAGGGTGCAGGCATTTATAGAGTGTATTCGTAGAGCACAAGTCTGCCCCAAAGCATGTGAGTATGAGATGAGTTGAAAATACAGAACATGAAAAACCTACCTGGGAGTAAGATTTTGTTACGTTGATTGGTTTTTTGTTAACTTTTGTGTACTGTACTGTACATTGCCAATGTTCATGTGTAATGCACTTTTTTTTACATTTTGTTAAAATGATGTCCAGTCTAATGTTTATCATGGAAATAAACCATTTCCTCTGCATAATCCGTTTAAATTAAGTTATTTGGGAAGTGGTAACACTCAACACATAAAAATGATTGGTGTGTGACGAAACTAGAGTAGAGACACTTAAAGGGGAAAGAAATATATCATGAGAAAAGCCCTGTTCATCTGTGCTTACTTGAAAAGCTTCCGTCACTCTCTGGCTTTGACTTGCTCTTTTAGTTAAATGGACAGGGCAGAGAGTGATCTTATTGAATTAGTCAAATGAAGTCTGTGTGACATCATGGGGCAGGTGACGGCTGAAGAGGAAGATCTCCCAGAAAGACCAAAGTCTGACAGGATCACAGGCAGACAGGGCATCATCTTTAAGCACTGGCCTCAGTAAGTAAATATTTTTTCTAATGTACTACCCCTCAGGCTCTCAGATGATTTTATATCAGTGTAACTATACTGTTTATTAGTTTTCAAAACTGCAAATAGTTAATTTTTTTTGAAGGGAAGCATCAATAAGAATAGTCAGTATTGATTCTCATGGTAAATGTTACAACAGGTCAGGAGGAGAATTGAAATGCTTAAGGTCAATAAAAAGTTTTCCACATTGATAACAGAAGAATTTTCATGTAAAGGTGTGAAAAACTGGCATGCCAGTATTGTATATGGAATACTGTATACATCTGTAGTTAACTAAACATAACCATATTATTGGAGCCACAGAAATTGCTCATTCTGAGCTGCTATATTGCATAAATCCATCGTGCCACATGTATCTTTATCTCTGTATCTTTTATGACCCTTAGTCCTGCCATGCAGAATGCTGTGAAAATTTTACTGTCAAACTAGATATGTGTCTGAATATCATCCTGTTGTACTGACCATTTGAATTAGTGTTCTATTCTGTCAAATACTTAATGCTATAAAGGCCTGGTAGACTGTTTTGTTGGAAAAAACAAAGTCAATCCTAAGACCAGGCTAATAGTTACTGTACTCTAAGTCACAAGTCTCTTATAAACTGTGTGCTTAGTATTGGAAGCATGAGATACACAAGAATGGGAAATGGAAAGAGAGATAGAGTGAGAATGAGGAAGGGGGGTTTCACAAGCCAGTGTCACAGATGCCTCCCACTGCTGCCATTATAACACATCCATCCCAAAATAACACTTTAGATACACTAAAGCTGCAAGCGCATGTATCTGTCAAGCACTGGATTATACTGAGCCACATCATACCAGAAAACCAGAGCTGCAGTTAAACAACATCAGATGGTTAAAGGATGAATGCTCTATTACAAGTAAATAAACCAGGTGACCAGGTGAGCTTTTAAGCTATACGGTATATTCTAACCAGTTGGAAATCACTGGTCTAGAGAGCCATTATTTGTAGACAAAAATCAGCCAATAAGCTTCAAGTGGACTAGTTTTATTTACATGCCATATACAAGCATGTTTGTTAAATAGACAGGCTTGAAAAAAAAAAATGTCACTCAACGCCTCTCAGGCTTGAAGTAGCTTAAGCAGCAGAGCGCATGATTGCAGATGCAGGGTGAAGAGGTTCAGTCACCTCTCTTTCCTCACTCACCTATCAGCTCACAAAGTCAAAGAATATTTAAGATATATGGCAGTTTAGCATGTAACAGATACTTAAATCAACTGTTTTTTTAAAGTTTAACTTAAATGTATGTTTCTGCAAAACAACTTATTGTACTTAACTTATTGTAATTATTGTTTTTTTATTGTTGTGTATGCATCCTGTACATTTAGTTGTTTATTTGCAGTCTAAAAATACTCAGATTCCACATGCCACTTTAAAGCCTGTTGAGCTGTTTTCCTTTTGTAATAATCTCTCTTCCACCATCCATCATGTCGATGGTTAAACTCTCATCAAGCTCCAGACAAACAATTCAGTTCAGAAGTCAAAGCACTTGTGACTGGTATCACGTATTCCAGGTGACCTTTCTATAGACCCCGTAACCAAAACAATCATAAACATTCAGATAGTTTGAGGGGAGGAACGCACAGCACAAACACGCCTTGTCTCCAGACCAGTAATTGACTGTGCGTGATGTCTCACACTGTGCTGGCTGTTTGTACAAAATGACTTATTAAACTCAGAAATCATACTAAACATGGCTTTGATGTAATTAAAGACTTATTGGTACAGAGCACCACAATGATTTGAAATGATTTATAGTTCATGTATTTGGAAGCATTTACTAAATCACATTTTCTCTGGACGTTTTATTTGACCTTGGCACCTGGCAGCTGACCTCTTATCTCACTTGTCTTGTTTCTTTTTGGCCTCCTGACTCACTGGCAGCAGTCGGACCAACTTTAATTATAGCCACCAGTACATTCCTTTCCAACAGAATATGGGAGAGATAGGCAGAGAGGCCTTGGGAGGGCAAGCGTGAGCCGTACAGAAGAATATACAAAAATAGAGAAAGATTCATGATAGTCAAAGATAGACCGCAGTGTCTGTTGTGTGATTTCATTTCAATGGGATGGGGAGGCAAGCCATCGTCATCACGCCACTGTGGCTTGTTTATAAATCCGCTGCTGAGCCTTGACATTTGTCTCTCTCTTTTCCTAATGCTAAGACAGAACAACGACCATGGGCCAGAAGCTGGAAAAGCTGTCTGAGAAAGATGAAGAGTCACTTGGTAATTCAGATTGGTCTGATCAGACTGGAGAGACACAACAGACAGAGACGACAGAGCAAGATGAGAGCAGGGATCAGGATGATGGCAGTTTTGCGACCCCACAGAGTACTGGCGGGATTACCGGGATCAGCGTCAGTGGCCAGGCGACTGGGCACGCGGGGGAGCACACAGTCACTCCTGCACGTACAGACTCCCAAACTGGGCAGCCAATCAGGCCTCTAGGTCAGCAGGAGCACCCTCTCAACACCATGGGAGAGAGGGTGGGTGGAGACAGGGAGAGCCGAAGTGTCACTCGAACTGTAAAGGAGTCAAAAACTGTCCTGGGCCCTGAGGAGAGCAGACCAACTTCAAACAAAAAGCAAGGTTTTCAGAGGAAAGCTGTGGCCTTTTCTTGGACTACAGCTATGGAGGAGCAGGGAAATGGGAAGAAATCTGAAATTGACTGTAGCAAGTTAGGTCCTGACACTCAAACCAGGGGTCTAACAGCCTCATGTGATCCCACGAATGAGGAGGACTTTGTGGTACTAGAGAGGGATGAATCTTGGTTGTCTTCCGATGGAGAAAATAATGACGTCAGGATAAAAACAGAGAATCTGCAGTCATCTATTAAAAGAAAAGTTGAAGAGGACTCTTCCACTACCTACAGTAATGGTAATCTTCCACAACCTTCCACGAATACCCCTCAGGAAAGGGGGTATGAGAATAAAAGCAAGAGAACATCTGACAGAGTTTTAGTCAAGACTGAGACAGGGGAAGCATGTGCTAAGAGTTCACCCGCTGCCTGTTTTGAGAGTGAAATGGGTCAACATTTGGCTGAAGTGACAGGCAGCAGGTGTCCGCTAAAAGGAGTCAGTCATGTTGGAGCTGCCCACACTGAGACAACTGGGAGAGGAAAAGCCAAGGAGGAGCAAAATATGAATGACCATGGCAAGGGGCAAGTTTCTACTAATTCCTCATTCCTAACACAGGAAGAGGGGGGTTGGGAGAGAGCTGTCAGGTCAGACCAGAATCCTTGCTTCAGAGAATCACAAAATCAACATAAGGAAAGCCACAATTTGGGATTTATTGCACAAAAAACACAAGCTGACCAGTATCATCAGAACAGGTTTGCTGGTGCTGTCTCTAAGAGGGCTAAAGCAGGTACTCTTAGTTCATTCACCAAGACAGAGGATGGCCAAGCGATCGATAGAGCAGCAGACTCTCACCCACCAAAGGCCAAGCCCTCTAGCTCTGAAATAGCACGACTGCAAGACAGTCTCTCATTTTCATTGGAACAATGCGATTTGATCCCTTGTCTCCCTCTGCCAGGGAATGAAGGCAGTGATGGAAAGATACAGATAGCGAGCCTAAAGAGGGAGAGTGAGCTTGTTTGCTTCTCTGCCGTCATCACCCCTCCACCTTTAACTCATCTGTTGCCTGAGAAAGACACAACAATGGCAACACAACTTGATACAAATGCAGCCAGTTCACAGACGGTGCCAGGCACCTCACCCGCCTCTCGTGACTCTAAAGACGAGTCTGTGCCAAAAGAAAAGCCCAAAGTTAAAGGTCCACCTCCACCTGTCCCCAAAAAACCTAAAAACCCATTTATAAAGCTCAAAACTGCACAATTAATGTCTACTGACGTGCAAAGAAGAGGCAAAGATCATCTGCGATCTGAGGAGAAGGTGAAGAGAAGACACACTTTTCATTTTAACAAAGATCTTCCATGCAACGCTCCAATTAATCAGGACATGTGCTTGCTGTGGGATGAAAAAGGCACTTACGCTGTGCCAGCCAACATACGACGTCTGTCGGTTGACCTCGGCCCCTGGCAACACCTTTCACTCACACAAATGGATGATAAGTATGGAGATATGATTGACTATGACTACTGTGGGCGCGTGGCAAAACTGTCTCCAGATGAGGAGCCGCAAAACCTGGACATGTTGCAGAGGAGGGTATTCCTGGAGAGACAAGCCAGATATAAAAGCTCACCTCCTCCTGTTACGAAAAAGCCCCAAAATCCTTTTGCGTCCACAGAGAGTCTAGACATACCAGAGGTCACGTCGGGCAAAGAAATCCAAAGACCAAAACCTGCTTGTTCAGGAAAAAGAGAAATCTTCCCTGAGCTCCTGTCTGCGAGAGTCAGCACACAGGTCAGCAATGACAACCACGCTAACTATGGTTACCGTAAAGATGTGACTGATCACAGCACTTATAGGGATGCAGGAAGTGGCGGTGAGGTGGGTTCCTACAAGCCTGTGGCAGAAATTATCAAGGAAACAAATCAAATGCAGAGAGACCAGAGCCGGGTCAGATCCGAAGGGCCTAAAGCTCAGGTTCGAGTGGCAGAGCAGAGTCCAAGTGTGAAAGTGTCCCAAATGAAGAATGCCTTCGATGTCCCAAAGAAATCCAAAGAGAGACCACCAGAAGTTCAACCACCTCCAAAGAAAGGTAAGAACTTGGGACAGTCAAAGCTTGAACACATTAGTTCTGTCTTCTTTAGGAGATTGTGACCCTCTGAAACTGACTGACTTGCAGTTTTTGAAATAATAATAATAATAAATATATTGTGACCAACCCACAGAGAATTAAGCATGTGTCAAAGCATGTACTTAATTAAAAGCAGCTGATGTATCCATGCTCATTGAAAAAAGTCCAACAATATCTCTGCCAGTAAGGGAACAACAGGATCTCAGTTATGTAATATGTGACATCTAAACTTTTAAACCTAATTCTATCAAGAGTCTTGTTTTTCTTGTCTGGTTGGGAGAGTAATTTGATAAAAAACAAAGCAGGGTTTTCCCAGATAACTTTCTGAGAGACTAAACTATGACTTAGTAGCATTTACATGATTGTTGAGGACAAAAAGAGAAATCCATGTCATTCAATCACTCAGTAAACCAAGTTAATCCTCTCACAAGGGACCCTCCTCTTTTTAATTTTAGCCCCTGTTCACCTCAGATTTATCCCACACCCCAAACACATGCAGCTCAGGGTGAACTAGGGACTCAAATTCATCTAATGTAGGTGTAAATGTGAGTATTAATGTGTTTATCTACCTTAACAATCCCAGTGGCAGTCCTGGCAACTGCCCATGGTGTTTGCCCACCTCCTCTGGATAGAGTCCAAGCCCCTTGCCCTTATAGAAACAAGCAGGTAAAGAAATAAGCAATTGAATCCTCTTTCTTTCCTCTTTCTTCTACATCTCTCATCCATTCATTTAAGAGATTACTCAATAATTGCTCATGACTACTGAAATTGTGTAGCATCTACCTGCAGACCAACTCACAAAAAGGTTCCAACTCTAGAGTCTAAAACCTACGTTAAAAATTTGAGATCTTTATACATGTATCCACTCATTTTAGGCATCTACTTAAAATGAGTGAAACTGAGGAATAAACTTTAGCTGCTAGAGCCCTAACATTTAATCAGGGAAAGGGTGCAAACATGTTTTGAAACAACATAATTACTGAAAGGGCAAACAGAGGAAATGGTTTATAGCTGTGTTTCCTAAATATTTGTGATGTGTGGGTGAATCACAGACTGTGGGGAGCGGGGTTTCTTTATTGTGTTTGAGCAGGACAGGCTAGGGTGGGATGGGACAGAGGGGGAAGGGAGGGACCCTGAAACAAAAGATGCTGCTGGCTATGAAATCCACATTTTTGCATAGCTGAACAAAATTCTGATTAAGAATTCGAACCTGATTCAGTAGTTGTACTTCAAGAGACACGAGGTCGACTTGGGGAGAAACCCACTGTTCCTCCTGAAGTCCCATCCCCATTCACAGCCTTGGGAAATTAAATCTGACTTTTCGTTTGCGCATGTGCCGTAGCCGGTCGTCACCGTATCCTATTGAATTTAATAACGATGAGAATAGACGATTGCTAATCTTCCGCAGGTGAGGAGCGGACAGGAGATGCTCTATCCGTCAACTTGCATCCTGAAATAACAACTACATCTAAATCACTTACTCCGGGTCAAAAATTTGCAGGCAGGAGAGGCGGCTGGCCTTGTTTTTTTTTTTTTTTTTTTTTTGTGGAGACCAGGGATATTAGAGCAACGTCCTGCAGGATAAGGGCGCGCCTAAACTACCAGATTCATGTGTTGTGATTGATTACCCCCGTGCTAACGAAAATCTTGCATAGATTTAGGAGGTAAGAAACCTTAAAAGTCTCTTAGCACTGTGCATTTTCCATGTGATCGGTCGGTCGGGGTTGTGCAGCATCCATTTAGCTGGCTGGATGGGTTTGAGAATGGGAGCAGCCAAAAACCTCGGGTGGAAATATCTGCACTTGCGTCAGCTGGCGGCGGTCCACCGCAGCTAACAGTTAGCAGCTAGGCTAGGACGCTATCCTAGCTAAACTGAACTGTGGATGCCAAACACACTGGCAGGATAAGAGAGGGGAAATTAAACATTTTAGTCTGAGTGGGCAGCTCTGCAGGGCCGTAACAAAAAAGTCTGGTGACTGCTTATGTGATATTTTCAAGTAAATGTGAATAAAAACACTTCACTCTGTTTGCGGTGTTTCAGTGTGTCGGCGGCTGTTGAGACGGGACCAGCCCCGGCACAGCTGCTGAGCTGCCGGCCGGGGCAGTGCGGCGGAACACGGTCTACTTTGCCGTTATCGTCGCCTCCCTTTTACGTTATACTTTAATTTACATACAGTGTTTTTATGAATTTTAGCAGCTCAATCAAACCTTATGCTTTGTGGCGTTTGTAAGTGAGAGTCACATCTGGAGCGTACTCACCAAAATATAAATCAGCATACTCGGTCCACCCCCTTGTTTCGGTAACGGCAACGTTTTGTTAGCATGCATTGCTAACGTATCTCCCTCCAAAGCTTCCCAACAGCATCAACGACTTGTTTTGAAATTACTCACACAGCTGGTTTAAACATATCACAGCTGTGTCTCGTTATCACCTTGATTTTCTAGTTTGTAGCCACTTGTTTAAATGGGGAGGAGGGGACGCACCGAGCTTTGTGGTAACATCAGCTAACGTTAGCAAGCAACCATTGTCTAACGGTTACACCGTGCAGCTGCATCCTCAGTCCACAAGATCGGTCGGTGTATTCAGCACATGTATTTAAAAATGTAACATGCCAGCATTATGATAAGCTCAGGCAGAGGTGTAGGGATAGTGATGGATTATTTGGTGGTGTTGTGCACACCCATGTAGTCGCATTGTCCAGACAGAAATGAATAACAGACGGGGAAAGGGGGGGCAGACCCCTGCAGGGCTGCTGACTACATTTTATTAATATCAGAGAAGCCATCAAAGTCTCATTCAGCTTGCTCTCTTGGACCGTAATATCTTCGCATTAACTGCTGTGACAAGGCCTATCATTGAGTTCACTTCTATCAGCCAGGCCACCATCATGATGCTCTGGTCAGCGTAAACTGTAGTCCTACGCTGTCCAGGCATTATGCAGCCTTGTAAGAGCATGATCAGTGTTCACGGCTCTGTGGGACATTGCTTTATGAATCAAGGCCATACTAGGGGGAGTATTTGATTGATAAAAAGGATCATGTTCAGTAATCCACCATGAAACTGTTCATTTCTCTCTGTCTTAGATGATAAGATAGTTGTTGATGAAAGTATTTTAAGGCTACGTGTACAATACTTGAGGTTATATGGTTAGTGTCCATTATCTGTCTGCCTCAGACTTGTTATTTGGGATGAAAACACCATTTAGTTTTACTCTAGTCAACACATCCACTGTTATTGCTTCACAAGTTTCTTGTGTGGGTGTCTAGTGGTGTATAGTATAATATTGTGACTTTAAGCTAGTTTTACTGAATTGTGTGTTTTGACATATTGCATGTTAACATCATTATGATCATTAAAAATACAGAATAACTAAGCATATACAAAAAACTGACATCATGATTTAAAAACCTGACATTTGATATCAAAATCCAGTTACGTAGGTTTAAGCAAAAAACTTGGTCTGAGCAACCAAGCTGTTCTCCTCTGTAAAATATGTTCTGGTGTTGCTGAAAAAGAAGGAAAAATGCAAGTTTCTATATTAGATCCAGAGGGCAGTGATTCAGCTTTTCCATTCTCATAATCCACGATTGAGTGTGAAGAAGCAGGTGGTTTGGTGCGATGACAGACCTGAGGATAACTGCAGAAAAATCCTGCGGCATCCTGTATAACAGCACAGTATGTCGCCGGGGACCGGCAGCTTAATTGCCACCCTGAGACGCTATATTTTCCACATAATTACACAGCTAAGCATGTTGCTAAAATGATGAGAAATTCCTCAGGTATCAAAGACAGAGTTTTTGGAGTTATATAAAACAATGCTTCAAGACAAGTCAAGTTTCTGGAGAATTTCCACTCGGTTTGGTTTTCATGTTGTGGCTGCAGATCTAGCCAAGATGCCAACAGTGGAATCTGCTCTGGGAACATTTGTCTACACTTGATGAATGACTTGTCTTGAGGCAGAAATGGGAGTGAGGGTGCACACAGCCACAGTGTGGATCAACAACTGAAAGCATTTCCAGAATCTCAGAGCAGCAACAGGCCATCTGTTGTGTGCTCAGTTTAATAATATAACATCACTGATGACAGTTCTGAAAAAATATCTTATTTCCTGTGTCCTAATCAGTAAACCCCAAAATATACACTAGTGTATTGTCCAGCATAGCACTACACTACTGTGCTGCTTTGAAAAAACATTGCTCTAAGTCCCTCCCAATTTGTGGACATGCCACACATCATAGCATTGGCACCATTGTTGTTACCACTCAAACTTTTGTTTTCTGGTAGGTATCCAGGAAAGGCAGAGGATGCTTTTCTTAATGAATTCAACTTATCACAGATGCCACAGACGCATTTCAGGAATTAATGATGAGATGTCATAGAGAAGAAATAGGATAAAGGGTTAGACACTGTTAAGGCTATAGAGCTACCTCAGATTCACAATTCACTTTGGTTTGCCTGATTGTGATTTTTTTTTCTTGGCTCTGTAAGAGAAACTGCTTGGCTGTAGGTTTGGGTTTTGCAGTCAGTTGTAGAAGTGGAACTAACTTGATGAGGTGTCATGAAGTAGCCTAAATATTAATAACTACTAAAACTTTAAATTTAAATCTAATTAAAGTTAACTGAGCCTAACTCCAGTAGACATCCATACACTGTACACTGTTGAAATGAATAGAACAAGTCTGTCTGTTAGTTGACAACCTTTAGAGAATTAAAACTTTTTTCTCTCAGAAGTCTGGGATATTACACTAAGATACGGAAGTAAACACAGCCAGAGAAAAATGTTTTCCAGTAGGATTCTGCATGCACAGGAACAAACTCAGTCAAAGCTAACAAACATAATCTCAGATCAGACAGACTGCTGGCAGTAAGCCAGACGTACCCCTCAAGGTTTGCATGCTCAGCGGTGACAGAAGGATGCTCATTTTCAGATTTCATAACATCAGTTTCTGAGGAAAAATGTCCACTTTTGACAAAACAAAAATTCCTTTAACAAGAACATTTGTGGGCAAAACTCTCAGGAGCTCTGACCAACTGTACTCTTATTTATCTCTGTAGATATGTTGCGGCGAGTTGTGCGACAGAGCAAGTTCCGTCACGTCTTCGGTCAGGCCGTGAGGAACGACCAGTGCTACGATGACATCCGTGTCTCCAGGGTCACGTGGGACAGCTCCTTCTGTGCCGTCAACCCCAAGTTTGTTGCCATCATCATAGAGGCCAGCGGGGGAGGAGCCTTTCTTGTCCTTCCTCTACAAAAGGTGAGATACTCTGCTACTAAAAAAATATATAAAATTTAAACAGGAAAGGGGGGGTTACTGAAGATACAAATACAATGTCCCTCTTTGTTGTCTTATTACACTCAGTTCAGTGGACTTAAACAAGGATGGTTTAAAGCATCAAATCTTCAATTCTGGTCCTTGAGGGCTGGTGCTTTGCTGGTATTTACTTTGCTGTGGTGGATAATGAGCCACAACTGCTCTGTCTGTGGCTCAGGCAGAGTTTGTGTCATATTGAAGTTCACTTTTTCCAAATTCTAAATCCTGTTCACGTCAGTATCCAAGTGGTACTTGCCCCTCTGAATTTGCATTTTTCTGAAAGCTTCAGTACAGGATAGGCAACTTGGCAGGCAAAGCAGTTAACATCACTGCAACCCTAAATAGATGAGAGCAGCTATTGAACTAAGCTATGGCACTTACTGAATAAACATTCATGTTATCAAAACTTTTCATAGTTTACTACGCACAGCAGTCAGGACTTTTCTACTACGGACTCAGTGTGGTCCTTAGTAGAAAAATGGTATCAGTGCCCCTCTGCATACAACCAGCACTTAACACAGGATAAGTGTTATTTCACTGTGCAAATTACATTACTGTCTTATTAATATAGCATAGTCAGCGACCATCTTGAGTAGCCTAGTGATGCTAATCTTGGAAAGTTGTAACAGTGGGATTCTTTCATTAGTGTGAACACATTGTCAGCACAGCACATTGTATATAATTTTAGCCATAACAGTTATAGGATGAATTGTAATGAAATTTTCTACAGGTGTTGATGTTCCACAGACGATGAATCCTAGTAACTCCAGCAATCCCCTCACTTTTCCTCTAATGCCACCATGAGGTTGACTTTTGTGGTTTTGAGTGAAATGTTTGTATAAATTTTGCAGGGATTTTCATGGAATTCGTTGCACACACTCGTGTTCCCCACAGGATGAATTGTAATGATTTTGTTAGCATTTAGCTCAAAGCACTGTTTGGCCTGTTAAGTATATTCTCACAAAGTGGCAAGTGTGGCTGTGGAATTTTTATAATTATTCTGACGACATGCACACCAAAGTCAGAAATTCTGTAATCCTACACATGGTGGCTTTAAGTACAGGTCCTTGAGGAACAGAATTGGATATCGAGGGTGTAACGCATATCCAGAGGTTGTAGCCAGTTGTAGCTTTCAAAGCATGTGGTGAGTCAATTCCATAGGCCTGCTCATCAGTTTACTGCTGCTGTGACCCCGTCCTGCCGTTTCCTGAGGCTCATATCTGTAGCAAACCCCATAGATAATCAATGTTTAAGTCTGCCTGATAGTAAAGGCATCTGATTTGTATCCTGTTACAGTTGCCTCAGTGAGCACATGATACTCACAGAGGAGACGGCTGCTCATTATTTTAGGCCACTGGGTTAATTAATTTATATTCACTGTATAATGTCCTGCCTCTGGAGAAGCTGCTACAACAGGTAGAAATCACAGATGTCCGCCCTGCTGAGAAAGGTCACTGCAGTAAAAACTTGTTTATAGTGTGCTCACGTGAAAATTAAACTTAGTATCCAAGTATGAAGTCAGCTGTTAAGTGAAACTGCAACATGATTGTCATAGAAAAGCGAAGAATATTTGTGTAGTCACGCATGATTAAATAAAACTTATCTAGAGGACAGGATAGTTATGTCAGCCCTGTGTGTCAGTCATTTTCATATCTCTCTGACCAGGATCAGCTTCCTGAACTTTATTGCTCTACCTTAGGTCACACTCTTTAACCCCTTTGTTGTCCTCTGTCCCGTAGACCGGCCGCATAGACAAGGTCTACCCAACAGTATGTGGTCACACAGGCCCAGTGTTGGACATCGACTGGTGTCCTCACAATGACCTCGTTATTGCGAGCGGCTCAGAGGACTGCACAGTCATGGTAAGGACATGGTTCATCTTTAAAGCATCAATTATTTTGTAGCTTCTACTTTTCTTTATCTGCTTTATTTTATGTCTGATTTTAGGTTTGGCAGATCCCTGAGAACGGGCTGGAGAATCCCCTCTCAGACCCTGTGGTGGTGTTAGAGGGCCACTCTAAGAGGGTTGGCATTGTGTCTTGGCATCCCACCGCTCGCAATGTTCTCCTCAGTGCAGGTAACATTCAACTAGAGCCTCTGGTGCATACCCTCTGCCCTCAAACTGGTCTTCCATTTGTCCCCCTGTGCACAGCTGAACTCCAAATCTGACCAATTATCTCAGAGACTGCCTCCTGTCGCGTTGCCTTGTGTGATGTAAAGTGCCGAAAATAGACTTGGACGCAGAGGTGTGTGCAGTCAGGCTGTGCTGTTTGTGTCCATTTTAGGGTGCGACAACCAGATCATCATCTGGAATGTGGGCACGGGGGAGGCCATGATCAACCTGGAGGACATGCACCCCGATGTTATCTTTAGTGTCAGCTGGAGCCGCAACGGCAGCCTGCTCTGCACCGCCTGCAAGGACAAGAAGGTCCGTGTCATCGACCCCCGTAAGAAAAAGATTGTGACGGTAAGTGAAAACGCCGTGGGGATCTGGGGAGAGGATGCCTGACGTGTGGAATAGAAACACCTACAGTGTCTACAAACATGGCTGCCCAATCTGACAGGTGTTTTTGTCTCATTTATCAGGAGAAGGACAAAGCCCACGAGGGAGCTCGACCAATGAGAGCCATCTTTTTAGCAGACGGAAACATTTTCACCACCGGATTCAGCCGCATGAGCGAGCGCCAGCTAGCCCTGTGGAAAAGTGTACGTCAGTGTAGAGTCTCATTCAATCCTTCACGCTCTGACACATCACAGAAACACTGCTATCTACATGACACATGGAACTTTTAATGTGATGTAGAACTTTTATAGAGCCTTGCTCTGAACAGCTTCCTGACAATGATATAGGTCAATGTGTTGACCTCATCAGTCGCTCCTGTGGTGAACATGCTCTCTCTCTCTTTGCTTCTTTCTCTCAACTATATGTGTCTGTAACATCTCAGCTCCAGCAGGGGGCAGTGAATACAAAGAGAAAAGAGAGAAACCAGTGAGGAGTAATTTTAAATATGAGATTTATTCCTGTTGATTGTTCTCTATATGCGAGAGTTTGGCATGCACTGAACACAGGGGCAACTCATACAGACAATCAGCAATAATTGGATTTTAATCATTAATCTGTACTGTGAAACTGTACTGAAATGCTGAATTTTGTGTTACCAGGACAACATGGATGAGCCAATATGTGTTCAAGAGATGGACACCAGTAATGGAGTTCTGCTGCCATTCTACGACCCTGACACCAATGTAGTCTACCTGTGTGGAAAGGTGAGATTCCTTATAATACAGATATTTCTGTTTTGTTTCCCAGTTGTAATACTTAGATTCACAAACTGACTTTTAGTTGTGACTGTGTGTCCTCAGGGTGACAGCAGCATCCGGTACTTTGAGATCACAGATGAGGCACCGTTTGTTCACTACCTCAACACCTTTTCCACCAAGGAGCCCCAGAGGGGCATGGGATACATGCCCAAAAGAGGCCTGGATGTCAACAAGTGTGAAATTGCAAGGTAACACAGCAATTCAGCTGACATGTTAGGATCATTATTTTTTTGGTTATTACCAAATTTATCTGAAAAATATGCATGTTTCTGTTTTATTACATAGTTCTTCAGCCTGGCAATAAATATTCATATTTTAAAATCTGGAATCAGTTTTGCTTCAAAAAATTTAAAAAGCAATTAGTTTTTTTTTTCAAAATTGTTGCAGATAATTTTTCTGTCTTAATCACCTAATGACCACAGTTTAGTGTAAACACGTTCCTTTTACCACAATATGAAGAGAAACATATAGAGAAAATCACTGATTATGTGAGGGTCTGTCTAAGTAGCTAAACTACAAAGTTAATTAAATCTAGCTTTATTTTCATTTTTTTATTTTATTACTAATGTGTATTAATCTGAATGTATTACTTTATTTAAAACATATTTTTATATAACTTACTATTCTTGCTGTTGTCTCTGTAGGTTTTACAAATTACATGAGAGAAAATGTGAACCAATCATCATGACAGTCCCACGTAAGGTAAGTCTGTTTAAGTCAAGTAATAAATATGCTGTTCCTTCACTGCTGCTTTATACAGGTAATTTTCCTCCATCCATATCTGTCAGTGTTCTACCCAGTCCTCCTTTCTTCATTTCCCATGTCCTCTCTGCTCTCTCCACCTGCCCAGTCGGATCTGTTCCAGGACGACCTGTACCCGGACACAGCCGGCCCTGACCCCGCCCTGGAGGCAGAGGAGTGGTTTGCCGGCAAGAACGGAGGCCCCATCCTCATCTCACTCAAAGACGGCTACGTCTCCACGAAGAACCGGGATCTGAAAGTGGTCAAGACGAACGTCCTGGAGACCAAGCCGGCCACAAAAGCAGAGCACAGCATCTCGACTGTCCAGAAGCACGCTTCTCCACAGCCCTCAGTAGTAAGTGTTGAACGATGAGACCACATTTGCAGAACTGTATGAACATGTCATATACCCCAGTGTTTTTTCTCAAAACTATTTTTCCTTCAACTGATTCAACTTTCAACTGTTTATTCCTACTTTTTTATTAGTATAACTAGGTTCTTAAAAATAGATTATGATTACTGTTTTCTCTCTGAGTTCAAAGTAGCACTTGTCTAACTTGCACACACAGTATTTTTTGCTGACATTTGTACTCCCTCATCCACAGTAATTATTATGGTTGGAACAATTGACAGAAGTTATGGATCAGCACATACTTTGGTATTTGGGTCACAATTCAGTGGAGCAGCAAAGGAAAATGTTAACAGCTACAGGGCTTCATTTCCTGTGCAGTCCCTGCTTATTTGACCAGGATTAACAGCAAAATTAGTTTTAAAGTAGATACGGTAAATAGCTATTGCCCACAAAATCTGCTGTAAGCAGCTCTAGAAATCTTTACCAGCCTCTGAAGCGCTTAATGAGAAGTGCAAAGTATTTTGTCAAGCTAACCGTCTTTCCATTTTTGCCCAGAAAATGGAAGACAAACTGGAAGAGGTACTCCGAGAGTTCAAGTCACTCAGGGACCGCGTCATCCTTCAAGACCGTCGAATCGCCAGACTGGAAGAGCAGGTTGCCAAGGTCGCCATGTAAGAAGCAGGCCCCACTCCCACCCCCACCCCACTTCCCAGGACCATCGGTTGTTCTGGAGAGAATCGAACAGACGGGCAGGCGGGGGGTGGTCAGCCACGGCCAAATTTTCAAGATTCGGCTTCATCCGGCTTGGCGTCGTCTCCATGGTGAGTCCAAGCCTACATTCCAAGATGAACTTTTTTTTTTCCCTCATCAAGCCTCCCAGGTTTCACACTTCGCCCTGACACACACTGAGAAAAGGAAAAACTCTTGCAGCTCATGTACACATTTGAAGAAGAGACATTTTGTTGAAGGAAAAGTCTTAACTCTTTTTTTGTTTGTTTGTTTTTTGTTTTTTTTGTTTTCAAATCGTGGTAAAACATTCTTATGTGAAGTTTGTACTCAAAAACTGTATGTAGCATCACTATTTCCATTGTTCTTTTTTTGTGTTGCCAAATATGAATCGTGTGCGGTTTCATGCACTGCTTTTACATTTATTTTCTCTCCTGTTGTACATTCCAGTCACAACCTGGTAGAATGAGTTAGTTGAGCTGGATTTCTCTTTTTTTTAAACAATAGCTGTCGAACTTCTTTCCTCCCACCAGTTTGCTCATTGCTAACCATCAGATTTATGAATGTGGAAGAATTCCTTCTAAAACATTTTGTTCCTGTTCTTCTGGGATTGAAATTTAACATCGGGTTTTAATGGGAAGGGGTTGGGGGTGGGCGGGAGGGCGGGTTGCATCTCTCTGGTGTAAATGTTGTGCAAATGTAGTGGTGCCTCTTGTCACTGTTAAGGGTCAAACTTAAAAGTCACCCTCTCCAGTGCGTATTTGGTGTTGGGAAGGGACCACTCACCCAGCTTGTGTTTCACTGAACCCCTGACAAACAGTTCTGTGCACATAATAAAGATTTTACACATGAAAATCTGTTGTTTTACCTTTCTATTTTTTACATTTCTTCTTGTCTTAGTGGAACCTTTCAGGCTGGTAAAGTGTGGTATTCCTACTGTTATGGATCTGGCTACTTCTTCTACTGAGGCACTGTGTGGTACGATTGTTGTGGATGGAAGGAGAAGAAGGTGGGTGTTCGTTGCACTTCAGATTTCATAAAAGACAGCACTCAATCTAGGGCTGCAGCAAACAGTTATTGTTATTACTGATTAATCGACCCACCGAAACTTCAAAATCAGATGAATCTGTGGAATTTTTGCTTCCAAGATAACTTTTAAAAAGTATCAACTATCAACTAAAGCTCTAACTCAACCTCAGCCCCACCAAAACCTTTAACCTCCCCAGTTAGCTGTTACTTTTCTTGCCTGATGGTGGTGCTAAGGCAGCAGGCCATGAGGTCATAAACATGAATGTGATTTCCCCACCATTTGCAAATTCTCATAATTTACATGTGGCAGCATGAACATGTGCACTAGACCTAAACTGGCCTCATTCAGCACTGAAGTCATTGCTACTCTTATAGCTTGAGTAACTAATTCACTTCCACATTTCCTGGAATACCTTCTGTTAACACTGAAAGAGAAGTTGTCTGAACTTTAGTGTTGGTTTTATATGTAGCTGGGGAGAGTGACAGCAACATATGAAGAGCAAGGCAGTGAGTCTGTCATTACATGTGCTGTAATGTGACACAGTGCATATGTGGTTTAATACTGTGTTTCCAGCTGATAGCTACATCACGCTACTGAGCAATGAAAATCAACCATCTGAGTTATGGTCATCAGTTTTATGTTGGTATGATTTTTGTGCCTACAAGATTTTATTACAGTAACACTAGACTACAATCAAAAATCAAATATAGCTGGGTTGTACGCCTGAGCAACCCTGGGTAGACGCATTTTAGGAAACCTGATAGAACATGTGAAATGTCTTATTAGTATGAATGCTGGTAGTATTCACACTAAAGTTTTTCAATTTATTATCATCATTATTTTTCTTTCTTTCTTTTCTCTAATACAGCAGTCCTGGCAGTCCTGCAATACGTCCTCCCTTCATGAAGGTTATAATGTTCAGTTTGTGCTGTTCTAGTCTCCAAAATGACCTGATTCAACTGTATGATCATTTTGGAGGCTGCAGACTGATGCTCTTGAACTGTATTGCATTAAACAGAGAGGTATTTCTGTTATTTAGCCTGCCCTCACTGTTGTAATGATATATAATGATCATACACCTCTCTAAAACATTATAACCCTCACAAAGGAGGATTTATTGCAGAACTGTTGTATTACCTTTAATAAGACGTACCTAATAAACTGCCACCTGAGTGTAGACAGAACAAAGCAGCAACACCTGCGTCAAAGTCATTCTTAGAGACTTTTTTTCAAAGCATGGCAACGTTCAAAACACTGAAAACAAAGTATCTTCGTGTCCCTTAAAACTCAATAGTGTTTTTTCATAACCACATCTCAGCATGACTCACCAATACAGGAAGTGACAGTTATGATTTCCAGACTAGATCATTTCTATTTCCTCACAGGGTCCGAACTTTAGTTGTTTTGACTGTTGTTGCATAGCACTGTCCCATTCCATGTTGACCTCCTATAGATGATCTTCTATCACTGTGGGTGACTATCAGTGGGTGACTTAAGGCTTTTTCTCCACATGACATATAGCTTTAAATCTTAGACAGAAGTCTGATCAAAGGTTGACATGCAAAAAAACATCTGAGCAGTTTACAGAACTGAGCACTTCCTGCTGCTTTCATCAGAACAACAGGACATTCAGAGGAAACATGCTCTGCACAGCAGCACCTGAACACTGCTGAACCTCTCCATCTGCCAGGTAAGACGCTTAATCTGCCGATGAACTGATATACAATATTAAAATATGGAAACTAAGTTGATGTAGTACTCGTGGTGTTCACTTCCTCACTGATGCAACCTAAAGCTGTGAGTTTCAAAGGGAAGTGTCAGTCTATATCTGACTATCTGAAAATGTTATATAGCGCTGTATTTTTTTGTGTGAACATTTCCTGTTTCTTCTATCAAGCAGTGCCACAATCAGAATGCCAGCACTCCAAGGATGTTCTTCCACAGAGACTGAAATGAACTGAAGTTGAACTTTTGTCAGTTTTTGTCCTCACATCCATCTCTGTGCTTCTCCAGCAGCAAGGTAAGACACTAACACGGGTCTCCGCGGACACTTTTAAAATCTTTGTTCTGGTTGACTGTTTCTGGTTTTTGTGGTCGACTGTTTCCTTTTGGATAAAGTTACATTTCAAAAAAATCCCCTGTAAAAATGTTCTGTTCTGTTAACAAAGGAAATAGATTTATCTAGGTTGTTTTCTTCCTTCCTTAAACCCTTGTTGTATCCTTAACATTGACAACATTTCAAAAGTAGTATCACTAGTAGTATTTTGAATCTTTTGCTGCAGTTGAAACTTTTTTAGATTGAAAAAAAAAAAACATTTAAACTGAGTTTTTTTCCCCTTTTTAAGGCAGTTTCAGTTTTACTCTACAAATGCAGTAGTTCTGTATATTTTTCTGTGAAATCGTAACAATGGGTGTGGTGCAAGACTCATGACTGTTTCATCATAAGATGTCACTAGCAGACACATGACACACACTGATTTTTCCCCCATGTGTGTGTCGTTACGAGTACTTCTACAACTGTTTACTGGTGTTCTTACACAGCCTCATGCGTTGGACCCTGTAAACTTAAATCTTTTCTGTCATTTCAGATCTGTTATTCAACAATGATGCTCCTCAGTGTGAAGGTGTATGTGACTCTGCTATGGGGGATATCTGTTTTGTTTTCTATGGAGACCAAGAGCTCGTCCATCCCTGAAACCAGCAGCAGCAGCAACAACTCAACAGCTGAATCAAACAAGGCAAACAGGCCTCTCACCACTGCACAAGTACCTCAGAATGTAACAGAGACCTGGGATCCGACTCACAAATCTGCAGAAGTTACTGCAGCAACAGAGACCAATGTGTCACCCACAATGGAAACAGACGAGGCAGCTGTGAGAGGCAGCACAGATGATTTGGTTGTTGTGACTATCATAGCAACAGCTACAAGCAGCCCGGGTCCCCAGTTGCTTAGCCTCTCCTCAGCAGTGACCACAGCTGCAGCTGATGCACAACCTTCACATGATACAACGATCTCAGAAACAGCTAAACCTACACAGGATGAGGTACTGCAGCAATCACCAACCACGTCTGCTAATGTGACAAATTCTACAACAACTCCTGAAGTACCTTCAGCAATAGTGACCGTGTTTTCGTCGCTGCCGCCATCCACCACTAACCCCGATCTAACATCCATGTTATCTTCCAGCACCACCTCTGATAGTTCCACTCAGGCTCCACACTCCATCAGCAGCCCCTCAGCTTCTACTGCGACCTCAATGACAGCGAACCCTACCTCTGAGGTGGTACCTGCGTTTGACCTCACTTCTTCACCTGTCACAGTAACTGAGACATCCACCAAAAGTGGTGGGCTTTCACCCACGTCTCAGCCCATTTCTAATACAAGCACCCACGTCTCCACATCACAGTCCCCTGACACAATGGGGTCAAGCTTTACCATGAGGTCCTCCAACACCACAGCCTGGAATGACTCCTCTATCTCCACTTCTTCTGCCAACTCTACCAGTCCAGCAGGAATCTTGATCCCTCGTGATGCCAAGACGTCGCCAGTTCCGTCGACCAGATCAACCCTGGCGACTGCGTCGAGGCCTTGCGAAGCCTCAAAGGGCTCACCCAGCACTGAGGTCCTACCCTGCAATACCCGGAGCGTGGCAAACCGCTGCCTCATCGCCATTGCCTTGTTGGCCGGGTTGGCCACCATCTTCATGGTCTCTACCATCATCCTGTGCGCCAAGCTGTCGGCGAGGAAGTACAGGGTCAAGAAACCGCAGCAGGCCACCGAGATGATGTGCATCTCTGCCCTGCTGCCCGAGAGGACTTACACCTACACGAGGCAACACAACCCGATCACCAACGGAGTCCTGGTGTTCCCGAGTGGGGGAGACAGTGATGAGGAAGGGGGAGATAACCTCACCCTCAGCAGCTTCCTTCCAGAAAATGAACGTAACGTTTAGATGGATTTACCACGACTGATGTGACTTTATCAGCCCCCAGATTGGACTGATGTGGCTGATGCCAGTGATGTGGAAACAGTTGCTGTTTTAGTAAAACAATGTTTCCTCTTTGAAGTTGGTGGTTCAACTTCATTGTACACCCTACTCCTCTGCAGGAAGAGACAGAGAAACCACAACTACACAAATGCACGAAGAAGAAGAAGGAAAAAAAACAGCACTGTTTCACATTAATGCACCATTAATCATATCTGGTATTTGGTGAAGTTGGGTCATCAAACATGTATTTTAAGCAAGAATTAACATGTTTTTCTCCATAATTTTACACTTGCCAACCACTGGAGACTTTAAGCCAGGAAGAGGAGCATGATCAAAGATTTTTTTTTCAAACATCCTGCGCTGAGCCCTGCTGGTATTTCACTTAGCGACGAGATACAGGAAGGCTTGTTTTGTCAAGAGGTTACTGTTCTTCACAGACACTGTTCAGTTTACAGGTGCTGTTCTAGCAGCTCTGAAGTTTAATTGTACAAATGGAGTATTTTGATCAATGATAAACTTTATATTACTCTGCTTATGTAGGTGTTAGTGTAGAGATGCAGTATCTGTATTGGTATAATTTATTAAAGAGTGTCTTATTAAATGTTTTGATGTTTTTTAAGGCTCTCTTATAATTTTTCACAACTTTCCTGGGAAGAACCATGCAATAGAGACAAAGATCGGAGATTTGTAGTCTAGGTTATTATTTGGGAGTTTACCAGTTGTATACATTCTGTATTTTACCTAGGATTAATCCCAAATTACATAATTCTTTCCAGCAGCCTTACCAGGAAATTATTAGACAATAATTAGACTTCACACATCCACACAATCATTTAGAATAAGATCATTTTCTGGGTAATTTAGATACACTTTGTGCTGAAAATGTCCAAAATACATACAAGATATGGTAAGTTGCAGTTTTTATTTCATGCCCCTCCCCTGTGTCTCTGAGCGTACTGTGAACTTAGTCACTTCCCTTATTTATGAAAGGCTTAATAAAAGCCTTTTCTTCTGCCCTGGACCCGATTTCATATTCACTTCCCTTCCTGCGAAAAGAAAACAGAGCCCTGAATGCTTATTAGGCCTATGAAGCCATGTTGTTTTTCCTTCTTCTTCTTCTTTTTTTTTTTTGTACGTTTAGCAATGTGCAGCTGAAACAGACACTGATGACTATCGACAGAGCCGAGACCAATGTAAACCTGGAGGATGCTGGACCTCATCTCCTGCTCCTGATGACCATATAAAGTTAGACTTGTCTCTGCTGATCACAAACACAGCGGACTTGCCAAAAATGCATTCACAAACGCGCGCTTGCAGGCTCACTCATACGTCGTCACACCACCAGCTCCCTTAAGTGGTCACACACACACACACACATGCACCGTGTGAGCTTAATTGCTTGTCTCTGGAGGGGGAAAGAAACACCACATTGTTTCTAACAGCCTTCAGTGTGTGCACCTCTCCTTCCCCCTTCTCCTGCCTGTTACTGGTGTTTTGTCCACACAGGAAACATTAACCTTTTCCTGCATTAGCCAGTCACTCACACAGGCTGCTCTCTGACTCTTTTTTTACCTCCAGAGGTCAGCTGTTAGTCATCAGTGTCAGAGGCGGAGGGGGTGAAGGGAAGGCCGAGCTGTCAATCACAGGCTACTTCTGAGGGAACCCTGGAGGAATACTGTAGATAAGATTGCAGATCGTGATGTTTTGGGGTTTGTTTTTATAGCCGCAAAGTATTTATTTTTTGTTGTCTTGGTCTGGCAAATCAAGTTAGCCACACAGGAGAGTGCAGGAGAGGACCCTGCCCCCACTGCACATTATAAACTCCTACCTAACCAGAACAATCTGTGTGCAGGCCGGAGAGCCCAGACACTCTCAGGGAAACTGAAGAGGTGGGGGGGAGGAAAACAGCAGAGAAGCAAAAGGAGGGATTTGTCCTCATGGTTAATGACATTTTTTTTTTTTTTTTGCACTATCCAGACAAACCTCCAGCCTGAAATCTGAAACTGCAGAAGTGGCGTGGCTCAAAGAGCACTCGCTACTCTTTGCTGTGCGTTCTCTGTTTCTCAGTTCACTTTTTCCAGACTGGTTTCACTCATCCTCCAACAGAGGTGATTCAAACTGAGACACTTCTCCTGCTACAGTGGATGGTGAGTAAAATGTTTTGTCCTTTCATACAGTTTTGCCTCTAAAGTAAGTTTTTTCCATTGAATGTTGCACACTGAGGCAGAATTGGGATTTCTTGACATCCTATTAGCCCACGTGACAATTCAACGTTTTAGATGTTAAAATGGGCAAAAGACAGAATCTAGGTCATTCTTCCTCCATGTGTATATCTGTGTGCATATGGCCGCGTGATGTGCATCCTGTATGTTTATGTGTCTGACTACACAGACGTGTGGTTGCGTATACTCAGTCTGGGGTTAGAAGGTGATTTTTAAAAAAAAGAACTCCCAGCCCTCCTTCTCCAG
This sequence comes from Lates calcarifer, assembly GCF_001640805.2. Lineage (NCBI taxonomy): Eukaryota > Metazoa > Chordata > Actinopteri > Centropomidae > Lates > Lates calcarifer. The sequence continues at coordinate 10,342,479 of NC_066841.1, read as the reverse complement.
ATGAGCGCTGTGTTTCATGTGGCCCAGCTTGCACACAGATGCAGCTGAATAAGGATAAAAGTGTGGGAGCTGCTGCCAGTTGACTCACAGACTGAGCAGAGAGCTGACTGCGATCCAGACAAATAACTGCAGTAGACTAAAGCTGGTGTTCAGTGTTTAAAGGGTTGGTTCACCCAGGTTTGATAGCTCTGGTTTTAGTTTGTGCTCTCCCTTTCCACTTTTAACTCTGTGCTCTGGGTGTCTGCTACCGTACAGCATGTGTGTTTAATAGACTCATCTCATCTGAATGAGTGGGAAGTTCAGGCCGAGCTGGAGCCAGTGTGTATGACTTTGTGGTGAATTAGCAAAGACTGATGACTGATTTAGTCATTGTTTTGGCACAGACAAGTTATGTCAGTTTCATAGTGCACATAAAGGTTACATTTAATGTGCAGAAACTCATTGATGTGTTGAAATTACAATATTGGCAGTACAGATTACATGGATCCTTGCTTCCCTATATAATTATGCACTTGGTTTTGCCTCTCATGCATTACAATAATATTCAAGTTACAGAGCTAAACACTGGATTTTGTGTGTGGTTTTGTGCATTTAACAACACTTGCTGTTCTGAAGGTATTTCCAGAATCCACAGAGGCTCATCTGACCATGTGGATGAAAAAATATTCAGTGTGCTGCCCAAAAACAACTACTTTTATTGCTCTTTTTCAATATTAAATATAGAAAATCCAATGAAACACAGATCTAGACAAATATAACTAACAATAAAATCTATTCATAGTTTTGTTTCACCAACAAATTGAGCATAGACATGTCATTCCCAGCTACCATCTTTGTCTGGATTAAGAGGCAGTGGCACGAACTGAAGGATGGGTGAAAGATGTTTTCAGAAAAACAGATGTTTAGTTCTGTGCATGTAATGGAAATACATGAGAGGCACAAACTATCTTCCCATATGGCACTGACATTACAGCTACTGACGTTTACTGTTATTTACAGACCCCGAGGGGACACAATGCTCCCGATGGCCCTTCATCAGATTGGTCTGTGTGTGGTGTTTTGCATCAGCAGCAGTTTGGCCACACCTCTACCTCTTTACAGTATTGCGGAGGGAAGTACAGACGAAATTACGGAGGAAGAACTAGGTAACTTAACTTCCTCCGTGCCCACCAGCTACAGTTTCTCTGAGTACCAGACCACACCTGTTGGCCCCATCCATGTGGAAACTGACTTTCTGAGTCAGGTTGTGAACTTTCTAGAGGAGAACATGCTCCTCATCCTTGTTATAGCTACTTTAATCCTCCTTCTCTTCCTTATTATCTGTGGGGCGATTTTCATGAGCCGCAGACGAAAGGTCAACGCCTACTACCCTTCCTCCTTCCCCTCGAAAATGTACGTGGACCACAGGGACAAAACCGGAGGTGCTAAACCCTTTAATGAAGTGCCAGAAAAACCTGCTCCTGAGCAGGAGAGCGAGCCAGTGGACTCTCACAAGCAGCTCCAGGCCGACATCATGAGGGCCGCCAAGAGCCTGCGCACGCCAACTAAATCTGTTGATGCTGCAGAGGCAAGTGACCACAGTCAGAAAGCAGCAGATCACAGCCCTGAGGACAGTTCCAAGCCAGATGGCAGCATCCTGGATCAGCAGCTACCGAGTCTCCCTGAGGAAAAGGAGCCGTGCGAGCTGTCCGACGGCGAAACGGCTACAGCAGAAAGCAGCCAAGAGCCGAGTCCTCCAGAGAAGCCCCAGACAGAGGAGGATGACTCACAGGAGCCCTTAATTGGCAGGGGTCTCCGTCCCTCCTCTCTGCATATTCACAATGACTCTGCTACTCTGCAGCTGATCGCAGGAGAGAAAACTGCCTTCTAACTACTCTGAACACTGTGACCTGAATATATTGTCCACTTGGATCCATTTTGAATTCAACAGTGGCAGTTTGTTCAGTAAACCTCAAAAGCTTTAAGAGGGAAATGTAAAAGAAAGATCCAATCACTCCTTTCCTGTGACTGGATACTGGATATTATTATGGCATTTCATACATGTTTCATAGAGTAATGTCTTTAATATCTGGCACAAAAACAATTTCCTTTTATGGGGTTATTATGCTGTTGTTTTTGTTGGATATCTGAAATTCCACTTAGTGAGTGTGTTTCTGCATAGGGGCCACTTCAGTAAACATTTACAGTGTAGTACAGTCCCTCTTAACTTCTGCGCAAAAACATTGAGTACTGACAACATTTTACACATCAGCTTTGGTTTTATGTAAGCACAATAAAATTCAGACATTGTTGGTATACCTCCTACTGTGTACACCTATACCTCCTCCTTACATACCATTATATTGTCTATTGTTTGAAATTAATTAATGAAATTAGATAAGCCTGTGCCTTCCATTTACGGTAAAAAATACATGAGGTGAAAAACATCTACTGTTCAGGCTGTTCAAAGTAATAGATTGCACTCAAAACAAAAACAGTGATTCAGGATAGTTTTATTGCAGATTATCAAGGAAGCATTACTAAATAATTATAAATTATACATAAAACCAGTGGGTCTTTGTCATTGTTTCAAGCCACTTTGCTCAATTGCATATCAAAAGGTCAGTGCTTAGGGTGCAGACAGGACACTTTAACAGCTCTCATCTTTAACTGATATCTGCTATCACACCATTTGAAATGTGCGCTCCTCAAGCTCGAAATCCAAAAATATATCACAATCTCAAAAATAAGGCTCAACTTTGTACCAACAACCCAAACAGTGCTTACATTGTGCGTTTACGTGACAGGCTAAAGGATAAAGGGTGCAGGGTTGAAGGACCACAGACTAAGCCTGGCGTAACACTGCTACAGAAGGTTGATGGTGGTTAACTTGTCATCAACATATTAGGTGTGCGTTATTGATACTGCAGGAAAATGGACTTGCTGCTACTTCTCTTCCTGGAAGCGAGCAGTGGCGTCCAGCTCGGAGTGAGAGTGAGAGTGCTCAGTTTAATTGCTGGCCCTGACTGCCTCCTGCTGGTCGTCCTGTTGCTTGAGGCGATAGTCAGCCAGAGCAGCCTTGATGGCATCCTCCGCAAGCACTGGGGAGGAAGAGGAATTAAAGATTGAATATACGTACGTGTCTAAAACAGTTTGGGAAAGAAGATTGTCATTAGACAAATTCACTGAAGACTTACTGGAGCAGTGAAGTTTAACCGGTGGAAGACTGAGCTCTTTGGCAATGTCAGTGTTCTTTATTGTCAAAGCTTCATCCACCTGAAAAGAAAAGCACATATACTGTAGCTCCAGTAAAGACAAAAACCTTTCCTAGTCAATGATGAGACATGAGCAGAGCGAAATAAACAAGAAAAATTACAGAAGTGAGAAAGAAGTGTTAAATTTGTTCACTCACAGATTTGCCCTTCACCCACTCGGTGGCCAGAGAGCTGGAGGCGATAGCAGAGCCGCAGCCAAAGGTTTTGAACCTGGCGTCCACAATCTTCCCCTGGTCATCAACCTCAATCTGTCAAAGTGAGAGTGTTAACAGTTTGCCAAAGAACCACAGGGGAAAAAAAACTACAAGTGATCATTTCATTGTGAACCGGATAAAAATAATTGCTCCTGTTAATGTTCAAGTAAACTGCACAGTGTGTTTACTTCTAAAAAAAATAACAGAGGAAATGCTTTATAGCAATGCTAAACTAAATCATGTAGACTTAGCGCTATCTATTTGACAATACAAAGATGTAGTGCATCAGTGCTGTCAGTGCTGTGTTCTTATAATGCAGCCACTAATGGCTGTGTGTGTACACAAAGGCTGTAATCCATCCATAGTTACCTGCAGCTTCATTACATCTCCACAGGCTGGAGCTCCCACCAAGCCGGTTCCAACATTCTTGGAGTTTTTGTCCAGGGAGCCCACGTTCCTTGGGTTCTCATAATGATCTACTACCTTGAAGTGACAGAGAAAGGCAAACACTGTTGACAGTATTTCATAATACTAAAATACATGAGAGGAACACAGACCACTGCTTGAATGGTTTTTCCAATCAACTACAATCAGAAAATAAATGTCTAGAAATCCTGAGGATTACTGTTATACAACAACAAGTTTCCTCCATTACGTAAGGGACACTGAAATAAACAGATTAGAACCGGATTTCATTGTCCCCTATACCAACTGCTGCATCCTGCCCCCTTCCCCTAGTTTCTGCTGAGTCATTCTCACTAAGACAAAAACACACACTGGCTGTGCTTGTTTTGTAGTGCATTTCCTAAATAGGACAACATTTAACACACAAAATTTCATGTGACTTCAAATTACTGCATGCCTGGGCTTTTTAAGGATATTTTTTGTGCACGTTGAAAACAAGAGCAGATTTATAACCATTTTACCAGGTGCAATGTCGACTCTAAAGCCAGGTTTACCAGTTGATGGCTCATGATTACACTTCTTCACAGCCACAAAAGCCTGTCGCTAAAGGTATATTATATTTCAACATCCAGGGAACACAAATCATCTGTTTACAAGCATAAACTAATTTGATTGACGTGAATGATTCTAAGGTCCACAGCCCCATTTCTCCCTGTTGCATCAGACTGTCGCCTCACAATGAAACTCAAACTAACCACCTAAATGTGACCACTGTGTAATATAGCCGAAATATGTTACACTGGCAAGAAAAAAAACAATTCTTCCACAGGTGTTAGAGAACATTTACAAGTTGTTCAGCACACTGTGCTCCTTCACTGTAATGACAGCCCTTAAAGCTTATTAATCGGATGTGATTCAAGTATCAAAGCTGGTGCAGAGGCCAGCTGGGCGGCAGATTAGTGACATTATTCTAGTCTTCTACTTGCTAACTAGCTGTAACATGAAACTAATAATTTTAAGTAATTTTAGGTAACATTCTGGTGTTTCACAAATGACAATTTACTTGTTTCTGTCACACTTTTGCTATGTAACACACATGGCTGTAGACTGATGTAACATGGGGCAATTTATAAAGGAAACCATGTACAGGGTTTCTGCTGGGTTAACAATGTTACATTTATGACTTATCTAATACCACATAGAATATAATTTGATCATGAAGTAGATATTTCATGATCACACAAGTATAAATGGGATATGGGAATCCAGCAGAGATGATACAGTTTATCATAATCTAACATTTTTTCAGGACTTCCCAGAATTCCCAAATTAATGCAACATAGACTCAGACGTGCGTCATAATATGTGATTATCTAATAACAGTAACATTAATTTAGGATGACAGTAATTAGATTTAATACCTTTTAATGATTCCTGTAACAAACAAACTCCCGTTTTGTTTTTCAAGAAAACTGAATTTTAAGCTCCAGCTCCATCTCATCACCTGAGCCAGGTTACCTCCATCAAACTGTAACTACTCATTCGTATCAAACTGTAAACAGAGATCAAACAGCAGCAGAAAAACTGTGGCCCGTCCCGTGTTCCGTAAAGCTGTAGCAGACTGGATGTTTTACCTTCTTGTGGTAACAGCACTGAGTGATGAACTCCGGAGCAGAGAGCCTCCTGGTGAGGAAAGCCAGAGGACTGAGACACTTGTTCGCCACGGTACCCGCCATGTTGAGAGACAGCGAGAATGACGCAGTTTGAAAGGGAATAGAGCAGCTCGAGCTGGAGCAGGCGATACGTCACAGCCAAGGGGCGGGGCTAAATTAGCGCTAAGCTAACATCTGCGCATGCCCAGTTTATATAAACAAGTGGAGGTCTTTTCATAATACAGTTTGTTGAAGGTGAACAATCATGCACCCAATCCTAAAACATATAAATTTGAAGATTTGAAAAAGAATAATGGATAAATATTTACTTGTTTTAGTTCAAGTCGTGTACTGCTCTTTGTTGTAAATACCCATACACCTGTAGAACAAAATATTTACCTAAAACAGTATCCTGCAAAGTAGCTTTCAGATACGTAAATATAGTGGGGTGCAATATTTATTGCTAGAAGTGTTACACAATAGAAATAAGAAATACAGTCATGAGCAAATGTACTTTCTAGAACTATCCAACAATAATGTAGAGAACATATAAGTTCCACCAGATTCTAGACTTACACATCAGTAATAATAACACAATAGCAGTACATACATTATGAGAATACAGTGCCGATTATGCTTGAGTGATGCATTTACTTTTAATACTTAAGTATAGTGGTAATAATTCTGTACTTTTATCAAAGTAAAATTGTAAAAACCTTTTAGTTGTAATTTTGTAATAATGCTATATAGTGGTATCTGGTATCTGTATTTTTACCAAATAAAATGATCTAAATACATCTTCCACAAATGCAAATAAGGCATTGGAACAAATGCAACATGCAGTATATAAAGCTGGGTATAGGTCAGTGTTCCAGGTACTCCTGTTAGTTGGTTAGACTCACTGACTGAAAATAATATACTCAGCTTTTACTCTGTTGTTTAACTGGATCATATGATTTTTTGGGGAACTAAACAAAAATGTGACTCACAACAACGCTGTAAAACGTGACGGGAGAAGTTGAATTGCTCTATAAATGATTAGAAACTGACTAGAGTGAGGATGCTGGCGTGTATTTATATGTCACATAGGCAGGACTATTGGTTGGAATTCTGGGCCTCCATAAATTTCCTCTTGGAAGATACAGACCTTAAATGTTTCAACTCAGTTACCTTTACCACATATTCCTTTATTTGGAGTGAAAACCTTAATAAACAACAAGAACCACCACTGTTTCCGATATTGTGACATGATGATGAGGAAATTTCACTGCAAACAAAGTATACTTTTACAGTTTATGTTAGAAAGGTTGTACTAACACTCTAACACATCTGGATATAGAAGTTTTCACACTCACAAACATGTGGAAATAATCACATGCAAGACAAAAAATTCCTCTTCCTGCCATTTATTGTTCTGTTTTTGTTAATCATCTATAGGACTGTGATTTCAGTCCTAAAGATAACATAGTCACAGTATAATTATTGGCAGTGATACATAGACATGTAGGTCTTAATTAATATTATTTCTAAGGTATGTTGAAGTGTTTGATGGCATTTTTTGACATTTTGACATTTTATCTTTTTCTTTTTTTAATACTGATTTGTAGTCTGAAATAAAGGAATTAAATGTTCTTTGAGTTACAACAAACCCTGAAACAGGAAACTGCTTTTGACCTAAGTTTTTTCTCACATTACAATTCTGCTAAAATGGTCAATTGGCACACCCTTGGTTAATGGATGTAGGCTTGTAGATTTGTCTCTTTGTGAAGGGGATCTCCTTTGTGAGATTGCAACAGCGTGCTGTTGTAAGACTCAAAAACACCCACTTAAAAACATCAGAAAAAAAATTCTTTCCGTTAATTTACCCTCTGTAACCAGGTAAAAACCTCTGCAACTGCTGACAATGGTCTCACCCACAAATACAAAATGTATTTTCAGTAAGTGAGTGGAGGGTAGGCAGCTGACTCTCACTTGTTCCATTACATATCATTCCTGATTGTTTTGTCATTTACGTCAAGAAACAGAAGTGAGAAGTTACATTTGGCAGCAAGCGGCACAGTAAAAAGGAACCTCAGAGTGTATGCTTTCTCAGCGAGACGAACGTGAGTACTTAAATGTGTGTGTTTTATATGATAAACTAAAATATATTTTCATGATAAAATTGTAAATGGTTATAATCATCTGTGTTTGTAAGTTTGTGTATGTTTCTAAAGAAAGACATTGTGTTTAATATTACAGAAAAAGTAACAAGTATGTCTGTGGATTACACTGAGTATGACGATTACACCCCAGTCAATGAAACTGAGACCAATACTACCACAGCTGGACTACTGACTTTGGACACTTCTCAGTCTTCTTTGACTCATGTTCTGATGGCAGTCAATATAATTATAACTGTTATTGGACTTGGAGGAAATTCATTAGTGATCTGGATCTGTGGATGGAAAATGAAAAGAACGGTCATCACCACCTGGTACATCAGTCTGGCCATTTCAGATTTCTTGTTCTGTGCATTTCTGCCCCTGAACATATTCTATATGATAACCTCACACTGGCCTTTTGGACTGGTCTTGTGCAAGCTCTCCTCCTCCGCCCTGTTTCTCAACATGTACAGCAGCGTGTTTCTGCTGGTTCTGATCAGCGCTGATCGCTGTTTAATGATTTCGTTTCCTGTTTGGTCACATAACCATCGGACAGTGCGGAGGGCGTTTGTGGTTGTCATCCTCATGTGGCTTCTGTCTGCTCTCCTGACGTTGCCCTCACTGATCTTTAGACAAACCACAGTCCATGATTCAGTCACTCAGTGCTACATGAATTATGAGAACAAGTCCAGACACAAGGCGGTGGCACTGACTCGATTCATCTGTGGGTTCCTGATTCCTTTCCTGATGATTGTCTTCTGCTGCTCTGTGCTCGGTGTGAAGCTCAGAAATTTGACCATCAAGTCAACAAAGCCTTACAAAGTCATGGTGGCGCTGATCTTGTCATTTTTCTTCTGTTGGGTCCCCTACCATACCTTTGTTCTTCTGGAGTTGGACTTGAACAGACACAGCCTGGAGGTACTTCAGACTGGATTGAAGGTGGGGGCCACCCTGGCATCAGCAAACAGCTTCATATCCCCAGTTCTATATGTCTTCATTGGTAATGACTTTAAACAAACACTGAGGCGCTCTTTGACATCAAGAATAGAGGAGGCAATGGCAGAGGATTTTCGTACAGGTGGTCTCAACCACTCAAAGTCCAAGTCAATGGAAATTATCTAAAATTAAGTTGAAACCTTTCTCATCAATGGCACAGAGGACTCCACCATATAAATCATGATTATAGAGCTGGGTGGTCCAACAAAATTGCATGTTTAGCTTTGGATAAGTATTGGTTACAGCAAACTGTATATATCAGTTAGTTATTTATCATGATGATAAAACCATTGACAATAATTTTGTGTCTTTTAATTTAAAAAAAAAAATAATTCCGATATTTAGTATTTTATAGATTGTTTTCATTTCTGTGAAAATTTGTTTTGGGTGCTGTTATGTTTGCAAACCAGCTTGCTTCAAACTGCACCTTGAGGCCTGAGTAAAGTTTTTTGAATTGAATCAAATGTATCATTTGCAACACATTGAAATTTAGTTGAGTTAACTGTAAGTAAGAGATAACAGAAGTGAAACATTCACATGACTTATCAAAAACTATGTGTTTCTATGAAATGTTCTTGAAAAACAAATATCTCTGTTATCAATCTTATTATTAGAAATTGGTGTGTGGTCAAAATTTACAGAGGAAAGTAAACAAAATGACTGATGTACTTTCATTGTCCTGACTTTCTTCTGCAAAGTTCTGTAAATTGAAACTGTAACCCTAGCAGGCAGTACTGTTGTATATCATGTTTGTGCTATTTTATGTTCAGTAAAGTTGATTTAAAAAATATTAAATCTGAACTTAATGTTAACCTATATCAATTAAAAATTGCAATGTGAATCACTGCATTTGCTGTTACCCTACAACCTACAACCCTACACTACGTTCCCCCCATTTTTTGTTTCTTTTAAGCTTATTGTTTAGTTTTTACAGCAGGAGGCCTCCAACCCTGCACCTTACAATAGAGAGAGACAGAGTTGGTGGAGCCTAAAATAGAGCTAAAAAGAGAGTGGCTACTGGACTTGTATTTGCCCTGTGGCTAAAAACAGGACTCCCGAAGAATTAAGCTTTGTGTCTGCTTACAAATCAACTTTATAAGGTGGTAACATGTTAATGTTGTGTTTGTAGCAATTGTTGCGCTGCCCCCAAGGCCAATAAAACATAAATGCATGTTTAAACATCTCCAAATACCTAGTACCTTGATTTGTGGAGCCTCTCGCTGTAGGCTCCTGATAGACCAAACTGAGGGCAGCAGAATACCACGCACTGCCTGGTAGCCGCGCCCCCTGCCCCCTCCACCTCAGAATCTACTACCGGTCGGTGCTGCGGATGTGTGATGCAACCAGCTGTAAGGATATTTTCCCAACTTTTCCCAACTAGTTACGAGTTTCTCACAATCAGATGCTCCACGGCAGATTGGATTAGCGCTTCTGTGTCTGTCGCTCGCTGCTTTGTTTTTGGTTAAACCGTCACTTTTCTCTGTCTTCTTCTTCTTCGCTTGCTAACGTTAGCAACGCAGCTAGCAGCCGATGGTGTTTGATTTTACTCCTCTTCTGGAGGATTATTCGCTTCAGGTTCGGTCTGCCGTTTACTCCCATTTGTAAGCCACAACCCCCAACTACCGGACCTCCCTGTTATGAGTATATTTTGAAACCCCGGCTGTCGGCGGAGTCACGCCACCTGTACCTTCTTGTGTAGCGGATCTACATTTAAATGGCCACCGCAGCCCCCCCTCCAGCCTCTGGCTCCACCGCGGCCACCGAAAACCCGAGTCCTGGGTCCAGCAGCTCGGCCGCGGCCGACAGCGGCAACCAGGACAGCACCTTCGAGTGTAACATATGTCTGGACACCGCCAAGGATGCAGTGATCAGCCTGTGTGGGCACCTCTTCTGGTACGTTGATGTCTGTGACTCCTTGTTTACGTTTTGCACTGTAACCCACCTCAGTCAAGGTATTAAGGCCACAGGCAGCTGAGAGGGAGTCCAGATCCCCAGCTTTATTGGGACTGTTTATAGTCGGGCTAATCTTACTTCTCATATGATAGAATTAGAAATAAACAAGAGGTTTACACCAGTTTATCGGCACACACCACGCAGGCCAATTTCAGCTGTGAAAAACATTTGACTGATCATCAGTTGGCTGCTGATGTCTGACCAGTTTTGAGATTTGCATGTTATCTTTATTCTAAGAAGAACAGTGTTAAGTTATCTTGGTCCATGTTTAAAGACCAAAGGGCATGTCTGAAAAAGACATGGAATTAAATTTCTTCCTCTGACTTGATGGTAATACTTGAATTTGGGTTAATGTTGCTGATTTAATGTTTGCCCCCAGTATAACATAGTACGTGTGTAAACAAACATGTTTTGATCTTATCATCTTGGTCGGTTTCATGGAAGCTTTCCAGCCTCTGTATCCAGGTCCACCTCCTCAAATCCAACCCTAGCCAACTTTTGTGTAACAGGAAGCCATGTTTGCTTTTGTTTTCCCCTAAACCTCTCGTAGCTGAGCTCATCCTCATCTGTCACATCTGTCTGATGCCATTTTTAAAATAAAAAAAAATGTTGTGTACTTTGCACATTCATGTTGTTTCACAACACATGAAATGTTTCACTAATCGAACCTCTTCTCTCCCCAACACCTCAACTCTCGTCTTCCTCTGCATCCCCGCTCAACCAGTTGGCCTTGTTTGCATCAGGTGAGTTGAGCCTACCTTGGTGTTCTTCCTTTTCATTGTATTCAAATGCCAATAACCAGACTTTTTCATTCAAGTTTTTTATAACTGAAGTAGCTGGCACCTTAATATGGCTTTGTCTTTGTGCAGTGGTTGGAGACCAGACCCAACAGACAAGTGTGTCCAGTGTGTAAAGCTGGCATCAGTCGAGACAAAGTTATTCCCTTATATGGTCGGGGAAGCACAGGTCAACAAGACCCCAGGTTGGTACTTTTGTGTAGTTCGATCAGGCTGACTCAAAATGTTGTTTTTGATTATGTAATCACAGTCCTCCTCTCTTTAACACTGCAATGGTAAATATGTTCCATTCACATGTTATAATGCATTATTTAATTCCACTGATTGAGAGTAATAATGTAAAGCTTTTTAAAACTGTAATCATGAGGACTTTTACAAACTGCTGTTGTTTTTTTTAGAGAAAGAACACCCCCTAGACCACAAGGGCAAAGGCCTGAGCCAGAAAACCGAGGTGTAAGTACTCTGCTCAAATACACTTTCATGATAACAGAGTATATGATTTCATGATTTTGTGCCAGATCTGTACCTTCAGGTTTTCTTGATTCCAAACATGTCAGACAGCAGTTTCTCAGTACAGTGTCACCTGTTCAGTAAGATTACACACTCATGATGAAACCATTACATAGAATGATGCAGGTGCTGTCGTGCTTCCCTATGCGTTATTCATTAACAAAAGGACATCTCCCGCTGGGATCTATTAGATGCTAAGTGTTGAGTTGCAGAGGTGTCTCTTGAGAATGACCACAAAATGCCCTGCCTGTTGCGTCACACCTGACTAACTATATGTTAAACTGTGCCTCATTTACTGTGACAAGGTATCTAAACACTAAAAGAATCCCCATGTTTTACAGGGATTTCAAGGGTTTGGCTTTGGAGATGGGGGTTTCCAGATGTCATTTGGAATCGGTGCCTTTCCATTTGGTATTTTTGCCACAGCTTTTAACATCAATGACGGAAGACCTCCTCCAGGTATTTATGTTTTACACTGTCCACCATGGACACACTGTATCTTTTATTACTCTTTTATTTATATTAAATAACCTCTGTTGAATTACTTCCTGAACAGCGGCCCCTGGGACTCCACAGCACATGGATGAGCAGTTTCTGTCTCGACTCTTCCTGTTTGTTGCTCTGGTGATTATGTTTTGGCTGCTGATTGCATAAAAGCACAGATACAGAACATCTTGGTTCTTGGGTTAAGCTGAACGATTTGACAAAGATGAGACCTTAAGACACATTGTCACGGTTTGTGTCAACATGATTCTGCCTCCATACGTCTTTTTTTTTTTTCCCCTCACCAAGCCATGCGAGATTTGAATGAAGGAGGTTTTTCCAAAATAAATATGTGTGCTAATCTAAGAAAAACAACTTTTTAAAGTGAACTATGTAACCTTGGCTGCCATTGTCATCAGGTCTTTTTCAGACCAGACATTTTGACTTGTCTTAGTAGGAAAAGTGACAGTTAATGTTATGATCTACACCTGTTCTTTTCCTGCTGTGACATTGAAACATCTTCCATGAAACAGGCATCTTTTAACCTCTTGCAAAGAATCCTACTGAGTTACACGCTGAGTCCAAGATGCGCTTCCTCCATGTTGTTTCTCAGTTCACTAATGTACTAAGAATGTTCTTTGTTTTAATCTAGCTCTGCCTGATCTTACAAATTACACGTCTCGTTACCAAAATCATTCACGTTTTGTGGAATCAAAACAATGTCAGACATTGTCTCTTTATTTTAGATGAGATTTAAAAGAACTGTATTGATGCATAAAACCAGTTGAAAGATTAATTTATGAAACAGTGTTCCTCTTATATTTTATTTTGCTCCGTATGTCACTATAATTAAATGTAAAATACTGTATTACAGAGTTAACATGGAGATTGGTTAGTTAACATGAAACCATTTCTCTACATGTGAATTCACTCTATTGACAGTAAAGTTATGTAAATAAAGATGTTAATCATCATCTGTCTGTTTTCCTATGAAAGTGTAAATTAGGGCTTCATTCTCGCACAAGCCTTACTTGTCTAATTAATATGCAAATCAAGATACACCAAATCAAAGTGGTGTGAAAAATTTAAATGACTTGATCAATACTAAGATCAGCTGAAAAGTATAATTAGTTTTTGTTATTTTTCATTCTGACATGAAAAAAGATGTACTGCAAACTCAACCACTTAATGCTGTAAAAAAAAAGAAGAAAAATAGATATTTTGGTCATTTTGTGGAAGAGGTTTATAGAAAACACAATAAAGTACCAAAAAAAAGTCAGGTTGGTCTAGTCCTGTGTTTCTTGCTCCGTCTGTTTCTCTTGAGATTCTGACTGTGCAATGTTGAACTCTGCTTCGTACATAATCTGCTGGATTTTTATTTTTGTCTCGCACCTTTTCTGTGGAGCAAGTCGCTTCAGAGCTGGGACAAAGCTCAGGAGAAACAGTTCATCCTCATCCCGTGGCCTGGTGGGAAATGAGGTGCCATTGTCTTTGACCAGCCACTTTGTGGGAGATGGTGTGCGTTGAGAAGAAGGCGATGAGAGTGAGTCTTGCACCAGGCGCCGTTTCCGTCCAGTTTTGCTGACAGGGGCGATCTGTGGGCTCGACGGCAGCTTGGCCATAACGGCCAGCTGGGCCATCTGTGTGTCTTGAGACATCGAAGGAAGTTGCGTCACAAATGCTACCTGGGGCTTGAGGTCAGGTTGACTTGCAGGGACCTTCATGACAGACTGCGGCGTCTTGACCGCCTCAGACGAAGGGGTTTCTCCCTCTGCGCTGCCAGATTCGTTGTCAGGGTTGTCATGGTCATCATCATTGCTGCCGCAGATGTCTGCAACTCCACTCCTTGATCCAGTGAAGGGTGCAATAAAATTCATAAGTTGTCTGTATTTCCATCTACTCTGTACGATCTCCCCCTGCTTCTTGCTTTTGATCTCCATTCGGACTTCTTTCAAGTACCGGTCTCTCATGTTCTTCCATTTTCTTTTGCACTCCTCAGCTAGAAAGTAAAATATCAGACTGTGAGCAGCAAGAAATCACATGATTCTCCTGTTAACTAACAATGCACAGGAATGAGGAAAAACTATCAATCAAGATAAAAACAACCTAGACATTGAGAAATGTTTATTATGATTCAATTATTTTCTCAATGAATGGATTAATCTTGCTATGTAAAATGTCAGAAAACTGAGAGACGCTTGTCACATTATCTCCCTAAATCCAAGGTGACATCTTCAGATTGCTGGTTTGATGGTCCAAAAATGAAATATGCTAAATGAAGATGAAAGATGAAGAAAAGCAGCAAATCACCACAAGTTGTTTTTTTTTTTTTTTTAGGTTTTACTGCTTATTTTAATAATTGCCAATTAATTTTCTGCCAATAGATAAAGATTGATTTAACATTTCAGGTGTTGATCAAACGATCATACTAGTTTTTAGCTGTTTGTTTTAGACTGTAAACAGTACACTCAGTGAAATCATACAGCTGAAGTAACACCTCTTGGAAAGTTTTACAGTTAGTATTAAATCAGTGCACTTGATAAAGTGGCCAGGGAGTGTATAGCCTGATGCCTGTACAGTATAGTATATTAAGGGGGTATTAAAATACAGAAAAACAATACTTTATCCAAAGAGGGAAATGTGGCTTTAATTATAAGTCTGTAAAGTTACACAAAGAAAGGCTAACTCTGTTTTCTTCTTCATATTAGGTGATGCTGCGCCATGTTTGGAGGTCACGGTTAGTTCATCTGTGTTTGGTGCCGATACATCACGGACCGTGACTCTGCGCACCTGGTTAATTTTCAGGCTGTTGGCCTCCGTGTCTTGTCTCCGACATGTTTTATCCCAACACACTGTAGTTGTGGTGCTGTCGCCGCCACCGCCGCTTCTACGAGACTTCGAGAAGCTTTCAGTTTGTACGGACGCGGTGTAATCGAGCGTGATGAAAAGCACGCGGCATGGTGAACACAGCAGAGCCCTTGACGCTGGGCATGTTTCCTTCCTCCGCCGTGCAGTGTTGGACACGCGGCTGGCGGCGCCGTAGTAGAGCTGGACCGTGCCGTCCGGTGCAGCGCGGCCTAGGCGTACGGGCTGCGGCTGCTACCGCTAGCACGGTGCGCGCCGCTGCAGCCCACACCACAGGGCTGCACTCGCGCGGATAAAAAAAATAATAATAAAAAACTTAATAGACACGTAAAATACCCCTATCTGCTAGGAACACGTTTGTTTTGGTAATTTATGTCTGTTTTGTCGTCCACGCCAATATCGCCTTCGCAAATAATAACTGGCAGTAAAGTTGTGATAAACAAAATAAACAACCAAACACTCACATGGGATACCCAGTACGATGCTGATGTTTCTCCAGGCATTTGCCCGACTTTCTGTGCAGCGGTAATTCGGCAAAGTGACATTGTACAGCTCTGGGTAATTAAATACGGCCAATATTAACTTATCGTCCATTTTGCCCTACTGTTGTGTCTGTGCTGCGCGGACGCGGAAGCGGCAGTCTTCTCCCGCCTTTTCCGCCCAGCTGCTGCCTCAACGCAACGCGAGTTATCGCGAGTGGCGGGCTGTCTGCCGCGCTGTGTCGCTCTGCCTGCCGTTCACCGGTGGCAATTGTAGTCTTCTGTCACAGGGGGGCGCACGACTGTGCAGTGGCTTGCATTACTGCTCTGTTTACTGTGGTTGAAAAGAAAATTTAACCGACAACCGTCATCATCCCGGTTTCTTCTGAAAGGTAAGTTTGAACTTTATTATCAGAGAAGAAGTAGCGTGATTTGATAATGAATCTAATTTACCGAGGCACAGACATGGTGACAAAACAAATACATAAAAGACCCCCCCCCCCCATTTTTGTAATTTCACGGTTACCTGTTGTATACAGTGAAGTTACAAAACATGAACCTGTTACCATCTTAAATCTTCATCTTAAATAAAATTCTGCTACATAAAACTATAAACTGTCTACACTGGCCCAGTCTTAAATACAGTATTACCTTTTCAAAAGGTGTAAAATTAGAAGTCTTGCTTATCAAAATTGCTTTTAAAAAACATTAAAAGAAGATTTAAACAAACTACAACATGGGTTGAAGGCTACATAATGTAAATTATATTTATATTTAATTGTATTAAAAGCTGTTGACTGTAACAGGACATAGAAAAATGGATTTAGTGAATATGTACATACTGGAACTTGGGAGTGATTTGTCTTTCTCCTTAGTATGCTACTCCTGAGTATATTGTATTGTCCAGTCTTGGTAACATAAACCAACTTAAATAACAAAACATATGGTCACAGTGAGTTCAACACCACCTTAGTTCAGGAAGCCTGCAGGGTGATGTTGAAGCCACACAAACTAAACACCAGATCCCAGAGCTCATTTTCATTTTTCAAGGGAAATATGTGAGGAGAAAAATGTGGAGAGCGACATAATGTTTGTATTTTCACTGCTATTAAATGTTGAGTTTCTGCAACCACAGAGCGGCTTTCTTGATTCCTCTCCAGTCTTCGGGGTATTGCTATCCAACAAGTGTTTTCTTAACCTTCAACAGTTACTGTGTTTCCCTGCACAAGAGAGGAAGGTTGATCCTCTGCATTTCCTGGTCACACAGCTGCAATCTCAGATCCCCCAGGAGGTTTTGGGCCCCGGTCCAGCAGTAAGCAGAGACACTGAGCTTTTTCACACGTGAATGGTCTCATGCCATGTGTGGTTCTCTGCTCATTTACCAGCAGTCAGTGTGTGTGTGGGTGTATTTTATAATCCTGTGTCTCCTGTTTGAATTGCACTGATTTGATTTGTGTCCTTTATCATTCATGTTTTCATTTTTCCTCCCACTGACCTGCTATGTGAGAAGCCATTTGTTATGTCTGATCCCAACACGTAACCTAAAGGCCATGTTAGTCAATGATGATTATGCTGAAAAGAAACTCACATGTCAGCACCATCAGAACAATTACCATTCCGTGTGATAACTGTGCAATATTTTCCAGAAATAACTGTTTTCAAAATGCAGCATCATGACAAGACAAGACAGAAAAGTAATTGCATTTTCTTCTTCACCCTCGGCCTGGCACGGATCATGCTTTTTCTGTCAGTATATCTCAGCTGGTGCTTGGCAGAGCTTTGTTTCTGTGAGAGAGTAAAATAAATCAGTTGCTAGTTATTGTTTTTTTCTCTTTATAACACCTCAGGGTGTTTTTGAAGGGTAATAGCAGGCATCATAAAATCATGTGGTGTTGAACTGAACCATTTCTAGTGCAGCACTGATAGAAAAATCATGTTTTACTGTTCCATCTGGAAATCTGTACCAACCACGGGGCATTTATAGTTTCCTTCACTTTACTTCTTACACCAAATATTGCTCTTACAACAACAAAATAAACCTTTATCATTCTAATCCCCAGTAATGAATTTTGAACTGTTTGAACCAATGTGGACATGGTACAATTCCTTCTTTTGAGAACCACAATGACTGCAGATAGCGATCTCACATGCTCCGCAAACTATACATCAACAATCTGGACGCTATTAAACCCAAGTGAAAAGGATGGGATGGTGTTTATTGTTATCTGTTTTCAAAAGCCCTTATAAGAGGAGCTTAAGACAGATTGTGGAAATCCATTAATTCGTGTATTGCCTTGTATGAAATCACAGGATTTGTTGGAGGTGATGGTGGGGGTGAATTTAACCTGTAATAGCTTTACCTCAGCTGTGCACATTGTCAGAGGAGTCAGGCTGAAAAGACTGCACCGCACAGATAATACACACGATGCATGATTGTGAATACAAACCACACAGAGGAGCCCCTTTTCTGAATTTACCCTTTGCCATTCATGCTTATCTGTACTGAGTAATGCATACAAATCTATTAGTGTCACCACACACGTCACTAGCACTGGCAAAATGAGTCATTCATTTATCTGCAACTCCCTGATTACTGGGTGTAATTAGCATGCCTTGTTGTTGTCAGTGCAGCCTCGACTCGTGTCATTTACCGAACATATCTGCTAATTTGCACAAGATCATGTGTTGATAAAGCCAAATAGGAAAGTGACATTATGAAATAAATTTAGGGAGCTAATCCTCAAGTTCAGCATACACAAGTCTCCGGCCACACCAAAAAACGTTCATCTTTAAATCCAGGTTTCTAATACCGAGCAATCCCCTTTTCTCTAAAACCTCAACAATAAGGATCTTAGGAGCTCTCCACTTCTCATTTTATGCAGTGAAATCTGATTTCTTTTGGAGAAAGGAATGAGGCAAGATTAACTGAATCTGCCGTCCTCCCTAACCTCTTCACAAAACTGCCCAGATTAGCTAGGAATTAAGTTTCAACCGTTTTATGTGTCTGGTCCATAGGGGGGATTATAGTTTTACTTTCTTTCTTTTTTCTTTTTTTTTGCCTCCCAATTTCACTATAAGGGCCTGACACACTGTTGTAGAGAGAGGAGAAGGAGAAGAGCAGCTGAGCCTGAACAGTCAAAAAGTGCTATGTGTAAATATCCTGTGATTATCACTGCTTGAGTAATATCGGAATTTCATTAGTGATGGATGGACTGATCAGGATGGAGAGACAAAAGTTTCCTTTCACTATTGAAAACATATTGAGCAAATATCCAAACAGTAATGGAGACAGGCGGACATGTGGGACGAGTGGTGCTGGACTAAAAGAGAAGGCAGTGAGTCCCGTTGGAGACCAGACTGAGACCGTTCATCATGCCTGCCTGTGCTGCTGCTACTGCTCCCACTGTGGAGACATATTCAGGTCTGATTACATTCCTGAAGGTAAGACCAAACCATCAGCTCCACTGGCACATGTTTTAAAAATTGGTTTTGTTATTAGTATCACTTATATACCCCCTGCCCCCAATCCTCAAATCAGATTTCCTCCCTGCAGCCTGTCAATACGGATGGACCCCGGTGGTGCTCTCAAACCCATGCAGGCTAGGAGAAGCTCGCAGAGATGAGCAGTCACCCGGTCAGGTGCAGAGGCGGACCAGACGTCACCGCACTATTTTCACAGAGGAGCAGCTGGACGCACTGGAGGAGCTGTTCCTGCAGAACCAGTACCCAGATGTGAACACGAGAGAGAAATTAGCACAGCGCACTCACTTGAGAGAAGAAAGGGTAGAGGTAAGACTGCTGTGACGCATTCAGCCTTTAATTAAAACTAACTCAGTTATACATGGTTTAATGCCTGAGTGAATGAGGAGTAATAAATGTGTGCAATTTTAAAAACTGTAATTGAAAGGGATATAATAGCACCAAATTTTGTCAGTTTGTTATGTTTTTATTAAATGTCTGTGTTCATAATGATATTTGATAATGCCATCTAATGTTCTGTTTATTTAAATGTGAATACAGTATGTCACTAAAGCAATAAAATTACAACTAACTAACTTCTCTGACAGGTCTGGTTTAAAAACCGAAGAGCAAAGTGGAGGCGTCAAAAAAGACTATCATTTGGTGTGGGAAATACAGAAAACTAAATTTTGTACTGTATATGTATATGGGTGACAGCACTGAAAAAGAAGAGAACTGTGTGTGTGTGTGTGTGTGTGTGTGTGTGTGTGTGTGTGTGTGATAGAGAGAGAGAGACAGAGAGGGTGAGTTACATAAATACGAAGAATTTTACTTGCTATCGTTAGAGAACATAATTGCCAGACAAAATCCTTTTTTAACTAACACTGAATTTTTGTGTCAGTCAAATCATATGACTGTAGACAGTTCTGTAGCCTTTTTGTGAAGCTGGTTGGTGTGAGTGCATGATAGAAGTGCTGGCAGCAGATGGTAATACTAACCCTGAAAGGTGAATCTTGAGTCTGTAAATGGAGTGTTGTAGTTTGCACCAGTTGTGTAAAAAGTGTCCTTGATAACAAATAAAGTTCTTCTGCAAGAGATGGATGAACTTTTTCATTGTCCAGCAACGTTTGACTTTCATCAAACAGGTCTCTATATCAGTTAGCCAGTTGAAACCAGTGAGTACCAGGATCCTCCAATTAGTGTGGTTACAAGATCATTCCTAGGTTAGAGCACTGAGTTAGAGCACTGTATAGACTGAAGAATCTGTCCTTTCTCTCACTGCTGCACCAACTTGCTGGCCTCTAACACTCTAGACAACAATCATAGTGGACTAATGATTAGAGAGTTTATTTGCCATTTGCACAGGCACGTTTAAGTACAAGCACATTGGAATTCTTGTGTGTTTGTCCATGTTGCAAAATTAATGATGGCAGCAGTGATAATTGCTTTGCTGTCAAGATACATTGCAACAGGTAGCCTATAAATTAATTATATCAGTCATCAATATATTATTATAATAGGCCAATATGAGATTTTGTAATTTGCGTACTGATATCAAGTAACTTATTCCCACCCAAAAAAAGTGATGCACTCCAAATACATACTGTACATATCATAGAACACAATGTATTATTTTTTAAGTTATAAAAGTTAAAATAAACAAAAATACTGAGAATTTCCTGAACGTCCGTAAACTTCCTGTGACGTAATTCAGACTATACGACACTACGTCGTTCGTACGTCGCTGCCCTGGCCAGAAGTTAGGTAATGCGTTACAGTTTGTTCGTTCACAGCTATTCCTAACGTGTAATTATCTACGACGTCGTTTACAGTTTTGAATTGTACTTGTCAGGTGGAAAAGCCGCTTCGCGTTTCCAACCAGCCGGTGTTTGTCTCTGAACGATTGCCGTCAGCCGTTAGCTTGAGAGGCTAACAGGGTCCACAATGGAAGGCAGCGCTAGCGTGAGGAAAGCCCTGTCCGGGACTCTGGTTCCCTCAGCGGTAACAACAGTGGCTCTCCGACAGCAACCCGAGGAGAAAGAGACGGGGAAGCGGAAGAGGAAGGTCCTTGATGAAGAGGAGTACATTGAGGTAATTAAATGATAGACAGCAGTTCGTGGTCTTATGGTATACATCAGTAGTAACCAGGCAAGGAACAGCAGTGTTTTGCTAGCACGTTTGCTAATGCTAGCAAAGAAATGGTTTATAGGGAAATTATTTGGTGTAACACACATTACTCTCGCTTTGTGTGTTTTCTAACTTGGGACTATGTAACTTACATATTATCTCTTTAGTGCCCTCGAGCTTTGACACGCGTTTCAAATCAGAGGTGCCCCATGCCTTGTTTATTTTTGTAAGGAATAGTGCAGTTTATGAGATCAGACTACTGGAGACAAGATCTAGGGTTTTGGTAATTCTAAAATTATGATTTTACATTGTTGGGAATTTCTTAAATTAATGATGATAAGTCAGCGGGTTCAAAAATATCCTTTACCCTGCTCTGTTACACGAAGAGCTGAGACTTATTTAGCTGATCATTAAATAATCATCCAATGACAGGTAACGTTATTGATGATCTAATACTCGTTCTGATAAATTGCCAAGCAAGAAATCCAAACCTCTGGTAACAGCTTTTCATATGTGATGAATTGTGAAGCTTTTCTTATCATTGTGAATTAAATATCTTTCCATTTTGAACTATTGGACTAGCAAGTCAAGTAAATATATGTGAAAGAATGAAAGTGAGATTTGCCTCAGAAATACTGGTCAGTTCTATAACTATTTTTGTTGGTGTTGTAGTATTAAACCAAAATGCCATTATCCTCTCTTACTCAAATGTTACCTATCTTTGTACTTCTAACAGAGTATAGAGAAGATTATCCAGAGGGATTTCTTTCCAGATGTGACAAAATTACAAGCACAGAAGGACTATCTGGAAGCTGAGGAAAATGGAGACCTTGAGAGAATGAGAGAGATATCTATCCGATATGGGTCATCTTTGACTAAATCTACACCACGATCCTCTGCACCCTGTGAGTATTATGAGAAGTGAATGTAAGCGCTACACTTTCCATGTTTTTATACCTTACTCTCAGAAGGAAAGAATTTATTCACCAGATATTTTTACTGTTTCCACAAGTGTGCTTTACAACGATTCATCCTTTTTGTGTTTAAGATGTGACTCCAGCTAGCTTTGAGACTCCAGTGGGTCGCTCAGGGTCTCCCTCCTCCACTCGTGGCAATAAAGATTTAGATAGAGGTAAGTGTTAATTTTTTAAATTTGAAGATCTAATCAATTTGAAGATTTGTGTGTTTACATGAGCCCCTTTGCTCCACCTTAAACCCCCTTTTTGCATTTTAGTGAAATCTTTTCACATGCTGTATGTCGTTCTTAACAGCAATTTAACCCTATTTCTATCAATGTTTTATTTAGAGAGCAAAGACGATGACAAGGAAGAGAAAGAGCTGCTCTCTCTGGATCGTTTCTTGGCAAAAAATACCAGTGAGGATAATGCATCATTTGAACAGATAATGGATCTGGCAAAGGACAAGGAGAAACTGAAGCATGCCTGGCTATATGAGGCTGAGACTGAATACAAGCAGGTACATATTTTTAGATGAGGCTTTTCTTAATTTCAAGGCAAATGAAATATGATTGCTTGCATCATAGGTGTTCTGATTACAGATTTTTTTTAACCAAAATTAAATTTTGAGTAAATTTTCTGTGACCAAATCAAACAGTCACCACCTGTGGACTTCAGCTGTGGCTCTGACAGGTTTGTAGCTTCTTCCTGCTTATTCCTGTAAACTGCAACCATGAGGGTTGCTTGGCTTTTCAGTGGCAGTTGTTCATCCACAGTCAGACGATTATTTTGCACACACCCCTAGACTACAGTAAAAACATTCACTGATGACAAACACTGATGTGTTTCAGCGCCATGAGGAGAACCTTGCTTTACCGTCAGTAGAGAAGGCAGCACTTGAATGCGTCAAAGCTGGATTGGAGACATGGGAGTATAAAGCCAAGAATGCCTTGATGTATTATCCAGAGGGTAAGATTTTTTATGTTTTATTTTAAACATGAATCCCCACTAAAGGCAATTGATCAAGCTGTGAAGGGAAAAATGAAATGTAATGTGCTTTTCACATTTTCCAATTCAGGTGTTAAAGACGACGATGCTATTTTCAAGAAGCCAAGAGAGGTAGTTCACAAGAATACTCGCTTTGCGGGAGACCCATTCAGCAAAGCTCTCAACAAAAGCCAGATTCAGCAGGCTGCAGCTCTCAATGCACAGGTAAATTTTAGGATTATGGTTCATGAAAAGCCAAAATAAGGCACAGTGTTGCATCAGGGTAATGTTGTTTTGATTGCAATGTGCTCCATACATGTGAGTGAAGTGTCTCTGCATGGCAGTCTATTCTTCAGTTGAGTAAAAGTGTTTATTCATAAATGATACAGCTGATAAATCATGTGTTTTTTTTGTACAGTTCAAACAGGGTAAAGTAGGCCCCGATGGGAAAGAGCTCATCCCACATGAATCCCCGACAGTGAATGGATATGGTTATGAAAGAACGCCTTCCCCTGCACCTGGTAAGTGGGTCTTAAAATCCTCCTCCACGTCGATGACAAGTAAAACTAAATACTGCCTTAAATGGATGGTTCAAGAGCTCCACCTACGTTTGGAGTAGATTTTCTGAAAGCTGTTTTTGTCCCCTCAGGTGTATCTGAGTCACCTCTGATGACCTGGGGTGAGATTGAGAGCACCCCATTTCGTCTGGATGGATCAGACACCCCATATGTTGAGAGGAATCACGGCCCATCATTTAAGGTACTGAAGACTGACTGTTAGCTGCAAAGCTTTGTCAGTCCTGATTTTTTTATTATTTGAAAGGCTGTAAGATATTCACACTTAATATAATTTCTAAAAGATTCCAGAGCCGGGACGGCGAGAGAGGCTGGGTTTAAAGATGGCCAATGAAGCTGCTGCTAAAAACCGTGCAAAGAAACAGGAAGCTTTGCGAAAGGTGACAGAGAATCTTGCAAGGTAAAGACATTCAACCCTCAACCCTTTTATCCGCTGTATTTAACATTGTTAGTTCCCCACAGTATTTGTTAGTGCAGTCATGAATCACAACTGTCATGAGCTAACTGAGCACCGCCTCCTTTGTGTTGCAGTCTAACGCCTAAAGGTCTGAGTCCAGCCCTCACCCCCGCTCTGCAGAGGCTCGTAAACCGAACTTCTAGCAAATACACGGACAAAGCGCTAAGAGCAAGCTACACTCCGTCTCCCTCACACAGAGTCACCGGCTGCAAGTCTCCCTTTGGTGGCCCAGCCACTCCATCGGGGACACCAACACCAAACAAAGCCAAGACGCCAAGCTCTCAGGACCTTACATCACTCACAGACAATCTGCTGCAACTTCCCAAGAGACGGAAAGCCTCAGACTTTTTCTGAGTAAGAAAAGCTGTTCTCTGCTCGGATTGTACAAAAGTAGACTTATTATTATGAGGAGAACATTATTATTATAAACTCTCCAGACCCAGTTTTCTCATATTAAAGAGCAAATCTTTCAGCTGGATGACTGGATAAAGAAATGTACATGAGGAATTTTTACAGATTTATTTGTTACATTTTTGTACAGATGCGTTAATGTAGATCCCTGTGAAATACATTGTCCAAATGCTATGTAATTATTTGTTTATCTTTTTGCAATTTTTTTGTTTCATCTCAAATGCAAGGTTTCATTTCATTCAGACTTTTGTACAGTTTTCCTCCAGTTAAACTTGTGCTATCCCTACCAGCACATGCTTAACTGGTATTTTTTAATATAATTATAACTCAGTATTTGTTTCTGAGAATCATACATCCAATTAGATTTTCAACACGCAGCATCCGGTAGTCTGTCTCCCAGTTCTTCATACACGTAGCCGTGACTTTTCAGTGTGTGTCTCTGCATCCTAAGTACATGCTTTGTTACTTCACAGCAGATTTCTTCATTATTGCACTTTTGTGTTGGTGTTAAAATGGGGGGAAAAAACACAGGGCTTCAATTAGACAGCTCACAGACTGTCAGTGTAAATGACATGTTTTGTTTTACTCTGCCTTCTTAATTTAAAGTTGAAAATTCACAGGCAGAGCATCATAAAACCACACAACCTTTTTCTTAAAATCTATAATGAAATTAGACATTTTTGACAAAATAATAAATGTACCACCAGATGACATCCTTGTTCTGTTCTACCTCCTACTGATGGAAGAACAGAACTGTGAATATTAACTTTATACCTTTCTTCTTTTTCTAGAGCAAGCTTCAGATGTAAAGGCACAGTCATACTGTTCTGTTTAAACTACTGCCAGAAATACTCCAACATGCCCTCAGTCAGTTTTTTGGAACATAAGCAGTTACAGGGTATCCTGAGGCCATATTTTTTATTGAATGAGGTTGATCTGTTGTGTTGGGAGGTTGGCACACATGCTGCAGCTTGATTTTCAACTTAGTATTCTCAGGGTCGTCCTGGTTCGCAGATCAGTGTTTTTATTATAAAGGAGTCAATCAAACATTGTTTGTGTGCATTACATACTTTTAGCACTGTTAATGTTTAATATGCATGTTTATCTCTTGTAAGAAAATGAGTCTACTTTGCTTTGAGGCTTATCACAAAAGCAGTATAAGGTATAGGGTTTCATTTGGTCTTAAAACAGTGCTTGCATCCCCATGTGTGCAGTGAAAGAAACTCTGTTCACTGTATGTCCGTGAAACTTAGTGCAATGCCAGCTTTAGAAGTGGAGAACAAACTCCACAATCCTCAGCAGAAATCAGTACAAGGCTTCAGTCAAGTGAATATCATCTGACAGTGCAGGCTTTTTAGTACGAAATTCCCTCTGTTTCCCCAGACAGTATTTTCTTGCTGAGCAATGGCAGAGGAATGGTAACATAAAGAGGAAATTTTGGACTAAAAGAGACTCATTATGTAAGTGGGCCAAGAGGCAACTTCAAAATGCTTCTGGATTAGACGTTAGTTGCAATTATAACCTGCATTTTTAGGATTTATACAACTTTTATTTCATGTGTA
This sequence comes from Lates calcarifer, assembly GCF_001640805.2. Taxonomy (NCBI): domain Eukaryota; kingdom Metazoa; phylum Chordata; class Actinopteri; family Centropomidae; genus Lates; species Lates calcarifer. The sequence goes on along the minus strand of NC_066841.1, from coordinate 10,316,216 downwards.
GTATGGGAGTTGAGCTGTGTTGTATGAATTGTGATCCTCGCTCCACAGAAATTGTTCACATCATGCTACATATTAAGCCCCAAAATCTGCTGTTAAAGACATTAAATGTCTCATACAGTATGATTTAAAAGGTAGGCTGTAAAATGTTCTTAAAGACTCAACTGTTATGATAATTGTAGTCATAAGAGTTTGACCCATGGGCTATCTCACAAGGTCAAACAGGTCAGACTGTCCCAGGAATGGAAGAAAGGCCATAAAATAGAACTTATTATAAAATAGTTTATTAGTAGAATGCATATTAATGTATTTTTAAGGGTCATTGGTCCGAAATGATAAAGCCAAATCTAATTTCATGACAGCTTTAGCGTAATAATAACTTTAGTTGGCTTGGTTTTTGAGTAAAATCTCTGCGTGGTGGATAACACAGGGTCCCGTTAAATAATAAACTGCGCCAGCCATCTGCGTGTGTGCGCTCCATACACCCAGTTATAATATTTTGGGTTGGTTTCATCACATAATAATCTCAACGGGTACATGCACACACTCATAGACATTGGTTATCGTCTGATAAACTCCGCCCCGACAGCTCCTCCAGCTGATAGCCTGTGCATTGCATGTTTGGGATTGTTGTGATGGGAGGCCGCAGCCATCTTGGATCAGCGCCGCTCCACCAGCGAGCAGCGGGAGAGGACGGACGACGTTAACGGTAGAGCCAGTTAGCTAACGTTAGCCGCTCGGCAAGATTACCCGCAATCTGTTTCGGTGTGCGTTGCGAGTATGCTTGACGTACGTTAGTTTTCTTCGTCAGCTGCCGTTTTGAATGCGTAAAAATGGGTAGAAATTGTGTAAAGCGTTTAACGTTGTAATTCCGAAGAGGAGGGCGGCGGCGGCGGCGGTGCAGATCCTCGGTATATTGTTTAAATTTCTGGATAGAGGAGTTACTATGAATGGAGGATAAATGTTGCCAAAGGCTGACAGCAGCAGTTTCGTCCTCTTCTCTCTTCTCTTCGTCCTCACGTTAACGGACCCACCACGGACAGGTAAATAAACCTCAAGTTGTTACTTCTTTGCTTACATTGCCGAGGGCTGGTGTGGAAAGTGGGAGAAACGGAGATTACAGTTGGAAGCAGAGAGCGGTGGGTCAGGCGGAGAGGCCTGCTGGAGAAACCACGGACTCCGGTGGTTTTCCGCTGCCGTGCTGCTGCTGCTGCTGCCGGACAGTGTGGGGGAACCGCCTCCCCGTCAGCACATGAGCTGTAATATTTGTTAAAAATAGGCCAACTTAAACCACCAGTTGGCAATCATTAAACGACAAACACTTCATGATTTAACCACACAGCCCTCACAGCTAGCTTATGTTCAGGAAAAAACACTTAACGCTGTTAAATTTTTTCAAATACAGCTGCTTCTCTTTAATAATTAGCTAGTTTTCATACTTACTGATAGAGCTGTATTTGGGAAATTATGCCGCACAGTCTTCTCCCGACTCATAAAAGGTGGGCATCTTAACTCCTCTGAATAAAAAGGTTTGTTTACCCTCCACTTACATCTCTTCGTTAGTCTCTGCTCCAGTCATGAATCCGTAATGTACAATGCATGTCAGAGATTCATGCTTCTCCATCACTAATTCTGGCTCTTATGCACACATCCTGTAGCTACACAATTAAACAGATCAGACTGACAAAATACACAGTAACGTAAATGTGATGACACTTATCATCATGATGATTTGCAGGATATTTACGCAACGTCTAAGTTGATAAATTAACAATATTTTTTGTACCTCAGGATAGAAATCACGTTTCACAGGTGCAACATACTGGAGACTCAATACATGACTTAATAAAAGCCCCACAAGACTCCTAATTGGGCAGTGCATAGTGCACACGTCTGATTAAAATCATCAAACCACCCTAATACAATACTGGTACACTAAAATCCTCTTTGGGAGAGTGTTTCTTGAACCAAACAAGCAAATGATTTTAGCTCACACGTTTCAGTTGCTTTACTTCGAATATAAACACTTGCATAGCCTTTGCTGGATACATTTAAGCAGCAAGAAGATAAAGGCATCTTGTGATCTCCTTTAGGTCCAGACTTGTGATCCTTGCCACTGTGTTGACTAGATAAACTGTTATCAGTTTAACTCATTGAAAATATATTGTTGTTTGGTTCAGTCTAAAAGAATAACTTCCTGCCCCCCCTGCATGATAATTGTTTGTTTGTGTTGAGGTTTGGTTCTTATTAAAGTTCATATTAGGAGGCTCTTTGTGGTTTGTTTGTTTGTACTCATTTATTGAGTGTAGTCAACTGTTATTGTTCATCTTTTCAAGGACAAATTCATTGTTTGCTCTCTGATGTTCAGTAGTGAACACAAGACTTTTGTTTATATAACTTGAGTGACTAATCTTAAAAGTGAAGGTTATGTGTCGTCCATTTTTCAGCCTGGTATCTAGTCCTGGTGTTGCCTGGGCCTCACATTGTGTGTGGACACTGAAATCACTGCTTGTTTTTTGGGTAATACTATGGCCTTCATGCCAGGGCTCCTGCAGGGGACTACCTGCTCTCTTGCACAGGCTTTGTCAGAGAGGGTGTGTTTTTGTAGAACATGCTTGTGCACATCAAGTGCTGGCTTCCCAAAGCTCGATGCCCAAATGGGTAGGACCGTTCAGTAACAGAATAATCCTGTTTTTTTGGGAACATAATTCAGTAAAAGATATTTGAGCAGGTGTATAAATCTTCGGGAGGCGTTCATTTGTCACTCACCAATTTGTACCTTACTTACCTGGTTTCGGCACTTGTTCCACAGCAGGTTACAGAAGCAAGATAAGCAGCTTTTAAAGGTTAAGGTTTTCTGCAGCTATCCTTGACAGTGTGCATAATTGTCACATTTTAGTGGCTTTTAACGAGGTGTAAAAAGCCTTCAGTCTTACACAACCATGTCTGATTGCTTGCCAATGAGCCAGGCAACATTAAAATGTCAAAATTTTTGGATGTGGTTTGCTTTTCCCATTCTACATCACAGGGAGAACGACAAAGGCAGGAGGATAAATATGATCAGAACCTCTTTTAATGATCTGGTCCGTTTCCCTCTACAGATTGAGTGGATTGCTCATATACTTATGCATAATGCTGTACATTAATGCAAAAGCGTGCAACAAAAAACAGAATGGATATGATTATACACACATGACAGGGTGGTGCAATGGCTCTGTGGTTAGTGCATGTGCACGCCCTGTGGTTGTTTCAGTTTACTCCCATGATACAAACGTGCATGTCAGGTGGATTGTTGACCTTAAAATGTAGGTGTACCGGCTACTCTCAAAGCCTGAGTTACACTGAACTACTTCAGTGCGGATTCTAAATAAGTTCACAGAGGCTCAACACAGCCAATAATAGTGAACATATTTGAAAGAAAATCATTGAACCAGGCAAAGGTCGCAGCGTGAACATGCCCAAGACTTAAAAACGACTAAAATCTTCTCTTTGCAATTTCAATCAATTTGAGCAAAAAGTCAACTGGACTTTGTTCATTGTCTGAGGGCCTGAACAGCCCGTCTGTGTCACAGTGGCAGCCAGTTTATCGCTGTTTGTTCTGCACAGAAAAAGTTGGCCATAGTTAAACTTTTGGCAGGCATCATCTGTCAACAAACCAGTCAGATGTTTTTGTTCACCTGATCTCCACTGACGTAAACAGCTGTAGTTGACAGTTAACTTGTGGTGACCCAAATGGACAGGGACTTGAAATACAGCTACAGATTCTTACAGGGATGTTAATTTTTTTTTATTTTTATTTTTTTGAAAACCACTGAAGTTAATGTATAAAGACATGACTTGAGGAAACATTTTTATTGGGGATGTGATGATAAGAGGTAAATGTTGCCCAAATAACAAGCTAGACCACCACTCTGTTAAATTAATGAATTTTCCTAAAATCATATTTGTTATAGTCTGTGTATAACATTATGTACTTTTCAGCCTTGAACATTCATCTTAGTCTCTCTAAAGGCACAAGCTTCATATATTACTGTATCTCTTTCCAAATCAGTGTTAAATATTTCTTTATTGATAAGAATAATTGATTTACCTTTGTAAAATTAAATTCCTCTGCCAAGGACAGCGCTGTATGAGTAGTGTTTTGTCAGCTTTATCGACCTCTGTCATCAATTACAAGTTGCAAGAACGCAAATGAATTTTTCCTGCTGTGGGAGTCTGTGAGGCAGCCTTGACCACCTACACATTCCTGGCTTGAGAACAAGACTTTCTCACCTGCACAGCCGAAATCTTTTGCAGCATCTTGCTCCTGCTGCTGGTCCTTTTGTTGTCGAGCAGGTGGTTGTGCATGTGGAAGAAATGAAAATGTTGAGGAAAATGTCAGGACAGGACACTTATGATGCCACAGGACTGAAGCCAAGAGTCTTGTACCTGATATCCCATCAACCCCCTGTGGATAGATTTTTTACAAGCAGTATTAACTTTTTTCTTCTAATATGACAAACCTCAGTGACTTTAGTGCTTTTGTGTTTACCATTTTAAGTACAGGCCGTGTCACATCAGTTCTAACATAAAAGCCAAACAGCTCGGTTTTTAAAGGAATTTGACCCGCGCTGCTTTTATTCACATAGAGCAGAGAGAATACATTGGTTTTAAATGTGAGGTGGGTATAATGAAATGGACATGAATGCCTGTACCCACTCACTGCTTTTAACAGTGAGCCTCAGAGCTGATGTGAATCATTGGAGGCTGGAGATGATGCAGCGTGTGCACAAGGCCAGTTCACTGTGCCGTTATACTTCCGTAAAACCGAGTTGGGGGCAGTCTCATTTTCTTTGTGCTCTCCTGTCAGTTATGTAAGAGATGCAGAGGCTCACTCTTCTCAGGGTGACCTGGGTTCACTCATTTGTAGACTTGACATCGCAAAATCCAAAGCTTGTGAAAGAAATGGCCTCAGTGAGAGATGATTGTATCCTGCTCGCTCCTCATTATTCCTAACCTATCTCAAAAATTCAGAAGTGGCTGCATTTGTCACTTATTAGTCATTAATGCCATGATTCCCAGGCAGATGATTGTTAAGATACAGAAGGTGTGCATCCATGTCATGCACTTGAGCATTATCAGAAGCAAAAATAAAACATGAACCATCTTATCAAATTTGTGCAGCTCTGGTGAAATCGCTACCAAACACTGAGGGAGAGAAGAGCTTTCAGGCTACTATATTAACCACAGCTGGTTCAGATACTCCATCCCAATCACCGGGATGTTCAGATAATGACGAGGGAAGCGCACTTCAACTTGAAGCTGTTATAGATACAGGCTGTTATAATCTGGAGATGCCAGAGCCGTGCCTTCAGCTTGTAATATCTGGTAACCTAAAGCAGCAGGCTACTTTTATCTGAATAAATTCTTTTCTTGTGGATTTTCCAGCAGCAGCAGTTATCAGAAAAACCCAGAGAGCATGAATACTGATTTGTGCAGGCAGCAAGTCTTTCAGACAGAGCGCAGATGTACAAGGCATATATTTTCTAGTCCTGAGCACATGTAGATGAGGCTTAACAAGAATTAGCTATGTTTTAAATGAGCAGAAAGCAGCTAGATTTGGGCTCTGTTTGCTAGTTAGTTTCCCAGGAGCCTAACATAGCAAGGTAACAAGTCTTATTACAAGATGTATTATTGAAAAAGACACATTGAAAAAAAAAATCCTTGGCTGCCGGAGGAGTCGATGCATCACCCGGCAGCCATGCACAGGCAAGGAAAATGCTCACATCCCTCTGACAAAGGCAGGAAACTGGTAAATGTGAGAGATATTATATATTGACACAGTTGCAGCATCTCGCAAAGCGCTTCAAACAAGATTGACTTATTGTCTTTGAAAGGCCGTAAGCAGCATAGTCACATGACATCCATTCTTTTTCTGTATAAATATAAACATAAATTATTAACATCATTCACAAATCCTCTCTCGTGCGTTTGGAATACATTGGTTCCCTAATGTTATCCATCAACCTGACACACATTCAGGCTCAATGGGATCAATGATAATGCATTCAGTCCCAGGAGACAGAGACAGGTCTGTAATGCGTCTCAATCCACTTAGCCTTAACTAAGACAGGGTGACGTCTGCTGTGTTAGAGGGCTTTTAAAACACCTTTTGGCAGAGTATGGACTATTTGAATTAAGGTCAGTCACAAAGGATAGGTTTGCTTTTTGAAGTGTTTTTTTTTTCCCCTTATCATTTATAGTTAATGATAGCACAGCCTTTTGAAATATATCACAACATAACTAGAGTGATCTCTTTGTTTAACAAGTGAAAACAGGGTCAAACATGATCATATTTATTAATTTTATTTTACTTGGCTACACACATGATGAGGATGTTGTGCAAAATAAAGTCAGTACAACTTGATAGTGCAAGGTTTGTGACCTTGTTACATTAGGGCATAAAATGCTGCATCTGGTATAATGTGAGATCCCTCCTGTTTTTGAAAATATGATTCATCTTTTAATTTATTTATTTTCAGAAGGTCTGAACAGGCTGGACCAGCTGGATCGTATATAAGCTCAGTGAGAAGCTGCTGCAGAACGATTAAATTATTAAAAGAAATAAGGCTGTATGGTCATAACGTAAGGGTGGGAAAACTTTTAATTAAGTCTCAGTTGAAATAGAATAAAACTGTCCAAGCCACATGTCCACATTTGTTTTATTATTCAGTCAGAACTCCAGCATGAATAAAGACCAGTTTTAATCGCCGTATTAAAGCCCCATGTAGGTTGTGACCTTTTTCTGTGGGATCATCAAAGCTAAAAGTCTGTTTTGTCTAACGTCAGATAAGGTGGTTGGTACACAGGTGAAACAACAGTCACAGTCTTGAAATAGCTCTGAGCCTTTTTTCTTCTCCAAGTAAAAATAGTGTAGCCATATTTGCCAGGTGAGTGGGTGGTCCAGGTCCATTGTAGGAACACGTAACCACCTGTATCCATGAACAGATGGTCTAATGCACCCACTACTGGGAAAGCAACTGGGGAATTCACTGGTCACTGAGGAATGCCAGAGAATTGTTGAGGATTTCTTTATAGACAACCGAGCAACATAAATAGGATGAACATTCTCCTTTTTAAAAAAAAAAAAAAAAAAAAAAAAGTGCAATTGAAAACTTCCTTAAAGTCAAGACAATGACACACAGGATAGTCACTCTATTGTCTCTATTTGTTTCAGGTCCGCGGCTAGCTCTGGCAAGATTATTGTCAGGTAAGCAAGCAGTATGTCTTCTAGTGTAGTTGCTGTCTGACCTTTTTGTTGGAGTATATCAGCAGCTCCCTCAGTTTGAACCTTTTTTTTGTCCATGGAGCTTTTCAGATGGAAATGAGAGCTTTCTCTTAGAAAAATTCAAAGCCTGAAAACACCTGTGATTGTAGTAATGTCTAAAGGTCTTACATTTAGACGTGCTTTTCAATGGAACAGGATTTCTTTGCAGTTTTAAGATCAGACTTTAACTCATCATCTCTTAATATTATACAAGCATAGGTTTTAAGTTGATATCAAGAGTGTTACAACATGGCAGTGAGTTCATTTTCCTCTCCCATGATCAATAATATTGTTGCATTGACTTATTTTTGTGAGTTTACAACTGGTTCATTCATCCCATGATCCAGGCTAAACACAGGCAGCTCTGATAAAGAGGCATCTCTTATGTTAATCACATATGGCATGGAGACCCACTTTAGCATGAACTGCGTTGCTGAGGGATATAAGCAGACAAAAAGCCTATAGATGTTTAGTATGTGTCTGCTGCAGGTCTCAGGCTGCCTCTTTCCTGTCGCCCTCATTAGTGAACTGTTATTTAAAGACGTGTTCACAAAAGTCCTGTTGTTTTATTCTTAGTGGTGTGATTTTGTTGAATATGATAAATGATTCGGGCATGATCGAGCTTGCAGGCACAAGATAAAAAATGTTCTTTTGGTAGATTCACATTTTTAAGTGTCCCTGACCTAATCTAAACCTATTCAGTTACCAAAGTGGACTTTCTTTTTTAACAGGAGGATTCCTTTTCTTATTTCACCCAATTATCTGTTTTGTGCTTCTTTGCTGTCTCAGTATATTGAATTGGTGGGTGAGCTAACAGGCTGAGAGGATGTATGTGTTTGTGTGTGTATTGTATACTGAAGTGCCCAGATTCAGTTCATCCCGCTGGCTGCAGTGGTAGTGCTGGTCTTATTTGACTGTGATTTCCTCAGTTTGCACCTGGTTTTCACTCCATCACCATCTGAGATCTCTTATTTCATCAACTGTAATGAAAGCTTGAGTGTCCTCATATAGTCCTCTGCTAGATTCTTGAGTTAAAATGGTTTTCTCTTGTTTGAATAAGGCCTTAGTCACATGTAGGTTTGACCATGCGAACTCTCTTGTATTTCAGAGCAGCGCTGCAGCCCTGGGCAGTTTGCCTGCCGCAGTGGGAAGATGCAGTGTATCCCAATGTCCTGGCAGTGTGACGGCTGGACAGCATGTGAGGACAAGAGCGACGAGATGGACTGTCCCCGTGAGTATAGCTCACTTAAGCCCTTTTACACCCACTCTGTTACCTAACACCCGTAACATGATTGATTTCTGGAAAGAATAGCAACACCGAGGACCTTTTTACACTCGAATGATCAGATCACAGCTGGACAGCTCTATACACAGGTGTGAAAGAACCCAGAGTGTCTTAAGGAAGCATTGGGATCTAATCAGGCAGTATTCAGAGGTGTTCAGTGATGCACAGTGACCACACATGGAGAGAAGAAGCCTACGATGTTCCCTAACTGAACTGCAGGACGTCCTGGTCACATTTGTAGTGTGTGTATAGCACAGAAAAAAAAACAAACACAGTTCAGTCCAACTGATTTGCTTTGGTTTCAAGCCTACAGGAATGGAAAAGTCCTCCTAATCCACCACAGTGAACCACAGTGCAAGATTAGCTGCTCTGGACTGATGGTGTCAGATGGCAAAAGTGGCTGCACATGTCTGTGTCTGTGTTTTTGTTTACTGTTTGTTGATCTCTTCAACACTGTGTGAAGAGATGTTGCAGGGCTAAGCCTTTGACCGAAATCCTATTGTTTTCCCCTCTTAAATCCAGAGAGACCTTATCCCCAGATCTCTGACCGCATAATAGGAATTATTGAAAGGATTGAGTCCAGCATGTGACCTCCATACAGCAGTGATTGTGCATGCTTTGAGTTAACACTGTAGGCAGGCCCATAACAATATGTACTGAGTGAGGGTTTATATTGGACTCATTTATAGAACAGGAAATAAAACAACAGCACTGAACACTAAAGCAGAAACTTCCTCTTGTTTTCCTTCTCTATATAAAACAGTTACATACCACCAGTGGGTATACAGTGTATTCTGTATGTTCAAAAGCAAATGTGCTGATTAGTATTCACTGAAACAGCTTGCAGCTGAACATCATGTTTTTGCCTATGCAGAGTAGCTGTCGTTTCTAGAAGAATGCAAGGAAAACCCAAATAATGTTTACACATGCCTCAGTGAGGGGCTATTTTCTGCCAAATCAACAGCACGCATGGAAATCAATGTTCTTGTTTGGGATTAGCTCTTTGCTGAATAACATGGCAAGGTGCAGCAATCCTTCACACTAATTCCAGCCAGACAAATACCAAAGAAAACTGCTCAACCTCGTAAAGTCAAACTGAAAAGAGGAAATGGCATTATGAAATATCCGACTGCCAAAAAATAAAATAAAATAAAACACGTTGCAGGCTGCACAAAAGTAAAGCCACGCTGCAAACAAAAGATCTGTAATTGTACAGCTGATAACATATGCAACATAGAACTGATACTGTAAGGTAATGAGAAACTGCGTGGTCAACCTACTGCAGAATATCTGGTGTCTCAAAATAAAAAATGTATCATATGAAACTTTTTAAAAATAATAATATGGTCTGAAGGTAAAGAAAACTGAGAACTGAAACTGCTGTTATTTCACATTTCACAGTAAGTGCAGCAGAGGAACTCTGTTAATTTTAGCCGATCGGCCTCAAGTGTTTTTTTTTTTTCTTTTTTTTTTCTTCTTCTGAGAAATCACTAGTAAATGTTTAGTAGCAATTTGTTTTTCAGATGGTTTTGTTATTCCTTCCTTTTCTTGTATATAATGAAGCAAAACAATACTTTAGTGGAATATTAGCAGGAGATTCACATTGATATCATTCTTGGGGAAAAAAGTCTAGATTATGGTGTATACAGACTCCAGACCTGAATCACTGTTAACTCTTCATTATGCTTAGAAGAGGATACAATCCGCTCAGTCTGCAAAACTTTGGTTCTGCTTTTATCTTCCTCAAATCTTCAATCTACTTCCTTGATCGTTTGAGTCATAGATGATTATCAAGGCACAAACTTGATGTTTCAAAATGTCTTTTATAAGTAATGAACCTTGGCAGATGAAGAAATGTTGATCAGAAGCACATTAAGTACACTGTAAGAAGGAGAAAGAGGCGTGTGCCAAGAGGAATGTTGGTATGAGCCCAAACAGTCTGTGGACATTTATTCAATACATGAACCTGTATTACTTTTTACAAAAAGCTTTTTTTCCGACATGATTTAAAATGAGGAATGACCAGGCAGAGCTGGTGCAGAAACAAGCAGCACTGATGGTTTATGGGTTTATCTATTTATGTATCAGGCTATCAGACAAATGAAAAAGGTTTGTTCTTACCTTTGAACACAGGAGCAGTCTGACAGTGGTTCATTACATCACAAGCTTTGAACAGGTTGCACAACATCAACAACAACCAATCTGTGCACTGTGATTTCCACAGAATTGTATAATTAATGTAGTTGGAAAAAAAACCTTCTCCACATTTGTTGAACTTAGGTCATTTTCTTACAGCTATAAAGGAGGAGAGGTTTCGCTTTGGCAACGGATATGATCAGGTAGAAGACGTCATCGGTGTGGCTCAGCCTGTGCGCTTCAACAGTAAGCATCTCACTTTACTCTCCCCCACTTTATTTTAGTTGGTTGTACACTGTATTTGTTGAATCTGCACTACGATCACACGCCCAGCTTTTATCAATCAATGCTAAAGTCGTCTTCTCCGTCCACAGAGAAATGCCCAAGCGGGTGGCACCACTACGAGAAGACGGCCAGCTGTTACAAAGTCTACCTGAGGAACGAGAACTACTGGCAGGCCGTGGATACTTGTCAGAAAGTCAACGGCTCATTGGCAACGTTTGTGACCAACGAGGAGCTGCAGTTCATACTGAAGATCGAGGTGGACTTTGACGATAAAGTCTGTGAGCGCAGAGACCAGTGCAAGTGAGTTTTTACTGACTGCGTTATTGTTTGGAAAATGTGGCATTAGTCTAAACCTTCTGCTGTGACTTCCAGAAAGAGCTGAACTTCATGGATGTTATTACTGCTTAACTTTGCCATTTCCTAAAGTCATTTACTAGTTAATAAGATGTGATTAATGTTTTCTTGTGATTGCATTAAGTTTCTATACAGTTTCCAGTTTCTGTGAGGAAAAACTCTCCTCTTTCATTAGACTTTATTTAAATAGCTGCCTGAACATGTATGTTTGAAAATACTGCTTTCAGTTACAGAACAGGGAACTCTACAGCTTGAGATCAAAATCTTTAAGTTTCAGATCTACTTTTCTAGTTTTAAATTTATGCTTTGTCCTTGTTCATCTTGTTTGTTCCTATGATATAAAAAGTTAAATGTGTCAGTCTGCTGTAGCAGAGGTAGGGGAGTTTTGGTGCTCTGTCATTGGTTGTAGGCCATCTAGTGGCCAATAGTGGCAGTTTAATCATTTTAAATTGTCCTATAACGCTGAAATGGGCCATTTAACACTAAATTTAAACATTGCAGTAATGTACTTTTTGTTTGTTTTTAAGGTTTTGGGTGGGCTACCAGTATGTGATCACCAATCAGAACCACTCTCTGGAGGGCCGCTGGGAGGTAGCATACAAAGGTATTTAAGATTTGGTTTTGTCTGCATTAAACAGAAAGAACAGGAGGCAAAGTCCTGTTCTTAAACCTGAGTGTTAGCAGTGTTGAAAATTGCTGGTGTTATATCTCACCACAGGGTCGATGCAGGTGTTTCTGCCACCTGAAGGTCTGACCAATTTTGGGGAGGCGTCTCCCACCCAGGACAACGTCTTCTGCGCCCAGCTGCAGCGCTTTCAAATCAAAAGCATGAATGAACGAGGCCTGCACAGTTGGCACGCTGAGAACTGCTACAAGAAGTTCCCCTTTCTCTGCAAGAGGAGTATGTGCTCATTTTGTCTTTTCCCTCAAATATGTCAGAACAGAAACTGTTTATTTTGTCTCAGCTGTGATGTCTGCTCTGTGTCTTCATATTGTATTTCCCCCGACAGGGCAAACATGTGTGGATATAAAAGACAATGTTGTAAACGAGGGCTACTACTTCACCCCTAAGGGGGACGACCCATGCCTCAGCTGCACGTGTCATGACGGCGAGCCTGAGATGTGTGTGGCTGCGCTGTGTGAGAGGCCGCAGGGCTGCCAGCACTTCCGCAAGGATCCCAAAGAGTGCTGCAAGTTCACCTGCCTGGACCCAGGTACTGCCACCTCCTGATACATCTCACTGATTAGAGCAGAATTTCGTTTTCGCAGAATATTTTCACACGCATTCATTCACCTGTTGTGGAAGCAGATAGATAGATACACAGTATTAATTCTTGGAGCTTTACATTAAGACAATTTCATGCAGCAGTTGGTGCTCACAGTCCCACAAGGTGGCGCTCCTCACACATGTACAGATTTTTATTTATTGCAACTTGGCACTGGCAGTTTTACTGTCAGCCACAGGACCTTTTTTTGCACTGTACAGCATGTTATTTTAAAAGATTTATTAAACAGAACAATGGAATGAAATAATTAAAGAAGAAGAATGTCTGGATTAAAATTAGCCTGGTTTAAATAAAGACTTGGCGTCTACTGTCTACTCTGAGCTTTGTTTCATGGGCTCATCTGACACAAACGATGTGTTAATGTGTGACTTTGGACGGTGTGTTTTTAAAGCACAATACATGAACAAAACAGAATTCTTCCAGAGAAGGACATTTTATGTATTTGTCTCACTCAGGAGTGTGAAATCAACAGGTCATTTTAAACCAACGCACGTGCAGAAAGTAATATTCTTATTGAGTCGTTTCTCCTCTTCCCACTCAGACGGAAACAGTCTGTTTGACTCGATGGCCAGCGGGATGAGACTGATCGTCAGCTGCATCTCATCCTTCCTCATCCTCTCTCTGCTGCTCTTCATGGTGCACAGACTCCGTCAGCGGAGACGTGAACGCATTGAAACACTGATCGGAGGAAACTGTGAGCATGAAGCTTGTTGGACATTCACACACACCACTCTCTAGTTGATGATAATTTGGTTATGTAATGAGGCTTTCTCATTATAATTAGTTTCACTTAATTTAACGCCAGCACCAGTTTTTATTTTACATTGATTTCAGATGCTGCATCTGATATTGTTTATTGTAGCAGCCGTTTCACATCATCCTCTGTATCGGTCTGTTTTTTGTCCAGTGCACCACTTTAACCTTGGAAGACGAGTCCCAGGCTTCGACTACGGCCCAGATGCCTTTGGCACCGGCCTCACTCCTCTGCATCTGTCTGATGATGGAGAGGGAGGCGCTTTTCATTTCCAAGAGCCTCCTCCACCGTACGCAGCCTACAAATACCCCGACATCCAGCACCCCGACGACCCGCCTCCTCCGTACGAGGCCTCCATCAACCCAGACAGCCTCCTCTACGTGGACCTCGGTAGGCGCAGATCCTTGTCTCATTATTCATGTATCTCATCGTGTACAGAAAAGAGAGTTTTCATTTCCTCTCTCTGCCGATTCTGCCTTCAGGGCACAGTGGGGTTTCCATGGTGCCAAGCCAGATGAACGCCATGGGAGACGGGCTCCAGGCCGATATTCCCAACGCCTCTGGTCCCACAGTGGACTCGGCGCCATCCACTCAGGAGAGAGAGGACTCCATAGATAGCAGCACCCTCCTGGTGGGGCCCGACACCCCGACAGATGGCCACGCCCCCGCTCCCATGCCTGCAGACTGCACCTCCCTCAGCACTGTGGTATAGGACTGTGGACGGACAGCAGGGAGCTGCACCCGGACATTACCTGCTGGTAGAGGAAGGTCGTGAGTGCGTTGTGCACCTGGAGAAGGACGCAGCACACTGTTGTGTCATTCATCCAACATGCTGACTGAGGAGAGGAGAGTTAAAGTTTGTACAGACATATCAAAAGGTGGAGCAGCCTGTTTTCTCTGAGGTGACGGATGGATGCCCTCTTTCTGAAGACTGTGCAGTTGAACTTCTGAGTGTTTTTTTTTTTTTTTGTTGTTGTTTTTTTTTTTAAAGACACTGGCATCTGAGGGAGCAGAAGGGACTGTTTCTGTACAGAGAGGAAAAACACTACATACAGGCTGAGAAAGCTGCACTATTACTTTAAGCGTCGACTGAGCAAAGCTTTTGAAACATCTCAGAGTTGGCCCGATTGGTCGAGAGGCCCTGATGTAAATACTCCCTCAGGTCTGTGCCAGTCAAATTTGTAATACTTGTGTGTTTCGGTCCGGCACAAAACAAATAACGGCAGACGGACAGTGAAGCCAGCTTTTCGTTCCATGTGCTTTTTTTTGTTTGTTTGCATCATTCTGTCGTTTAAACAGACGTATCCGTATCGATCTGTCTCCAGGAACAAATGTTTTCATCGGCCCTGTCTGTCGCGGCATGTCCCAGATCTCAATTTCTATTCCTTCCCCCCAGTTTCTTATTAGACTGATACATGAAGCTGTCTTCCAGGTTTATAGCGCATATTTGCCAGCAAAAAATGTTTTGTAGTTAAGAGGTTTAACCTTGCGAGAGGGTACAGTTAGTTTGCTCCTATAGGGTTTTTATTAGGGTAATACTGACACAACGCTTTAAGTGTCAACGAATGTTGTGGTACTGAAATACTGAGTTTGGTATTGTGTTCTTTTTGATGATAATTTATGACTGCAGGCTGTAATCCTGATTGTTTTATCGTGGGATAGTTGCAGCCTCAATCTCCTAACTGATCAGCGAGCGAAAGCAATGACGCTTTTCAACTGTGTGTGTGAAGATTAGGGATGATATCCTGTCATTAAATTTGGAAAAAAAAAACAGCATTTATTTAAAATAACTGTTCCAATCATGAAGTTATTTCATCATACAGATAGTCCCAGTGTTGTTACTTTATCATCAACTCTTCACAGGGTGGTTGTGTATTTGCTAACTAAACCATGTTTTAGTAACTCAAAGCTCAACGTTTTGCACGCTCATCCCTCGATTAAATCAGGTTTCTTTGGGAAGTAATTTGTCAGCTGTCACATTTGAATGCTGCCCCTCCATCCCTGATGTGTTTGTATGTGTGATGTCTTCACGCAGTACATCTGTTGTCTCGGTTACTGAGGTTGTTCTCAGCTATCCATGAAGACGATGTCACAGACTGTAGATGTGAAACTTATCTGTTCTGGTGTTGATGGGTCTGTTAATTGTTCTTGTTTCTCAGTGGGACTGCAGTCAAAAAAAATTATAATAAAAGAAAGTGTAAACTGTTTGGAATGAGTTAGACCCCCGTGTTATGACGACAATCGTTTTATTCACTCAAGGATGAATTTTCTAAGCTTGAGGAAGTCTGAGTCAGAGTCGACCCACAACCACCAGCATTCAACTCGCTTTTTATCTGCCTCGAGAAAAACGGCTATAAATGTGTGTGTCTGAGTGACTGTGCACATCTGTGTATCTCATGTCTGAATGTATGTAGAAAATATAATTTTTTGTGCTTAAGCTTTTTCCCTCCCCCCTTTTTTTTATTTAGCATATTGACAATCCACTGTGGATTATCCAACAAACAAAATCTCATAAATTGTAGAAAATGTGCATGTGTGTATAGGAGATGTACTGGTTTGGATTTTTTTTTTCTCATCAAGCTTGTTTGGTTTTATTTTTCAACCTGCAGTGCATGTTTTTATCTTCTGGCATGCTGAGAGATTTCCTTTTTGTTTGTTTGTTTTTGTTGATGGAAACATTTTTAGGTCAACAGTGTGTCCTGTACAGTAGGTTAAAAGACTCCTGCATATAGTTTAATATCTCTGTATGCATCGAAAACCTGCCCACAACCCGAACAGCTGCATTTACACTGTAGTTTCTGTGCTAGACTATGGTGGTGTGAGAACTAATTTTATTGGATTTGAAATGTTTTATGTATAATACAACAAATGCTACATTTCATTGTCATTTATTTCATAGCCTTTAAATTTTACAAACTGATTCATTTGGGGCAGAGGTGGGTGGGAGGGGAGGCTTGTGTTTTTTTTCTGAGGTAGATGTACATCTAATCAAATGCCAAATAAATTGCACCATGAAGGACGACTCACGCGTCAGTGGGTATGAACACATACTGAACTTTATGTTGAACCTCATCAGTCTCGACATTTAGCTGCTCTGTGAGTCCTTTGACTCGCTGGAGAAATCCCTCCTGTCTGCAGTGACCAAATGTCAAAGAGGATTAAGGTGGCGATGCAGGGAAATCCCCCACCCCACCCCAACAGTGAGATGGAGGTCGTTGGATAAATCCAATCCACGGCAATCGCAAGATTCAAATAATTTAAAGAAAGCGGATATAGCAACACCTCACAGTGACTCATAAGGCAGCAGGCAGAGCAGAGATAGTGATACCCTGCTGGAAACCATTGTCGCCGAAGAAAAGAGGCTTTGTTCTCACGGGCCAAGTAGTGACAGAATCACACAATCTATTCCTGGATGGGAGAGACGTAGCACTTAACGCTGAGCTGTTCAGTCAAGACGGTGATTGAATTTATGAGACGGTGAAGAGGTGTAACATCATCTCAAAACGCTTCACACTTGTGTCTGATAGTAAAGGAGAAATCAGACTTTTCTTTATGACAAACAGAGCATCTGAACGTTAAGGTGCTACATAATTAGTTTAATGTTTTTTTTTTTTCTCATTTATTTTTGGAAAGTACTATTATTTACTACTAGTACTATTATTTCAGGTGGAATACATGTTTAAGACATTTATGTGAAAGCATAAAATTTCAGTGACTCAAAGGATTTCACTCATCAGCCAGTAGATTTAGTTCAGATTTACAGGTAAACTACACTGATGCAGTATTTTTATATTTTATATTTAGAATAAAGAGGATGTTCTTTCAGTGGTTTAATATATTGCTGTGGACAATGATGGGAACTAAAGGGAAAAGCTCATGAAAATGTAATCTCACAAAATGACAGGACAATTTTTTTTACAATTTGAACTTCACGTTTCCACATTTTCCATCCTATTCATTTGGTTATCTGTGTTGCTAAACCACATATAATCTGTTCCTTTCTAATTCAACAAGCTACATATCCTCTGACTTTCCCATGAGATGATTGTGTCTTGTTACTAGTCACCGGGCATCAATGCTGGCAGCAGCAAGGGGGGGGGGGGGTGCTGCTGCTGCTTCTGTCTTTGCATCAATGAGCCTGTTGATCAGAAAAGACCACTAGACTGGTAATGACACGGTTCACTGATCAGACCAGGAGAAAATAAAACTCAGCTTTCACCTCCGTTCCTATTTAAGCCGGACGTTTGCACAGATTCTACCTCAGATACCTGACTCCTGTCTGGTCCAACGGGCTGCGGGATCCTACGATGATTTGGACTGCTGCGCTCCTGATGATTGTTGTTTCACACGCTGATTCAGGTGAGGGTCCTGCTCCAGTCTCAGAAGACAAAAATAATATTTATATATGTAACATACATTACATTCAAGCTAACTAAATAAGACTGAAGAGAAATTATGTTTGTCAACATTGTGCTGTTTTTATATTCCAGATGACTACTGTTACAATGAGCCACATTGTGGTAAGTAACCTGTGATTCATTTTCTAATTTAAAAACACAGCAAATTGCAGAGAATGGTCTCGTACTACAGCAAACAATGTAACATAAATGCAAACACTTAACTGGCCAATGTGACACATTATTCACCTGCCACTGAAGTTTTGTCTCTGTTATTGTTTTTGAACCAACTGAGCTGTTTTTGGCTTGTGAGCGTTTAAAGTGAAGCAGCGTCGCCCTGCGGCCCATGGACAGAGGTTTCAGAAAAAAAAAGTCATCAAAAGAAGGAAAATCTGAGTGGCAGAACAATATTTTCTTTGACAAAACAATCTCAGTTCACAGAGAACAATCACAACAGCTACTGTAAATGGACCTCATGGTGAGACTGTTGGGTCAGCTACCGTTTCCAAAGTCAAGACTGACCTTTCAGTCTCAGCTTTTAAGCCAACACTGATGACAAGTCTGTAATTCAGTAACAACTGGCAAAATCTGAGGAACAATTTGTAATATGGTCAAAAGCTCTGGAACAGCTACTAAATGGACCTTTCAGTGACTCATTGTTTAGTCGATATCTTGACCTGTTTCCAAGAGTGAACTTTCAGACTCTGTGAAGATTCTCAGTCATCCAGGTCGTGGTATTTCCAAGTGGTATATGAAGGAAACTGGACTGGAGGTTCTCCTGATAATTATCAACTAATTGTAAAATACTGATCAATAACTGATAATCACCTATCAACTATCAGCCACCTACAATGCAGCTTTGAGGTTCCCTCCCCAGACAGCTTAACACCCATTCACACCATGACTCATCTGACCCACATGATGGCTGGGTGGTTCAACAACTCTCATGTGTCCTGAACGACTCTCAAGGCGTAAATGACCCATTAAATGGCTCCTTTTAGACAATTAGTGAAAGCTCCTTGAGAACCTCTAGAAAATTCAGTTTCCTTTGTCCTTTGGTGTTCATGTGGTTTGTCTTCTGTCCTCAGATCCTTATGCATGGGGAGACACATTCCCTTCATGTCACCCCTTACTTGAAGAGCACCACTCTCCCATCAACTTGGACCACCAGGTTATCCGAAACGACTCTCTGGAGTCTTTATATCTGGAGGGCTTCGATGCAATCCAAACAGGCCACTGGACGCTTAAAAACGACGGACACTCTGGTGAATGTTCTGCAGATACTGTCCTGAGCTTGCGTGTTATTGTCTCTTTTGTGCGTCTGTGTTGGTGATTGCTCATTTCTGGTTGCTTGTAGTCGTGCTGCAGGTCGGCAGCGGCATGTCAGTGAGTGGCGGAGGTCTTCCAGGCGTGTACCACACCATCCAGCTACACTTCCACTGGGGAGGCCCCGCCACCAACGGCTCAGAGCACATGGTGGACAGACGCAGATACCCAATGGAGGTACAGTATGGTCAGTAGACAGCTCTACACTGTCACAAACAAGGTGTTGCAGCCGACTGGTGCAGTGCAGCCTTCCCTTAATGTCTCTGCACTTTCATGTTTATTTCCAGATGCACATAGTCAACATGAAGTCCATCCATCCAAATCTGACTGCTGCCTTGGATGATCCAACAGGACTTGCTGTTCTCGGATTCTTCATTGATGTGAGTTTGTCAGATTTGTTTGATATATTCAAGCGTTTGCAGTTATTATCATGCAAGTCCATTCTGATTTTGTTCTTTCTTGCAGGTTGTTTACGCAGACAACATGCACTTTGGGCACATATCACAAAAACTATCCTCTGTAGCTTACAAAGGTTTGAAGAAACACACAAAAAAAATCACTTCTGCTTGCTGTTTGTGTTGTTTGTAACTGTTCTCATTACGGCTGTGTATCCTTCCCCAAGGCCAAATTACTAAAATCAAGCCATTCCCACTGATGAGCCTTCTGCCGAAGCACAGCATGAGTCAGTATTACCGCTATTACGGCAGCCTCACCACCCCTCCTTGTTCTCAAGTGGTTGTATGGACTCTGTATGAAGTCCCCATCTATATCTCATGGTCCCAAGTAGGTCTCTAACGTCATTTTGAATATTCTTCCTATGAAAAAAAGATGTCATCCTGGGTCCTGTAAATGAACATTATTTCTATGTTTACCCCTCAGTTGGCTCAGTTTACCTCGCAGATCTTCTCCACAGAGGAGGACGCAGAGCAGGTGACACCTCTGCAGAACAACTTCAGACACATCCACCCCACCTTCAGTCGCATTGTCTCTGCATCTAAAGATGCCATACTCCTCACAGGGACGGCCAGTCGTCCCCTCGTGTTGGCTGTGTCAGCGCAGCTGCTTCAAATCATTCTGCTGGGAAGCTTCATCTCTGGACTTTAACGCTGCGTTAGGTCCAAATCATGACACATGAAAACTCTACAAAGATTAATTCATGAGAGGAGGCACAGTGTAGAGTTTTCACATCTGTAGAGATGCTCCAGCAACAAATAAATATAAAAAACAAACTGTGAAGAAGAGTACTGTAATATGTTGAACTGTCACTAAATCTTTCATGATTGTGCCCTGCTGTCTCTGACTCCATTAATGCTTTACTAACAATTTAAAATAATGTGAATGGACCAATTTATGACTGTAGGCCTTTTGATTTATACAGTAGCTTGTTCTTGAAAAGGCTGGAGGTAGTTTTCATTTGACTTTGGGTCTGAGATTATTTGTAGCTCAACAAATATTACAAAATTAAGTGTGATAATAGTGAAAGACAAAGGATAAAAACTTAAAAACAAGACAAAGAGAACATAGTTGTGCTAGCAGGTTAAATGCTACAGATCATGCTAACATGTTAATGCTTGTTCACTGTGTTAGTTGCTTATTAGCAATAAAAAGAAATAAAAAATACATTTGAGGCTGATGGGAATGTCATGACAGACAAAATAAAAATTTGACCTGATGGTGGCACTAGATAAAAAGGTCTCTTTGTGTTGTTTGTCTTTTTAGCCACACCATTAGCATGGCAAAAAACTAAGAAGAAGGAAGACAAAAAGTAAGTGTTGGTCATGAATATTGTCTGTTTTACTGGCTTTAGCATTTGTTCACATCAAGTATTATCATAGTACAATATCCAGAGTTTTATTCGGAAAAAAAACAAAAAAACAAAAAAAAGAAACAGTCGGGGCAGCAACTCACATTAGAGTGTCTTCTCAGTCAGAGTCTAGTGCATTAAAAATCCTACAACAGGCCTTCTCCACGGTCTGTGTAGGAGAAAAACCACAGGTGTAATTAACGAGCTGAAATCTGTTCAGCTTCAGAGTCCTCGTTAGTGTCACTGGTAACACCTGTGCTTTTCCAAGTCAAATCACTTCTCCAAAGACCTGGTGAGGAGCACAGAGTCCATTAGGAAAGGATCTAAGATAAAGAGTAGTTACAGTCTGGTAATGACCTGACTCTCCTGCATCCAACATGCAAACGTTCTGTGTGCATCACTGCCTCTTGTGTGCATTTATTTTGCATATTTACCAGGACCCACCGGCATCCATTGTGCAGAGAAGAGCTTCAAGGTATGCAAATGAGTGAATCTGAATTACAAAAACACTTGCAAGAAAAAATATATTTAAAAAAAAACAAAAAACATGATATATAAAATGATACTAATGTCAGTGTTAGAGTTGTCCTGTATTCACACCATAATCTGTATCATATTTCCTGTAGTTTTTGAATAGTCTCCTGTTCTGTGAGAGAAAGGCAATTATGCAAAAAGCCTTCAGTGAGTTGTAAATTTGTTACCATGTTAGCATGAAATGTTAAAATAAGACAACCCAGGAGGCTCACACAGGCGCTGAATGGAAACTCTGTGTGAATACTTCATCAAAATGTTACGACAATGAAGATAAGTAGCTCTGCTGTTAAAAAAGAAGCTGGAAAGATGACCAAGGAAACAAAAGAGCACAGTTGGAGTGATAACGGCTGACCAATCAGATTGCTCAGTGATGGTGCCTTTGATATCATTCAGCAGATGGAGACGAGTGTGTATTGGGCACCCGTGCTGTCTAAGCTCACTCTCCCATCCCATCCTCTCTGCTTGTGGTCACACCATCCTCCTCCTGTCACGGCCTCGGGGTGTCACACACACACACACACAGATCACACTGTAAGCCTTTTCTCTCTGTGTGAATGTGAGTCCAGGGTTGGGAGAAAGTGATGTCAGGCTGCAGATTGTCACTGCAACCAAGCACAACAGCAGCTGAATTCACTGATTATTAACACAGCTTCACCCAGAGGAGGAAACAACGAGTGAAATCTGGCCAAGTCAGACTTATAGAGAGACACAAAAAATTACCTGAGACTAGAAAGCAAAAACATTCAAGGATCATGTCCTGGAGCATTAAAAATAAGTAATGGGGCACCCTTTTATTTTTCCACCCAGATCCAGATTTATCCAGGACCTGGTGATCTAACTGGTAACTTTACACTCTCTATCCTTTAAGACATCACTTCCACCTCGTTGCTTTCCATTTGCCTATGAAGATTTGTGACTTGACTTGGCCTTCCCCTCAGTGATCTGACTGAATTTGGCTTGGACTGGACTCAGATTTTTCCTTTTTAATACTGCAGAGTGAACATTTTCATTCTGACTTAATGGCGGTGTGAAACATTCTGGCTGTGTGTGTGCGTGTGTGTGTTTGTCAAAAGGGGGTGAATCACATGACCTGGTCCTCGATCAAAGCAACCTAACACAGGGTCATTGTTTGGTCAGCTGCCGCCCACTGTTTTCATTCATGAAAATTCAGCACCGGTCAGACTGCGTGGGTTTATCTCAGTCAATCATCACCGAATCGATGTTTCATGAAAACAAAGAAAACCGCCGTTTATGGATGTATGCAAAATTGCTTTATTTCCATTTTTTTTCCTTTTTCATACATTTGTTGTGTAATAAATAGACATGAGAAACGGGCTGACGCTCCAATCCTCTTCCCATGCCGATTCTGCACCTTGTTTTTTTTTTTCTTCTCCACACCGCAAACAACTTTTCATAGAATTTACAACAGAAAATAAAAAAACAAAGCTTGACACAAGCTGAATTTCCTGCTACCAGCTCATCGCTCGCCTCATATGTTACATAGACCTCTGAGCTGTGTTCATGTAGCAAATCCCAGGGAACAAAAATATATATATTTATATAGTATTCACAGTTACAGTATTTACACATTTTAGGATTATAAAGCAAATGGGCAGAAAATGAAGACGTTTCTACAAGAAACAATCTTTCAAAAAGGGAGGTGGAGACTTTTCCTGTACACAGTGGACCTTTTCTTTAAATAAACGACCTTTTAAACCCTCAGATTCCTTTTACAGATCCCTGAAAATAGTTTTAAATACTCAGTCTTTTGTTTAAAAAAAAAAAAGAGAGGGAGAGGGATAAAGATGCGTCTTAAAAGTGTCACCCCTGTGAAGATAAAAAAGCTTTAGATCTTCTGTACAAGTAATCATATACAATATAAACATCACTGGTGGAAAAAAAGGAGGAAGAAATCTCTGTAATCAATCCAACTGAATGAAAGGCGTGAAAAGCAATGACTGACTTGGTTTTTTTTTGGGAGGGGGGGGCTGATCGAAGAGGGCGTATAGGAGAAGTGCAAGCCTCGAGTGCATTCAAATATTTTTTTTTTTCAGATCATATAACGAAAGAACGGCCCTCGCTGACTGCGATGAGGAAGTCATAGGAACACTTCTGTCTCGCAAGAAACGTTAAACACTGGTAGAGTAATAAGTGTCGCAGCTGAAGAGGAATCTTACGAGCACACAGACATGAGACCTCAGGTGCAGATGAGGCTAAAACATCATCATCATCATCACCAAACGGCCATGCCAGTGATAAAAAAAAAACCAAAACAAAACAGACAGCAACTCTTTACACATGCATGTTACCACAGCTGCAGGTGACAGCTCTCTGAAAGAAAAAAAAACAGACTTTTTATACCTGTCACCTGTCTGCTCAGGTTAACCGAGGACAGTTACACATTCATATGGCACTTTAAACAAGAAATAATTCTTTCTTCCGAAGCTGAAAAGTTTTAGTTTAGGAAGTACTTTCAGATGCTGCCCAGGAACTGATTAAATTTCCAATTTTCTTGCTCTGCATGATTGGTTGGCCTTCTGCACTCTGGCCTACAGGGGGCAGTGCTCTCACATTCACACTTGCGCGCGCGCGCACACACACACACACACACACACACACACACACACATATGTTGATAAATACTCTTAAATCAGAAGCCTGACACATTCAACCACATTCACACACACACACAAATATAGTGTCTTTTGAAGGAAACAAGCAACAGGAGAACTACTACCTAAACAAAACTGGAAAACACTGGAATAGTCATTAATACAAATTTTGCACATCATCTTTAACTTTTGCATAAACTAATAGGAAGCAGCACGATCCATCATTGGCTGGTGAAAGCAGGTGCGATTTCCAAAAAAAGGTCCAGATTTTGTGGCAGGATTTAATCATTTTTGTTGCTTGAATTTTTTTTTTTCCCCCATCAGTTTGATTCGTTTCCAAGAAAACTGGTGCAGAGGAGGTAGGAGCTCCACCGTCCTCCCACCGCTGGATGGAAACGGCGCTCGTCACCTTCCATCCGCATCCGTGACGACCACGTCCTTCTCCCACAGAGAGGTGCTTTGTTTTCCTGGTGGGCTTGTGCGTCTCAACAGTGTTAGAAAGCAGCTGATCATGTGAGTTTGTGTTGTTTTTTTTTTTCTTTTTTTCTTTTTTTTTTGTTGTATCACGTGTGGTGTACGTGAAGCTTATGAGACAAATGAGATAGAGGGAAAAAAAAAGTTTAAAACTGTACAAACCAGGACTTGATGTGGAAGGAGCCATGCTGAAATACTGTCCAACGTTGAGAGGAGGGAGGGGGAGGGAGATGCTGCACCAGCAAGTCAAGTGTTTTGTAAATTCTGGGTCACTGGCATACATAAAAAACTATGCATTTTTCATTTCAAGAGCACCATGAATCGTAAACAATCTAGAGTTAAATATGTGAAGTGAGTGCCGTACAGGTAGCTTAAACTCTCTCCAGGCGACTTGCAGGTTTCTTCCCCTTGCTCCTGAATAAAACCTTCCCTTCCACAGTTCCTCCTCGTTACACAAGGGCGGGGGTGTTGGCATAGAGTCAGAGTGTATGCGTGTCTGCTCTGTGTGTGTGTGTGTGTGTGTATATCCAGGGAAAACTTGAAGAAAGGTTCAGGGGAAAGCGCTTTTACACCCTGCAGGAGATTCATCTGACCTCGAGCGGACGTTAATTCAGCGTTCCTCTGCAGTTCTCTGCCCCACACAAACAGGGGATCTTCTCGTCCTCGATGGGGAACTTGTAGTCATATGTGATCTCCTCATTGACATTGATGGGCTGCCTGGAGTAGATCACAATCTTCTTTTGAGACTCCACTGTGATGACCTTTGCATAACAGTTAGGCTGAAAGGAAAAAAACAACAACAAATAATGCAGGGCAGGGAGAATATTTAAACCAATTCTTAATCAAAATTTTATCTTAAGTCTAAAAAAACAGCAGTCTGGTCATGAAGCTTTTACAAAAGGACACTGCAGATGTTGCCTTACATTGCAGCTGTGGTTGATGAAACGGGCAAAGTTGCCGCACTTCGTAGCATCTATGATGGTGTCGTGGTCAACGCGGAACATGTAGCTGCTACCAATGCCCTCCTCCTCGTAGCGCTTCTCCCGCATGTCTGCAATCACCTGGAAATGACAATGGTCACTTGTTAGATCACTGACAGCTTTAAAATCAAACTAACAGCTTTATGTGAGTATAGATAGTAGTGGATAGAAATCCAGTGGATGTCACTGTTCCAATCAGTGAAGTGACAAATACTTTTTAATTACACCACTGCATACAAATAAAGTTCTTTGAATTTGAACGAAGAGAACAAGTGATAAACATTTTCTTGGCAAACCTGAAGTCTAAATATATACTGTAGATATAAACTGCAATTAATTAACAGCCCATGTTATCCTGGAAATGCAAACATGCCCTAGATTTATATTTTAGGTTAATATGGTGCTTTGAGAGTCAGATGAATGTAAACAGATCGATTCATTTGGATAAAATGTAGTAAATGCTCACCTGTCTGATGTTCTGTCCCACGTACTCGATGACCATTTCATCAGCAGCAATGGGCTCCATGGCAAACAGACCCCAGTCGTGGATGTGCGACTTGCAGAACCTGATCTTCTTCTTTCGGAACTGAAACAGAAAATGGGAGAAAAGTCGGTAACATCTCGAGGCTGAAGTTATATATCCTGTATCAGCAACTCCTTTATTTTCTTGATTGCTGTTCTTTTTTTGTTGTTGCGGTTTTAATAATATTCAGGGTGACTCAAACGGCGCACTGGACCAGTGTTCTGTTTGATTTTGTTTACCTTCAGCTGGTTGAACTTCAGCAGGTCACTGTCACACGCGAATGAGGACAGCAAACGTCGTTGCTCCGACCGCCGCTCTGACCCAGCTCTGGTAGAAGCGTGGACCTGTGCAGGAATACTCATACCCTGCACAGAGAAGATGGGGGTTATGGGTCTGCTCACTTACAGCAAGTTAACATGTAGCACGCCTCTGATGTTATTACAACAAAGACTAACTCAAGCGTCACAATTAATCATCTCCTGCCCACCTGTGTGTCGACTGGCGGCTCCTCCGACTGCAGCCGTGTGCTCTGAAGGTATTTGATCTTGTCCTTCTTGTCGATCTTGTAGTATCCCTCGCTTCGGGCACAGCCGGTCATGTGATCCCTCATGCCGTCGTCTCTCCTCTTTTTCTTCACTCCAGGGATGTTGGTAGGTACAGAGGGGTCAAGGAAGAAACTGAAATGGCCTTGAATGCCACACTGTACACTCAACAGAAACAAGACTACTTAATTCCAGCCAAAACAGTTCCTTAGTTTCACCACCAGAGGGAGCAGCTATTTGATACACTGCTTGCAAAACAACTTCAAGACAATAACAACCCTGAATATCTGTTCCAGTGGTGTTCAACTGAACTAATCTCCATGATTAATTCTGTGCCCTCCCTTTGCAGAGTAAGTGATAAATACATAAAGATTAATATTACTGATAACAGTGTTTGGTGTAGATCAGTAGATGTTAAGTAGTAAAGGATATGAGGATGGTTGACCCACAGTGTGTCATTGAGCCAGTCATTGCCGTTATCCTGCTGGAGCATCTTGTCATACGTGATCTGCAGGAGCCGAATGTCCTCCTCATCTATGCCCTCGTTCCAGATGTCGTACAGGATGGTCATCTCCTCAAACTCAGACCGTGGGTTGAAGTACGGCCGGGGAGGTGTGGTGACAGGGGACAGGCTGTCCAGCAGCAGCTCCTCCCAGCCTCGCCGCGCCCTCCGAGCAGGCTTCACGGCCACGGCCGGCTCCTCTTTGTAGGACAGGTAACCGTCTTCAGCAGGGAGGACTGTCTGAGGCTCCGCCTCTCCTTCCCGGAAGTCCAGGATCGGGTGGCTGGGAGACTTGGTGGACATCATTTGCATGGAGAGATCTGCGGGATGCACATCGTGAGGGGTGGACTCCGATGACAGCTCCAAAGACTCATCGGCCGCGGAGGCAGCTGGGATCTTTTTGGTTTTGGGTCGTCCAGGTTTCCTCTTTGATGGGGCAGTGTCTGATGGCACAGGGACGTCTACAGTGAGACCAGCAGGCAGATCTTCAGGGACACTGGCTGAGTGCTCTGTGCCAGCTGACAGGGCTTGGTTAGGCAGTGCACTAATGGGCGGCTCTTTAAAAACTGGTCTATCATCCAGGCTCTCAGAGGATACCTTTCTATTAAGAGTTAGTGCTGTGGGGTCAGGGAAGACAGGGGTGAAGGTTAAGTCTCTTCCTGGAGTGCGGGGAACTCCGGCACTAAGGACAGGGGACTGAGCAGGGTAGGAGAAGGGGCTACCAGGGATGTGAGGGGAGCTAAGCAACAGGCTGCTGCCTGTGAGTGGGGCATCACTGCCGGGCGTGATGGGCACCGTGTCCGTGCTCTGGGACTTGCCCAGACTCCGGGCACGCTCCATCAGGTCCCTGCCCGGTGTGCGGGGGATATCCTCATCTGTGGGGAGCCTGGCCCGCTGTGGGAGGTCAGGTAGGGGACCAGGTGGTGGATGAAGGAGGGAGCGACCTTCTGTCGCTGGGTGAGTAGGGAGCGGGAGGTGCATTAAGGATGTGGAGACGGATTTGGGGACAGGCGTGTTTGAATCTAAGTGGGGTGGGGCTAATCGACCTGGGGTGCAGGCTACTTCCAGGGGCTCTGCTTTACCTTTGGCTTTCATCTCCTGGTCACTGTCGGGCAGGGCGCCTGTGGGAGTGGGTGGCCGCAGGTTCGCTACATGCTCCTGAGGTTCAGCCTTCACTACAGGAATGTTGCCATCTCTGATGTCTCGCTCTTTGACTAGAAGACAAGAGGAGATATTTATTTCATTTAACTTGCCACCAACACTTCAAAATGATAAATACCTTTGTTGGAATGTGTCTCCTGATCAATAAAGAATTAGTAGCAAATGCTTACCTCGGATGTCTTTAGGTGATGGTGGCTTCAGGTCCTCCATTAACTCCTCCTCAGGACTCGGAGGTCTGCGTTTGAGCTTGCTGCTTGGCTCCTCCTTGCTCCTCTTGTCTTCCTTATCCTCTAGGACCGGTCTTGGAGGAGGGCTCGGAGGCTTTGCCTCCGCCTTCCCCTCCTCCTCATCAGAAGACGAAGAGGATGAGGATGAAGAGGACGAGGACGTGGCTGCCTCTTTGCCTTCATCCTCTGTCGCTGCCCTGCCTTCGTCCTCGTCATCGTCCTCCTCTTCCGAGCTTAACTCGTACTCTGAGGAGTCTTCGCTTTCTGCCGAAGAGTCTGAGCTAGCCTTGGAGGAAGCTGAACTCTCGGCTTCTGCAAGAATCGGAGCAAAGATGTGATAAACTACAGGAAATATACATCACAGGAAGAACCTACTGTTGTGTTCAGATATTTAAATTACCATCATCAGATGAGTCTGAGGAAGTGCTCTCGCTGGATGAGTCTCCCTCGTCTTCATCATCACCATCCTCATCACCACTCTCCTTGGAGATGATCACGTTTATCATTAAAATGTACCCAAAACACACAAATAATGCATATAATTAGCAGTAACTTTTGAGAAAGCTTACTTTGTCCGACGACACCCTGTCTGTAGCCTCCGTTTCATCAGGTTCCCCATCCCTGTCAGACAAAGACTCCTCCTCCTTCCCTGAGGTGTCCACCTCCTCCTCTCCCTCACTGTCCAGTTCAAGCGGCCGCGAGTGTCGTCTCTTTGCAGCCATGCCGTCGCCGTCCATTTTGGAATCTTCCGAGGGGAGCTCAGCTGGGTCTCGATCCCGGTCTGACAGGAATGAAGCACAAGATAAATGAGATTTTGGCTGTTTTATAACATCAGAAAGAAAAGAGAGAACTGCATGCGTAAAGTATTTGTTTTGTTGTATCAACAGTAGAGGGACACCTTCATCCTCAAGCTCGTCGTCCACTGGAGTGGAGGGTCGGGCTCGTTTGTTGTCGCCTACTGCTGTGGCCTCAGGTGGGTCCTTCCTTTTCACCTGAGCGCAACATGTAACCGTTTACATCAACAGGAAGTGAAACTGAAGACTAAAGAATAAAGAGACCCCCTCCTTATCTGTGTTCATTAAAAGACTAATGTCAAGGCTTACCTTGAAGGAGGGCAGGCGGATGGCTCCTCGCAAACCAATTCCCAGGCCCATTCCCTCATAGCCCAGTCCCTCACCCTTGTTCCAGTTCTCCAGGAGACTCGAACCCATTGTCTCTTTGGGTTTGGGTCTTTCTTCCTCTTTCCCCTCCGCGCCCTTCACTGGAGTCAAAGATGCCTGGGAAAAACAACATGACTCTTACTACTAGTGTATTAAACCCTGTTACAGAACAAACAAAAGGTCGGTCAGACTTTACATTATTTTCTACAGAATAGTTTTCATAAAACGTGCTGCCTCACATGTAAATATAACTAAGGATTATTTTCATGATCAGTGGCCAGTCGATTATATTTCCAATTTATCATTTAGAATTGTTTATAAAATGCCACAAAAATGTGCACTTCATGTTTTAAGAGCCAAAGGACATGTATTCATTTTGCTTGCTTTGTCTGATCAACAGAAAATATTTTTTCTATTTGTGATAAATGACTTAAATTATACACTGCTTATCATAATTAATCTTTTCAGCATAATTAGCATTGCAGCAACTATTCACAATCTGTCAGTATTCTTATAAAATGATTTTTTTTATCAATTTTTTGTAGCAATTATAATCATTAGTCAGACTTTATAAACAATTATCAGAATCATCATATGAGTTTATTATTACAATAGGCTGGACCACAGAGAGGTCATTACAATCATTCTTTAATAATGTGCCAAGTATCATGTTATTCAACTGTGAAAGGACAGTTACGTTGTAGTGATGAACAATTGTTTTGTAGCGCAGACTGAATGACACTAATGTCACTCCAAGCCTTCTATTCATATAACATGTACCTAATATATTTTGCCAATGTAACTGACATTGATCAAAATGTAAAAGGCAGTGCAAGAAGATTTTTCCTACACAGTCCGTGTATGTGTGGATATAAGCTCTCTGTTTCTTTGAGTAACACTGTATTTATATCACAAAAGGTGAAATGAAAGACTTACTTTGGCTGAGCGTTCCTTCTTATCCCACCAGTCGTCAAAAGCTCTAAAAGCCACCACCTCCACCATTTTACGGTTGAGGTCCCTCTTCATGATGGCCTTCAGCTCTTTGACAATGACCAGCAGCACACCGTCAACAGTGGCCTTGTGCGGATCTTCCTTTTTGCTCTCATACCCAGGAGGAGGAACAGTAGGGTTGAACTTTGGTATGCTGGGATGCTGCCATTGCTGTCCAGGTGCCCCTGCGCTGCCGCTCGTGGGCGCAGCACCTAGAGACAGAGGCGGGTAAGGCCCGACAAACGGCCCCGATGCACCACTGTCCATAAAATGTGGATAAGCATAGGGCCCTCTAGTCTGAGCTATGCGACTCAACATCTGCTGCTGCATCTGGAACGACATGGGAACCGTGCTCCACTGTTCCCACCGCAAGCAGTTCATCAGCTCCATTTGCACCAGTGGCATCATGCTATGAGGGTAGGGACCCATGGGTGGCAGCATATGGGGAGGCACTCCAGGATGACCAGCCAGGTGAGGATGTCCTGGGACGGCAGAGTGAGGGGGCAGGTGGTGATGCGGGATCGGGAAGCCGGCTTGGTGCGGAAGAGGGGGGAAACCGGGGGGAGGGATGGGGATGGTCTGCATTGGGGACACTGCAGAGTTGACAACGATGCCCTTGCTGCAGTCTCCGCTGGTGATTGGAGTCCCAGGCATCTCGTCGTCTGAGATTTCCATATCTTCCCCTGACGACTGATGACCCTATGAGAAAAGGGACAGCCTGTCAGGACTATGCTAGGTGAACATCTATTTTTTGTAGGTTACACAAGTGCAATCATCTGCCCTTTATATCTCCATGACAACTGAGCAAACACCATTTACTTATGAGGACCCTGAGATAAGCTCGAAAGTGGGATTTGAGTTATGGTTGTTTTGTCAAATCTGCCTCTTTAACTTTAACATAAGATAAACATGGCTGGATATAATTTGACATTTTTCAATACTAGTTCTGATATAATACCTGAGTTTTAGTTACAATATGGAAGCAATTCTCTTTTTTGGCAAATACAAAGTTCTAAATTGCTGTCTATACACAAGCAGCCATGCCAGAGCTTTTGCTGAATAAAACTGTGAAAATCAAACAAAAAGCTAATAAAATTACAAATCTGATGGGGCATTTGATGCCAACTTATGTTAAGTTTGTGACAGTTTTTGATACTAGTCTACTAGTCTGCTTTGGACACATTTCAGTCACTACATAGAGTTGAGGTTTGATTCCCAGTTAGACATCTAAAATAAGAGAAACAAACATTTTAATGCTGATCTAAGTTCAAAGTTTAGTATACGCACTGGCACAGTCAAACACAAATGACCTATGTCGATGGTCAACATGTTTCCAAACAAAGCTGTTTGTTCAGGCATCAAACCATAGCGGCAAATATTAATGACAGACTTATGCTGTTAAACATAACAATCTTCCTTGTTGTGTAATTATGGATGGATCTCTGTCATAACTGCTGCAGAAATGAAACTAAGCAGAGTAAACTCAGCATGGGAGTGGTGTCGTTACCCAAATGACCTGTTTGCACTGTTTGCTTTGCGATAACTTGAAATGTGAGACCAGAGACGCTGTGGCCAATCCTGACTGTCAGGCTCAGCAAAACCAGGAAGTGTGGTGTTGAATGGGGCCAACAGCCAAACTGTGTTTTCCTCCGAGCAAGCGTGTGCGGTGAGTGTTAGAAAGAGGAAACAAGAGTGTTCAATTCCCCAACAGCAGAACGGCTCTTATTTCTCCTTTCAAAGCACAGCACAAAGTGTAGAAATACAACATCACAGGCCAGATGGTGTAGCTGTGACTACAAACACGGGGCTCAGCTTCACATGAATGTGAAGGTATTTGTAAGGCTGTAAGCTCTGCATCTAAAACTTTTCATTCATAACTAATTTCAGCTCTTTTACTCATGCTGACAGGGGATTTTTCATCTTTTAATTGGATATGCAGAAACTACTGTGCTAACAAACATGATTTTAAAAGGAAATTCTCCCAAAGACTATAATTACTTTTAAGATTGCTTTCATTCTTTACACAAAAATGTACAACAGCGACTAACTGAAAGACCAAACACCTTTCTTTGTGACACCTTTGCACATGGTTTGCTGTGAAACCGGAATTTCCTTTACAAAGCAGAACAAAAAGAACAAAACAAAAGGGAAAGTTTACTACTACCACCTTACACTGAAACTAGACCTCACTTCCTGTGTCCCCTGTGTAACTGTCATTCACAGCTGTGCGTAAACATCAGCACCACGCTACTATCAACTAATAATGGCAATTAATACAAACTAATTTTAGCAACATTTGGCACCCTAGGATGCTGTTACCACTAAAGTGTGACTGACTTAACATGTGGAACAATGCACTTATCATTGTTCATGCAAATATGCAGTTATTTACATGCAAATGTCCCTGCTGTTGGACTAACAACAGATTATCTTAAATCTATCATACTATTTTCATACAAATATCACAAAAAGAATAAGTGTCTTACCGTGTCCATTTTATCAGTGGGAGTGTGGCCTCGAAAATGTCCATCTTTGAGGTCACTGTTGCTCATCTTATCGTGGACAGGAGAGCTCATTCTCTTGATCAGAGAGGCAGTTCCAAGAATTGGCTCCTCATCCTCCGAGTCTGGCAGTGGGGTCGGACTGATATCCTCCAAGCCTGTGCTAGAGGGACGGGAGTTTTGCTGCCCACCTTGAGAGCCGCTCGTGTACGGGGGGATTGGGGATAGCTGAGAGGATGAGGAGGAAATCGGACTTCCCTCCATCCGCACCTCAGTGTCCGAGTCTCGCTCCTCCAGGAATGGCAGCAGTTTTGTCCTTTTCTCTTTGAGGAGCATCTCAATGCGGGAATCCAGGCTATTGCGCTCTGGATCCAGCGCAGGGGACCCGGGTGAGGGGCAGTGTTCGGGTGTTTGGGGTGGAGGGGTGGTTGGATGAGCAACGGGCTCAGGCGGTGGCTCGGGGATTGGAGGAGTTTCCGGTCTCTCCTTGACGGGCAAAAAGTCAGTAGCAGCCGCCAGGGGCGGCTGCGGCGGTCGGAGGTACTCACCCTCCCTTTGGGCTGGGTGATGGAAAGCTGGTTCTGACGGGGGGAACGCGGGGGGCAAAGGGGCCTGGTAGGGTGAGAAAGCGGACTTGAAGTTGGGGGTAGCAGGGGGAGGCGCAGTGTAGGTGAAGGAAGGAGGTGGAGGGTGGCGGTTCCGGTGGGGTGAGTTGGTGCTGTTTGAAGGGAGCTTGTTCAGATGTCGTAGTTCGGTACATATTGCTCCGGTACTGAGGCCTCTCTGGTCTCCGGTTGTACGCATCCTGGAACTTACTCTCATGTCTCCGGGATTTGTATCCTCCAGGAGCTCTCGGGCCGGCTGGACTGGTACGCAGGCGTGGACTGCCGACTGGAATAATTGGAGTCTTGAGAGAAGGGCGTACTTGACTGGCGTGGGGTATGAGGGGTTCCCTGCGACTGGGGTGTGTCCTGCCTTCCGGTGGAGTATCCCGTCTCCAGGGACAGAGGAGTGGTGGAGCTGCTGGGCGGTAATGTCGATCCCACAGCTGACACACTGCTCTCTGACAACCGGCGGATGGGCTCGCAGCCCTTAAAAAAGCCATAGACAACATCTCAGGGGCAATACAAAACCTCTACCATCACAACTACTAAGAACAACACTAAGAATGTCTGCAACGTAGGAGCTACTGTACATCAATGCAGCTGCAAAATATAGTGAGAAGGTTTCCCCTAAAACACTAGCAGTTCTGTTTTACCGTGTACACCTGCAAGGACCATTTCAAAGGCCAAACTGGTGGATAAGAATATCCCGGCACAATGCCTGGGGGATCTCATGCTATGAGGCCAAAGTGCACATTTCAGTGGCTTTGTGATTTCAGTCCACAGGCAAGGGTCTGGACAACATTTCCTCTGCTCTACTCCACCACCTGCTGCACTGATAAAATGGACTACAGATAAGGATGTCAGCTTAGGTTGGCAAATTGGTTCGTTCCTACAAAGTAACACTACAATTCAGTAACCCCATCTACACAGTAACATGGAACTGTTCTCAAGACTGACTATGCAAAAACCAGTAGGACAACATAGGAGAATACTAAAATGTATGATCATCCATCTCCCATTGTCACAGTTTAGGAAGTGATTTCAAATAAACTAAAACATGAACAAAAAAAGAGAAAAGAACATTTGTATATTTAAATAAAAGGGGTTTTACCAGTAAGGCTTCTGCCAGGCTTCGAGGGGAAACTTCTCTGGCCTCCTCTCCACCAACAGGCAGTGTCCTCGGAGTGTAGCTGCCATTCATCAGGAGCTGGAAATACCTAAGGCGATTCTCACCTGCAGAACAGTAAACATGAGTGGATCTGTTGCCAAGTTTATGAGTGGGCTTAATGCCAGTGGGTTTCATTACAACTAATCTGGCATGATTGTAATATTAGTGATTATTTGAGGGAAGCAGAACCCCAAACTAAACATCTGTAAAGGGCCAACATGCACTTATGCAGTTTAAGACTTGCCAGGTATTATGAAAACACTACTTATGCCTGCCAACATATGAACTGTAAACTGTAAAATGCAACTGTGTTATGCAATAAATATAGTTAATGTACACGTGGTAACCTGAGACATTAACTGTGTTACAGAAATGCTACAATAACATGACCAAAATGTGTCTTCATAAATTTTGCATATTGTACACAACGTGCAACACTCACAGCTACACTTCTTCTAAAGACATAAATACTTTATAGAAAAATACATTTGTGGGAATAATTCAAGAAAATAGCACTTATATAGGCAATTAAACTGTACACACAATAATTAAAAACATCTGTCATTATTATTTCTCATTAAATAAGCACAGGTGCAAAACTGTTGCCAGTTAAACAACAAATACTGACATTGTCCTAAGAGGAATTAAAGTTGCTGTTTTGCATCAGTCAAAAGCAGCAGCAGAGAATGTGAATCTTAACAGTGCCACTGACTGAACTGACATCTCTGAGATTTCTATTAAAAGTGACTCAACAGAAACAGTGTGAAGGGGAGAGGGCAGTGACAGATTGGTTTGTGTTTGTTTACAGGTCTGAAATTAGGCACAGTGGGAGTACACAGCACCCTCAGCTCTGGGCTTGTGGGAGCAGGCTTACATTCAATGAAATTCAATTATCCCACGTTACTAGGCAACGCACGTAAATTTACACACGTGACCGCTGTCCTACTCATAACTCAAAACAAGGCAACATTTCACTTCAAATATGTTTGTGATCCCTGCAGCAGAGAATCAGGCACGATCGCGCACAAACGTGGGTTACGCGTCTTTTCACTGAGCGAGTGAATCACTGCATGTTTACCTTTCGGGTCCAGCTCCACGTGGATGATGTTTCCCATAACAGACGTGTTGTGAAGCGACTGCACGGCCACCTTGGCGGCTTTCACGGTCTCAAAAACAACTTTGGCAATTCCCAGATGTTTTTTGTTCTTCGGATTGTACAGGATCTCGACCTCCTCGATTTCTCCGAATTTTTTGCACATGTCCGTAAGAAATCCTTCTCGGATGTTGTCGTTGAGCCTGGCGAATGTCACCTCCTTTGGAGGCACGGGGCCGATGTAACACTCATCGATCTGGAAG
This sequence comes from Lates calcarifer, assembly GCF_001640805.2. Taxonomy (NCBI): domain Eukaryota; kingdom Metazoa; phylum Chordata; class Actinopteri; family Centropomidae; genus Lates; species Lates calcarifer. The sequence continues at coordinate 10,279,951 of NC_066841.1, read as the reverse complement.
AAAGGAGGAGACAAGTTAATGTTGTAAGTGCTTTCGGGTTAATGTTGCACCATGTGGGGTCATTTCTAACAGCTGAGATAAGAACGACGGTGCCAGAGCAGTTACTAAACCGAACTAGTCCTGTTAAAAACACAATAAAAAGTTGAAAAATGAAGCATGCATCCGAGCGGTGCATGTTATTTTGGTGCTCATCTGCCCTCCGACAACCATACGTCCCACAGATGAGTAAGGGGGGTGTGTCTGCAACTTTTGACAGCACCCCATTTCCACAAGGAAAAAAAACCTGGCACCATACTTGTCAGAGTATATACCTTAAATTTGGGCACCGGAAGATCCGTCTCTTTGTACTTAGTCCAGAGACGGCCAATCCTCGGGTCTCGGACGATGTCCACCGGTGGTATCCCGGGGTTCTGTGGGAGAAGACAGAGGAGGGGGGGCACAATGTTATCCATCCTATTCACAACTTCACACGCCACTAACTTGTTGCAAAGTAGTCCTGCACAAACCGGACGCGTTGTTCAATTAAAACCTCCACCTCCGACACGCCGTTTAGGATGCTGGAACATGCCTGTGGCCAGCAGCGGCAACACAGACACATTGTAACCTATCATGGAGGTCGGCTACTCGGTTACTATTGTAGCCGTTTCGCCGCCGTCAAAGGCGGTCCACTTACGGGCATGCTGAAAGTCTGTCCATCGTAGCGATACAGTTTGTGTGATCCCTTCTTCAGCGCCGGGTCGATAATCAACTTGTAACTTCTCCAGTGGTGACTCCGCTTCTCCGCCGAGCCGCAGACGGGATGACTGTCCATGCCGTTCGCCAAACCTGAAACGACAGGCAGCGACAAGGAGAGGAGAGCTATCGTGAAGGCAGCGCTAAACACGGTCCTGCTACCAGCCCCCAACACTTTAAAACAGCCAAACGGTACAGATGCATGACTTTGGTGGCAAGGGGTAACCCAAGTGAGAGCGAAAACGGGATCTAGCGTATATCCCAGTTACGGAAAACAGGCATTAGGAGGGCTGGAGAAAGAGGAAAAAAAGAACAAGCTTACTTGAACTCTGCTTTCTGCCATGGTCTTCGTTCAATCTGTTTCTCTCCCCAGGCTTGGACATTGTTCGTCCCGATCGAGTGGTTTTTCTCTAACTGATGAAAAGACGAAATCGCTTTCCTTTCGCCGCTTACATTACATGATTTAGCTTGAAGAATACTGCCTCCTTTTCGGCGAGAGCCAACACATATTGTGTGCCTCTGGTCTGTGGCTCCTGTCTCTCCCACAATACACCGCTAGGCTTGCCCACCTCCGATGCTAGCCGCACTTTCGCTGCAAACTTATCTCTCCCTCCATTGCTCGTATACTAACATTGTTGCCTTATTTAAAAATATAAGACTTTATCCGACTCAATTAGCAACGTATTATGCATATATCAAATTATTTTAGGTCTGGTTACTGTCGTGTGTCGCTAAACCTCTCAATCATTTTTTGTGTTGAATCTGCCGACTGCATTTACCTAAATGGCAAACACAAGATAGACACAGGGGGCAATATCTTCTTAACTGCCACTGGAGGCTAATAAAAATCATTTGGTCGTAAGTTTTTGTGCGCAGACTAGCGGGCGTTCACGAATATCTGAGAACGAAAATAAGCAAACGGGGGGTTTCCGTTGCTGTGGAGCTAGTTGTCGACCACTAGCTGTTTACGTGAAAGGTCTAACCGAGGAGTAAGGTTTTTATACGAAGTTCAGTTGTTAGGAGTTGAATTAAACAGTCAGGCTAACGTTAATAACCGTTGGAATGCGGCGGCTTGTTAGGTTACATCTCTTTCCCTGTCAATTAGTCTAATCCACTCCAACAAACTAGTGCCAAACCGTTCGTCGTTTTTTTTTCTTCTTCTTCTTTTTTTTTTTTTATTTTTTTTTTTTACAAAGAACTACGGGACTTTTTATCATATCACCTTACACTCGTGTGGATTTCTCGTTTTTTAATTTTATATATCTTTTTTGCTAACTGTACACTGTCGAATAAAGTGGGTTTTGTTTGACATTGCCTGGTGTTTTGCAGTGCTCGGGCAATTGGCTGGTTAACAGCGGCAGCTCGGCGGGCCAATCAGAGCGCAGCAGCAGAGGAGCTGTCTGCTATTAGAGGCACGGCTCAGGAGTCCTTCAACAGAGAGCAGAGAGAGGGGGCCGAGCGCTCTCGGCAGCCATTTTCCTAAAAAACAGGACTCAATGGCCTATATGGGTTTCCTTTGTTCCAAAAGGGATCTTACACTTGATTTCCTCATCTCTCACGGACTATGATAAAACTATGATTCCTCCTTTTAAAGGATTGAGAAGAAGGAAGAGAATGTACTGGATGTAATTACCCTGTGACATTTTGAGCCTTTTTTCCTCTGCCTGGAATCCATCTTTGTCTTAACTAGGTCATGGCACACCCATATAATAGTATTTATATTTCTTAAGTGAAAAGAAACCAAATGTTGTGAATAAACAGTTTTATGGTTTTAGAGATGTTAAATTAGAGGGGGAGGGAACACAGTTAAAGTGACAAAATGTGTAATGGCTGATTGTTGGCATTGCACTTATGGCCTTATAGGAAATGGGTAGCAATGAGTAAGTTCAACTCTCTTATAATAATTTTACAATTTTGATAATTTGGTAATGTAAAATGTGAGGCATGCAGTTTAATGTTCTAAAAAGTATTTTCTGTCAATTTATCTACTGAGCTATCATCACTTTGATCACATAGAAATTGTGACATTTGTAACAACCAACTGTATTCAATATGTTCACTGGCATGCTGACATATAATAAATATACAACCTACAGTCCAGGTTATATACCACTGCTCCTCAACTGACAGAAAGCAGGCCATGGATAACTAATGGCCCTATTGCAAAATAGTTTATTGTGCTGCCCACAGTTTTGACTGTTGATTGATAGTCCCTCTGCTTTGATTAATGACTTTAAACATTTTCCTCTCACAACAGCAACGCTTAACACCCTGGTGGCTTGAGTTGTACCCTACCTACAACTGTGGAGACAGCTTCAAGCACGACTAGGTTTGTGCTGTCCTTTTGCCATTTAGGAGCCAAATGTAGCCTAAACGTCGGCTTGACCTTGCCTCAAGGGCATATTTAAATGTATAAAGAAGCTCAATTAGGTAGCCGTTTTCACAGTTTATACAACGGTTAAAAAAGACGGTCAAATTTAAGAGGAAACAGATGGAGGGAAAACTCTCATGGTGAAAATATTTACCTCAGCACTTTGGTGAAATGCAGTTAACAGGCCTAAACGCAGGGGCAGGAGGAATGTTTTCAGCTCCATCTTCGGATCCTCTAATAATGGCATTAATAAGGGGTGGGAAAGCGTCTCCTGTAAAGGAAGGAATCCATTAGCACGACAGATAGAGCTCTTTTTGAAAACTTTTTGATCAGTGGCAGGCATTGCCTCTCTGCAAGCGCATATGCATCTTCAAGCATCATCTGTGTGGGCAATATGCAAACCATCTCCTCTCTCTCCTAGAAGACAGGATTGCAGTCAAGTATAACCTCTTCCATTTCGACATTTCCAACTGAGCTACATCATATAAAACCACAAGGAAATGTTGTTTTGAAAAGGTAACGGATTTTGAGCTATTTCACTTAATTTGCCAGTTTGTGTGTCTACATGTAAGTATTCTCATAGAGGACAGACAACAGAAACAATAATAAATCGTGATTAAAACGTTATCAACAAAAAACTATATTTACTTTTGCTTAAAAAACTGTAACCAGCATTTTTATGATTGATGTTGTAAACTTACAGTTAGCATTCAAAACATGTAATCCAAGTCTTAAACGAGCAAAATTAGTCTTTAAAGGGAAAAATCTTGTATATTTCACTGCTTCCCTTTGTCCGTAGACACCTCTAGGTGATATGTAGGCTACACTTGTGCAATGGTTTCTCTGCTGTTCTCTGTCTCAAAATGGCTTCTTTACAGACAAAGGAGAGCACTGTGCTGTAAAATGTTGCTGCGCCATAACTGGGTGAGGCTCGTTCACTCGGGGAGAGAGCCTTTTTCCGAGGACATTTCTCGGTGATTCAACAGGAAGTCTTAACATCAACCGAACCAGGGGTGATTTTTTTCCCCTCAAAATGGTGTATGTTTTACTACGAGTAAAAGGGGAAACGAAGCTAAAGCAGTCGATAGTGCGTATGAGGAAGAAAACGTTAATAAATGCATTCAGTCTGTCGGTTGCTGGGCTGACTCGCCCTGGCAACGGCAGTAATCCGAGAGCTCTGGACGGTTGCCACGAGAGCTGGAGCGTGTTGCAACAACCCCCACACTGCCATATAAGGTCAACAGGAATCCTCTGCAGCGAGCCCTGTCGTTTTGTATCTGGGTGAAAATAACACCGGGGGTGCTTCGGGCTTATTCCTGCGCCTGCTCTCTCTGGCTCGAGACAAAAGACCGGTGGATCCACCGTCATCGAGTGTTTTAAAGTGCTATAGACCAGATAATAACAAACAAACAAGATGCGAGTCTACCTTTTGTTCGGTGAAGGCGCTTAAATAGAGGAGTGGGGGGCGGGGGAGTCTCTACTCGCGTGCGTAAGAAGGGGGGGGGGGGGTCTCTAAGGTGTGCCACGACACGGTGCATAACATTCCGCACTCTGGTGTGCTGCGTGAACGTGTGCTTAGTGCGTTTGAGGACACAGAAAATCGCAGTCGGCGGTGTCAGAGGCCTGCCTTTCTCCATATCCACTCTCAGATCCGACTGCCAAGTGCGCGCATTCCTCCATTTGCAGGTCACGAGGCAGTAGACACCGCTCCCCTCTTCTCTCTCATACCTTCGTTAATAACCCCCCCGCCCCCAACGGGGAACAAAACGGGGGCAAACATTGTGAAAATTTTGTTTGTGTTATAAAGGTGAACATTTGACATTAGTTGGGGAGGGGTTGCGTTCAAATCAGTTTATAAGGTTATTTATAGGCCTTGGTCGAGAGAAAAAAACTCCTCCCCGGTGGGTTGCGCCATTCAGTATTGCGCGCCGCTGACAGACTGGAATATTCCACACTCAGAGGATTGGCCTCTCTTCTGCGGACAGCTGTCTCTCTGCACGGCGAACAACTATTTTGACATTTGTTCTTTATTTATTAACTGATGAAAAGGGGGCTTTACATGTATGGATATTTTGTACACCTACAGGACAATTTAATATCCTTTATAGGGCTGTTCATATGTTAGACTACCAGTTTCACCTTGAGAGTCAAACAAGCACCTCTTCTTTGTTTTTTATTATTACACAGGAATTTTTCATAGCTTGAGCTACACAGCACTGTAATGTAAAAGCATATGGGGCATATGAGAACGGTGCATGGTAATTCCTCTGGAGCCAGAAAAACCAGGCAGACAGACAAACTGCTACATGCACCCTCTCTCTCTTGTCTTTCTTTGTAGGACCAGCCTTTTATTCTGACGGATTGTCCACTGAAATCAGGTATCCTCGGCGCTTTGTGGGGTTTTTTGATTTATTTATGGGTACACTCGCTCATTCAAGGATTTTTCATGCAGACTGGTGGTACTGTATTTGTTTTATTTAAAACATCAGCCTCTCTTCTTTCTAGCTCTTAAATTTTTGCATGTTAGTGTATTATTAGTGTAAGATGCCACAGTATGGTTTGTGATTTAGTCTCTTTTACTTGGCAATATTATCACCTGTCTGTGTTTTTGAGATGCTTGAATAAATAGACTCTACACTCATTTTTATGTTTTGTTGTTGTGGAAACTGAAGCAGATTGTTGTACATTTTGATAGACTTGCACTCCAATTTTTAACTTAATATAATCTCAGTACTATATTTATGACATATACATTAAAATACACAGGGAATGTGGTTCATGATGCAGGCTGACATGGCTGTAGGAGCTGAAATTGTCATTTAGCTACTACAGCGTGCGTGCATGTGTTTTCAGGCAAAAATACTTGAAAGATTACATGTGTTTTCTTAAAATAGACAAAGTAAAGGGCAGTGTCAGCTTATCCTCTTAAAGGGACAGCTTGCTAAAATCTTCCTTCACTCCTACCCACCAACTAACTGCATCCTTTCCCCACCAGTGACCACTGAAATTTAGCCTGTAAATTTGGCTTTGTAGCCTTCGTCTGTTTGAGTTTGGCTGCCTTAGTGGCAGAGAAAATATTTCCAGACCAGACAGTGAATCAATAATTTCCAAATCATTTTTTTATTCTCTGATTATGCACGCTCATTCTCTATGATTGCTCCTTCCTCACACCCACTGTAACCTACCTACATGTAATTATTACATGACTGAAACATATTCCCAAACCTAATATAAAGGTTTAATTTTATTGCATATAATGTCTATAAAAACTCAGGCATCCATGTAATTTGATAAGCAGTAGTACATCAAAGCATTGATAAGATTACACTGCATGTCCAATTGGCTTTGATTTGTAACATCCATTCCTGATTAAAGAAGAGAAACAATGTTGAAGGGAAATCTCATTTAATATAATTTCTTATAAGTTATTCATCACACTCTAAAGCAGCCTATCCACTTCAGCCTCCCATTTAAAAACATGTTGTGGTGGTTTAATGTATAGTAGCATACAGGATCTCTGAGCTCGGTCACTTTATTTGCATTTAATGAGTTTGCTGCTGGACAAGACGCCGGTGCGTTACACCCTGGGACGAGAGAGAATAGTTTGTCCTGACGCCCCAACCTGTGATGTCACTGCCGTGTTCATCCATACAGACTGAACAGAGGAGTATGACTGACATCTTCTTGTAACTACCCCTGAGGATTCAAATGATCACACAAATGGAAAACACTTAAATTGTAAGTAACATACCATTACTTGTATGTAATCTGAAAACAACACAATCAGATACTTTTTTCAGTGGTATAAATAATTCAATTATAATCCCTACAGTAATATACTTTAAAGGAGTATTCCATAAAGTTTCAAACATCCACAGTCAAACAATGAAAGGGCAATCCAAAACTAAATGCATATAGGAATGTATATTTGAAGGATCTGAGAGAAGTGAGACAGCGGGGTTATTACAGGTCACATTATCTTTTGTTCTTCATCTAAGAGGAAGAAGAGAAACCGGTTTAGGTTTTACCTGTATTTATTTCAGAGGGAACGAAAGAAAGAAGCTCTAATGGAGGAACAGAACACTCATTCAGTCCTTTCACTGTCATCAGAGCATGACTTCACAGTTTAGAATTTGGAGATCTTACTGAGGTGATAACTGTCCGTGATAACAAAATGTGCTGATTTATCTGACAGCATTAGTGGAGAAAACTTTCAGCGTTATTTCACACGCACACTTCCGTGGATAGAGGCAGTGCTTCAGAATGAGAACCCACCCATGGAGTGAAAAAGGCGAGCACATACAGTAGAGGAAGTAGGAGCAGTCAGACTCAGCTGCTCCACATGTGCAACTCAGCTGCTGCATTATTCATACCCAGAGATGCTTTCAGAGAGCAGACCGGCAATAGGACAGGAGACAAGTGTAGGGGGTCAATTGGAAACAGCTTCAATGTGACAGGAACAGGAAGTGGTGAACTGAGAGAGCTACCTGGTAAAACATGAGTCTTGTCGGTTCCTCTCTCATGACACTGCCTGCAAATCATCTCAACCTTTCCAAACATAGATTCACCAGGCTTTACCATGTATTTGACTTAAATCTCGAGGGAGTATCTTCAGCCCCGTCTCGCCTGACACCCATTTGACTGTTCTAGAGACGAAATGACACAAAACGGTGCCAGGACCGGTAATGGTACCGCAAAAAAAGGAGAGGAACTTAAAATTGTGATTGTTGGAGATGGAGGCTGCGGGAAAACATCACTTCTGATGGTTTATGCCAAAGGTGATTTTCCAGAGGTAAGAGGAGCTGTAATATCAAGTACTATACCTTATATTTTCATATTGTGTATTAATTTGTTACATGATTTTCTTACCCATAACTGTGAAAGACTAATAATCTGATCTGCCTTTTTCAACCCTAATTTAGTACATCTCATAAATGTGAGCTGAATTTCCCCTTATTAAAGAGTTTACTAATGTAAATCGTGTAAATTAAATGTGACATATTAAGGAATATGTCAATATATAAGCTGTACCATGAAATCAACATCTTTTTCTTGTGTGTCAAAAACAGAAATATGCGCCATCAGTGTTTGAAAAATATGTCACCACCATCTCTCTGGGAGGAAAAGAGATAAAACTCAACCTGTATGACACAGCCGGTAAGCCTCTCAATCAAAAATCACCTCTATGTTGAACACCCATGAATCAGTTTTAAGTCTCAGTGTGGTATATTTCACATTATGTGGAAAGACGTGGGGGTTTTGAGCTCAGTGACCGCACACTGTGTCCACTGGATGGAGTATAATAGAAACAGTGCGTAGATAGAAGAGCAGACAGACTGACTCAGATGTCAGTGCTGGTGTTATTTTATAATGTTATATCTTTTAAAGTATTAAAGCTCAGGTATCACTGCTTGTGCTCTGTCTTTATCTTTCTTATTTTCTGACGCTCAGAGACATGGAGGAAGTGGTAAAGGTCGATGTTAACGTCAGAGCATCATCAAAAATCTTTTTTCAGGAACTGTTTGCATATTAGTAACTGCACTAACAAACTGTTACAGGGACAATTGTACTGAAAGTTTATGTTGACGTCAGTCGTTTGTTTAAGTGTCTGATCTGATAATGGCTGACTTTAAATAACAATGTTGTTGATTTTTGCTGTAATTTATTTAGGTACAGTTCTTACAGTTATTTTGAGGTCAAACTAAATTCTGCTGAATTTCCGTGGGTCATAAAACACAAAGTTCCTATGTGAACTGAGCAGTTTTTAAAAGTCATTTTATTCTCATTAAAACCCACAATAGTGTGTGTTGGCAACTTATCTTCTGTACAACTGCAGCAGGGTTCCTTACATCAGCGGAAAAGGAAGCTGAAGCCAGGATGTGGCTTTGTACATCTACCCGAACTTTGTAACATATGTTGAGTCTTGATGTCTCAGCTGTGGCATCTAAAGCCATATTTTTTTTCTCCAGTCCTGCTGGTCATTCACACACAAGAATTAAGTATCTATGCAGAAGTGTGTACACACCCATAAGAATTTATGGGTGTGTACACACTTCTGCATATATCAGCTAAAACATATTTCACACCTTCCTTTTTTTTCTTTTTTTTCTTTAGGGCAGGATGACTATGACAGACTACGGCCACTTTCATACCAAGAGGCCAATCTGGTTCTTGTCTGCTTTGACGTGACCAACCCCACCAGCTTTGAGAATGTCATGATAAAAGTAATCATTTCTAAAGTGCCTTAATAACATGCCAAGTTTCGCATGTGGGTAAACAGAAACAAGAATGTCCCTGTTCGACTGGAGTTTCAGGTTTACTGTTCAAATTGAGTCTGTAAATGATTGTCAGAGTCTAGTGTGTTGGTATTAGCTGCATTCTTTTAGCTGTGATTAACTCATGTAGTCATGGACATTGACCTCATGCATGCAGGGAAGTAGGTGTGCTGGCACTTTCTCTTCTCTGTACTTACAGTGTGAGAAATGCATGTAATCCAAATGTTTAAAAGAGCAAGACATATTTTATCTTAAATGAGTGTATGTGACAGTGTATTACTATTATTTCTTTATGCAGTGGTACCCTGAGGTGAAGCACTTCTGTCGGGACACACCGGTCATCCTGATTGGCTGCAAGACTGACCTCAGGAAGGACAAAGAGTGTGCAAGGAAACTGAAGGCTATGAATCTGGCTCCCATCACTTACACACAGGTAAGAAAAGAAGAAGAAGTGTGTAGATATCTACTGATCTATGAAAACAGGCATTTTTTTGACTTGAGGTTACAGGATATAAACTGTATCATGCAAGATGAGGCAACCTAACCAGAACCTGCAACCACATTAACTGTGCTACAGTTCCAAAATGCAACAACAGATTTATTGCACCACTGATTCCTCAGTCTAATTCTTGATGTTTGCGTTGGGATGGTTTTGGATGCAGGGTGAGGAGACCCGGCAGCAGATGAATGCAGAGCTCTACCTCGAGTGTTCGGCAAAGTATCAGGAGCACGTGGAAGACATTTTCAGGGAGGCCACCAAAAAGGCTTTGGCCTTCAATCGAAAACAGAGAAACCACAAGAGGAAGAAGATATGTGTGGTTTTGTGAGGACAAAAAGACAGCGGCTTGACTCCTGCAGGGGCGAGCGTCATTGGTGATGGTGATTGACTTCATGTTTCAGAGTGGCTGGACGTTCAGATACCAAAGATGCTTGGTGTCTTAAGACAGATGCGGCAGCTGGTTTTGCCCCTGGAAGTTTGGGCCTCACTGAATTGTGAGTGTGTCTCTCTTTTACCGTCAAACGAAAATGACTAGCGATGCAACAGGAAAGACAATTTTGCAAGAAGTTGCAGCAGTAGCAGTTGGAAATTATATGACTTGAAATGCCTTTGGAATCTTTGAACATATTTTTACTTTTGTATAAAAATTGAATTTTTACATATATTTTTTCCTATTACAAAACTTTGTACTGTTTGCAAACCACCATGTTTTACTGAAAAGCATATTTATTGGAAGAATTTTAAGTTAGTTCTTGTAATGTCAACTTGATAGTTTTTTTTAGTATCAGTTTTGATGTCAGTCTAGTCTGATCAACAAATGCCCTGATAAAAAAAGCTGCTGAAATTCAATTACTGATGGAGCTGTAGCTTTAAAAGACTTGAGAAGGAAAAAAACTTGATAAACACCCAACAGAGTTAGTTCATTTCCAGTAAAGCAGAAGACTGGACTGCAATTTAGAAGCTTTGTCAACTCATGGAGGGCTCTTGTCTTTACCAACAGCGCCCACTAGTGTTGGAACCCCTGAATGTCACATTGAAATAAACACCATTACTTTATGTTTCAGTGCAGAAGAAACACAGCTAAAAATTTTTAACTAAGTGTTTAATTATTAATATTTCTTACAACAGTGTACACAAATTGTCAACTGTCTCTTGTCACTGACTATATTCAGGCACCAGTTACAGTCTTGAAATGAATGATGAAAACATTCAACATCAGCTACATCAAAGAAAGTTGAGTTGTTCTGTGTGTTCTGGCAGCTCTGGCAATGAAATGTATCATTATGGTCTGTAACTCAACACGCTTTAATTTCCCCTCAATAAAAGTGATACATAAAATACTGTGATTCTCTTCAGGAGCATGATTGCACTGTGGGGGGGAAAAGAGAAATGTAATGCCACTGTCTTTGGATTTTCAAAATAAAAGGAGGATTTCTTTTTTTAAAACTGTGATAGGCTGGAGGGAGAATAAGGCAACAGAGACCCGACACTTCAGCTGTTCGTTTGAACCCACCTGACCCCATCGCTGAAAAAAAACCAAAAAGACCCTCTGTGTGATACTTTAAAACAAACATGAAATGTGAGCCAGACAAAACTTCACTAAGCTAGCAGAACTGGTCATAAATTAATTCTTACAAATATTTAATTTAGTATTTTGATTGGAAAGAAAAAGACAGTAACAATAATCCAGCACATTATTAATCATCACTGTGTATCCCAGTCTTACAGTACCAGTGCCAATAGCAGCGTTTGATCATGATACATCTCTGCAACATTACAGAACAACATGGGAACTAGCAGCACAGCAATAACAATCTAAAAACTGTGCATGGACTGAATTTGAAAGCTTTTTTCTAAATTTAGGGCTTTGTGACAAAATGTTTAATAAGCTTGAAGCTCTTCCTGTGCCAGTAAAAATTTAGCCCATTAGTGAAACATCCTGACTCTTTCTAAGAAGAGAAAACAACAGAAACAGAGCAGCTGCTGACTCCAGACTGGAAGATATACTGCTGACTCCAAATATACACATTTTTTTTTCCCATGAAACTGAAGGTAATTTTGGGCGGTCAGGTATCAGGTTTATGTTTTTTTTTTTTTTAGTTGAAGGACTTTGTCATTTCTGAAGAACAAAAGTCTAGTAAAAAAAACATACTGGTTAGCAGTGAATTAGCACAATAGGGAGTTAGGAACTACACATAAAAAATTAGGAATTTCAAGATATGAAGCTCAGTGCCAAATTGAACATGTCCAAGTTTGTTCGAGCCAGAGACAGTTTGACTGATACTACTTCACAGAAGTATGAAGTATGTACATGACAGACGTTAGGTCTTCAAAGGCAAACTATATTCTGTCCTGTGAACTGAAGCTACCTGCCCTCCTTGAGTTGCATATGATTTGAACAAAGGCTTTCAGACAGATTCATGCACTGACACAAACACCCAAACAAAACGCATTCTTCCCACTCACTTTTTATGTACAAGATAAAGCGACAAACTGTTCATCTATGAGGTGAACAACACTTTGTGTCGAGACTGACTGAGCAGCAACATCAACATCAACAACGAGTCATTAGAAAGCAAAAGCCTGTTCGCCAGACACTTTGGCTGGACGCCGCTGCTGTGATCGAAGCCTGAGAGAAACACTGGTTTCAGCTTTGTCTTCTCCCGGCCTGATCGCACTGTGGTCAGTCTAACAAGCGATTGTGCGTGTTGCTTCAAACATCACTGGCCGTTGGAGGAATCTTGAGGTGTCTCGTTGGAAGTTTGTGTCTCAGTCATTTTTTTTCACCTTTTCCTGGTTTTTCTGAATTTTTTGGTGGACGACTTTTACAGTGGTGAGAAAATTTCCCAGGAACAGGACGAGAAATGTCAACGCCAGCATAAATACCTGAAAGAAAAAACATATTATATTCCACGACAAGTCATGACATGCATTTGTATAACAGTGGCTATGTCTCTATTTTGAAATCTTGACGGGCTAGGACATGTTGATTACAACAGACTTCATCACTGTAATAAAGTTGATGTGTTCCTAGAAATCGATTTAAGCATGTGTGCAGCATGAGGCTACACATCTTTTAACATAACTGAAGTGGTCAACTTATGGTGCCAACTCATGTCCCCAAACTTGCTTATGTGGACAAAAAGAGGCAACATGCGTGAATTATTTTCTATAGAAAGGCTGGTGAACTTATTCCTCTTTTTAACTCTGCCTGTCTCTTGACATTTAAGCAGCAGTCTGCCAATGCGATCCTTACCTGCCACTCCTTACAGTCATCATGTCCTGCCAAGCGAAACAGGGTCACCGAGTTGTAGAGCTGCCAAAACTGCAAAGGAACAGGAGGCATTATCTTTCATAGTGTTTCCATGTGCTCTGATTACACAAGAAAATTTCCCTTTGATTGACATTGTTCTCCTCTGCTGATAAAGCCCATCAGAAATACTACATTTGTCGAACTGCGGGCTCTAAAAATGATACACTTAATACAGATCAAATGACAGGTACTAGTGTAAAAGGTGTTGTTAAACTGCCTCATGAGCTTACGCATGTCTTCCTGATTAAATATATTGGAATAAGACGATAAAGCTGTGGTTTGATCTTAAACAAAAAAATAGAAAAAAGTTGTTTTTACTTACATGGCCAAAAAAGAGGAATGGCAAAAGAAAAGTGAGGCCTCTCCACATCCAGGACTGAAATCCCTCTGCAGAGACACAGAGGAACTGTGACAGTGACCTTGGGACTACGTGACACAGAATACTACACAAATGATTGCTGCGCTGTCTCTGACATTAGAGATGGTTTGAGCAGCAAATTCAAAGAGGCCCTTACTCAAGTTACTCCGACATCTGCGTGGCAGCACACTGATGTTAGCAGCTGTCTCAATTTCTCACCTTTACCCTATTTTTTTTTTTTCCAGACATGGTGTTGCAGATGGCTCAAGAGTTCAAACGATTGAAATGACTTGCACCCAAAATAGCTTACAACTCACCCACTGTGAGGTCCAGCTGATTTCTCTCTCCCAAAGCTCGCAGCCGGTATAAGCAGCCGCTCTGGTAGTAATACTGGAGGAACTGGACAAAACCTGGCAGGAGAAATGGGTTGTAAGATTTACTGATTACAGCACAGACAACAAAAAAGACGGCTCACGTCTCACTATTAGAGGCCCGTGATGTGAAGCTTTATACACTGAAATTAGGTCGGGTCATTCTATCTTCAAAAAGAAAACAACAAAAGAGACACAGTATATCATTTGACTTATCACCCAAAACTGTAACCAGAGAGCCTCATCACATTAGTTCTCACATTATGAGTCTACATGTGATATGATAAGCAACTACTGTAACCACCAGTATGCGACATAAAAATCACTTCTCTATTCTGGTGAGAAGAAATTTTCTAGAGATTTCAAGACATCTTTTTGTGAAGCATCTGCAATCTATCATTGTTTGTTTTGAATTATTCACGCTAAAATTCAGCTTGAGCCATTCTATCTTCTCCATTCATCAGGATCCTTATGTTCAACTGCATGTCCAAGAGTCTGTTTAGTGTCAGCTGTTAGTGTGAAGATGGCTGCGTCACCCTCCTACCAGCTTGAAAACACAGGCCGTTTCACCGTTATGTAACATAATAGTGTTGCAGGTGATCCTGCCCTTGACCTGCTCTGGCCTTGGTGTACTATCATGGCTTGGTTTCGCAGAATGACAACATCTGACACAGGAATATTTTAGGGGAAATGCTGAGGTGAGCAGTTAATGGTTGTCTGGATCCTGAGGTACAGTTTTAAAGATTCTAGTATGAATAGTATGCATCCCGTACCAGTTGAAACCATGGGTGCAGAAAACAGATTTTTACATTTTACAATGCTGTCCATTTGTTTTACATCTCTGACTGATTAATCAATACTGAAAATAATAGCTGCATCCCTATGTTAAGGCGTTTATTTAGCTTAATAGCAAACACAGTATGTACAGGACAACAATAATACAAATGATACAGCTGGTGTCTGCAACTTATAATGTAACACAAAGGTTTGTTACAATTTATTTGCTGGACAGACTGAACTTGAGTGAACTTGGCAGATCAGATGTTCCACAATGTGGCTACATTCCAAAGTCAACAAACAAACCTGAAATCTTATGTTTGCAACAAGGCACTAATGACAAAAGAGTGACTACATGTTCCCTGTTTAAACTAAACAAAGGAAAAAGCGACTGTTGCTTTTTAAAAGGATGAAAGCCACATATCAACCTACTGTCGCCAGTGCAACCAGCTTAACTGAAAAAAATCAAACCCCAACCTGAGTCTGAACAAAATCAACATTACCCTCTGTCAACTGAACCTCAGAGCCCACATACATACACAACGATGTAACATTTTGCACCAAGTCTAACAAACAGATTCAAAATTCTTACTCTGATAGATGGAGAAAGCAAGAAACTGGCTTCTGAACATCTGATACATGGGCCCCTCTGGCCTGTAAAAAGAAACAAAACAGTAAATGAACCTGTATATATTTGAACACAAGTTTACAATATGATTACTGAAACAATGTGACGCTATGGAACCAAAGACAAAAACTCACCAGGTAAGCATCACACCTGACAGAAAGGTGGATACATAATGGTGAGACACCCACCAACCCTTGATCCTGAAAAGCAAACAAAGAGTTACAACAGCATACCCCAGAAATTCAGCAAGCCCTTCTCCAAAATACAAAATCATATCATAGAGAAATCATAAATCCTGAATTGATGTCACAACACACCTGGAGCCATTGCTCATGAGGATGCTTTCCCTTATGGTCAATGTGCAGTAGTACCACACTAGCAAAAAGTTGAAGATTTCATCAGTGACACTAAACAAAACAGAAAAAATAAAGCAGTGAGCCACTCTTTAATTTAAGTGCAGACAGCAACAACAGCAATAATGCCTGAGGGGAGAACATCATCTCACCGACAGTTGAGAAAGAAGAGGCAGGTTATGGCTCCAAACATCAGGATTATTGTCATATAAAGCTTGAACTTCTCATACTCGTCTTTGTAGGCAAATCTATGTGAATAAACAGAAAGACAAGGAGAAAATGAGCAAACAATACACAGAGTTCCAGAGTCTAAGCTCATCTTTTCAGGCTGTCCTCGAGGCAGAATACTTAACATACTTTGCCTGGTTGCTGAGAAGCGTTACGTTCACATTGCCCAGGACCAAATTCAGGTACAGTCTGTGAACAAAACAAAGCAAGACATACACATGAATGCATCTGACAAATAAAATTCACTGTGTGTGTGGCGACATGAAAAAATACTGACCCATTCTTCTTTGGCAAATATGCTTCCATATCAAAGAACACATTTTCTTTATCTTTGATTTGTGTTTTGATGTCCATTATTAGTTTCAGGTCATTCTCATCACATGTTTTCGCACACCTGTAAAAGAAAAGACAAAATGATGATAATGATGAGAGGAAAAGTAAACAAGAGGAGGTAGAATACCTTGACTCTTCATGAGATAAGAGTCAGTATCTTGCTGTATTTATGATATATGGGTCAAAGTGAAAGATAATAATTCAATAACTGGTCACTTAACCAAGATAATGGCCACAAACCTAAGCACTGAAATAAAAACTGGCAGACCATTAATTTGCACAAGGAAAGTAAACATCCACTCTTCAGTTAATAATAAATTAATTAATTCTGCCACTACTACTTGTCATTCCCATACAGGGTGACTTTGAGTGATTATAAACCGTTTCCTGTCCTTGTTGACTTAGCTGCACCACTGTTTCCTTGAGAGCTGACAAAATATCAACTTTCATGCACACTTTCCACAGCCTGTTCCTGCAAGAAGATCACCATGTTTGGACAGTAAGGAGGGAGATTTTTAACCAAATTACTTCACATGCAATTTAGAAATATAGTGACTCAAATTGGCTAATGAGTTAGACTATGATACATCGGTACACTCACTGTAGTGTAAGCAAATGATTTGTAAGACAAAAAACATGTGGTGCACTATGTTGATGAAGAGAATACTTACTTGGTCAAGCTGTGCCTTAGGTCTTTTAGGCATTTTCTCTGTTTACTGATGGCGCTGCTGCATGTTGCCTGAAGATTGGTGAGCTCCTCCAGTTTCTGTCTGTATATTTTGTGAGTTTCCTGGGGATCAAATGTATGCACAAAGTGAACAAAGAAAATATGTATGGATAGCTAAGTTTTCGAACTCTGAGAAACAGGCAGTAAGTCCAAAAAAAAAAAAAAATAAAAAATGCTGATAGAGGATTACATCAAACATACATTGAGTTTTTGTCATATCTACTGAAAATACTCTCTTTACCTAGTGAACATGTAACCTACTCACTCTGGTGAACAGTGTCTCTATTCAGCAAAGATGGAAATGCTTCATGCTGGAAAACCTTGTTTCATCCTTCTGTCTGAAGACAGACAGCCCATGACTTTATGTCTTTATAAATGACTTTATGTCATATATATCCCAGTTTCCATGCATTTACAGTACGCTGGTAAACCAGACCACAGCTTCCCACTTTTCCTCCCATCAGCACTGGCTCATGAGTGCGTGGAGGTGAGGGTGTATGATCAGCAGACATAATCCTGTGGTCTGAGGTTAAGAACTCATTCCTTCCCCCCTAAGCATGACTTGCACATCCACATTATTGTGCTTTCTACACATGTTCTCACAACTTTACTAGACTCTAGAAGGATGTGGATGCGATCATGTAGTGTGGGAGTGTTGAGGGCTAATCTTTGTTTAAGACTTTCACAATCAAAATTTCATTTCAACATTAAGATGGGAGAAGTGGCCAAAGGTGTTTTGTCCACTACTGAATCTCTCACCTACACTGCAGGTCTGCTTGAAAATGAGGAAGTGCAACCTGCATTTCATGTGGTTTGTAGATCCTAAAATAAAAATACTGTCATGCCCTGGTATGAAACACTCGGTGAAACACTGGTACATTTTTCATGGAGGCTATGGACTCAGGTAGGTACTACTCATTTGCTGTGACCTTGTGCAATACATGCTTTGAGGTTAATAACACTCTGAAAAGCAGTAAGAGATCCTGATCTTTCAGAGGGGAAAAGCAAGCTGACAGCTAGTCACACTTTTCATTGTGATTACAATGTATGTATGTCATGTGACATTTTTTCTCATCAGTGTCAACATACATAATGCAAATTAAAAAGGGATGCATCTCCAATGGATTATTAAAGGTCAACAATGTATACATGGTCAAGTCAATGCCACAGACTCCAGAGTTAGGACTTGAACCTGAAAAGCCACAGATGTAAAGACATAAAACCTGGGGGGATGCAACTGACTATGAATTGGAGACTGCTTCTGTGCAGGTGACATGTCTGACACCAGTTATTCACCAGGGCATGTGAGCTTCATTTAAGAAACTCCCTAGACAGCTGACAGTCACCTTCATCATCTTTCCCTGTGGAGCAGCTCCAGATTTTAAAATTTCATTGCATCACATATCCATGTCTCAGCTGTCTGGTGCCAGCATGAGGAGAGGGGTGGCACCACAGACCACATGACGCCCTTTGCACCTCAAAGTTAACCGTATTCTTGCCTATCATATTCTATTGTCTATTACTTATCCTACTGGTAGTGTTGTTTCAAATTAGCCAGCTAGCTAAGTGACCTAGTCTGGTAATGCTGCATTCAGTGAATACGAAATTATTTTCTCTGACAAAGCAACAGTAACAAACAAGTGAAGTTTTCGACCTGAGTGTAACTTTTGTAGCAACCGCTTATAATATTAATAGCTCGCACAGTGCTGCACTGTATGGTTAGCTAAGTTACTATAGCTGCTTATTAGCCGCATAACACTAGCAGCAAGACAAGCAACCTGCTGCTAACGTTAGCGGCTAAAACACAGGGATGTTATAAAGTCAAAGATAACAGACGTCCAGTGAAACATAAGTCATCCCTCAGATGCTGCAACCAGCATCGCAGTTTTGGGCTCGATGCTGCGTTTAAGGCTGAGCCGAGAATGAATGGCTAACGGGAAAGAACCAACCAAACTAACGTAGCCACTACAGTGTGTGCTGTCAGTGCCATCCACGACACACTACAACCAGCAAATCTACCATAGACGATGATGTTCTCGTTTGTGGTGTTCTCTGTCACCTGTAATTGTTGATATTCCTCGTCAATTTCTTCCCACTCCGCCTGAAACTTCGGTTTGGACATTGTGGTGCACAAGCTGATGAAGCGAAGAGGACGGCTTTACCCCCCGACTCTCCTCACTCGGACTGACTGTCTACTCAGACGCTCTTTTAATTGGGCTGCTCGGAGCATGCGCACATCGGAAACCACTGTCAGGACAACCGATGTAACTGAACCGGTTTAACTTTGAGACAAAAGTAAATACAAGTGTATGATAAATACATGCATATATAAAAAATGAATCACGTACCAGCACGCATATTTAACTTTCATTTTAAATTAACATTTAATTAAATTTACTCTGCACCAACTACAGTACACAGTTCTGTTGCTAGGATACAACGAACGCTCAACTTAATGTCGATAGCTGACTAACATGTTTTTTTATGTATTAGGTAGCTACATGGCCTGAGTTTACAAGCGGATTGAGTTTAAGTAAGTCATCCACTTGGACACTTCGCCAAGGTGAGTATTTTTGACTGTTTGATATCCTGATCTGTTAAGTTAAAGTGTTGCCGGTTTGTAACGTTAACTAGCCAGGTGAAGAGCAAGGCCTGAATGTAGTAAACTATCCCATGTAAAGAAATGTAGTTTTAGCCTAAACGTGGGTTCATGGGCATTCGTCTGCACCCTATATCTTGTTTTTGCAACACTGTTCAGCACTGTTTTTTATAAAATCTCTCCAGTAGAAGTAAACAATACATGAGGAACAGGTGTTGATGTTTTTTTGTTGTTTAAATTAGGATATTTTATACTTAGCTAAATTATTTTCTGACAATCTCTATAAATTTCCTGCAATTTCCTAGAAGAAGCAGGACAATGTAGAGTTCTCTCCTTTTGTAATGATATTGTCATTTTTGGGCAAAAAGTGTAGGCCTACAGCTTCATGGGTCTAACGTGTTTTTTTTTATGTTGCAGGATTTTCATCAAGCTGCCTCCAGCCATGCCATATATCAAACCATCTCAAAAAAATCTGCCATTCTCAGCACTGTTGGATTTAAAGTCACAGAAATGTGGACTGCGGCACACAGTTTTCTCGGTCAGCGGAAATGAATACTGTGGAGAGTGGCAGGACAACAAGAAGCATGGTTAGCTACTGTGCTGTGTTAGTTTTGTCTGACTACTGAGAAATTAACTGGTTGTAAGTCATTATACAGTCTGGTTACACTAGAACTAAAATGTTTATGCTTATTAATCTTTTCAAGGAAAGGGAACTCAGGTTTGGAGAAAGTGTGGTGCCATTTATAATGGAGAGTGGAAATTTGGAAAACGTGATGGATATGGTACCTACAGCATACTACTCCCAGGAAAAAAGGAATACGAAAGGAAGTACTGTGGAAGATGGAAAAATGGGAAGAAGCATGTATGTATCTGCCATATGATAACTAAATGTAATTATTCTCCATGATATGTTTTGCATCACTTTCTCTCCCTCCAGGGCTATGGGACGTACTTCTACAGTAACTCAGAAGTGTATGAAGGGGGGTGGAGCGAGGACCATCGGAGTGGCTGGGGAAGAATGTACTACCAGAATGGAGACATGTACGAAGGAGAGTGGTTGAAGGATAAGAATCATGGACAGGGCATCATTCGATTTGGTGAGAGCAATTTGCTTTTCATACATTTTTATCAAAAACAGACCTATACTTTTGTAGGAAAGATGGTGAATAGTGAAAACTATACTTTCCAAATTGTGTCCCAGCAAATGGAAACTGGTATGAAGGTGCCTGGCAAGATGGCAAAAAGAACGGTAATGGAAGGTTCTGCTATTCTGACAAAGGCCAGCTTTATGAAGGCTTTTGGGTGGATGGAGTAGCAAAATGTGGGACCCTGTCTGATTTTGGAAGGGATGAAGCACCAACCCCAACCAAGTATCCAATTCCACAGGTACAACATTGTGACTGCTGTACAGCCACACATTTAATTTTATGACCAGATTCACCTCAACACTGACACCACTTACATGACACAGTATAACTAAAACGTTTATGTGGTACTGTGGATTAAAACATGAACATATCTTCTTTTTAAGATACACCTGGTGGATATGCAGTTGGTCTTAAGGGAAGCCCAGTCAGCCTACCTCTGTCACTATTCATGAACAACATCGAGAGGATGAACAGCAAGTTTCCACCACACACGCAGACAAAAAATAATAAAAAAGAGAGATGGCATAATGGTATTTAGCATACTCAGGTTGTCACCATATTAACAGAAGAAGAAAGACATCTAATGATATACCTAATTACCAAATTCACTATATTAGACCTGTTTGATACTATGACTGTCAAAGCTGGTCATGTGATTAATAAAATGCTAGTATATGTGGAATATCCAAATGACAGGTCCTCTTACTATTTTCTTGAAGATACTGGAAAAAATACTAGGCTTTGCTGTATTTTTGCTGCATTCTGACGATACTTGTACACTCTGATGGTCCCTGTGAACTTATGACAGTTAATTGATAAACAAGCTACACTTCATTACTTGGTTGGAAAGCTCTGTATTTTGTTCATAGTTGAGCAGTTTATCTAATCGAGTATAAAAATATTAGATCCCACAACTGGTCTGAAAGAACCACCCCACCTCAACCTCTAATTGTGATTCAATATCAGCATCTACAACTACCTCATAAGGTGACCAGATAGCACCAACTTTCTGCTTTCTAAAATGAATTCTGAATGGATCTCCAACCTCATTCTTCTACCTCTCTGTATACACACAGCTAACTCAGATTTATCAGTTTCTTTCGATTGTTGAAAATGAAGCCCCAGTTAAATTAAATTAGAATAAACATCAGTTTGATGGACAAGCACACCATGGGTACTCTTATGAGTAAATGATAAAAGCAACATGCTAATTCAGGATATATGAGATAAGTGGAGGGGCTCTGACTTTACAAAATGTAGCACAGAGGAACGCTAGTGTCTAATATCAACAAGTACTCCACAGAGGTCAAGATGTGATTATGCAGTACGTGTAATGAGTCAGAGTTCTTTAAAAAGCTTTGGTGTCAAGAGAATTAATGAAAATTCACCATCAGACAGGACTGGCTCAATTGCTCATACAGCATAAGGACTATTACCTGTGAAAAGGGTGTGATAAATCTACTCATGAATTTAGAATTTTCCAGGTGCGAGTTGCTTAACCTGTGTCACTGATTGCATGTAAGTTGCCTAGATAACGATGGAGATACAATGTTTT
Source organism: Lates calcarifer (assembly GCF_001640805.2). Lineage (NCBI taxonomy): Eukaryota > Metazoa > Chordata > Actinopteri > Centropomidae > Lates > Lates calcarifer. The sequence continues at coordinate 10,257,684 of NC_066841.1, read as the reverse complement.
CAAATAGTATATCGAAATTCTTTTCTAAACTCAGAAACTCTGACTGCCACTTGGTAAAAAAAGTGTTTATTATAGCGCCACAGCCTGTGCTACACATGTCAGCAAGTGTACTCAAATAATACTGTAGTTTTGGCAGCTGTTGATTCAGTCTTGACAATTAACAGGCGTTACAAATGCAAATGGTGGACATTACAATAAATCATGTACACAGTGAACAGGGAGGAAAGGGTTAAATACTTGTGATTCACAAAACACAACAAAGGTAATATATTAACAAATCCAGTGTTCACTGACAAACGGATAAATAAATGCAGCAGGCAACAGACAGGATTCCAAGTTATTGTTCAGATGTCTCTGCCATAATGTAAGAGATAAATCAAGCAACTACCACATTTAAGACTTTCCAATTTCAAGTTACATGCATTATGGCAGGTTTGCGAGTTCACAGTTGATCAAACATGTCTTCTAAAAATACAACTCTTTCCACAAAAGTAAATTTCACAACAAAGAGGTGAGATATATATCTTCATTCCTGTAAAAAATCAGAGGCCAATAATGTGGCTTCTGGCTTGGAGAAATCCAAAGTAGTCAGAGTTCAACCATAGATTTGTATCCACCATACTTGTCTATGGGAAATGTGAACTTGGAGACTGCAAGATGGAAGATTCCCCTCTGTTGTCCAGCTCATTCTGAAGCCTGGTGAGGTTGGATAGCTCCTCCAGCTCCTGAAACTGTCTGTCAGTCTTGTGGCTGACGAGGGAGCGGTAGAAATGCACAGCAAAGACTATGAAGACTAAACCAAAGGGGACCATGATAGAGGTGGATGTAATGGCAGCAGCCACGCCAGATGACACCGTATTATTGCTGGACTTGTTGGGCTTAACAGGCAAAAATTTGACCCAGCAGAGTAGAACCACCTCGGCTAGAAAGAGCAAAGTACCAATAACTGTGGAAAAAGCCCACGCCAGTTCAATGTGTCGGTGCATTCGCTCATGTGGAGACTCCTTCACAGAGTTGAGGTTGTGGACGTTGCTGACGGCCTCTATATTGGGCAAAATGCAGGTGCTGACCATCAGAGCGAACAGGTGAACAGCCACAAGGACAGTGGTGCAGGCACTGAAGGCAATGAGGAGAGCAGGGGGATAAGGGTAGCTGTTGTCCAGCTGCACCTCTACCATAGCCACCTAGAAAGGAGGAGAACAGGAAACACAACTTTATACACAACACTGCTGTGTGGTATGACTTACTGAACTGCAGAAGGGTAAGTTGTTCGTTTTGGAGACAGTATTACCATTGCAAATCCAGATAGCAGAGCTGATGTCCGACTAGAAGCCTTCAGTTTAGCTCGACTCAAGTACAGCTTTCTCCAGGACAGTGCTTGCAGTGAATGCTCGTTCAGACTCATGTTGTGCCTTTTATCTGAGGACTGGACGAGCAGCGCTGGCGTAGTTACCTTCTTTACTCTTGCGGGACAAGACAGAAACAAATGTTCAACATGCTAACAGTGTACACTTACAAAACATTTACCCCTCGCCAGCTGACGGAACTGCGGAAGCTATTTTTTCACCACCAGTCTCCGGCGTGCCTGCACCTTACATTACCCACAAGCCTCTGCGCTCAGAAGACAACATCCGCTACAGAGTAAACTACCAACTGCAAATGCTCAGTAATGGGGGTGTTACTTCTCTGCTCTGGGTTAATGCTGGTGTAATAACAACCTTCAATGTGTAGTAATTAAGAAAGAAAAACACACGAACGGATAAATGCATTATTATACCAGGCCACGTCATATGCGCCACGTCCAGCGCACAGAAAGTATTACTGCTATTAAAATGAATGAAAGTGAATTAAGAACTGCGTTTATTTTTCTTTCTTTCTTTTTTTTTTTAAATGGACAGGCGGTTATCTCTTTTTTCCCCTCACAATGAGCCATCCGCAAATAGTTACTTAAACGTAATGTGGTTTGACCGGGCACAAATAAACGGTGTTCTGCCCGGTGTATTTAGATATTTCTCGGTTTGTAGAATCAGATGAAAAGCGGCGGACTGACATGCCGTGACGTTGTCCAACAATGTTTTGGTTCCTGGCGGTGACGTAATACACAAAACATGGTTCCCTTGTTTTGAACCTGAAAAGCGTGCTAAGTGCTTCTTTAACTTCACTACGCACGGAGATGCTTTCCCGAAACTGAGTGACTGGAAAACATTCACAAGGGACGATGGCTCAGCCCGCGGAAACGTGTGCTGACTCTGGACGCAGGCTGGTGTGTACCATCTGCCGTGTTAACGTTAGCTTATGAGGCGAGACTGGCAGCGAGCTAATTAGTTAGCCAAGCTAACGTTTGCAACTATAAACGTTGGGATATTTGTCAAGTCACTAAAGCTGCTCAAGTCAGAGCCCACGACGAAAACGACAGACCTAGCGTTTTACATTTTATAACTTCCTTTATATTTGTAATAGTTCAGAGAGCGTACGGTAGTTAAAACCAGATAAATCAGTGAAATCCTGCAAACAGTCCATATTTGTCGTTATGGGTATAACATACCAGCTAAACAGCTGCCTTTTCCCAAGACAAGTGTCGTTTAATGGTTATTGTACTTGACGTCACATTTTAGGAAAAATGATGCTGCTATAGTAACGTAACGTACTATCAAAAAATAAATAAATAAAAAACCTTGCATATGACCCCTTGATCCAGTTTTAAAGTTTGGAGTAAAATGATTGTTGAGTGATTTTACATCAGTCGTACGGTCTGTTTGTGTACAGAGAGGGGCCTTTGTGACAGTGCGAGCTCGCTTTCCACGCGTGCCTTGAGTTTTGTCATGTAAATCATGTCGTTTTCTATGGCAGCGCTCCATCTGCCGGAGGATGTACGACGAAAACGAGGATTTGTCTGATGTTGAGGAAATTGCAAACATCAGAGGTTTCAGTGTGGAGGAAAAGCTTGTCAGTGACAGTTACAGCGCAAACTTCGTCCACTTGATGGAGGGTAAAGGTAATGTAACATAAATAACCTCATATTTCCTTTTTACTGGCTATTACCTCTGTTTGCTGTTATATATTTTGCAATAAAAGAAGACATACGTCCCTTTGGTTGGCAATATGCATGCTTTTTCTACAATATTGTACAAATGCTGTGGACTGAAAACACACACTTATTGTCTTGCAGACTTCACTTATGAATATGTGCAAAGGGAAGCTCTCAGGATCCCACTCATTTTTAAAGAGAAAGACGGACTAGGGATAAGGTGAGAAGCCATTCCTGTGAATTCACAGTTTACAGATAGTTGTCAAGAATAATCTTTGACGATGTTTTAAACCATTTGGCAAAATATGTAGCAGGTTAACTGAATGTCATCTATCCCTCTCTTTGATTCACATAGAATGCCTGATCCAGAATTTACAGTTAGTGAAATTAAAGGTTTAGTTGGTAAGTTGAATGCCACAAACAACAACACACACCCACTAAAGCTAATGTATAAGTGTTTACTACTGTAACAATTATACTTGAATGCATCTAAAAGGGGGGTGAAGTATCCTAGCTGCCCATCCAGAGAATAAGAGCTGGTGTGGGTTAGTGAGTGAGAGAGCTGTTCAAAGTAATGATTCATAAAAATTCTAAATCATGGTCATGCCAGATAACAAATCTCTGCAATAAAAAAGTTGTGAGAGACTAGAGTAAAATGATCTGAATCGTTCAGAAAGTGTCACATTGTCTCATCCGTGTTCATATCTACTATCACAACACAGTTTGTAAAAGGAAAATATTTAATAAGAAAAATGCCCAAACTGCCCTTACAGTAGGACAGTGAGCTATAAAACTTGTTTGTGAGAAATCACAAAGTACCACCCTTTTGCATAAATCCAGAAAGTGTTTCAACCAAAGAAAGCTGCTTTTTTGTAATATATTGCACCCAGCAAATGAAAAGCAAGCCCCAAAACTGTAATGTATTGCTGAAAGTAATCAGGCAGATAGACATAATTCACAAAGTAGTTAAAAGCTGTAGTCAGAGTATGTTTAAATCACATAAATGATGTCTTATCATACTGGTAATACTGTTTTATGTTGTTATTCAATTAGTGAACACACACACACACACACACGTGTCTGTCTCTCTCTATTTATCTGATATTTTTACAATGTACGTGTGATGGGTGAGGTAGACGTGCATGTCCATATCCACTTTATGGTACTGTTGGGCATTCTGTGTAGTCCTTTAAAAACTATGTATGTTTCCATGGAGTATCTTGCAATTTTTATCTGTTATTAATATATTAGAAAATTGTATGAGACAATTTTCCAACTACAGTTATTTTACAAATGTTAAAAGTCTGAAAGAAATATAATAAAGCCAAAGCATAATTAGGGTGTAGTTGTGCCATCTAGTGGACAAGATTGTGAATTATATGTATATGTAATGAGCTGCTGCAGTTGTTTATAATGGAGTCTGTCAAATGTGAACAATACAAGTATTCATGTTATTCTCTGTATCTTACATACAGATTGTATAACATGTTAATGACAGTGGAAGCATTGGTTAATTTCACCTTGAGTACTGGTTGTTTCTTGCAGGCAGCCGTCGGTCTGTGGATGTTATGGATGTGAGCACTCAGAAAGGCTCTGAAATGAGCATGGCTCAGTTTGTCCGATATTACGAGACACCAGAGGAAGAGCGGGACAAACTCTTCAACGTCATCAGCTTAGAGTTCAGTCACACTAAGCTGGAGAACCTCATCAAGCGACCTACAGTGGTAACATAACATAACATGACACTCTCTGTGATGTTGGGAAAGGTTTTATGAAGGTGACAGATCTGGCGCCATAATCAAAGAGAATTTGACTAACAACACTGATTAATGGCTAAAAGTGCAGTTTCTGTCGCTCTCACAGGTGGATCAAGTCGACTGGGTGGACAACATGTGGCCTCTTGATCTGAAACAAAGCCAAACAGAAGCCACCAATGTAATCTCTGAGATGAAGTACCCTAAGGTGCAAAGGTATGAATCAACTGAATTGTGTTTATGTTTTGTCAAAAATCCTCTTTGGAGCTTGATGTTATTGAGTTAAAAATGACGTGTAGAGCAAGATAAAGAAAATACTTGGAGTAAATTCCTGCTTCCTTGGCAGTAAATACAAATTCCCCTCCCATCTGAATGTTTCATCTATCTCTCCATTACGGTTGGAGCGCTGCATACTGTTGGAGTTATCCACCTCCTGTAAGCGCTCTTGATTGTTGCTAGGCAGCAGAGAATTCCACGGTGGAGGATGGTTTATAACAGCTGTGGTCTGACTGCATGGACACCTCTCGGCCAATCAGCTGTCAGCATTAGAACGCACTGTACCCAAGAATCAAAACCATTTCTGCCATTCCTGTTAACCTCAATTGCTTGTATTTCCTCCCACCACACAGAGACACCACTAATCCCACTCTCCTCCTCTCTGCCCCTCTCCTGAGTTACATTTAATCATCCTAATTATTTTTACTGAATATTTTTCATTCAGGTGTGTGCTTGTGGTAGCTACTTGGCTGTACAGGATGGAATAACTAAGGATTGGTTCATTTCAGCCAATACAGATGTCAGCAGTTTTCATTTCATTATCACCAGTGGTTCGTTCCCACCAGTGGACTGTATTAGTTATTTTACTATTAAAGGTGTTGGACATGATGCTGAAACCAGTGCTCTATTAAAAATAACAATGTTTCCAAGTGTCTGTATTCACCAAAGGAGTCATTTCCACAAGCCATTTTAACTGTAGGAACATGTATTTTGTTTTAACATTTTCAAACATCTTTACTCTTGCAATTTTTACATAAGCAGGCTCATGTTTGAAGGCTTCTCTGTGAATTGTCACCTGCCACAGTGTTGCCTGAAAAAAATCCATGCTGTTTTAAAGCATATAATTATAATTATATGATGATATATTATTCTGATGTTTTACGGCTGCATTTAATTTTATAGTACGCTTATTTACTTATTTACCTTTTTTATATACACAAATCATATACATTTTGCAAAAAGTAATTTGTTGCCATAGACAGAGACAAATATTCTGGCATAATGCTAACACGTCATTAACTGACCAATCTTGACGTTTGCTGGTAAATTCAGTAACTGCTCAGATTACCATGGCTGATTTGCTAACCACCTCTCCATTAGTTTCCAGAAACAGCTGAATCATCTCTCAGTGGGATGCATAACATGATACAATATAAAGATTAGCTTTTTAAAAATTTCTGTTTGCACCTCAGTGTGGATTTTTGCAGAGCTACTTCCATCTAACAGAATTAGTGAATCATTTATGTCTCAGAGAGCTAATCATTCATCCCTCAATTAATTTCCAGAGGGTGGATGTCCTGTTGTGAGCAATTTTCTGTGCTGCAGTGCTCTTGTGAGTGGTTTCTAGTGGTGTTTTATATTGGTAGCAAATGTTTTGTAAAATACAACTGAGATTACAGCTGCGTTCTAATTGGTTGAGCTGTGTTTTTCCTTTTTAGATCTTTTTATTAATGTCAGTCTATAAAACATGTAGATCTTCACTACCTATTTAATACAGTGTGTCTTGTAAATTATTTTGTTGTTTAATTGTGTCTTATAGGTATTGTTTGATGAGCGTGAAGGGCTGCTACACAGATTTCCACATTGATTTTGGGGGAACTTCAGTTTGGTATCATGTATTCAAGGGACAGAAAGTAAGCTCAAGATTTTTTGTGCCATAAACCTTCACTTATTAGTATTCATTTGAGTGTTGCTGCTGACAGTTTTAGAGTTGATATTCCACTTCAGTTGGCCATGACCACAGTATAACCTCTAAATAAGAATCTCTGCTTCTCCTCAGGTGTTCTGGCTGGTGCCTCCCACCACTCATAACCTTGCCCTGTATGAGGACTGGGTCCTGTCAGGAAAGCAGAGTGATATCTTCCTGGGAGATCGAGCTGATGGATGCCAGAGAGTGGAGCTTAAGCAAGGATACACCTTCTTCATCCCATCTGGTGTGTTGGCATGGTTGTTTTAAAGTAGCCAGCAGGAATAGATTAGCTGCCACTTGAATGAACAGAGATACTAATCTTTATCTGACCATCATACCATATATTCAGCTATGTGAGTTTGCATGAATCCTCTATGATCCTCATAGCTTTATATATGTATTTTACTCTTGCTTTTTGTAATTAAGGGTGGATTCATGCTGTCTACACTCCTGAGGACACGCTGGTGTTTGGAGGCAACATTCTGCACAGCTTTAACATTCCTATGCAGCTTACCATCCATGAGATAGAGAATAGGACTAAGGTGGGAGTCTGCATTGACATGTTGCTGAGCGCTGACCCGCATTGCAGCACAGTAAACAGGGATAAATAAATCTCTCTGAGAACCAGGGAAGGTGAAGTGTTTGTGTGTGAAGAATTAGAGATGTGATGGAGGAGGAATTAGTGTAGTGAAGTTTGAAAAGAGTCAACGGGCAAATTATTTGGGAATGACATAAAGATGGTTAAAAGCTTATTTGTGTGTTGTATGATTTTGGTAGCCTGTGAAAGGAGCACTGGCCATGCTAGTGACTAACAATCAAAGAAAAGTACATTTTTCAATGTGATGTATGTATTGTAAAGATATTTTTGAAATGGAAACCCAAACACTTTATTGCCACCTTAATATTGATGCAGAAAAAATATGCATAGAATCAGAATTTTATTAGTTTTCTTGAAAAATAGCCAAAGATGAATTCATATATTTTTTAATATCAGTGTAGCCATTTTTTGGGAAATGTAATTTCCTCTCTGCTGTTTTATTTGTGAAGCTCATTGGCTTCTTCAATTCTGTTTTTAAACTATATTATTTAAAAGTAACAATAATCACATTTAGTTTGATTGTATGCATGAGAGGACAACCTCTGTTGTGACAGAGCAAGACATATTGCTATGAGTTAAAATCTCTCAGCCTATTTATCCTTTTGCACTGCTGTCAGCAGTACAGTTCTTATCTGAGGTCTCTGTCATACACATGCAGACAGAAATCTGAGTAAATGTGTACATCGACAAGAAGTCAGGTTTTGCCTGCAGAAATCTAACAACACTGATTAAGAAAACTAGAGTCTTGAATTACACGGCATTTAAGGAATTAGTTACTACAAAAAGCCATGAATAACTGGATTACATGAGTGCATGTAAACACGATTTTTTGTCCCTGTTTTCAGGTTCACTCCAAGTTTCGTTTCCCATTCTACTATGAGATGTGCTGGTATGTCCTGGAGAGATACCTGCACTGCCTAACCAAACGCTCCTACCTGTCTCAGGAGATCCGTAAAGAGCCTGCACTAATGGGTCAGTGAAATTAAATAATAAAACCATTTTGTGATATCTCTCGTGTGCCCTCAGATTCTGTTAAAATCTTGCACTGCAGTTGTAATTAGCTCTCTCAAGTTACTAAATCTCTTATTAGATGTTAATAATGAATGATATTTCTGATCTCCATCTGTCCTGCTGCATTCTAACGGGCTCTGCAGCAACGGTTTCAACACTCCCTTATTTCGAAGTCCAGGAAAGTTTTCATTCCATTTGTGAACATTAGCTTTATTTCACTGCTTCAGACCTTTGAATAAAAACCCATGAAGTCTGTGAAGTCATTAGGTTTGCAGGCAGACTGATCTTTGATGTTATGTCTCCTGGAGGGTACAAGATGAAGCCTGTTTTAAAGTCCAGCTAACACGTGTTAGGCTATGAGCATAACTACAAATGTAGGCATATCCCCCCTGCTGCTTCTCATCTAATGTCTTTTTTCTAATGTCATTACTGTTGGACATAAACAAGATGCCTTGCTTGATCTCGTTTAGTATATTATTTCTGCACCTGATGGCACTCAATAACTCCATTTCTCTGTTATTTTGTCCCTTCAGACTATGAGACAAAGGCAAACACAGAGAGCCCCTCCTCTGACTCGAGGAGCCAGGACATGAACGAGGACTCGTGTGAGACTCAAGTGAGGGAGGACCAGGGTGAAAAGCTAGAGAGAGTTGCTCAGGATGGTCCCTGCTCTCCAGACAATGGGAGGGGCCAACACCTCAAAGCCATTTTATCTGTGGACTCTGAGGATAGCTGTAATCCGTGCTCCACTGCTCTAGATTTCCCCAAAACCCCCTCAGACTCTCCAGCCTCAGAGTCTCAGAACAAATGGGCTCATTTGACAGAGTTTGAACTGAACGGACTGAGGACGCTGGTTGAGAAGCTGGAGTCACTCCCTGAAAATAAGAAATGCGTCCCAGAGGCAATAGAGAACCCACAAGCTCTGCTGGAGGACATGAAGGTAAAAAAAACAAAAAACAAAATGCACACACACAATCATTTACATAATAGATATGATTTGATAGACATCCCCTTTGTGGCTATCTAGGTTCTCTTAAAAGAACATGCAGATGATGACCCCAAATTAGCGATAACTGGAGTTCCTGTGGTGTCCTGGCCTAAGAAAAATATAAAGGTAAGAATATTTCAGGTGCACACACTCTGATTACTTTTGCACCTAACAGTGCCTTATATTTATTTTGTGGCTGTCAGATAAAGCTGATGAACATTTTATACACAGTTGATTTGGGCTTGATCGTCATCTTTGTGTACCCTCTGAAGTTAGGAGCATTTCCTGCTCTTACTTTTCTTACCTTTTTCCTCAGTCTCCTCTTGTTGTCTCATTAATTTTAGTTCCTCTTATTCTCTCCTCCCTCTCTTGTTTTGACAGTCATTGCACTCCTTCCCTAGAGCAGTAGATGTACTTATTTGCATAATTTTGACTTAACAGGCTGCAGTATTGCCTAACGAAGTAAATAATGAGTTTTTTTTATTATTTATTTTTTGCTCGCCCCCATACATATTCTTCTACATATTGTATTTTGTTATCATTAAGACACTTTATTTGTGCTCTGGATCACAAAATAAGCGTTTAAGTGAACTGTGAACTACATAAAACCCTGTTTACAATGAACCGCAACCATATGGCACTTTTTTCAGACCCACTGCAGATGCACACCTCACTTTTTCATGGCTTATGTGTTTGTTGTCACATTTCAAGATCACTTTGAGCTCAGGCCTGAACAGAAATAGTTATAATATGCAAGTAAAAAGGACATTTTCAGTCATAGTTTTTAGTTTATGTAGCTACTCATTACGGAAATGCCATTTATGCATGTGCCTTTTGGGCATCAGTTTCGTATACAAAACACCTCCAAAGTCCATGTGAAATTGTGATATTGTAAGAATGTTAAATAGCTGTAAACACTTGCAGGCTTGAAGTGCTTTTAGTGTCTTGATGTCTGTGTCATTGCTCCTTTGATTTTATCAAGTGTTGAGCTGAGTAGGAGGCTAAAAGATTCAAAATCAAGGTTTTTGCAGTCTTTGCATACCATTTGGTTCAATGCCCCGGTTAGAGTCAAATAATAAATAAATAAATATGCTAATAACTGAAATGATGCACAGATGTGGAGTTCATTTTCACTGTTCTCTTAGGTGCAGAGTATTATAATATAAAAAACACCATTTGTCAAAATTTGCATAAGTTAATATAAGAATGGTGGAAAATACAGTATGTGCTCAGACAGAGGGCAAAATGAGGTAAAATGTCAAGTTTAATTAGCAAAGTGTGTTTGCATGTGCCACATTATGACTCTATTTTATGTTCTGTATTTGTGTACATGGTTTAATTTTCTGTGAATAATTGATTGTCCCAACAATGCACAAGCTGTGTAACAGGCAGAGAAGCCTCACCAGGAGGGAGGATGGGATGTGTTGTAAATGAATGTATGGAGGTGATTCCTATTGGTCTCACGGACCCTCTGGATCACCCCCACCCGTCCCTCCAAAGGCCAGCTGCTGGTCGTGGGGCCTCTTTGTGTTTGCCTTTTGTAATGAGATGCCATCTGGCTCTATTGGCTGCGTGGAGCCTGCTCTCCTCCCCCCGTGACACTCATCATGAATATGACAAACCATCTCTGCATTTTCTCCTCTCATTGGATAGAGGCAGACACCCCCCGTACATATTCTGATCCACAGCAGCCTCCTATTGGCCCCCATGCCTCGCAGCACCCCTCCTCTTTCACAGGGAGTCAATCCATATTAATGAGGCAGGCTTGTCTGTGTTTCCTACATCTGCTTGTGGTATTGTGGAGCTTTGGAGCAGGAGGGAGGGCTGTAGGCCAGACAGCAGTAGCAGGAGTAGAAGGAGGAGGAGACTGCAGCCATGTCAGTTTGCTGTGAGCTGGACGGTGTGTGAAAACCAGCCATGGCCATGTCGCTGAGCGCTGATGATGAGGACTACGACTCAGACTCTGAGCAGGTTAGCACATCAAACCCGTGCAGGCAGGCATAGTGAGGCCACCAGAGGAATGCTTGTGCCAGACAGAGCAGTGTGCAGCATCACAGGGCAGCGAGGAAATGGAGCTACCTGGAGAGAAATGCATTGATTCAGTCTTTCTCCTGAGCATGGTCTTTGATTTTTGCCCTTTGTGTTTTTTTCCTTTATTTATTTTTTTGATAGGTTTTCTGTTTGTTTGTTTGTGTGCGTGTGTGTGCATACTTGTGTGTGTTTTTGTCAGGTAAATTCAGCAATAGCGGAAGGCTGTGTTTATATAGCTCAGAGCCTCCGGGCTGCTATTGGTTGTTTCAAAGGAGAGAAGCAGAGGAATGGGAATTCACGTAGGTGCAGAGGATAAATATTTCATGGTTTGATTGTAAAAGGAGCAGATGTGCATGTTAGAATATGTGTGACAGCAAAATAAAAATACATGTTAACGTGCCATTATGTGTTAATGAGAGAGAAGTCATTAGGAAAAGACTTTATGATATTGCTCAGGCTGATCTAAGAGGAGACTTGCTTACACAGCAAGAAATGTGCTCGTTAATTTAAATATTTCTCCTACTTAACTCTGAACCACACCCCTTTACATTAATCCTGTGGACACATTTTGATTTGAAAAACATTGACTGCAGATGACTGAGTCTGTTTTTCCTCTTTCCCTTTTGACAAATATCAGAAGACATTCTCAGTTCTGTTTGTTCCAGACATGTGAGTGCACCTGTTCTTGGTGTCACAGTTCAGCTATTTGAACATCAGTTACAGACATCCACAGCGGCCTGAGTAACTGTTAGGATTTTAGGAAGTGTATCCCAAAAGTCAGAAATGCCAAAAGTTGAGCATCCAGCACCAATCTGAATAACTTTGAAATTCATTTAAGTGCCAGAACACCTGCTTGTACACTATATTTTCAACTATCATCTTTTTTTAACTGATTGATACAAGTCCTCACTGCTTCTGACACATACATGCCAGAGGTTTTATTAGAGTTGCTGTATAACGCTTTGTCTCACAAGTAGAATCTGGACTAAATACTACATAATGTGTACTAGTGCAATCACATGTTTTTGGGGTTTTTCAAATGCAGCAACAGCCTCACAACATATGCCACCTCTAAAGCTTAACAGGAAAGTAATCCGTCCTTTTTTTTCAGTTGTTTCCAGGCATATTCCTAAACGAGCTAAAGAGAAATAATGAACTTTGGGTCTCAGTAGTTTTTGAGAAACGTCATAAAAATGTGGCAGCAATCTGTTCATGTCAGTGCAGACTTTAGGTGTATTTATGTGGCCACCAACTATCTGATTTTAAATTATTTGCGCTTTGATAAAACAGTTTGTCCTGTGGTTTCAGCAATCTGTGCTCAGTGTGCGCTGTCTTCTGTGTGTGTTTAAGGTGATGTGAAGCAGTAATTGATTTCCACTGTCTCCACATTAGCTCAAGAGCTTCTGAGGCTGTGTCACTGAACATAAGTCTGAGTCTGCTCCTCATAATCATTCCCAGCTGAATGAGGTTTGATGAGCCAAGAAATTACCAGTTGGTCACTTGTACTGTCCTTATTACTGTGCAAATGTATACACTAGGAGCTGTAAAGGGGTGTGTATACAGCAATTACTGATGGCTAACCTAATGACTACCAGTAATGTATTTTCTGGTCAAGATATCTTAGATGTTGTTGCAAAAAAGCACCTACTACCTGAGACAGAGGATGGTTACCTAATTTCTTCGGTGGTGTTGTTGTCAACCTCCTCTGTCATTTAATTCTGTCAGAGGGATATCTGCTTTAGTGATCACCCACTTAGCAGACAGAGGGGGGTTTAGAGGGGACTTAGGGGACAGTATGGACAGCTATCTGAAATCTTTTTCTATCAGTTTTGATTTAACCCTCTCCCCTGTAGTTCAAATTACAAGGTGTAATTGAACAGATAGTGATAATAAAGACCACCACAGTGTCTTGCTACCTGGTATTTATTGTGGTCTAACATTAGCAGATTGATCATAACTTCAGCCTGTTCTCTGCCACTTGGCAAAAGTAGGGTTTGGAAATTTTGGTGGTTTTAGCCACAGCGCTTGGTTTGTTTTGCATGTATATCTGGTCTCATTTCAGTGTTTCTCCTGTCTGTAATCCCCTTGAATACCCCCAGAGCAGTCCAGTACAGGCTGCACCCCCCCACCGCCCACCCTACACCCCCCTCCCCAATATATTTCACTCTAATCCTGTCTGGTAACCACATATCTGACTGCCTATGTCAGTCCTTTTCATGGCTGTTGTTAGAATAAATTATTGTAATGTGCCTAAGATTGAGCCTGCTTTCTTTTTCTGTTAGAGAGTCTCATTACAGTTCTTATTGGTTACAAGTCTGTGTGTCATAGACTGTTCTGTTAGGGAACGGGACGTGGCTGTTGCTATGCTGACGCTAGGAAAATCTGCACTGCCGATGTAACTAAAGAAATCTGATCTTCATTTCCAAGAGCTGCAGTGTTTTTCATTCCTTGTTCTTATTTATTTCATCTCACACACTGCCACATATTTTCTCACGTGGCATGGTTGCCAGTATTTTTGACATATGGTTTTCATGTTAAAAATACGTTGTTGTGGTTGGGTTCTTAGCTTTGAAAAGAGCAAAATATATAACACAAGAACAATAATGATGCAGATCAAAGGCATCGCATCTCCATTACCCACTTCTATTAAATAGAGCACATTTAATGTGTACTGTTATAAATCAGTCTGCACGCCCCCTAACTCAGAATAATGGGTCTTAGTGATCCATGTGTGAAATGTAGCCATAAGTGCAGCTTCTCTTTGAAGTAGAAACATGCAAGCAAGTGAAGTGCTAAATCTGGAAGATGCCTCTGGGGACATCCTTGATGTGTTTGTTTTCTCCTGGTTCTTGTGCTTTAACTGCCATGAATAATGTGTTTATATATATATGATAGGATCTGTTTTGATCAGGTTTGTGTTTGAGGATATCAGTAATATGTGCATGCACATATGGATGCAGGTGCTGTTTCTTTCTTTTTTCTTTGTTTTTGTGTCTGAGTTTGGAACTGTTGACCCAGAATCAGCGAGAGCATAAAAAGGATCAGGCAGTACCACCTACACCCACCACTGACCGCAGCTGAATTTAATATAATGTTTTGGTTTTTCTCTTATTACATAACATGATTACAAGTGCTCATTATTGGGCCATAGCACCATTATTTTAATATAATGCAGTGTAAGAGAACATTAGATTGACATGCTCTTTAGAACTTCATTCTCTCCTTTTACTTATAAATCTTAGTAAATATGTAAAAACAAAAATGTTAATATGATAATATATGGTTCACTAACCATTCATTGCCTGGTGAGATAAGGATCCTAAACCTAAAAGTCTTTTTCTTTGCCTTTGACACCCTACATGCTCCAAAATATTGCTTCACCTTATGACTATATGTATGAATGCACTTATATTAATGCAGTTATTATACCTGTATTTGTTTACACACATTTCTAGTTGCATACATGATATATTTGAAAAAAATAAATTTACACTTCATCATCAAAGTAATTCATCAGACCTTTACATGCTTATTTTGTATTTTTTGTTGGCTTCTGGTCTTAGATATTTGACACAGTATCCTCTTCATCCTTTTAGCCCCGGCCTCCCAATCGGCCGAAACCTAAGATGGCAGCTTCTCCTGCATCAGCAGTCAAGCTGTCAGCTAGTCGGGGAACATCTGGTGCCAGGAGGAGAAGGACACGCTGTCGAAAATGCGAGGCATGCCTGCGGACCGAGTGTGGAGAGTGCCACTTTTGTAAAGACATGAAGAAGTTCGGCGGGCCGGGTCGCATGAAACAGTCCTGCATCATGAGGCAGTGCATCGCAGTAAGTTCCTGGTTCATTTTGCTCCCTGTGATTTTTTCATTTTTGATATGTATATGATTTTAAAGGAATAGTGTGACATTTTGGGAAATACGTTTACATGCGTTTTTGCTGAGAGTTAAATGAGAAGATTGAAACCTTTTTGTGCATTCATGCTTAATGTGGATCTGCAGCTAGTCAGTTAGCTAGGCATAAAGACTGGAAATGGTAGGAAACAGCTATGTTGGGTATGTCTGAAGGCAAACCACTAAAGCTCACAAATTCACGTTATATCTTGTTTGTATATACCATATGTTTTGGTTGTAACTATACATACAAACCATAAAGAACCAAAACCCTTGTCATGTCTACATTTTGTTTTTTTGTAGGGCTTAAAGAAATGTGTGTCCGTGAGGTTGCAAGGTAGTTGCTATGGTGTTCAATATGGTTGCTAGGGGCAGTACGAGGTGACTGGTAGGGTGTTCCAAATGGTTGTTATGGTAACTCTGACTGGTTGCTGTCCTTTTGTGTATTTGTTTTTAGTAGTGACACAAGTAATAATAATAAAGCAAGTAGCAGTAGCAGCAGCAGAAGTGTTAGCAGGACTCGCACAGGGTCTTGGGGAGGGTATTTGAATGTTTCAGCACCATGGACAGAGACGTGTAGAGAGGACTGGGTTTGATTGTTTCTGTAACATACAGCATAATATAGACAATGAGATAGGTTCAGTTTGAATGATTGACCTCTACAAAGTGAGCAAGATTTGGCATCTGCCCCAGAATCACACACTTGCGGTCCTAAGCTCTTTAGCAACTGTGTCCCACTTAAAAGATATGCCAATATGCTTAACCCGCACTTGATGTTCACTTACTCTGATACTGCTTCAGAGAAGTACTCAAGAGCTAAGTATGTACCACAGTTCATCATCGCCTGCTGTGCCACATGAGCCCATTTGTTGGTGGTAATGCATTTCACTTGCTTGCTAATTTGCAGTAATCAACAAACAAGTTGGAAGTTGTTAAGTTCATGACATACTGGATTCAGAGTGAATGTAATCAGATAAAAATCTAATAAATGTTCAGTATAAATTATGGTGACAGACTATGAACAAGACTTTCAGAGCATCAGTGATTAAAGCAATTAAAGTAACAGAAGTACAGTAGTTTTCCACTGTATAAACTGCCCATTATCTTGATGTTAATTATGGGAACAGTGTTAAGTGAATCCACAGATTCTTAGGCTCCACATCGCATCAGAATTACATCAGTCACATTGGATTTTTAATTTTCTGGCTTCTTAGTAAAGTAATGTGAATAGGCGATTACGAGCCATTGCAGTGAAATGTTCTGAAATCACGTTTTTGCTTAACATCTCAAAAATCATAGTGTTTATTATACTGTTAAGTCCACATGTAGCATACACAAAACATTGTGAATAGCTAGTGAAGCACTGTAATAGAACCTTAAACAACTGGATATTGTGTAGGTGACAGAATAGGGAGAAAGTGGGGGCTAACTAGTTTATTAGTCACAATTTTGGCCAATAGGAATTGTTCAAAAAGAGGATAGTTTTTGATATTGTCTGCCATGTGTTTTTCCTCCAGCCCGTCCTGCCCCACACAGCAGTGTGTCTTGTCTGTGGAGAGGCAGGGAAGGAAGACACTGTGGAGGATGAGGAAGAAAAATTTAATCTCATGCTAATGGAGTGCTCCATCTGCAATGAGATTGTTCATCCTAACTGTCTTAAGGTAAATTACTCAATATCTATGAAGCACGTTCTTAGAATGATTGAGATACTGTTTGTTTCCTTTCACTGTTTAATAGTCTCTATGTGCTCCCTTTGTTCAGGTAAAAGATTCAAATGGAGTAGTCAATGATGAGCTGCCAAACTGCTGGGAGTGCCCAAAGTGCAACCATGCTGGGAAAACAGGGAAAGTAAGCATCTGTATGGACTTTGTTCTCTATGTGTCTGAATCATGAAATGATTACACAGTTGACTGTATCTCAGGATCTTAGAACCAGTGAAATAAAGTTGTGCTCTCTTTTTTCTAACCTTTTGGCCTCAAAGCAAAAAAGGGGGCCAGGGTTTAAGTATGCATCAAACCTTCCTGGCTCGCTGCTGAAAGAGCCGCGGTTAAACCGGGATTTAAAAGAGGAGCCTGACCCTCCCATGGT
Source organism: Lates calcarifer (assembly GCF_001640805.2). Lineage (NCBI taxonomy): Eukaryota > Metazoa > Chordata > Actinopteri > Centropomidae > Lates > Lates calcarifer. Next base: position 10,240,331 of record NC_066841.1, on the reverse strand, counting down.
GGCTACAGCAACGGTTACTGCTTTGACTACCACATCTGCTGTGAAGAGAAAGGCAGAGCGGGAAGAAATCCCCAAGAGGAAAGACGAAGAGCCTCTGAAAAAACGTCCCCCCTTGCTTTCACTGGATGGTATGCCACGACCAAGGCTTGAAGACAACCCACTACGGAAAAAGAGGAAACTTTTTGACACCAATGATGAACCTGTTGTCGTGAAAAAGAAGGTAAGACCCTCATCTGTTTGTAATCTTGTTTGTAATCATGCTGGACAAAGTGGAGTCACAAAACGCATTAATTGGCTCCTAGCCCTGTAGAGTTTCGCAAGTTTTTGGTCAAGATGCTGTGTGCATTTACTTGATATGCAGACTCTGTCCTTCTTTTTAATTAAAAATGAAATTGAAATATGTCAGAATTTCCTAAATCCATTTGGGGCTGCCTTCGTTAAAATAGAATATATAGTAAAAATTTAATATGAAAAACTTTAATTAGAGTATCTTCAAATTCACACTGATAAAGTGAGATTTCTGACTTCTTAAAAAGTTCCTCTATTCTTTCTTAGAAGAAGCTTTCAAAACCAGATGATCCAATGACTCCAAAGCTGCTGCGTCAAATCAAAACAGAGAATGATCACGGTGATGAAGACGACGACCAGGAGGATCATGAAGACGATGGGTTCTCTTTAGACAGGATGCATTTAAAGGAGAAAAATGAGTATGATGACGAGGACCAAGAGGAAGATGTGGAGGAAGAGGAAGAGGAGATGCTGGTGAAAGAGAGAGACAGTAGCGCAGAGGACAAAGCCAAGGTCATGTTAAATCCACTGCTGAGAACATCTGCGGCCAGAGAAAGTGACCAGTCCTCCTCCAACTCTCCCAGAGCTGGACCAAGCAGCGAATCAGGAGATGCTCAGGAGAGGAGCTCTGCTCAGCTGAAGGCTCGCCATCAGCGCCGACGCCTCCCCAACAAGGAGCTGAGCAAAGAGTACAACCAGGAGATTCCCAAGACAGAAGACTGTTTGAGCAGCCAGAACCACAGTTCAGTGAAGATGGAGGACAGTCCAGCCAATCACAATCGGCGACCACTGAAGAATGAGGATTCTGTGACCAATCAGAACCGTAAGCCACTAAAAACAGAGGACTCAACCACTAATCAGAGCCGCAGGGCCCTTAAAATGGAGGAAGGTGTGGCCAATCAAAACAGACGACCACTAAAAACGGACGACTGCCTGGCCAATCAAAACCACAGGCCAATAAAACCTGAGCCTGAGAACGAAGTAGATGACCAGAAGCCTAGATGGCCTCTCAATAACGGCAGCAGTGACCTGGGCGACTGGCTGCGACATCGGGGGCGAGAGGTGAATGGGATGCCACGCGGTTACTCGCCCCTCGGTTGGAACAGAAGCACACCGATCACACCCATATGCCCCCGGCCGCTCCCCTGCCGGTCGCCGCCGAAATGCATCCAAATGGAGCGGCACGTGATCCGGCCCCCTCCCATCAGCCCTCCGCCTGACAGACTGCCGCTGAACGATGGCGAGGCTCACGTGATGCGACGAGAGATGTGGATGACGGTGTTCAGTCACCTGACTCACAGAGATCTTTGCGTTTGTATGCGTGTCTGCAGAACCTGGAACAGATGGTGAGTACACGATGTACTGTGGAGTTGAAAACATGTCCTCCACACTTCATCACACAGCTTTCCAATGAAAGTATCTGCTGTATGTCTCACCAGGTGCTGTGACAAGAGGCTTTGGAAGCACATCAATCTGAACCGCTGTAAGTCCATCACACCTCTCATGCTGAGCGGCATCATCCGGAGACAGCCGGTGGCTCTGGACCTCAGCTGGACCAACATCTCCAAGAAACAACTCAGCTGGCTCATCAACAGACTCCCAGGTACACACATTCAACCAAAAAAACACTGCTTTGTATTTGCGTTTTATGAAGTGACAGATATAGCTGACAATGTTGTGTATTTGTTAGATTTCACAGGATCAGAGAGATCATTTCAAAATTCAATTTATCTCACTTCATAATTTTCTAAAGATTGGCTCAGAGGATGAACTGAATTAACTGAGGGTTTTATTAAAGGAAAATTCCAGTTTGCTACCCAGTAGATTCTTAGTGGTTATGAAAAAAAATTCTTGACAGGTTAATTATAGAGATATGGGGAGACTGTGACTCACTGTGATATAACCTTACAATTGTATCCATTAGCACATGCAGTAATTTAACCAGTTCAACCATGTATTTAACCATAATATGCAAAATAAGGGGAAACATTAAAGTTACCTAACCTTTGATTAAATGTCTTTTTGCAGATTTTTCAACATATTTGATTGGTGAAAACTGAAAAACAGAATGCACTACGGGCCAGGAACATTACTGTTTTTCTTAGACTTAGGACTACAGACTTTATTGATCCCTTTGGGATGACTCCCACGGGGAAATTACGTATCTGTATCGTTCTGGTGTTGACAACAGATATGGTCATGTCGCATGTGCAGTTTTTAAGAAGTTAGTTTAACTTTTGTCTTTGTGAAATTTCTTGAATATGAGCCAAGCGTGTGCTAGTAACATGCTCCCATATGGCTCCTCCGTATGGATAATTGTATCCCCAGAGGCTCCTGAATTTAGATGGTTTACTTTCAATGACTTTCTTTGTTACTTATACATCTCTTCTCTGGATCATTTAGTTAATTAGATGAGAATACTCACTGCATCTGCGTTGGTTTATTTTGTGACCTCAGATTAACTCAAACTCTGGAGACAGAAATCCTGAAAAATAGGGCACGTTTTTTAACCAGGCTGAACATGAGATAAATCTTCAGTATATTTAGCTTACAGTACTATGCTCGTGCTTGAAGAACACAGAAAAATGTAGCTTGATTTGACATAACGTTTTGTGTGTCCTTGCTGTGTCTGCAGGTCTGCGGGTGCTTCTTCTGTCGGGATGCTCCTGGGTGGCTGTTTCTGCTCTTTGCACCTCCAGCTGTCCTCTCCTGCGAACTCTGGATGTTCAGTGGGTTGAGGGACTGAAAGATGCCCAGATGAGGGACTTGCTGTCGCCTCCCACAGATAACAGGCCAGGTACCAACCTGCTATTCACATGCTCTGACTAAACAGTCTGAGAAATTAGTGGTTTAGTGAGTGAACATGACCATGGAGTAATAGAAAATTAATGAGAAAAGTGGAAACTGTGTGAGTTACTTTCAATGCATGGCAGTTCTTCACCTGATTTGTTGCCAAATCTAAACATCTATAAAGTGAGTTTATAGAGTTTTTCTATTTGTTGTTGTCAAAGCCTGTTTGTACCAATGGTTCCTGTGGATGACATAAGTATTTAAGAACAGGTCACAAATACCTTGTTTCATTTTTTAAAGAACTGCACTGTAGTGCAGTTACTCAAACAGGAGTAAGTAGTGTAACTATTAGGGACTACTTTCAGCTGCGGATTAATACATGTTTGGTGCTCTAGTGAGTATCAGTGGTTTTGGTCTTTTCATGGAATTTGTTCACCATAAAAAATATCTATATAATAAATATCTTCCTTCTTTTTTTAAACAAAACCTTGTAGGTCAGTTAGACAACAGAAGTAAGCTGCGTAACGTGGAGGACCTGCGTCTGGCAGGGTTGGACATCACGGACACGTCCCTGCGCCTCATCATCCGTTACATGCCCTTGTTATCCAAGCTGGATCTCAGCTACTGCAACCACGTGACTGACCAGTCTGTCAACATCCTGACTGCTGCAGGGACGACCACCAGAGACTCGCTCACTGACATCAACCTGTCAGGTACGAGCCTGTCTATGTTGGCTGTAGACCTGCCTGCATTTGACTTGCTCCCTGCTGTGGCTGAAGTTTGAATTTATTAGATGTATTGAAGTATCATCTCTTTATCTGAAGGACCAAACTGGTGTTTTTGCACATTTTACCTCACTAAACACAAGTAACATATACTTCACACTACTGCAGAACATCCACCAAAGTACATGCTGTCCCACCTGCCAGACAGTGTAAGCACAGGTCACAAATTAGCCTGGAGAGACCCAAACCTGTGACAGATTCTCACTGTAGCACATGAACATTGTCACTTTTGGTAAAATGGTTAAGCAGTTGCCAGCAGGGAATGATTTGAAACCTGACACCACAGATTTTCCAGCTGGTACGGTACAGAATAAACCACCTACATTTTTATACTGCGATGTACACCAGTTTGAGTACAACTTAGTAAAACTAATACAATAAATGCTATCTTTGTGAAGATTTTAATGTTCAGTTTTTGTTGGAACTGTTTTAGAGAGGTGTGATTCGACTTCATAGTTTGTGGTGTTGCTTCTTGCTGTTCTGTCAGCGGTATTAAATTCCATAAAAATGGATTTTACCATTTATTGGAAAGTGCACAAAACGTTAAAAATAAACAACATTAAATGTTGAAAGCAGTGAATCAAAAGACCGTAATGGAAGCAGCTGATAGGCAAATGCATTCTTGCTTTCTGTTGGGAACATCAGTCTCCACATTTATTCCCAAACACTGCTCCCCATAATGAGGCCCTTGGATTTCATGTCCTAGAATATCCTAAAGGGTTGATTAATCCGTGTGTCTCATAGCTTTTGTCAGTACAGGTGACCCGTTACACATCATTTGTTCTTTTTCTTCTAACCCAATTTCTCCTCGTGCAGTCTGTAACAGGGTCACAGACCAGTCGCTGACCTATTTCAAGCGCTGTGGCAGCATATGTCACATCGACCTGCGATACTGCAAACAGGTGACCAAGGAGGGATGCGACCAGTTCATCGCAGAAATGTCAGTCAGCGTGCAGTTTGAACTGATAGAGGAGAAACTGCTGCAAAAGATCAGCTAGACAGACGAACGAGGGAGACAGTTTGACATTTACAAGCGGTGAAACTACTGTCCACATGGAGGCAGCAGATGACTGTGTGCTCGTGGAGAACGGCACCCGTGTTTCATAAACATCTGCAGACTACTAAACAGACGCGAGGACTGTGTCTGTTTCTGTAAAACCTGATGTAAAGGGAAGCTGTGCTGCTAAGCCAGAATGTAAAAATGGTGGATCTTGTCCAGCAAAGGCAATATTGCAAAAATGTTTTTGTTGTTGTTTGCACCTGTTTTCTAAGTTATTTATTTCTTTGTATTGGTTGTTTTATGTATTGTATTATGATTATCTTTTGGTGTTCATAGACTATTTTTTGTTCCAATGCAAAGTTTATTGCATTATAGAGTAATATTTTTGTATCAGAAAGTGTTTCATACATTTATGTGCAGTATTGAATGCACCAGTGCACAGTGTCATACCATTGAAATCGATAATCAGTCGGCATTATTGTTAAGCTCTTTATTGTTAAGAGGCAAAAGTCAAAGGATTTGTTGCTAAACTGTAGGATGGTAGCTTGTGTTTGTGTGGGTGTTTTTGTATCTTATTGTATGTGCCCTGTTTCTGATCGGACAAAGGTACTGTACATTTTGTTTTTCATAACACTACATATGGTGTTGCTATGTCCTTGTGGATGAAAAATGTAGAAGAAAAGTTTAAAAAGTTTATTTGCACTGATACAGTAAATATGAATACATGAATGTATTCACACATACACTATACAGTGTACAGTGTATAAAGCATATTTTTTCAACACTAAAATGTCCTGCTAATTCTACTAACAGCTTCTAGTTACTGGGTTATATTAAGACATACCTGCATACAAAGGTGTCTGTCAGTCAGTCATCACTCTTTAGAATTGTTGGTGCTTTGTGAGAGGAAGCGTTTTAGCGCTGCATGCAGTAAAGAAATCTGTTTACAACACAGTCAGTAGATCTAGTAACTGTTAAATATTATAACCATCTGTTTACTCCTGTCCCTAGCTGAACTCCATGTGATTGAAAAAAGAGACTTAGTGCTGAATCGTGCAAGGAATAGAGAATCAATAAAACCCAGGATTAGGATATTACATTTACACAGATCTTTTAGATGAGACAATGTATCCCAGTCAAACAGACTGGAGGTCAAATAGTAAATGAAAAATGACTCAACTTTTTTCTCAACTATGACCCGGTTTATTGTGCATATCCCAAAATTCTCGTGACCCCAGAAATATGAATACAGAATAATGATGTATTTTTCTAAAGGGAAGGCATGACCTTTTTTTATTTAAACACATCAGACCAATGTTAGTATCAGTCAAGCACATCCATGTAAATCTCCAGACATGAGGTCCTGACCACAAGGTTGAGAAATTCTGTTTCAGTTCCAAATGTAATAAATATAGACTGAGATGAGAGGTTCATTGGCCCTGCATGTCCATTCACCCTGTATTATATGTGAAGAGCCTGCAAAAAACATCTCTCCTAACGGACTTGTGAAAATGTAAAAGTGAAAATCTTGGATTTTGTTTATTCATTATTCACAGATCCCACTGAAACAGACATTTATGAACCCTGGTTGTTTTCTTTAAAACTGTTCCTTAAGTTTCACTTTTTATGACTTTTGTGTTAAAGAACGTTGCAGCCTATTTTAATCTTTCAGTTAGCATTTTCGGAAGTATTATTTTTACTGTGCACCTTTATTTGTCATCATAATATTTCAAGTGATACAGAAGTAAAACATTTTGCTATTGGAACTTTGTCTACTAAATTTCAGCCTCTACAGTGTAATGATTCGATGGGTTTGCATTTTTCTTGATCTCAAAACTAAACTTTTTTAAAATAAAGAAAAGTTTTTGTGTACCTTTTGGATAGCAGTTGATACAATTCAGTGGATGGGTTTACATTTAAATTGTATTTGTTTGTTTGTTTTTATTAGACGACCATGTCTCCATGAAATATTTTAGTACATTACTGTAAATGTTGTATGTACATAATGTATATGTAAAGCCTCTAGGAAAAGTTAAGTCAACCTTTGAGATATTAAATTCATTTTAAATACTGAACTGTGTGTGCTTTTTGGTCCTTTGGCTTTTAACAAATCCTTAATATTTCAAGTCTAGTTAGATTTGCTGACACCTGTGGTTACTATGGTAACAGCAAGTGCAATTTAATACTACAGCCAACACTGCTTGAGAAGCTGCTTTGTCAGAAATACAGCAAAATGGATGTATCTGATTACAGTGAAACCAAACAAACTCATGTTGTAGCATGCATAGGTGGGCAATTTGAATCCAGGGCGGGAAAGGCGGACTTCGCCACTAATAATCAAAACATGTACAGAGAGGATATTTCTGAATATAAACACATTGATGCAGAAAAATGCCATAAGTGTCATAAATGGTATTTAAAGGATTAAGGATTATAACTCTAAGCATTTTGTATAAATAAGGAAGATTATTATATGCTCAGACTGGAATATTGCTGTTAGTAGATTTGTAGTTGTATTATTTATATTTATTTATTATATTTATACATTTTATTGATAATTTGCAACATGCCAGCTGCTGTGTTGGCTAAAATAGAAAAAATAAATAAACAAAAAATCAACCTAAATGTATGACCAATTACAAAATGAAGAGCAGGGTTTTATGTTCTGGTTTGTAGTACTGCATTTTATTGAATCTAATAAATCATTTTCTTTTGTTTACCAAAATAAAAAGGTTCAACATTCCAAAATATAAAGATCCAGGATTATGAGTGCTCATGATACCCTCCTACTCTGATAATACTGTAGCTGCCCATGAATGACATCTTTGAGAAACAGCAGCATCAACAAACAGACTTACAGAGTTACAGTGTTTGTTACAGTGCATGGTGTCAGTGTCGGTTTTAGATCTGAAGCAGACGACAACAAAAAGTGCTAGAACGCAAGACCATGACGCAACTTTAATGGTGAGAGAGTGACGCGATCAGAGGACTGAGGAACTCGTCTGACCAAAACCAGCAGAAATACATTCTGAAAAACAGTATATTTTTTTATTTTTTTAACCTCCATACTGATTAGAATTTTAAATCATGTCGTCTCCCAAGTACATGGAAAAATATACATTTAATAACTTATCAGTAAACAACAATATAAACTATCTATGCGATTCACTTAACAGCAATTCCGCTTTTTTTTTTAAACATACCACAGGCATACTGTACACAGATATTATAGTGACATCTGAGTTAACTGGATCCCATGACAAGAAAACAAAGTGTTTGGTTTGCATAACAGGTTAAAGTAAACCAGGCTTCTTCTACCTCTTGCTGTGTGACGGATGGAAGGATGCCGTGACAACGTGACAAAAAGGTATGTTGATGTTACACTCAAAAAAGAGGAAGTAGCACCTGTTACCTACCTAAGATTTGACATTAACGGACAACACAATCAAACAAAGACACTTGGTAGACTTGTAAATTAAATGGTATTGCTTGGTGGAAGTTATTCAAAATTAAAGAGGAATAAGTCTTTAAGATATACTTAAAAATAGTGTCTTAAATCAAGGTCCACTTATTAGCTTTTTCCTCATGTTTCAGCCACATCTCAGGGGATTATACAGCATATGACCACCTTAGATCACGTGATGTCAGCTGAACCATCTCCATGACGTGACAAGTGAGGAAACTATCTGCTGATGAAAATGGTGAGATGTGGTTGAAAGCGTGGAAAAAAAAGTTAGTAAGCGGGCCTTGAGTTTTAAGTAGGTTTTTTTGTCATACTGCTGTTTCAAAAGGTCATGAATGAACTTTGACTCTCAAAACAGATCTAAAAGGAATGTAGTGCGGCACGTCACGTGACCAAGCAGTGGGTTTTTACTGTTTGTGTGTGTTGTCAGCAGACAGCAGAAATCACATCGGCGCACTTAATTTTTAGATGAGGAAACGGCAAAACACATTCACACAGTAAGTGTTCAAAGGTTTACATGTACCCACTTTTATTTCCTAAAGTTCATTTGAGGAAACAGAGAAAAAAAAAGAGTAAACTATCACACCAAGCTTGCTGGTTATGAGATGCATATACTGTGAAATCCTAACCCAAATATCAATCAAAGGCATGACGTTTGGCACCTTACACCCTCCTGTGTGTGAGACGCGATGACTCGGTGCGTATGGGATTCGGATTAACAAATAGACATGTCCTAAACATGTGTAAGTCTCTTTTTTTATATTGCACATCCTAAAGAACACTGAGGGAGATAACACAGTGTCATGTGGCATGACTGTGTAAACCATATTGACTCTAACCCTGGGATCTTATATTTTTCATCACGCTGCTTCTCTTTGTCACACAGAACAACCCCGAACCACTTCAAGTATCCACGGGACCACCTCCTCTCCTCTCCTGTGAGTAAAATCTAAACAGAGAATGGAGAGCAGAAAGTGATGGCGGGGGGCGTGTTTAACAGACCAAAGAGAGAAAGGAGTGAGTGTCCCGGTGCAGCTGACGACGGTCCACCAGGGAGACGAAGTGGGACTGAAACATGAGTTAGTAAGAGGGGTGGGGAAACAAACCGTGGTAGGCCAGAGGCAACAGTCTGGTTTCAAGGACCGGAAAGTTGCTCACGCCTGCTGCAGCATTAGGCCCTGCGAGACGTCATGCACAGCAGTTCATCCTCAGTGATGATAAATTCAGGGCTCGGGCCGCGTGCGTGCCAGAGGCACTGCTCTGACACGCATGCGCAAGTTTTTTTTAAGACTTGAAGACGTGCACGGCCCGCACTACGTACTGCCTGCAGATGGGGCACTCGCTCATCCTCTTCCCACATTTGGTGCAGGTAACCATGTGACCACATTCCAGCAGCACGCAGTCGATGATAGCGTCCATGCAGATGCGACACAAGTTTTCGTCAGCCGCCAGCTGAGCTTTGACACCATCTGTGGATGGGAATATGAAGTTATAATGGTTCTCTGTAAGGCTCATTAACACATTTTATGGAGTTCAGTGATGTTGTATGAAGTTATGCTCCTGCAGTCCCAGACTAATTAGCATATCCACGTCATTCACCTCTGTTTGGCCATGAGCAGTAAATTATCTCTTCTAAATCTCTACTCTCTAGGTTATAGCAGTCATTAAGTGTCCAAATCTGTCGACAAAATGTTTTGTCAGCGTTGTCCAAACCTAAATCCCACATCTGTTACACAAAACTGCTTTGCTAGATTTTTGGTTTAGTTCAACTAAGGTATTCAAAAAACAGCAAATGACTCATAGCAGACTCATTGCAGATATCTAATGGGAGGTTCAACTGTACCATATCACTGATGCAATCCACCAGTGATAACAGTATTCAACTGACCCTCAGCTTTTAAGCAAACATGGCCAAGAAGTCCTTAAAGTGCTCAGAAAAACTAAACAATCCAACTCCCTGTTAAGTGGGAAAACTCCATCTGCTGCCAAAGTTCATGTGATATGGCTGAAAGCTGCAGAACAGCTACTCTGCGGAGAGAATGTTTTATCAACAGCATTAAACTGGTTTGTTGACTACTGAAACCAAGCAGACCCAGATTACAGACCTGTTACTTTTATATTTTAAGTAACAAATAAACCATAGAAAACTAACCACAAAATGTTCTCATGTGCCACAAATCAGTCAGTTTAATGTCTGACAGCTGACTGATCAGCTCACTGGCCTAAATCTGGCTCCTGCTGCTCACAACCTTAAAAAGCCAATCAAGCTGCAGCCTGTCTGCTGTCCATTCACGTCTAACTATTAAGTGGGCTAATATGATACTCAAGCCCTATATGTCAACAAGAGAGCCTCTAGGAAGCTTGACAATGTAATTACACCTGATGGAGACATGCTGCCACTGAAGTAATATGATGACTCATCAAGAGGTAAAAGCTCTTAGAGAGTGCATTAATGACAGAATGAGAGGCTGTCCTTCAGAGTAAAATGAGATGATGCACACTGGAAAAGAAACACGAGTGACAGAATGTGGAGACACCGAATAAGACGGGAGATAATGACTCAAGTGACCATAATGTGATAATATATGGGATGATATATAGGATCAAGTGGGTAAAAATGGCTTCAGCATGCCTTCACTGGATCTATTCATGGAAGAGATGCAAAAGGTGCTGTGAAGTGGCTTGTTATAAAAACATCTTACCTCCAACTCCACTGTTGCAGAGAGGTGGAGGATATGCAACCACTTTATAGATAAGAACGGGCAGTAATAAAGAAAATCGATTAGTTTTGAAAACAGTGAATTTGCCCTTTAATATAAAACAATGTTGAAGCAGGAATTATAAGAGATTTTTATGCATTAAATGCAGCTTTATTCCATAATCAATGGGAGCTAACGGTGTAAGTAAAAGCATTAAATGGCAATGTCATATATCATAGCTACAAATATGGTAATAAAAAGCACAATTACCTGCAGTTATGCTCACATTTTCCACTGAGAAAAAAACAGAGAAAGGTATTTTTATCATACAGAACAATATAACAATAGAATTTAGATACAAAAACAAAGAAAAAAGTCAAATCAAAAGTGCTTACTGGATTTCCTGTTCTGCTCATTTTCTCTGTAGAGTCGATGCACTCGCTCCAGCAGCTCCCACTTCTCGCAGCAGCCCGAGTAATTGACAAAGTTCCTGGCGAGAATCTCTTTCAGCTGGCGGACGGACAGGTTCTCTATCGCCTCCTCATTGTCCAGATCAGACAGCGAGGCCCTGATCCTCCTCTGTGTTGCCGGACTGACCTAGAAACAGAAAAGAAAGAGAGCCGCGGTCACTGAAGGGCCGACAGTACCGGCACTCTTTTTACTTCTGGTATAAAGGCTGTTTGTTCGGTTCAAGTGGACATGTGCCTTTAAGTGTCACACACCTCTATGATATTTTCAGTGGGCTCCAGGTTCAAGAGGGACGCTGTTGGAGTATCCTCATGCTCCTGTGTGGGTGGAAATCAACATACTGGAGTCAATTTACCTACCTACCTTGTTTAAACTCTCTTAACAGCATTCCACTCACTTCTCACCCTATTAAAACACTGTACATGTACTGTTTTATCACCAATTTCTTAATTAGTGATAAAACTTAAAAGCATGTGCTGTTTGACCACACAGCACGAAATGTCAAAGTCAAAATGACCTTCAGCTTCTTAGTTTAAAACAACTGATTCCACATTGGAAGCAGCTGAACTGGAAAGACACTCAGTCTCTTTGTCTCAACTAACAGGGCGATCGCTTCCTGTTCAGCAAGGAAAAATGCAAATTAAAGTACAGCTTGGTCCTGCTCCTTCTTTCTAAATCAACAATTCTAAACACTATGGCAAGATATTTAAAATTTCTTCCTGCTTCGTATGACTATCACTGCCTTGATTAAAAAAAAAAAAAACACTTCACAGCTATCTGTGATCTAATTTTTAAATTGCAACTGTTCAGATATCTAATGAACAAATGGAGATGTTTAAATACTGACTCAGCCGCTCTTAACTCAGCAGTTAATTATTCTCTTTGAAGGTGGAGGTCAGGAATTTGTTGGATGAAAGGAGAATAAATGGAGCTGCAGAACAGTTCAGACGCTGTTTGGTATGAGTGTAGGGCTCTGTACTATCTAGAGAAGATATGGTCTCTTTATTCTTTTATCTTCTTGACAAAAGAGAGCTTGTGAAGAGCTGAAATAAGCTGTAAGTCTGTGATATCATGCTGGAGTGCAGAGTCTCTGTTTCTGTACCATGAAAAAAAAGAAAAAGAAAAAAAAAAAAGAAAACTCTCGTGTCTCCTATGGTCTGTTTCTGTCTCTCTCTCTGCTTCAGCACATTCCAGCAGATTATCTTCCTCGAATGAAGATGTATTAATAATGCATTCGTCAGCGTCGCGGTGCGAGATGCCTGCCCTCGCCCAGACGTCACGCCTTCACTCAGGCTAGACTCCTCTGAGACAAAAACAACGAGCAGCAGCCTCAACACGCGCGAAGTGCCAAACCTCTCCGCAGCAAACTTTCTTTGACTCGATGTAAGATTTCATTAGGCCGTTTCAAACATATGAAAGTACTAGAAAGCTCTCAGAGAGCGCACACTTCTGTCAAGGCTGCAAAATTTACTGCTTCAATAATAGAACTTATTCATAAATGTTTCATCTGCATCAAAGTATGTGTGGTGATTGACAATCTAAATTGGTTACATGTGCCGGTTAATAAGGAAATACTAAAAAGCTCTGTAGAGGAAAATTAAATGCTTTTAAAAATTCCTGGATGCACACCAACATTTAATCACTGGTTCATTGGTCCAAATATCACTGAAATCTGACACCATGGTTGTTACTCCAATATCCCAAAAATCTAAGCAGGGAAAACTAGAACTGGTTATTTTAATTACATTACATATCTTTATTTTATTTTATTTTGTTGTTATTGGACTAAAAATCTATTCAGTTTTATTCATATAGCACCAAATTACAACATAACTAGACTGTACTCTTTTTACTTTACTCTTCTTACTTTATTTTACTATTTACTCTCTACTGCAGAAACCCTATATCAAAGGTGGGATAATCTTAGATCTTATATTTATATCTCAGACTTAAAATTTAATTGGATTTAAGGCAGATTGCTGCCCTAATTTTAACACAATAAATATTTCAAGTCACTTCTGTTCGACACAAATGTCTGCTTGTTTGTAAAAGGGGTTTTCCTGCAGTGCATGTATACATACACCCAGTATATGATGCCATAGAATTAAAGCATATATGTGCCACAAACTAAGGGGGAAAAAAAGATAGAGAGGAAGAGAGATTATCTAAAGGGGGATGAGAGGAGGGATGTACTGTAGTGTTTCTGTTGTTTAGCTGCAGCTGTGACGCTGTGGGGAGTTCTCAACCTGTGTGGCTGTTACATAACAGACTCAGCCTATGTAACAGACCTAAAAAAGGCAAAGGGCTTAAGCTGCGTTGCTGGCTGGTCAGAGAGCACACAGAGTGAGAGAGAGAGACACACACAAAGAGAGAGCTAACACAGCTGTTTCCAGCTGTCACGTGGACACTGGACCAGTCAGCTAGTAGTGCTGAGCTTTTTCAATGTCAGTGGAGGGAAGACAAAACTACAAATGTAGTATATCTGGGAGAAACACTTCATTCAGAACAAAGCACTACAAGAACAAAACGGAAAAACACACACACACACACACCCACACACACACACACAAAGACAGAAAAAGGAATAAAGCATGATGAGATGAAATGAATGAAATAAACTCTGACATCTAAAGATATGCACGAGAGGGCGGTTGTTTGTCAGGAAGTTGAAAGGAAGAAGCCTTCTCCTGACTTAAAACAGCCACGCTGAAACTTGTAAATAAGCTGATTTCACCTTTGAAATTAATTATCTTGGATAGAATGAGGACAGATGTGAAAGGCATATGGAAATCAGTGAATGAGTGAATGCAAGTTTGTTTGTGTGTGTGTGTGTGTGTGTGTGTGTGTGTGTGGCTGCACAGCACATGGTGTTAGAACGTCAGCAGTGTGTTTTTTCCACAACTGCGCACTCTGTCAGACCTGGCTGGTGGTCCCTGAGCTGTCACTTGGGCTGAGCACGTCTCCCTGAGAGGCAGAGAGGACCGACTGCTCAGAGGTGGAGCGCGTGGCGGAGGGGGGTGAGGCGGCATGCGAGTGGGGGAGCGAGTGCAGACTGTCTGTATCATCTCCCCTTCATCCTCCTCCTCCTCCTCCTCCTCCTCTCTCTCCTCCCCACGTGCGTCCTCTTCCTCCTCCTCCTCCTCCTCTTCTTCCTCGTCCTCTTCCTCCACCACCGCTGCCCTCTGGGTTTCCCTTGCCCCCTGATGGCAGAGCACCAGGTCCACCAGGTCCTCTTTCTCCCTGCACGTGTCGGTGGGGATGTTGCGCAGCAGCAAGTACTGGCGCAGGTCCTTCACCCGGAGCTGCATGAGCCGGGGCCGCTGGAAGGCCGTGCCGCGCAGCAGGTGGCAGGTCGTGCAGCAGCGCAGGTTCTCCTGCAGCACCGAGCACAGGGCGCAGAAACTCTTCTTACAATCACAGCAGATGTGCTGTAGGGGGAGGGGAGGGAGAGAAGAGGAAGACGAATTCAAACAGACATGATGTGATCAGATATTCTTTTTCTTCTGACTGGAGCAACCAAACTCATCTTTGGAGTAATTTCATCTTCAACACTGTCGTTTAAGAAACTGTATTTTTCATTATCTCTAAGTAGGCCCTGATGTCTGACTTCTGTCAGCATATTAAACTGTTTATCCTCAGTGTCACTTTTGATGAATAAATTAACCATGTATTGACGGGGATTTAACTGATTTCAGTTTTGGAAAATGGGTCATATGATAGAACTGAGCTCACTGCAGCTTCTGTTAACTTTGTTTTAATTTGCACCAGAATAATTCATCAGCCCGTGGTTTTACTTGCAGGGTACTGTTGATTAGAACTGAGCCATAACCCATTATTATTATGTATTAACTTTCAGTACAGTGTGAATGCGAGTGTGAATGGTTGTTTGTCTCTATATGTCAGCCCCGCGATAGACTGGCAATTACCCAATGTCTGCTGGGATAGGCTCCAGCCTCTCACAAGCCTCAAAGGATAAGTGATATAGAAAATGGATGGATGGATGGAACTTTCAGTAGAACTGGTGCACAACAACATGATTTTATTTTGTCAAGATTTCACAAAATTATTTTGTTATTAAAAATTATTTTTAAACTGCAATGAGAAACTGTAACTAACTAGATGAGCAAGGTTTTTGCTCCACGTGTGAAGAAAGTGTGGATATTATAGATTTTCTGTTTAGCATGTGTTGATATCAGTGATGGATCGATGAGTTGCAGAGATCTATTAGCCTATCCAGTCGGTGAGAAACGGATCAACAATGTTTGAGGTCATTTATGAAGCAAAAATGTCAAACATCTGCATGTTCCAGCTTGTCAAATGTGAGGATTTTGCAGTTTTCTAATATTATGAACTTCATATTTCTGAGTTTTTGCACTGTTGGCAAGACAAAACAAACATGAACACCTTGGGAAATGTGTTAAATAAAAGAGAGAGAAACCATAAACCAACAACAGTTTCATCTATAACAGTGCCCCATATCCTGTGTACTCAGTTATTTTCTAGGAAAGAATAAAGAAAAGAGAAGTAAACTGTCTATAGCTCCTGGTGATGTTTGACATTTTACAGGCTTTACACTGTCTCCTGATACAGAGGCAGCTGAGTAGATTGACACTTCAAATAGGCAGGGAAGCAGGTCGGCCGCAGCTGTAAACATTTTCTTATCACTTGCGCACAAATATGCTCTGGTCCGGCAGAAGCACATTTCCACCGAAACAGACAGTATCATCATTTGCTGTTAATCCCCCTGACACGTCTTTTTTCATACTATGAATAAAAATATCACGCTCGTGCACAAATGTGTGTATCCGGGGAGTCGAGCCGCTGTTGGAGAGGCAACTGGTGTGTGGATGGCGATAGGGTGATCTGAAGCGGTGAGCACAGAGGAAGGCGGGCGCTGCAGCCTTTTCATCAGTGTCTCGGTGCGTCTGACTGCCAGACAGATACACTCTGCCATTAAACTCTGACACATGCAGCTGCACAGTGACACTGGAAATGCCAGAATTAATACACACATGTTCTTTTTTATACATTAACTACAGGCTGTGTCTCACTGACAATGCTGACTTACACTTTCAGTAAACTTCTAACTTTTAACTGTGGTAGAGGACGTTTTCAGATCAAAAGTACCAATGCAACACTGCAAAAATACTCCATGACATGTTTTCCCTTTCCCCAACTATTTACTAGTGAATGTGGAGCTAACTTTACTTTATGTAGAGTTAATTTTTTTCTCTATTTTCTCTATTCACCTTAGTTTCCACCCAAGCATTCAAAAGTTTCACAAGATAAATGTGAGGGGTCATGAGACAGCTCTGGGACAGGAAAGAAAAAACAAAGTTCTGCTACACAAATCAATGTATTTTTATAGCTTTTCTTTGCTTTTTCTTTGTGCATAACATAATCATTTAAATGAAATACTCAAGCAAAGTATAAATACCTCAAAAGTAGTTGAATAAATGTACTTAGCTACTGTCCATCACCAAGACAGACAAAGTTGCAGAGACTTGAAACTTGCTTCAGACAAGTTTTCCATCACAGTGAAGAACTTGCTGTGCTGTATGTGATCATCCTGTACCTTGTTTGTGGCCTTAGCCTTAATAGAGCCTGAGCTTTGTTTACTGGCTGTCCCATTCTATTAATGGCTGTCTGTCCACTTAAAAACACTTAAAAAGGATGTTGTTGTAAAACAGCACGTGTGCTCAGCCAACTGACTCAGTAAGAATAAAGAATGGATAAATACTCATCATGTACTGAGACACAGATATTTTAGAGCTTTGACCTCCCAAAAAGAAGCACATTCACGAGTTATGTCATGCAGGCGATTTAGCCGATGAAGGAAAAACAACATACAACCGTGTTTGGTCTAATATGGACTGAACATACTACAGATTTGGTTCATTTTGAAAGGAAAGACATATTTAAATATGAATCAAATCCATACTATCTTGCAGGGTTTTACATTAAAAAGGTCTCTGTTCAGTAAGTGACTTACTAATTCTGGATGTCAGTGAATGCACCATGAATGAGGAGTCCTTCTCACAACTGCACGCAATGATTACATAATTCAGAAAAAAAAAAAAAAAACGCTGACTAAATGTGGAATGTGAAGGATTACTCAAGCAAGTTCCCTGTCTCTGCAAGTTGATTTTTATACAGCACTGACAGTGAAGGGGGGGGAACCAGGCAGCCCACTGGTATGGTCTCTTGACATCATATGCCTACTGTCTCAAACCACCTTCTTAGCTTGCTGTATGAAACTGTATTTTTACTCAGCTGGTCTCTGAAAGCATGTGACCTCTTTTTTTCACTCACACAAGTCTGGTTTACCTTGCGTCTGAAGACAGAGAAGGCCAGTCCGCAGGCCTTGCACAGCTGTCCGGCGCTCCCTGAGCTGGTGGGGGGGTAGGTGGAGTACCCAGCGCTGGGGGCAAAGCGGAAGGGCCCCGCCCCTGCCCCGAACCCTGGTTGCTGCGTCCGCACCGTGCCCGTGCCCATCACCTCGTTCAGCAGTCCGCAGCATGACGCCCACATGGACGACGCCCCCGCCTATGGACCACACGGACAGAAACACAAACTCACACTCTGACAGTCATATGTATTCTGCTTCAGCTTGTTCTAGTTTTTAAATGAAGCTAAATGGTGTTTCCTCTGAGTGAAGTATTCAAACCCAGGACTCCATATTTTTTAGTGCTACAATCTTATACATGTCTTGTGAATAATTTTGTTCACATTTCACGAAACTGTTGTGTCTCTTGTGTCTTTTTAGGAGAATTATCTGTGAATAAAAACAGTTGAATTATTATTTTTTTCTTAACCCAAAAATGCAGAGGAGTTTTTTCTGCCCTGACAAGTGCTTGCAGCATTTCTCACAAGCTACATACAGCCCTAACAACCTCCTCCAAGAAGTTAGGACAGCTTGTATATTGCCTGAGAGACAAAATCCAGGGCCAAAAAGTCAAAGGTCAAATCATTCGCAAACCTTGAATGCTGCGAGCATATTGTAAGAACTGAAGGCGACTCAGAATGAACATTTTAACATTTTTGTCAACTCAAGGCTCATCCCATTTAGATGTTGGCAGTTGGACAGTTGAGGACATGGTTTAATGCACTTTCAGGGAATGAATCAAACTGAGACTGTATAATCGAGGGGAGGGGGGACAAAAACAGAATTCTGAAAAGTAGGAGACATGGTCCCATTTTCCAGTGGAAATTACACCTTTAGAGAGGACTGTCAACACCTGTTCAACTGGATATTGTGAAGGCCACAAATGATTCATATCATCATACTCATCAAACAATTCTGTGACCTTGTCCTGTTTTTCCATTCACTGGACACCTTTATGTGCTATCATGAAACTGTTTGAACTGTACTGTATCATCCAGCCTTCTGCTCTATAATACCCAAAATGGCTTAAGGAGATAGAGTCCCTTGGTACGGCGATGAGAGAGAAAAACGAGAAAGAGAATGAATGCAAAAGAAAGAGGAGTGGAGAGTGCTCTTTAAGAGTCTTTGAGGTTAAGAGATAATTAGACAGAAGTAGACTCTAAGAGCTCCTATTAATGATGTCCTCCAAAGAGATCTGCGGGTTAAATTTCTCAGTCACTGCATTATTTTCTACAATCTGATAAACAAATGAGCCACGAGGGTATGTGAGGAGTCTGAGCCAAGCAAATAGCAAATATCTCGTGGGGGTCAAATGGGAAGATGTGTATGTTACGGTGCCTCTGTATGTCCTGAGGAAACACACAAACTAGCTTTAAGTTAGTGCACTCAGCCAGTAAAGTTAAAGCAAGAGCCCACACTGAGAGAATCAGTCGGATGTGTTTGCTGACCACAAGACGGGCCAGAGACAGGGAGCAAAGATGGCGTGATGGGAGCCACGGCTCCTTGGAGCATACTGATGAGAGGAGGAGGGAGGGGGAGGACAGCGAGGAGAGAATATGTCTTCTGTTGTCTCCCCACCCCACTCCCCCCCACCACCACCCTCCAGCCTGCAGAATCAATAGCTGACATGAGCATAATGTAAGCCCTCTGTGGTTCCCGGCTCTATGCGGAGAAAACAATGGAATTCACAGGGTCCTGCCACATCTCCTCTTAAGGCAGTGCTCTGCACCGACTTGTCACAAACACCCTGTGATCTGACCTCACCCATCTGCTTAGGGATCCGTTATGTAATCTTAGGAGCGAGGCACTATATGTGGAGTCACGGCGAGAAGGAGGAAGGTCTGCCCCCGCTGCAGCCACACAGCCAGGATGGGTTTGCTAAGTTCAAATCACGCACTGAATTAATCATTTAACAGCTTTTCTGTCCATCTATCTGTCACCAAACTAAAATTCTGACTCATCAAATTAGTCTATATGATGTAAAAAATAAAGAAAAATGTTGGTCACCATTACCCACAGCCCAAAGTGACATCTTTGACAAGCTTGTTTTGTCTGGCCAACCTGAAAATATTCAATTTACAGTAGAAAAGAACAGACAAAATCAGCAAACCCTTGAATTTGAGGAGCTGGAAGCAGTAAATATTTGGTATTTCTGCTTGATAAATGACTTATCAATTGATTTTCTGTCAGCTGATTGGCTGTTTTTAGCTTTATGTAACTTGTCCTCAGTTAAATCTACCACACGCAGCTCACTTTGTCATGATATACTCCCCTAGCTTTATGCACTCGATAAAACCACGATGCATAACAACTTGAATTATTCGCCTTAAGGCTTAAACTTGACATGATGTTCAGCTGCTAAAAAGCCTCTCAGGTTAGATGCATTCCTTTCTCGTAAGGGAACAAAGCCACTAAAAAGGAATATTTACTGCATTCTCCGGGACGAGGAGCCGCTGCAGTCTGCCCATGAAGTCTCAGTCTTATCTGGCTTTGAGCCAGCAGCACGAGATCCCTCTGTCACTTCAATTAGCACACTGTAAGCTCTGCAGGCAGGGAGTCCCGAACAAACAAGTGACAAGAGCAAACATCACATGGAGTACACTGTTGTTGTTGTTTTTTTTAGTTGTATCGTCTATATTCTCTCCTCTGTCTGATCACTTATACTATACCTCTGGAAATACTGTCACCTCTGAGCACTTTGAATGTCAGGTCTCGGCCAAATAACTGAGATATTTCTCACACTGCTGCCGGAACACGATCAACAAACAATCCAGATGTAGCGCGCACACACACACACACACACCCAAAGCCACCAATGGGGTAGAGCAGCAAAAAGTAACTGTGGCACAGATTTAAATAGAAAAAAACGCCACAGTGGAGGGAAATCAGCAGGCCTCGTGCGGATGAACAGTAATTTGACCTCATAAAATTAGCGTTTGAGGATCAAATCTCAAAAACTCTATTGACACAGACAAGTGTAACCATATGGGACAGGACCATAGATAAGGCCTAAATGGGTCATGTGGAGACTATGGGGTGTTTAACTCTGAGCTGAAACGAGTCTGAAATGGAGCGATAACACTTTTTTTTTTTTTTTAACCTTCTTGTGAGCAACATCAGGTGACTTATCATGGGATTTCTGTGCAACCACTGCTGAAAAGTATGTTTGGAAAAGCAGTTCTAAACATAACCCGAGAAAGTCGGCTGATGTGATTAATGTATTAATGTCTATGTTAATTAAATCAAGTGAAATAAACACCAAAAATCATAGTCTAACAAAATAGTAGCATTCAATTCTCAGTATAGACCTTTCCATGTCAAACCCTTGTCTCTCTCCCCATGTTTCCTGTTGCTCTACATTACGGCCTCTGAGAACAGCTAAAAAAAAAATCAAGGTACTTCTTCACACTGATGGAAAAATGTGAGAATCAAACATTGGTATAAATCAGCTGTGCTCACTGATTTCCAACACTTTGCACCATGTTCTAAGAGAGCATCAAAGTGTGTTTACAGGTCTTGGGAAGTACCACTGCATGTGCAAAAAAAAAAAAAAGTTGTTTAAAGTCTAATGAATGTCACTGGGGTCATCATCATCTGGGGCTAAAGAAGATAATATCTCTGGTTCTGCATTGACTTTGATCCATTTTCTAAACTGTCCATCTGACAGTTGCAATTCTGAACTGATGGAAGAAACTTTTAACAGCTCCATCTGTATATGGCATGACAAAATCTCTCATAGTTGCCAAATGTCCTGCCCCCAGTCTATGCATTTGCAAACATGATACAGCGATCAATACACAGACACACAGCAGAGTATTATGATGCTTTCACTGTAAACATCATTATTTCATAGAGAGCGTCATTATTCGCTATCTTTCCATCATCCACTGTCTCTCTCACACACTTCATTTCCTCTTTCTGTCTCTCCTGTTTTTCTCTGGCATCGACTGGAAACGTCACTCACACGGTGAAAAGTGAATTCAGCTGCCCGACGGTTCAGACTGGAGTAACAACATCAGAGAAAATAAAATGATTCATTTATCGCTTTTCGTCATTGGTCTAAAACGCAGTATTTCATTTAAATTACACATCGCTGAATCATGTAGTAGATGTACATGATTCATCTGCTGCAGCCCGCAGACATCAAATCCACTGAGGTTTGGAGAGATATGCGCATAAAACTTGAGCAGCTAACCAGCTAAGTTTGGATTTGTGTCTGCAAAATATCAGATTTACACAGTTTACTCCAAAGGCAGAGGATGATTTGGGAGGGAGGATTTAGCCTGGAGAGTATTTCTGGTGCAGCAATACAAACACATATTGACTGCTGCAGAGATTGTCCTGCAATATTAAAACACAACTGGACTGTTTTACAACCATCACCAGAAACCTGCTGTGCCCCCCAGCCTCTCTTTATAGCTTTAGACTTCTTCATCCACTTTAGAAGTCAGCCCTGAGCGAGCTTGGTCTCATTTGGAATAAAGTATGATCCACTTTGGATCATACATCAGTGTTACATCTTATGATTTAAGCAGAGATTTGCCAGCGTTTGCATCCATGACGTACAGCACAGCACAGCACAGCACAGTGTGTGCTTATTGACGACAGGGAAAATTAAATGGTAAGAGGATTTTGAATGGAACGTGTGTGAAAGTCAAACATGCATTTTGAAATAATATAGATGAAGCCGCAGGTCTATCCCTGATTAAAATGCCATCGATAACACGTACTGTACGGCAGTCTCTCCCGCTCCGAGATGTATGCTTACACAATTCGGCTAACGCTGTCTGTTCCACAGGGGCAGGAAAGCTGCTTTTCAATTTAAAGCAGATTAGGCAATAAAAAAGTCCATTTTGTTGTCCTGGGACACAGTGAGGATGATGATGTGCCTTAGGTAAATTAACTGCACCGTCCAACAGAGCTTAAGCACCTCTGTACTCTTGTCTTCCACAATATTGTGATAACCAATATTTAAATGCATGACCTAGTATTCATTGTGAAGAATGGGTCTGTTCAGTGGCACTGTGTTATTGGTGCACTGTGTGAGAGCGAAGCCACTTTGTGTTGTGTTTGAGCAGCAGAAAATCACATGAAATGAGCTCAGACAGTTTAACATATAAACCTTAACTGCAGCTGTGGAAATACTTAAAATGTATGCCTATGTTTTGATCAGAAAAGTAGGCACCTAAGGGACATTTTCTACTATTTTTAAAAGAGTGATCTGCAAACCTTAAATACTATATGTGTGTATGGAAGCAAAGATAGCAAATAATTTAACAACTAAGCAGGAGATTAGCATTACTACAAAACATCTTGTGTACACATGAGAAGGAGATTTGGTCAAAGTAACTAATTTGACCAAAATAAAAAACCTCAGTAGACTCGTCTCTTAACTCCAGACATTTAGTGATATTTAGATATAAAAGTATCCAACCAGCCAAGTACCCAGCTGTTTAGCTTGCAGCTGGTGCTTGGGGGGGAACCCTCTGCTCTGGCACACACATCACAATATTTCACTCTGAAATGTAGTGGAATAAAAGTCGGGGCATGATAAATACTCAGGTGCGGTGTGTGTTCTTCAAAGCGGTGCTGTGTTTGAGTAAATGCATGTATTTACTTTGCATCTCTGGCAATAAGAGAGGTTTTATTTTCAAATTCAGGCCTTTTAAAGTCAGTGATGCAAGAGGCAGCTGCAAATAGGAGACACCCAGTCACTCACACTGTAACTGCAATAACAGGTGATTCACTCTTACTGTGTGTACACAGTGCTAATGATGATGATGATGATAATGATAATGATGATGAAGGCTGTAGTAGCAGTCCAGCCTATAACCTTTCACCGCGACTGTCGCCACAAAACCTGCCGCCACCAGAGCCACCAATGACATCATCGCCGTCATCTTCATCATTATCAGTCCTGAGCTCGAGCTGCCAGACAGCACCATCACCTTTCCTCCCCGTGCTGCTGCTGCTGCAGCCTGTCTCTGCTACAGTACACACACACACACACACACACACACACACACTGAGAGGAAGAGACTCCGGTGAACCTCCACAGCCTGGACCTGAGAGGTGATCCTCTCTTTCTCTCCTGATTCACCGAGACGTCTCCCAAACATCCCCGCACTCACTCCACTCACTGACCGCAGTGTCTATCTCATTAGAGCGGATTAAAGCCTGATGAATGGACGTCGCTCCTGCGGCTTTAGTCCACTGAACTATCACTCTGAGGGTCAAAGCAGGCTCATTAAAAGGCTACACACTGTACCTACTGTTTATCCGAGCGACTGGGGATGCAGGGAAAGCATTTCCAGCCTTGCAAGCTCGCCAGGAAAATAATAATAATAAAAAATCTGACTGAGCAGTAAAAGCAGCATGAAGTGGATATCTGATGACAGCTTGAAATTAAACAGTCAATGCAGCATTAAAACGCAAGCCTGTTGATATAATTGCAACTAAGTGCACATGCACAAAATTAATTGACATTAGGATGGAGATATTCCCTGCGTCTCGGTGCATAAAAAACCCTCCAAGAAATCTCCCTGCTAAAAACGAACCCAAATCGTAAGGAAGAAATCGCAAACGGGATCACATACCTTCATTGCGCCTCCCGTTTGAGGAAATTGCCGAGTAATGTCAGAACGACGACCATCGCAAGTGCACAGGGGAATCAAACCATTACGTCTTCCCTCTCTCCGACTGCCCTGTGTGTGTGGAGTAAGCATAACGTAATGGTTCAAGAGAACCGCAGCCAACCACGGGGCCGTACACAGGCGCTGGGTATCTTTAGCAGCCAATCCGCCTCGGCGCGGCGCGGGGAGTGGGCGTTCGTGCGCCGTGCGTAAAGACGCATGTGCGAACCTAACGGACGCATCATGCTATTTTCACAGCTTCGCTCTCACATGTGTAGATATTTTGTTTTTCAGTCAGCAGTAAGTGTGGTAAGCCACATATGATACATTTTACATACATATCACTGTATTTTTTGTTGTGGTTTTCTTTTTCCACACAAACAATCTTTACTATTTATTTAGTTGCAATTACAAGGCAATTACATATGTTTTATTTTCCTCAACTTGAGGCGTGATTATTATCAATATTACTATCATGGCATTATTTTAATCAGAAGAAGCAAAACCAAGCATTTATGTTTGCTTTATGAAAAAAATAAATGCATCTACAATCTAATTTATTGCCTGTGTGTGTGTGTGTGTGTGTGCATACCTGTGCCAATGCGTGTATGTTATGCACGCAAGGCTGCTGTCTGCAGTAAGGAGATTAAAGGAAGGGGGGGGTTCTTCCATTACATCGCCACTACCCGCCTTGAGCCCGCAGGGGGCAGCAGATAGCGCTGCATCATCACTATCATCATCGTTCAGACAGAACAGAGCCGCGGGCAGTGAAGAGGAGGGCTGTTCGTGCTGTTCTCGCTGTATAATGCAGCCTCAAATCATACAGAATTTATAAGTTGTGTATCTGGTCGTGCACGAGACAAAAATGTGTCTGAGGTGTCTGTCTCAGGACTCGTAATGATGCAAATGCAGTATTATGCTGCTGCTGCTGCACCAGTCTCTTTAAATTCTCTGCCATTTCCAGTACATCAAACAGTGACCCCCTCTATGTTTATTTTATTTCACACAGCCACATTAAAAGATCTGTTGAGGCCTGCAGGCCAGGCAGTGACACACTTAGGAGCTTGAGAATTGGCCTGAATATTCCTCTGCAGTGTCCAAACCAAACATCAAAGTTGTATTAGAGCGTGGAACTCTTTCTCACATGCGAAAAATATGAGAAAGCTGTTCCCATGAAATCAGTCAGAGGATAATCTGGAGTAACTGGGACACTGTGATGTTTCAATGCTCTGACCACCACATGAATTTTTTGTAATTTGGGTAAACAGACCCTTTAACTAAACACCTCTTTGTTCTCATACAGTAGCTTCACTCCTGAATCCTTAAAGAACAAGGTGGAACAATAAAATGAATAAAGAGGTGACAGGTGCAGCCCAGATCTTCCAGGGAAAGCAAAGCAGCATATGCTGATATAAATATGTGTAAATAAAGCAATATGTTATTCTACTGATGATCACTCATTGAAATAAATCTACCACAGAGGCTGGATGGCAGAAGTGACACAGGTATGAAAAGAGAAGAGGCCAGCATTAAAATCTGCTTTGAATCCGTCCTGCAGTGTGTGAAAGGTGCACAGGTCATCTGTTGTACTCCTGTTTCCTGTTGTGCTCCTGTTTCCTGTCCAATCCTGACCTACCATTTAGTGGGAGTTCTGTATATGTCAGCGCTTCTTTTTTCTTTTTTTCCTCTCCTTTTCCCTCCTGGCTTTTGAGAATAGTTAAAATCACAAAACTTTAAATGCTGGACACAAGATGTCTCCTGCTCTCATATGTGTACGTATTATAAAGTCAGATCTCTCTCTTTAGTAGATGAATGTGAAAACAGCCCTTTAGTGTTAAACTCTGCACATGCACCGGTCTGCACAGTTAAGATCAAACATCCACTTGAAACAACAGTAAGCACAGATTTTAACATGGAGGGGGGAAACTTTAATCTTTTGGTCTTAAAGATGAAGCAAAAAATGAAAATTACCCATCAGGATTTCTCTGAGCCCATAGTGATGTTTCCATTGTGCTTGTTTTATCTGAGCAATAGTCAAAAACTTCAAAATGTCCAATTAATAATGATATAAAACAATGAAAAGCAGCATATCTTTGTCTCAGAGAAGCTTGAAAGAGTCTTTGACAGTTTTGCTTTTAAATTTACTCCAGATAATCAATCACCCAAGCATTTCAGTTCCATACACTTATAATTTGTTGATATGTTAAGTGAGCACACACACTTTCTTCCCACGCTGCCCCCCATCGCCCTCTGTGCTCTGTCTCCTCACAGCTGCCTCCCATGGTCACCCAGTTGCACAATCTAATCTAATTCATCCGCTCACTCTGCTTCTTGTTATGCAGTTTATGACAAAGGCGATCATGTCATGGAAATTACAATTCAAAATTATACACATTTACCGGAAACCTCTCGTCTCCTTGGGGGAAACCAAGTTTACTTTCATTTACTCTGAAACTAATGAGAATGAAATATTCAGACCTGGCATCGATTTGGGGATGTTTTTGGACCTCACACTTTTCAGGGAGAAGTTTATGGGCAAAAGACGTCACAAACTAAGTTTGGATAGGATGCAGATGACAAGTTTAAACCTATTGGCTTCTAAAACTGGGAGAGTGTCCAACACCCCATTCTGTCAATTGTGCAACAAGAGCTGTAATATAATTTATTATCACACACACACACACACACACACACACACACACACACACACACACACATATGTACACAGACACAGTCATGCCAGATGTAGCACATGAATAAACAACACGTGTAACTTACATTTTTGATCTGAATGATCCTGTTCCCACAAACATTTTATTTGTTTGACTTCCTTTGAAAAGAGTAATTACTGAAACTGATCTTTATCTTACACACCAAGCAAGACAACAACTGTAGCTCAGTGTTTGTCTTATCGGATTTCCTCCAAATTTCATATGTAATTATTACCATTCTGTGTTTCATTCCAGTTTTAGAGAAACATCCAGCTATTTACTTGTACCGACAGGCCCCACGTGGAGCTGACATCTGGAGCACGTCTGTGCAGCCAAGTGCCACTAGATGGAGCATGTATGCCTTCCAAAAGAGCACTCTGCTGCAGCTCAATCTGCCGCTCATGAAGTGACTGATTCAGGATTTATATTTATGGAGAAGTCAGACATTTTGTCATTACTGGCTCATATGCAAAGGGAACTCAAGAATAAAGACTCAGTAACTTAATATTTCTATGCTGTCTTTTCATTGTTTCTTTTTCTTGCCTTTACTTTCTGTCTTCCTGTAGAAACTACTCTGTTGAAAAGTGCTGTGTAAAGAGAGTTTGCTGACTTACATGTATGTTTGTACAGTTTGTGTGAGTCCAGTTGTATATATTTTATAATAATTGTGTTTTGTTTTTTGCTGTATAAACAGACAAACAAATCAAATAAATTATTTAGAAGGAAATATGATACATTTCACTCACAGCTACAGCCACTCTCTGACTGAGATTTTACACATAAAACTTATGATAAGCTTATAAAATACAAGGACTTATTCACAGCCATTGTGGCTTGTGGTCCTCAGGTCCACAGAAAAGAGTGTCTGGTTTGGGCACTTTATTATGTCTCAGATGTCTGAGTTTTAACTGAAGAGACATTTTCCCTCTAAACTTCTCACAAGGTTTTATTTAAATGATTGTTCAAGGCACAAAGATGAAAAATTATTTTGCTTTTACAGAAACCAGAAGTTAAAGTGGAGTGAAGTTAAATTGTGAATCAGAGCTTTGTGATTTTCTTCTTTCCTCTCCCATGAATCATCTAACAACTCATCACATTTATCCCACTGAATTTTGGATGCAGGACTTTTACTCGTAACAGATTATTTTAACACAGTGACATTCATGCTTTTACTTAAAGGACCTCACTGCTTCTTCCACCACTGCTTCCCAAGTCCAGCTGTACAAGCAGCACTGTAGTCTTATGAGCTATCCTAACAGAGTTTTTGTTATCAAAGGGAGGATGTTGTGTGTGAGTTTGAACAAGGAGTGAAAACATTCCCTCCGCCTCCAAACATCACTGTGGTACATGGTGTACTAACCTGTTGCTTGTTACTGCTCAAAATCCCACAGCTGAGAATAACCAGGTCAATGAATAACAACTCTGCTGGACTGTTGGTTTAGTGAAGAAGGAGTGTAATCTATCAGAAACATCAGTGCAAACACTTCGAAAAGGTGAAACATAATTATAATCTCCTGTGCGATATTTCATTTGGTATCATATGTTCATGAGCAGTTGTTGTTCAGTGATGACAAAATACACAGCACATGTAGGGGGTGCTCAGTTTAAACTTTATAGATAATATTTTAACTTTTTGACCTTGTCTACTTTGGGGGATTTTATGCTTACAGTTCAGCTGAAGAATGACATGCTTTTTGTGACTTTGAGGAAATTTTCTAACCTCTTCCCTTTTCTTAATTTGTACAGAAAATATCATTTTCAGAAACCTGTACTCAGCTTTACTGTAATTGCCCAACTTGAGTATATGCCTCGTTACTTCCCACTGCTGCACATGAGACACTGTTTAAATCTGACAAACTGCACAGATATGAAGGACTTGAACCACTAAATGTCTGTGGGTTGTTTGAGCCAGAACAGGATCCTCTGTAATTCGACTCTCCTCTGTTTAGAGGGACAAATAGGGGCTAGTAGATGGATGGCCTTGGGCTCTCCCCCCTGCAAATATGAAAATGCCTCGCTAGCAGAGTCTCTACAAGTCTGCAGGATGTTGATATTATTCTGCCTCTGACAGGTCCATGCAGGGCACCATTCTCATCCACACACAATATTATATGCCGACATGGAAACCAGCTGCTGAAAAACCTCAGAGCCACCAGACTATCTCTAATGTGTCCCTGGAGCATTAGAGCAATTACTAACCTTCATAGCTTTATATAATGCCCAAATTATGTGTGATGGAGGATCAAGTAGACAGTTTTAAAACAGTAAACAGTTTTTGCCATTATAAAATGTAAGATCAAGTCCCAGCCTTCACTATTTATCAAAAGAGTAAATAGTATAATAGAATATGTAGATTCAAACCTCCAGGAGGGTGGGTGTGGGTATCATGTAGACCTAATTTTTAAGGGTTCATTACTCAATATTTCTGTATTAACAATAGATCAGATGACTGTTTGTAATGTGAAAAAGGTTGTGTTTAGTGGAGAATCATCCCCTGACCTCAGAGCTCTGCAGTGTCTTTTGGCTCATTGTTTTAGTTTTCTGCTCCTAAACTGTTTTGGTTGTGAAAAAGCTCTAAAGATCCACTTTACACCACTTTGCGCGCTACAAAAAAAGGCAGCAGTTTCTCCAGCTCAGTTTGACTGAAGAATTACATGCTCTGTGGCAAATTGAGGAAATATTCTAAGCTCTTCCCTTTTCTACAGAAAATGTCATCTTTAGAAATTCTGTCATCAAGCTAAAACAAGGCTATTTTTCATAGTCCTGGAAAATGTTCATTATATATATATATATATATATATATATATATATATATATATATTTCTACTTATCAGCAATGATATATTTTACTTTGAAAGTAGTCATCAGACAGTTACATGTAAAAACGTAGAATATTTCCACCACTTTACTGTCTTTCAGCTCATTGTTTTTTGGTTTTCTGCTCCTAAACTGTTTTGGTTGTGAAAAAGCTCTATAGATTCACTGCACATGCCCAGCACCAAACAGCTGACAGACAATGTCAGTGAGTGGGTGAACATTTAACAGCCAAAGATATTTAGCTTTGGTATAAACAGCGTGGGAGGAAAAATCCACAAAAGGCAAACAAATCGTGTTTATTTCATAAGCAACGGCAGGCAAACATCACTTTTATTTTAAAAGCGAGCCATAATTTAATGAGCCATGGGGGTGAAATTAAATAAATTTACAAATGAATGTTATCATGACAGTAATTTGTATCAAGGCTGATGAGTTATCAATAACTTAAACATTTACTTTAGGATGTGAATGACTCAGTATGCTTTTTATGTCAACAACAACACAGAAAAACAAAGCTTGTGTATTCAGGGACGGAGCTGTCCTTAAAGTGCAAATGAGTAAACATTTCATTTCTATGATCAAAGGTAGTAATTTACTCTGCATGTCCAGAACACACTCATGCACACAGGCTCACACTCTAATTATGCTCTCATACACACACACACACACACACACACAAACCAAGCATCCTGTTCATTAATATCCCTGTAAACACAAATAAACAGATTTTCCTGAATAATAGCATGGAAAGAGAACACATTAACATCTGTAGGCAGGACAGTGAAAGTGTGGGCTCTTGTAGAGTTGTGTTGACATGTTGCATTTTTTATCCAACCCACCCACAAAAAGAATCTAAAATTTATTGGGATATCAATGTACATACATTACATACATTTACATACATTTCTCTATGGAGTCTGATGTTGTGCTACAGTGAACAGTCATGCCCATTTTTAAAAACAAAACAAAAAGATGACAACTACACATCTAAAAAAACAAAACAAAACAAAAAAAACGATGCAGTTTATTCATGCCACAACAAAGATTTATGTGCAGACTGTAGCACCACAGAGGAAGAAGACAGAAGCAGAGCTGTTTGTGATGCCAATTCTGTGTATGCCTTTAAAAACAGAGCAGGCATCTCTCTGGTTTGCTTATGGTGTGATTCATAAATAGAATCGCTCATGAACCACCAGTGGACAAAATTATCTGGGGCTAGTCCTATTTAGTTGGAAAAAAAAAGATCTCCTGCTCGCCATCTGTGACTGGAGGGGCCTGACGAGACCCGATAGAGGCAGTAATCAGTTCATCGGCAGCTCACGACCAAACGCTGCGTGTGTGTCATCTGCATGTCTGCATGTGTGTATCAGACTGGGGCTTCTCTCAATTCAGCTGCAGCATTGGTAGATCAACATGTGCTGAAGGACCAGTGGCTGGAATATAAATAAAAATGGATTCAGCACGTTTCATTTATTTATACTAAGTCGTGATTTATTTAAAAAATAACTGAATGAGTGCTGTGACCCAACAGAAAAAAACACTGGAAGTGTATTTTATGTGAACACAATCTCACTGCAGCTGAGCTCTTACTAAAAATATAAATACCATGGCAAGAGCATCAGTTGAAATTAAACCAATTGATTTCTTAAGTAGGACATTTAGTTACTTTGCTTTATTCAGACTTCTCACAGAAACGGGGGCAGCAGAGGCAAAGTTGTCAGAGAGGCCAAACTAGCTAGAAAAAAATAGTGTGCGGGGAATGGGAATTAGTAGCGCTCATCTAGTCCTCAACAGCTACTGCTGAGGTGCCCTTGTGCAAGGCACTTAACCCCCAGCTGCTCCAATGGACAGTGGCAGATAACAGGAAACATCGAGGTGTGAGAGCACAAAACTTTAGGGACATAAAGCACCTGAAAACAGCAAGCCTGTTGAGTTCAGTTTAGCTTCTCTTGGATACATGAGGGTGAAATCAATCCATATAAATATATTCTTATTGTCTGTACAAACACTGAGATGTCTGCACTGCATTGCTGGGTTTCAGCAGACAGAGCATCCAGAGGGAAACACAACACAGTTACTTATTTGAAAGTTATTTTCAGAAACATGTGGGTCACTGTGAGCATCTTCTGCCACAATGACACCTGCTAACACAGGAGGCTAGGCTCAGGGTGAGGTGGTACAGAGGGATATAAGGGGCTGCCAGTTTAAAAGAAAGCAGCTCGGGGCGATCACCTCCCACAGAGGTGCAGCGGCACATTTTTTGACATGTTTTCTTCTCCAAAGCCCCAGGCTTGAAGCTCCAGCCTGTCCTCCTCCTCCTCTCTATCATCATCCTCTACATCTCCCTCCTCGTAGAGACTGGGCTCCTCCACGGAGGTCTCCATGTTTGGGTTGTAGCGACCGAATGCCTGCGCCTCACTGTACTCATAAATGGTGGGGAGGCTGCTGCGCAAGCCGAAGCGCCGCCGAAGGGCCACGAGAAGCGGCTGTGGCACGGTGAAGATATCAACATTGTTGCCCAGGTCAATCCAGGCCAGGCTGGGGAACTTCTTGGGATCTTTTACAGTGTCTGTCAGGTCCTTCAGGATGGCCACTGTCAGGCGGTTGCCATTGACTGCGAGTATGGTGAGTTTTGGCAGGCAGCTGAGGTAAGGCAGCAGCAGCCGTAAGCTCTCATCCTGCAGCTCGGTGAAGCTCAGGTCCACGGCCGACACCGCGTCACTGCTGCTCTGGAGGTAAAAGGCCACACGGTGGACGTCTCGGCCAGACAGTGGGATGCCTGACAAGTTGACCACATCTCCTGACAGTTTCTTCTTCAGGGTGGTCTTCAGACTGTGTGTGAGACAAAACAGAGTTCATGTTGTTTACAAGTTGAATCTCTGAGGCACAAAATTGCCATCTGTTAGTGTTAAAAGTGTGCAAATTCTTCAGCATTAGCAGTCAGTTTTCCAAATGTGTGTAAAGACAAATGATCTTTACTTAATGATACTGAGGTTATTGATTTAAAAGGCTCTTGTAATGGGGTACCACACTGTCCCACAAGCGGAGGGAAACTGCAAAGTATGCAAAAAAGAAACAGCATCCAACAGTAAAGTGTAGAGGGTGTAGCAATCAATAATGTAAAGAAGAGAATTTGCATTTAAATGTGTCTTGGTCTGAGTCCCTCAAGCAACAAATTCTGTCTCCTGGGCTGAATGTCATCCACTGAAAGGCGCCAGCTGTTTTCAGTTTCGGGTGTTGCTTCTCTCCTGTAAAGCCATCTCTAAGCCAGCGTTAAGTCTCTAAGTACACATCAACCATCAAAGACTACAAATGAATAAAAAAAATGACAAGAAATTAGAGTGAATAAGGTAAACATAAACATTTTAACCTCCTGTCCGGCCTAATTAGAAATAAATGTGTCATCTTCTTTTGAGCTGGGGTTGTAGTTGCACCCCTGGGGTATATCTCATTTTCAGAGATTCACGAGAGAGATTCATCATAGATTTTTAAAAATCAGCTCACTTGTGTCTGGGTGAATAAACCACTTGAGTTGGTCTACAAATTAAAAAAACAAGAGAATTCACTGCTGATATCCCCTTTTCTGATGTTGTACCCAATCAACATCACATAAAAACTGTCATAAAATATGGTAGCAATAAACAGAGAAAAGTTATAGTCACTCCATTGATTCTGAAAATACCAAAATGGACTAATAGCGCACATCCTGCCCTTAAAGAAAAGTTTTATTGGATTTACTTTCTTGCTTAGACTCAGATGAGAGAGTTGATACACTCCTGTCATGTCTACTGTGTCTACTAATTTTGTTTACAATTGTCCTCTTTAAAATGCACTTCAGTTCAGTCCTTATACTGTATATCTTGAAATATGAATATGAATTTGGTAATTTTTGGCATCAGTATGGAGAAATGTGGGTTTTCCAAAATATACTGAAATTTCCTCTGTTTTGAGTCGACATTGAACTTCTCATGTCCGCCAGGTGTCTATTATCAGCCAATCAGGTCAAGTCGGGATTTTGTACCCTACCGGATTCTTAAAGGGGTGGGACTAAACTCAGAGCGATGAGACAGGGGGGTCTGAGCAGAGAGGTGCTAGGTGCTGTTTGTAGGTCCATTAAACTGTCAAATTAAAGTATTTCATCCAAGTTAAGAGTCGGTGTTGTTCTAAGAGTGTGAGAATGAGCAGTGTTTGTTGCGGGTTAAAGTCAGTAATATTGCTACATTAACATAAACACCACAGCCGCGCGTGGACTGTTTTTAGCTAACTAGCTGTCGCTCTCGCGCCTGTAGGAAGCACGTTTTCCCCCCACTAAGCCCTCGAGTGAGTATGAATCCGGAAACTGCAATAATATGGACATTTGTTGTTAACAGACAAGAAGTTTATTAGAGTTTGTGATTTTTGTCGATAGTGTGCTTCGGACGCTACCGCACATGCTGCTGCAGTATAGGTGCTCAGGACCTGCCACTGCCAGAGAAACCTGCATTTTGCGCGTGGACCAAGACTCAGACGGGTTTTCTTCATCGTCCAGCTAACCACTGGACGAGAGGTTTGAGTTGATTGTTACTAACAGCTTTCTGCCATCTCCAAGGAACAGTGAGTACGGACAATATTTACCTTGAGGATTTCATACGACCTGCAACAACGCACCAACGTGGATGGTACCACTGAGTAACTAAATTGGGTTGTTAAATAAATATTTTTCAATTACTGTATTGAATCTTTGTGTTTTGACATTTGGCCATGTTTAGCTGTCATGTAATTTAAGTGTGTTGATGCTGTTATTTAAAGTAGAAAAAGAAATAAGGGCTGTAACGTGTTAAGTGTGATGCATGGGAGTTAAAGCTCATAATAACAGTATAGGTTTTCCAAAAAGCACCTCTCTGCACCCTTGTCAATCATGTATTTAAATTTGTGTCTGTTTATATTTTAGTAGCCCTTATCAGTTCACCTTCCAGAGTGTAAACAAATAATAAGCTTGTGTCAAAATATGAAGCTATCGCTAGTGGCCAGCTAGCTTAGACATAGCTGGTCACATTAAGCCCCATGAATTGTGTTTTTTCACTTTGATTTTTGTACAAATCAAACAAGATACAGTGTGTTACTTAGTGAGCTACTGTTTTGGTACGCAAAGCTACGTTGCTCAAGTAATGGTTGTACCTTTATAGTTCCTGTGCATGCATAAGAGTTGAAACAATCTTCTCATTTAACCCCAAGCAGGGAAGCAAATACACATATTTTCCAAAAATGTCAAACTTTTCCTTTAAGTCTTGTCAGAATTTGATAAATGTCTTTGAAGATAATATGTGGTACAGACAGGAGGATAAAAGGGTAGATGATGGACGCACGGACACACTGTAGAGGGACAAAACTGGGTGAGTGATAAAGGCGAGTGATCACCTGTTTCAGTCCAAATGACTTAAGACAACAGGTGTGAAGTGAATCCATCTTCAGGAAAAGTACTACTGTAACTATCACATCTGTCAGGTTGGATCATTGTATCCTTCACTGTCTCTGAAAGCACTGGGCAATATGAGACAAAATGTTCTCCTTATACCAGAATGTAGTGAAATATGCATAAGCACTATAAGGCATCTGCATGCATGTCATGGTAGCACTGAAGTGTTAAGGCAGAGTTTACTGCAGTGTGTAAGTCCCTCTTGTTTTTATTGGCACTTTATACTTGGAAGGAGTCAGAGGGAAGACATCTGTCAAACAAATGATAATAAAGTGGAAGCGTGGGAGACTTTGTTTAAAAAAGCTGACAAACAGGAGAAAAATGTTGTGTTTAAAACTGGCCTTAGGTTTATCTTCTCTTTGTCTTAGTCCCGTTTGCCTTTGCTTGTCCCTCTGTTTCCTCAGGCACAGTAAGGATTATCCCCGCATCTCTCTCTGCTCTCTGGTCTGTCTAGGAGCCTCATAAATCGGCAGGCTGCGCTCTTTACATCAGTCACCCTCTCTGCTCGGTTAAGAGAGAGAAAAAGATCTGTAGCACACCAGGGCTGTGATTCACAAGATTATTGATTCCAGGAGTAGGCTATAATTCATCTCTCCCTCCTTCATATCCTCACTCTTGCTCACTGCCTCTCACTTTCTTTCTCTTTCTATTTCTTGGCCTTTTTTCTTTTTTTCCTCATGCAATCTTACTGTCTCTGTTGTTCTGAATTTGATATGCTGAAGCACCTGTATTCACTCTCTCTTTTATCCTTTGTGAATGGCTCACTTGAAAGGTTATGGAATTAAAACAGGATTTTGGTCACTTAAGGCCCAAATAATTATGCACAGATTAAAATATTAACATCAGTTTTCATGTGAAAATGATTCCTGTAGTTTTTTTAAATCATCATTTTTTGGTTTGGTATATTAGGGTCGCAACTATCAATTATATCATCATTATCAATAATCTTTCAATTAGTTTCTCCATTAATTGATGAATAATTTAGTCAAATGATTTGTGTGCTGGGGTTTCAGGTCCGTCTAAAAAATTGCAAAAATAAATTTAAGGTCTTGTGGGTATCTGTAGGCCCCTAAAAATATTCAAAATCATCATTCCTTTTGTGACCATCTGTAGATATATGCTACCTGCAACAAAGTAGCTGCTAAAAATAGATTTTTTTTTTAGGGTTAACAAGCCAAAATGCCAGGGAACCACAGGTTTAGTCCTTAAAATGACAGAAAATACTGAAAAATGTCCATCATCATTTCCAGCTGTCTCAGGTGACCTCTTCAAATAGCTTCTTTTGTCTGACCAACAGTGCAAAACCTAAGGATATGCAATTAAAATAGCAAGTCCTCATACTTAGGAAGCTGAAATCAGTAAATGTTTGATCTCCTTTGCATGACAAACTCCTTAAAACAACTGACAGATTATTAAATTCATGTTTAATGATACATTTTCTCTAAGTTCAACTAATAGATTCATTGACTTCTGTGTCATTGTAGTTTTTTAAAAATTCTGGGAAAGCCTTACTGCTTCTGCAGCTTCTTGGCACACTGACTACTCTTGTGACTTCAGAGGATTTACTGTACTGCTGTGCAGCTTATGCACTTTACTGTAATGAAACCGATTATTAGCATCGACTTTTGTTCTCTTATTTATAGGAGGGTTTCCCTGCCTCTGCTGGAGCCCTGCCCTCTCACCTGTATGCTTATACATGTGTGGGAAGAGCTAGTCCATGTGACAGGAAGGGCAGGGCCTGTAGCTGAGTGGGTGATGCAGTCGGAGGGTGGGCTCTAATGTGCTTTTAATGAGACTGAGTAAAGACAACTTCAGACTTCCTTCCAAATCCGGCGCCACCCGACTACGTGGGCGCACTTCCACCTACAGGCTGCTCGGCTGGGCGCAGGCCCGAGGGCACAGCTAGCATTTCTAAAGCCACAGTGTAAACTCTAGTCCATCGCCATGAAATGATAACAACATAAACAACAAAATGTCTCATCTCACTCCCTCTGATGTGGCTGCCATGCTCGTAGGCAGTGGTGCATATCCTCTTGGACCAGTACAGACACAAACAACTTCAAAGGATAGTCAACCCGCATAAACATGATGCGAAACAAGAGCGTCCCCTGTACTGAGACTCATTTAAAAGCAAACAACTGAGACAAATCCATCTATTGACATCCTCAGGAGCAACTGATACAACAGTGCAGGAATCTAATAAGAACTGACTCTCATGTGTCAAACTATTGGCTGCTTAAATGTGGGTTCAGGCAGACTGTCTAATTGCTTTTCATAGCCTGTCTTTCCTTGGGGATGTTGTTAACTTTTACGCACTGAACAAGGGTCCTTGCTGTTCTATAGTTATGTAAACCCCAGAGGTAGGAAATGAAACATCTGGGATTTGTGATGTTGAAATGGAGTGCAGGGAAAGAGTTGCGCTTACGGAAAAGGTCAGAGCAAAACCAGAGGATGTGTCTTTTAATGAAGCATGATTTTTAGAAACTGAATTTTTGAGGGATACACTGCTGAAGAATTAGTGATTCAGTCTGTATTTAAACTGCCCTGGATGGAGTTCACACCAGATAACAAACCTACAGTGGCTTGATCTTTCTCGCAGGCTGCCAATGATGATACAGAGATTTATCCAGACAGACTCAGCTGCCCAAAGACAACTGTAACAACTGCACACACGACACATCTCCTCCAGCAGTGTCTATTTATGCAGCATAATGGAAATGTGTTTTAACAGTATAACACAATATTTACACTTTGCTTGTTTGCACTGTTATTTACCACATAGATTATTGTATTGTTCCATCTTTAATCTCTTGTGCTATACATCCCCAGACAAGATAAAAGCTTCTTCATTATAGGTCATGGCAGATCCATTGATTTCTGTATTCGCACTCATTTTTTAACCCAGGCCCAGTGCCACTCATTGTCGGTGTATTTGTCTCTTTTGATGTTACAAAAGTTAAGTGCTCATTGTCGGCGTTAGTCTGCAGCTCCTCTCCTTTGCTTTTCTGCTAATCAATTTCCACTCGAATGCAACCAAACCCTTCCTCTACACTGAACCAGAGGGAGATGGAGAAATGAAGAGGTGAATGTTTCAGAAAGGGCTATGAGTGGCATATATTCTCCTAGATTGCAGTACAGTGACATTTTTTTTTTTTTTTTTACAATACTTCAGTATTCTGCCACCAGGGT
Organism: Lates calcarifer; assembly: GCF_001640805.2. Lineage (NCBI taxonomy): Eukaryota > Metazoa > Chordata > Actinopteri > Centropomidae > Lates > Lates calcarifer. Next base: position 10,201,649 of record NC_066841.1, on the reverse strand, counting down.
GAGTTAAAAGCAAATGGCAGGAGAAACTTGTAATCTGCCCACCCACATAGAATACACTTTCCCCTTCATATACTCTCATGAATCAGTAATACATCAAGAGACCGGGGGGGTGTTAAAGATTATATTCCTTTCCTCCTGTTCAGTTACTATGTGATTTAATGTAACAATGGGCAGTGAGTGTGAAAAGACTGTCTGGCTTGGTAAAACAAATATATTTAATTGTTTGATTTCTTTACTGCAGCGTCCTCCCCACAGTCTGAAGACATGCTTGGGTTAATTGATGACTCTAAATTGCCTGTGAGTGTGAATGGTTATTTGTCTTTATATGTCAGCCCTGCGATTGACTGGTGATCTGTCCAGGGTGTACCCTGCCTCTCGCCCAATGTCAGCTGGGACTGGCTTCAGCTCCTTGCAACCTTTAAAGGATAAACAGTATAGATAATGGATGGATGGATGTTTGACTTGACTTTTCCTGAGAATTCACAGTCTTTTCAGCACTGCTGTATGTTCACAGAGACTTCACTACAGCTACCGGGGTTGATGACTTTATACTCCAGACATACTGCGTACAGGGTTCATAAGTTGTAACTAATGGATTCAAGAAATAGTACAACATCTTGGGATATGTGCTTTTGTGCTGTGTGTGCCTCTGACACTAATGAGAAGACTGACACCACTAAGATTGCTGCTAAGAAATATTTCTATAATCAGTCAATCTGATCATCATTTTCTTGATCCATTTATTTATTTTATAAAAGATTTATAATCCAACAATGAATTTACAATGACATACTGTAAAACAAAAACATGGAGAAAAAATATTGGAGAAGCTGAAATTAGACAATGATTGGTGTTTTATGCTTGAAAAATGGTAAACTGATTCCAAAAATTCCGGCTGATTAATTTTATTTAGATTAATTGATGAATTGACTAATTGTTTCAGCGCTAAAGCTCACTAACAGTTTATTTGTTTAAGCTAACAAAAGGCTTTTTTTAATTCTTCAAAAGAAAGCAAATTAGCACACTTGCATAATTGTGAAAGTATTTCTTCACGGTTTTATTGATGTGAATAAACCAGCAAAATTAAAAGACAGTGGAAGTTGGTTAACAAAGCTAATGCTAGAGGAGGATATATGCTGGCCTGGCAACCCAAAAGATGTTCTCATTATTCATGATTTAGGCTATTGCTGATCCTTAAATTGTTACTAAATCTTTTATCAACCATTAAAAATATTTACAACTTATGAACTCTTTCTAAAATATACCTTATTAGGTGATTGTCTCACAGTCAGCTTGATAGAAATGGTTGTGAAAATATTTATATCTAGGAATAATAATAATAACTTCAGTGTATCACGGAGCCGATCAGAGATAATATATAGTATCTCAGGAGAAACTCTTCTCCTCCTCCACAAATTCAAATCTATTTCCTGCTGAGCATGCAGAGACTCTTGACTCATTTCAGGGGAATGAAATAAAAGCACTTGAGAAACACTGGTTGTGGATGCTGTTCCACAGACCCGTGGGATTGGTCAGATCAATGTCTGCTTCATCAACGCTTTGGTCCTGACTTGTTTATTCCTTAGATCGATCTGAGCTGTTTTGCCTCCAGGCATCTGTATAATACATGTGCAGTAGTCTGGCATGGCCGTGGGAGAGCCTTGAGGGTCCAATGTACAAACTCATGCTTGAAAAGTGAGCTGGTAAAGGACTGCTTCTTTGTTTCCTGTGCTTGTGTTTTATCTGAATGTGCCATCAGGCCTGGGCTATAGAACCAGTTTGTTTAACTCAGCTCAGTTTTAGCATCAAATATGTGACTCTCACACTTCAGGACAGTTTGGCCTGTGTTAATGAGAACCCTTTACAGTCACTCTGCGCAAAAAATGTAGTTAAATATGCCATTTTCTCAACTGTGCGCCTGTCACACTGATACTACAGTTCTGTAGAAAATGTACTGGGAAACATGAAAGTGGTGATTGCATATACTATCCAATGTCCTCTAGTTTCATGGGGATAATGGCACATTTTCTGGGAAGGAAAAAATAGCCTCAAAGCTCATTTGGATTTGGATTAAATTTCAGTGAAACATTTAGCGGATGGGGCGATTAAGGCTTCCTCCATTGTACGTTGTCAATGGAGCAGCTCCGGGCAGTGCAGTGTTTTGACATCTCAGATCAGTCACTTGGTTCTTGGAAACTTTGAATTCAGAGTTTTGGGGGAAAGTAGCAATGCTGATGTCAACACAGAGTGAACTGAAAGCAGTGATAGGAACATGGCACATGCGCCCTTAAAAATAAAAAAGGGAATCTATCATAAAATGACACAAATCATTAAAATCAGGGGCCAAATCCCTTAAAGTACTCCCAACTTCTACGCAGACAAGTCAAATCCTTGAGGATGTAGCACAATTAGTTCCCACCAGTCTTTTGTACAGATGTGAAGGTGTAGTTTTAACTAGCACATAAGACAGAAAAAGGGGGTCTAGTGAGTGCAGCAACTGTTAATCCTCCTTCATACTCCTCTCATGGGCTCTTGGGGCATGAATGTGGGAAAAATGCCAAACGGCAGAAACAGGAGTAACATTTTTCTTTAATGCCACACACAGCCCATGCTAAAGTGAGAGAGAGAGAGCAATGAAAGGAGGAAGCAAAGACAACATAAGGGAGGAAGAAAAAGTCCTTATTTCATCTGTAAATCTCACTTTCCACTCCACTACTCTCAGTTTACACCAGAAATAACACAGACAGCCCAACATGGACGAGACATGGATTACTCCTAATAATATGTGACTTATAACCAAAGATAAGAGCATATTTGCGCTGTTGTGCCAATGATTATAAAACCGTTTGGTACTGAATGTACCATAATGCAACTGTGCAGCGTGTAAAATGCAAAATGTACTCCACGGGTGAGCTATAAATTCACCCATGATTTGATTTGATGCGACAAACTGGATGCTTAGGAGAAAAGAATACTGCGACAGAACGCATAGAAAACAGTTTGCATTACATAACTATATATCATGGAGGAGTGCGCCTGTGTCTGCTATACTATGTCAAGGCACAGTTATGAAACCAGCATTAAAATGCAGGGCTCCGAACACAGACTGAGGGGCCTGATGGGAGGGTGGGGGAGCAATCTGCATCAGCCTTAAAGGATCGAGACCCACAGATCATCAGAAGTACAACAATCTTTGTTTCTGTTGTTCACAAGCAGCAGCAGCCTTATCTCAGATTTACAGTTAAAATTCAATCAATGAGAGGTTAAGAGGGGTTAAATCCTTGGATAAAAACGAAGGAAGTTTTGAAAATGCTGATATTTACAACAGCATGCATGCTGAAATTTCAATTTCTGTTCAATTAAAAACACCTTCAACCTTATGTTTACCTATCAACATATTTAATCATTCTAATTATCTCCTTATGGCCCTGTGCCCTGTAGATTGGAGCGGACACTGAGCATCTCTTCCTCCTCCCCCTCATCCTCCAGGATCTCAGTTTGTACCATGGGAAGCCCTCAATTATTCATGGGCGAGGATAGTGGCTGGATCTTTAAGTCTCTATTAAAAGTGGAGGTCAAATAGAAAGTGGATAGAGCAGAGTGAGCGCAGCATGCTGTCAAGTGAAATGCTTCATATCTGAATAAAAGTATGACCAGAGAGAGCAAACTGTATCAAACAGCTCATATCTGTGATTGTGCACTCGAAATAAAACAAAAATTCAGATTTTCCACATGCTCTTTCCCAGTGCTGGCAGATTTCTTTGCCCTCGCCTCAGGAGTCGACCTTGTAGGTTAGGCAGAGGTCAGGCGTGCTGAGTCAGAGCCTGTTCAGCCTTCCAGGGGTCCAAGTCAAGTCAGTGGCTGCTGCATCCAGATGACCAACAACAGAATTTAACTGTTGAAATATTACATTTCTCTCTGTCATTCCTCTCAAGTCATATATTACTCTGCTCCATATGACTGATGTAAATAAACATAAACAAGACCATAGCTCTGTGAGGCTGTGCCACGCCATGCATTAGGGCTGTACTGAGGCACAGCCGCTCTGGAAATCATGAAATATCTGTAAAAAACTAGATTTTCAGATAGACTTTAACTTATCTCAGTGTGGACATGAACTTGAATGAGCAGAATAAGATTCATTTCACAGGTCAATAACACACACGACAATGAGGACTGCAAAGGTGGGAGGTGTAGTGTCTTGACAATATTACTGCGGCCCTGGAAGGATCATATAAGGGAGAAGGGCTCAAAATAACAGCGAGGAAGGGAGGTAGAAGGGATTTCTTTAAAGATTAGAGCAAATTATCGTGAGCAGAGCAGGGAGAAACTGGAGAGAGAATCCCAGTGAGCACTTCTCTGGTGATTAGCCGGTGAAAAGCCGTCGAGGAAACCGAGGATAGAAATATAGTCGTTGAGATGCATTTGAAAAAGTGGTCATAAGCATCCAGAATATTACACAGACATGTAAAAAAAAACTTTCACAGCTCAACCAAATATAGTTTTAGACAAGATGCAGAGACGGCTTTTCACCGGCTAATGCTTGCCAGGGTATGATTCAGAAGTGAGAGGATGACGTAAGGTGCCACTATAGGAAATTAGTTTTCTGTCCGGTGAGCAAAGACAAGGAGAAGGTGGTGACCTTGTTGAAGTGGGAAGGACATTACTAGTGATAAGGAGATTAATTTGTAAGCGTAGTCTGGAGGAGTCATTATTCAGGACACAGGCTGGTGTGCAGGACAGACAATGACCTATAGGTACAGTATGGACATTGTTATTTTAGTGTCATTCTGTCTGTCAGCATCTGGGATTTGAAATCTGAGCAGCTACAGGGAACCAGTGGAAGTAGCACAGGATGATTTTATGTAAGGGAAGAGAGTTGGTATTTCAAGACCTGAGCTGGGAGATTTTGGGATAGGGGTTTAGATAGGAGATGATTTAATCTTGAACACTTAGAAGAGCAGAATCTCTAGCGATGAAAGTTGGAATCTGAAACTTTGTCAGCTCTGACCTACAACTTTGGGCTGCATCTGGTTCTTGCACTCTGTTGTCTGGTGTCAAATCAGGACACTTTAACTGCCATATGCGTCATCAGAAGTGCTTGTTGGATGGTCTGCACACCTGGCCAGTCACTGATTGAGCACAGCCTGATTGTTGGATTGCCAGTTTTGGAAAACTACAAAGATTGTGTGACTCAGCCTCCCAATTTTGATGTTAGAAAGGTGAAGGTGGTGGGTGTTTGAGAAGCTGTTTGAGTTGGAAGCATACTGATGCCTTTAGCAGCCTGAGATGATGAATTTTTAGTATGTATGAAGTCAGTGCTAAAAAATTAAGCATTTCCTCCCTCTCTTGCCCAATCCCCCTGTATTTATGGGACATGGGAAAAGGGCAAGAGCATCTTTGTCATGTCAAGACTGGGTCTGAGTCGAGGTCAAGCTCAGGACCAGTCTTAAGACCTTTTGTACTTTTTTTGAATGAAAGATTGCAGATCCCTCTCTGACTCAGTCTTTTTCGTACTCCTGGTTTCTTAAGTGTTTTACTTATTGTTGCTTGCATCATGAAGATGACAAAGTCAGACATGACACAACTGCTGACATGTTATGGTCAAATGTTTTGTATTCTTTGAGAACATTTTATTGTATAATGTCTGACTCGTGCAACATTACATGTGTTTTCAAACGTTTTCGCAATGTTAAATGTTGCCAGATGCTGTTGTTGATAGTGAAATCAGCAGAGCAATGCCTGTTGTGGTCTCCTGCTATTTGACGACAGTATTTGTTATTACAAAGTTTCCATAAATACTGTTTTATTACTTTCATGAGGATGCAGGCTACTTGCATTTTTGGCAGCTGGTAAAGTACTGTTTGTCACTATTTCAGTAACCCTGTGTTCAGTGACTGTAAAAGCTTCATATGAAGATAAATGAAAGTGATAAAATGACTTTTGGACAGCTTTCACAGTGTGAGTCGTGGGAGGAAGGGCACTTTAGTCTGACCAGTAGGAGGTCCGGGTCAAATATCAGGACTCAGACAGACTATCTACGCTCACCCACCGTTGATGACACCTGCCCAAACAGCTGTCATTGCCATGACTCGTTTCAGTCTTATCACCGGTTGGCATGACTGGATATTAGCATTTAACTTAATCCTGCTGAACAATGTTGTCAATAATGTGACTCAAATAAAGATGCAGATGCATGCAGAATTCCTTCAACACTTGGAGTGTCTTCTTAGTATGTGAGGCCGAACACTGAAGTCCTCTTGAACCACAGTAATTTCTTTAACTGTACTGAAGTCTGCAATAGCTGCTGTAAGCATCAATTATTGCCTTGCACTAAAGACAAGCAATGAAATAGCATCTGCAATTGGAGTCTAATCTCATCAAAATGTGCTGGAAGGGCAATTTTTTTACAATAAAAAAATGAGCTTGATGAATCTGAAATTCAATACCAATTACAATAACATTAAAAACTCCTCTGGGGACTCAGCAATATTGTACTTTTCCAAAACCTGGCACATGCAGCTGCAGAGAGAAAAAATGAAATTTCCTTGATAATATATTAAGTGTGACACACTTGCTTTGCAGTTACAGTGTTGTAAAAGCAACACAGGCTGGAGTAATAAAGCAGGAGTTATGATTTATGTGTGATCTCTGGAAGATTTGCAGCCAATTGCATATATTTCATGAAACCAATCCAATTTGAGGCACAGTTGGAGAGCAGGGCTGCAGCACGTTCCCAGATTCATAAAACAGACTTTTCAATATTAGTTCACTGAGAAAATAAGAATGTACCAGTGCAATATAGGTTATGTGATAGCTAATGCTTTTCCATTCCTAAATATGAAGAGATCAAATTCTCGATCAATTCGAGGCGAGGCAGGAAAAAGAGGGAAATACTACGACTTCTAATCGGCAACCTTGCAGTGATTCCACGCCCCTGCCCCCACCCCCCTTTTTCTCTCCATCTGACAAGAGCGTTTCCCCAGAGCCTCAGCTCAAACTGCAGAACCGCTCTGTGTGGCAACTGTTGAACAAAATGGACTCTCAGAAGAAGAAGAGAAAAAAGTCCCCACAGAAAAAGAGGAGAGGAAGAAAATCAATGCAAGGAAGGGATTTTAAAATAGGATGAATCAAGGGGATAGGAACAAGGAAAAAAGAGAGAGGAGAGCAGAAAGGTGAAAGAGGAGGAGACAGACAGCGAGAGAGAGAGAGAGAGAGAAAGGCGGATTGGGCTAAAATGAAAGGATCAATGACAGAAAAGCATTTGATATCATGTAAACTGTGTCTTAATGCTTCATTTGATCCACAGACATTAATTTCTGCACATTGTAGTGAGCGTAATAATCATGGAGAAAAGGAACAAGTCTGGTTTGAGCCCCACAGTAAAGTGCTGCTGTCTGGATGGTTGCAGTGGAGGCTGAAAGAGAGACAGAGCTTGCTAATGAGCACACTGGGAGAGTCTGCCTTGTTGTTGTGTTGAGTGTTATTTCGAAACATTGCAACCAAGAGACTTGGGCGGGAAGTTAACTCAAGCTGTCAAAAAATCTTTCAATCTGGGTTAATTGCTCAGGGAGAGGGAGCCTCATGATTATCATTAGAGATGGGTTTTTTCCCCCTCATAACATCTCCACAAATGTAAGTGTTACTTAATTTGAGTTGGAGAGCATTTTTATTTGTTTACACAGCGTTTTCACAGTTGCTACAATCAGTGTATTTCTGTTGTTAGTTCTTTATTTTGCTCAAGCGTGGATGATCAGTATGAGATCTCTGATGGCTCAAGTTCAAATCTCAGATTATTCAATCACGCTACTTATCTTAGTTTCTTGTTTCAGCAGATCATTCTTGGAGACAGTTTGGGAGTACACATTAATGATGTGGGAATCTGAAAAACGAATCTCTTTTCTCATGGCTGCTGTTTCGAATGGTGTGGAGCTGTTTTTGTCACGATAGTATCAGGTGGGAAACTGGTTTTGCTGCTGAGGCAAGTGAGAAAATGGACGTACCATTGTAGTGACACTTCACAGTGAAATCCTGACTACAAATTAGATCTAGAATATGGTGGACAAAACCTTCGTGTATTAAGAAACAAAAAGTATGAGGATGCGAACTTGAGAAAGGTTTTTTTTTTTAACTTTTTTTATTTAAAAAAATAAAATGCACAAAAGGAAAAATGGTTATTCAAGGAGGGTTGATTGGAGGGGATCTGGATTTGATGGTAGACACTCAGACGTTTCACCTCTTATCCAAGATGTTTCTTCAGTTTTGTTGCTGATGAACAGAGAATCATATTAATCTTTTGGGTGGGCAATGTGTTATTTTCCACCTCAAAGAGAGAACTGAAGAAGCCTCTTGGTTGAGAGGTGAAGCAACTTTGAGTGTCTACTATCAAGTCCATCTGCCCTCAATTCAGCCCTTGTTGGGTCAACATATTAAAAGCACAAAATTTAGAAGTTTGTTTTTTCTTGAGTTTCTCCAGGGACGTGGCCCAATTTATTTCACCTTTAATTAACAGATGAAGGTGTGGATGACTTAGGCTCAGGCCAGTAAAGAACTTCATTAACACTAACGTTGAGGCACCAAATGCTCCGAAACAATTTACAGTGGACTTTTGTATGTTTATGTTAATATGATAAGGTGTACTAGTGGCTGAAACAATTATGAAGGGAGCAAAGGAGCAAGTCAGGTGACACCGTTATGGAGGAACAAAGTCCATATAGGGAAGAGACACCAAAACACTGGCTTTTAACATGGGAGATGACTGTTCATTTCTTGTTTCCAACTGACAGTCAGTGTTGTTTTTATAACCATAACCACAGTCGTACCCTAACCATAACCATCTCTATTACTGTAACCATAGTGACAAAGGTCCCCTAAACTTAATATAATAATCTGTCCCAGTGAGTGTTTAGGATTGTCCTTAACGTTATCACTGTCTGTGAACAGTGCTCTAGCTCCTCATGCTATCCCAACAAAATAACACACCGAACTCTCTGCATGTGATGGATTATTCCTTCCCTGCCACTGGAGCAATAATAACCTCAGGTCAGCACAGTGTAATGGTCAGACTCTGCATTATAACTGCTCATATGTAAGACTAATGATCTGTTGAAGGATCAAATTATTCTGTTGTTTTTCACCTCAAAGATGGCATACATGTGAGAAGAGATAATCACCACATAGTCTAACATATTAAATCATTTTATTGTTATTGTTTTATTGTAAATTATCTGCAGTTCTGTTTTTTAAAACCAGTTATTCTTTGTGGCAAGAAATCCCAAAGATCTTGCAAAAGCGAGTGATTCCCAGGAAGTAACAATTTTAACACCACAAGAAAACCCTAAAACCTAATTAACACATTATCACAAATGTAATAATGGGGGAAAATCTTCCCAGAAACAGGCAAATGACTTGTCCCAGGCTTCCTCTAAGTCAGACTAGAATTTCAGAGAGACCCTATGGAGGATTATGAGTGGCACTAATGCGCGCGGCAAGGATGTGTTTACTGTGGCAGGAACTGTCGATCTGAGGAGTGATGGCACAGCACAGAGGACACACTCACCAGGCCTGAGACTTCCTCCTGGGCACGCTCTGTCTCGTCCACTTGGAGTGAGGGGTCAGGTGGTAAATCAGCTGGCGGCAGATCTTGTTGGTGGACTTGAGGGAGTCAGTCTCCTGCAATGCACACACAAAGGACGAATGATAGACAGTGTATACAAAGCCAGTTCCTATTCCACAAGGTTAAATATCTACAAAGTAGAAATCATTTATGAATGCTGGATCTCCCTTTATTTATCCCTGCAAACTACTGATGTACTGATTTTCACTTGGTAACAAAGTCTTTGTCTTATCCTTTGAAAACTGCTGCATCAAACATTTCCTACATCAAAACATTAATTTAGTGTCCCTTTTGCCTCAGTCTTCCTCCATGTCTCCTCATCCTCCTCCTCTTTGCCTTCTCTTTTCTCGCTTCCTCCTCCGTCAAAGACTTTAAATGGAATGGGTTGCGCTGAGCAAGCTAAATCTAATTAATGGTACAACACGACAACAAGAAAGAGGCAATGTGGCGAGAGAGAAAAAAAGAAAGGGGCAATTTACCTTAAGGCGATTAACCATTCCCGCTGCCACTTCTTTTCTTGGGCGACAAACAAACATGTCTTATACTTCAAAACATTCAGTACTGCTGTTGCAGCCACTTGGATGACTGAACATGATGTTATAGCGGTGCATACTGATTCGCAGTGGGAAAGTATTATTAGAAAACAGTGGTCTGGAAGAATCAACAAAGTCCCTAAATGTGCAGCACTATAATTCTATAAGCACTATTAGAAATGAATCATGGGTTTGTCAACCTGAGTGCATCAAAAGTAAACATACATTAAATTAACTGTTTGTAGCTGATGACCGTGAAATTCAAAACACCAACAAATGATATATTTTTTTAGCCCTCAATATGTCTTTGAATATATAATCTAAATAAATCTCAATGTGGTTGAAAATAGTGGCCACAGATGCTGCCAGGCCCTAAATCCAGCATACTGCCCCTCTATATCCTTGTCACGTCTGACAGTATCCTGCCACGGGTCGCCAGCCAGTCAGGAGAACATTGCTGCCAGCTCCTCACTTTCCCTTCCTTCCTCCCGGGCTTTCCTCACCAAAGCAAAAAGAGATAAGATTAGAGTCTCTTACAGGTGATTATCATCTCAAGTCGGTAAATAAAAACTAGACCACAGCGACTTTATCTTAAGGAAACCCCATCTTTTCCTAAAACAGATAAGTACAGACTTGAGATAACTGTAATGGCTCCTGGGTCTGCGTTTTACAGCTTCTCTGAGTTGCTTCTTCATGTCTTCACCTTCATACCTGAGTTTGAAATGTAATTTGAATTTTTAATATATATGATTTATATTCCAAGCTACAAGTGGATGAGCTGACTCTCGGTCCAGATAAACCACAATTTATGTCTTAAAGGACCAGTCCTTGATTTTACTGATCATATAAATCTGACCTTAATCCTTATCTGAGTTTGTCTTGATGAAAAAAATCTGCATTTTGTGCAGTCACGTCTGTTACATCGCTGTGCACAACTGTTACTGATATGACCAAATCTTTTACTGTACTTTCGCTGTACCAACCCTTTGCTTTAGGTCTGTACCTTTAGGGACTGTACAAAAATTACTGGGGTGGTGAGTGGGGTTGAACCCTATGTTTCATTTTGAAAAATATCACGACCCTTCTTTGGACACTTCTCTTGAGATTTTCCTCTCCTTCGCCCTTTTCTGACCAACAAATATTTTTTGTGCAGTTCCTTACAAACAGTAAGAGGTGTCTGTAGCCTGGGACTCGGCTGACTTCACAGCACAATTGGACTAGCACAATTGGCAGCACCAGCTTCTCCTGTTTGATCCTATTGGCCACCTGCCATCTGTCACTGCCCTGAAAGTGCTCTCACTGTTGGTGCCAAAGCCATGCTGCCCCACGGGCCACAGTGCCACTTGACCATGGCCACCAGCCCCGTTGACCTCAGCGTGATGACCACTGGGCACCTGCCCACACTTGCCAGTAGGAAGCAACCAAAACCAATAGTCTCATACACCTGCGGGTCTTGGAGCGCAGCTGCTGCCCATTTGCCACTGAGCACTGAAAGAGCACAGGAGCAGCAGGGAAGACAGACCACACTGTGCCACTGCTGAATCCAACCCTGGCCCAGTACCTCCCTTTGGCCTTACCATTCATCCCTGACCTCTCTAACTCACCATACAGCATGCACATGTCCCTCTTTATAGCTGGAAATCAGGAGTAGTTCTCATCTGATTTTACACTGATGATAAAAGAAACTACATAGAATGCACTGTGAACTGTGGCTAAACAAATGAACATCCAAAAATGTCAAATCAATTAGTCTAATGCAGCAAATAATTCAACAAATTTTTTACATGTAGCTTGTCATCAAAATTCCTACGCACAATATCAAAGAAGATACCTGTTGCAGACACAATTTGCAGTTTAAATTTCATGACTATTTTCTGCAATGGCAAGATTGCTTGCATGGTGGGAAGGCCTACTGATCACTGATAGGATCTCTTCTTCTCATGCAGTATATTGCTTGTTATTTAGCACATATTGTTTTTCCATATTGTAATTTTACCACTATTATTTCTATGAACTCTACATATAACATCTATTGTGTGCCTGTCCTGGAGGAAGGTCCCTTCTCTGCTGCTCGTCCTGAGGCCTTTTAATGAATTTTCTTGGAGCTTGTCCTTACCTGAATCGAGGGTCTAAAGATTAAGGGTGTCGTATGTTGTTCAGAGTGTAAAGCCCCTTTGTGATTTTGGGCAATATAAATAAAACTAATTTGACTTGACTGAACATGTTGTGCTGACCCTGAGCCAATCACAAGATGATAAGGCTGAATACTGAACATAATTCAAAGACGTCAAGACATGCATAGTGATCCATTATGCTGTTGGCTGAACAGCTAAGATGTATTTGGAGAAAGCAAACTGATAGTTCACTGCTGTCACAATAGCATGACACCAAACATGACATATGCACTGAGGCATGGCTAATAAATGTGGACATGTTGCAGCTTGCCTCCGTTCTGTTTCGAATTGTAGTTCTGTTAATTAATGTGGAGCCTGTTGTGTTTCGAACAAAGAGATAGTTTTTCATGATTCCTACCCTCTTTGGACACTGCAGGTCCCGAGCCAGGCTGAGCAGCAGCTCATGGGAAATGGGGTCCACCAGGTTGAGAAAAGCTGCATTCTTGTACAAAATGTCATTGAGAGATGTTCCCTGGAGGCCCAAGTCCTGAGAGAAAAGGAGAGAGGAAAGTGAATTGGTTAACTCTTTCTATGTCTAACATGGACTGTATAAATTCAGAAATTCATTTGATTAGAACAGCCATGTCTGAGCCAAGCTTAATTCAATATTCAACTGGTAATTCATGGATACTTTAATGAAAATAGATTGTCGATGATTATAAGCTTTGTTCATTATCCCCTTTCATCTTGCACTGCTATCAGGCTGTGAGCTGATAAGGTTTTGCCATCAGAGTCGTGTGTTAACACCCAGCTGATTAGGGGTGGGGGGTGGTATGTATCTGAGGAAATATATGTGTGTATGTGTGCTGGTTTCACTTGTAGCATTGCCCACAGGGACTTCCTATCATTTTCACCAAACACGACACTAAACCATCTGAGGAAAATGTTTTTTGATTTCCTGTTAAATGCACTTCTGCCTTTACCTTTAATCTTCAGAATTCATTCGTAAAAGACTGTGTGATGTGCACAACAGTTTAATAAAAGAAGGATCCAGGACACATCCCCAGGGGATGATGATATTTGTATCATCTTCAGGCTGTTTCTATTTGTGGTGACAATGTAAATATATTGATGCTGCATCTTTAGGTGATGCTTTGAGTGCTGACGTGTCACTAACAGCCAGTATTTGAGATATAACATTTTCAGACACATCAAATGGCCCCACCAGCGTGTGCCATCCATCGCCTTTTCGGGGCAGACATACGCACACACACTTCTGTCTTTGTGAGGACACTCATTGATATAATGCTTTTCCTAACCCCAGCTATTACAACCATTACTCAACCCTAACCTAAACCTAAGTCTAACCTGAATGCTAAAGTCAAGTCTTAACCCTCAAACAACCATTTAAAGTTTAAGGACCGGCCAAAATGTCCTCACTTTCCCAAAATGTTCCCACTCTGTAGGGTCTGGTCCTCACATAGAGAAAAGCACAAGTACAGGCACACACACTATACCAGATTAAAAAAGCAACAGCACACAGCAGGGAAGACATGAAACTGAGCAGATGAAACAAAATATTAAGATGAAAGGTTTGTAGTAAGAGGAAAGAAAGTGAATTATTTCTTTCCTATTCCATAGCAACAACTGTTAAAAGATGATTCCTCTGCTTTTACATGTTGTTATATCATAGACATACTGCATGAAAAGAACAGATACAACATGTTTCAGTGGAGCATCATCCTCTTGTTTATAGCACTAGGGATATTTATATCATGTAAAACTGTACAAGCTGAACAGTAAATACTGTCAGCTCTATAGGAGCTGAACAGTTTTTCAAATAGCAGGCAGGAGGCTGGAGGCTGCGTAAAACATGCTTTATGCTCTATACGCTCTGACAGCCCTAACACTTTGGGGCATAGTGGACGCAAAGAGGAAAACTCCCATCAGCATTTTCTCCTCCTCCAGCTTTTGAGTTGATTTATCACAGAGGAGCTCTGTGGGATTCCCTGGCGCTGGGCTATCCTCCAGACCAACTCTCCCTTCAATAAACCTCATTTAGTACAGACCGTGGATACTCACTGTCCAAAAACAGGAGCTGGGAGGAAATTGAGGATTATTTTTATGATGAGGATGAAGTGTGTTAACCATGTAGTGAAGCCACAGCATCAGATATGTTTTTGTACAGCTTTGTGTGGGATTCACAGCTAAAACTAAAATACACACAGAGATCTGATCCCACGGATTAATTTGACTGATTCCTAATCATAAAAGCATGAAATATTTTCCTACTTGTCACCAACAGGATGCCTGTGTACATGCCTGCATGACTTCAGATCCCACAACAAATGTCCTTGTGAAAGCAGCATATCTAATCAAATGTCTGCCTCATCAACAAAAAGTCTGAATAAAGCATTGAGCTCCAAATTGCAGAACATCATCCCACACATGCAGTTCATTAGAATCCAATTAAATATACTGCACAGTGCGGCAAATCCAGTCCCACAGTTTTCTGCTTCGGTGGAAGAAACATGTCACAGCTGTCAGGTGATGGACCTTCCAACTCCAGTTTTGTTTACTTAATTTTTTTTCTCTTAGAGTTAAAGATTAAATGTTCTTTAAAGTTGTGACCCTTTATGTAATCATTTCAAAACCCAGGGTATGAAGTCATAACTGCATGGTTGTCATGTGAAAACGTAAAGCTGTTTTCCTGAAGTTTCAAAGACACTAATGCCCAGCCAGGGGCAACAATGCTTTGGCGGAGGACAAGGTCAATATGTCAGCTTAGTCAGATGTGAGAGGACATATGAGGAATAGCTTCTTATATGCTCTTACACATGGGTATACTGTTCTTGCAGTAGGGCATTTTGCTCACATCCCCACTGATGTTGCTACAGTCATAGACAGTTTGTGACGTGTCCCTCAAGTAAAGGAGAACTTTCTACAGACTTTGTGCTTTTATTCATTTTTCAGATCTAAATAAATGAGTATTTTATTGAAATATAATTCACCACCCAAAAGTGAGTCTCTAGTGTTCACTCTTTGACTTTCAAATGAACACTTAACTCCACTGCATGAATTTTTATATTTGTGCTGTAGCTACAGGCCACATGCATTGTGTGCTTATTTGTTTTCTTGCTGAGAGTCAGATGAGAAGATTGATACCACTCTAACAAACTGTGTATCTATGCTAAGCTAAGCTAACGAGCTGCAGACTGTAGCCTATTTAGTGTACCAACATGAGAGTGGTATTGGCTCTCTCATCTATTGTATTTTGTCAAGCAATTCCAGTAATGTGGGTCTGTGTCAAGTACAGTTTTTTTTTAATAGGGTATTGTGTTTTAATCCCTCGCCCTTGACCTAAAAAAACAATTGCATTCTCACCATAACTGTAGATTAAAGGATGCATGGATGAACATTTAATATGATCACACAGGCACTAAAGTCTGGCATTTTTTCTTATTGATGCATTTAAAGTTAAATAAATAAAATGTGTGTTGTGACAGTTAACCATAGACGTCATACTAAAAGGTCTTCATACTCAACGGAGGACACTTTAATTAGCGTCTTCTCCACTGCTGCACATTGGCTACCCAGTGTGCATGCTGCAGAGCTTAATTGATATGAGTATATTGCTGATTCTTTGTTTACTAATGAATATCTAGAAGATCCCAAACTAATTAACTTAATGGCCCAGAAGGCAGATCTACGATGGAGATACAGTGTGGAGGAGGCTGTTGTTATTGGTTCCTCTTTGTAATGACTTCCTCTTTGTGAAAGAGACATGTTCCATCATCCATCATCTCAAGGTGATTATCTCCAAATCCATCCATCCCTGCAGGAAAAAGCTGCTTTGCTACTGGAGAACAACAACAGGAGATCTACTGCCAGTTTTTTTTTTTCCTTCAGTCTTGAAAGTATTATTAGTCAGACACTTGGCTTCAGCCCCAATGACATACAACAGTAGCAGCTCTCTGGCTTCACCTCAGTGAGCGATGGAGAGAGTATTGGTGCTTTGTGAGCAGTTTAAATGCAGAGCTATGGAGAAAACCCTACATGTTGATCTTTAAAATCCTTTTTCTTAAAAGATACGAGTGACTGTGGGACTGCTTTGATAAATATGGACAGACACATTGAAGTCTTAGAGGAAGCTACACATGAGTCATGTCCCTCCTGCTTCACACAAATATGAATATAATGCTTTACAAAGAGGTTTAAATTCATTCCACACCTACAGCATTATATCCTCAGTCAATGGTTTCAGTGCAGAGATACTTACAAATCTATCACTCTCAGACTTTTCAGGCACCCGTAGCATTGTTTCCTGCTTTAATCTGCACACATCTGTATAATTTATTCTACGGCAGCGTACAGATGGGCAGGGAGTTTTCATGACAGGGGGCCCTCTTGATCAGAACTGCTTTTGTCTGAACTTCAAAACTGTTCTCCTTTGATCAATGCACAGCTACCAGAAGGCAGTAGAAAGCTCAAGCTGAGCTCTAGAAACAATTTTTTTTTTTCTCCTCTCCCCTCTTCTCTCTAGTTTGGATAAATCTTCAGAAAGTGAGGATTAAACCAGGGAAGGTGTTACACAGGAATGTGTAACAGATAAGACAGAAAAACCTTACCTTAGCTATAGTTCGGAGCTGTGACACTGCGGCAAAGAGCCGTTTGCACAATGCTGTGCAACAGGGACAGATTAGCAATACCACATTTGAGTTTAGATTAACTGTGCCTTTATATGTGGATTTGTATATTTAACATTCTTTCTTATGTATATTTCAAACCCTCTTTACACAGGAAACAGTAAACAATGGCAGCTTCCAATTCATTTAGGTTATTTACTCAAGATTTTTTTTAACCTTGCAGTCTTAACTCTGTCAATAAGAGTTACTCAGTATAAATATAACAGTCATTCACTTAAAATCAAAAGGTTTGCCACATTGAGGAATAAAAGCAATATTAGTTTATTTTGCTAATTCCCCATTTGAATGGCTTTGGTTTTTTCTGAAGGGCTGGCATAAAATACACTCAGTGTTCTGTGTGATTTGGAGCTCACTGAATATTCAGAGCACGAACTACTTGGCTCTATGACCGCTCCCTTTCAGACAAAACAGGTGGGTGATTTAGACCAGAGTCTCACCAAATGAGGCATTATGAGTACTACTTTGTTCCTCAGGAATTTTAAAAGAAGCCAAAAGAGTCCACTGTCTTTGGCGTGTCTTTATTGCAAAGGCTTGCACTAAAGTCGTTTATGAGAAGTTGCGAAAAGTAAATGAGTACATGATTTTAACTTTTAGAAAATGATTAACACACTGACAATTGCAGATGCATGTGATCATTATATAATTTCTAGCTGAGCTTTTAACTAGATGCGTCCGTAGCAAGTGCATGACAGATTTACTGTGATGTAAGGACACAACATGTGCATACACAGCTGTTGTATTATGCATTTTACAGACTTAACGCAAAACTTGCTGTAGTTTCTCAGTAAATAGACAAAGTCTAAATGTGATTTGCTCATGAAACTCATGAAAGAACTTTTTGCACACGTGTGTATATCTTAACCCCGCTTAAAGCGTCAATTAAATCACGTTTCCTCCGTCAATAACAAAGTTTCAAGTACACGAACACTAAAGGATCCAAAATAATGTCAATCCCTCACCTTTCTCAGCAGTTTGAGCACTTCCGCTGCTTGCTCCATCTTCTGCTCCCGGAGAAGCCTCTGGATTTCCCGGATCCAAGTCACCCGTCTGACATATGGGCTGTGGTTGGTTTTCCGCAGCATCCCTGGGAGCTTGTCGGACTTGAGCATCAAGGAGGTAAACAACAAGTCCCCGCCGCCTCTGCCGCCACTTCTCTCGCTCTCTCCGGGGATGTCATTTCTCTGCCGTCTCCTCTTGGACAATTTGCCCTCGAAATCGAGACTTCTCTGCCTGGTCAACTTAGAACCCATCACTCCTGAGAGGATGTGTCGGTATAAGTGGCGGCGGCGGCGGTGGTGGTGAGAGGGATTTTACAACATGCAGCCAAAACATCACACTTAACTTGCAGCGGGATGTGCCGAAATACATCTACCTGCAGTGAAATAGTGTCTCATAAAGTTTAAAGCTTGGTCAGAACTGTGAGGCATCACCATAATAATAATAATGTGCGCCCTGTCTCGTCGTCGTCCCCCTGCTTGCATCCGTCCATGCACTGCCTGAACACGCTGGCATCCTTTGCTTTACTCAGAACTGGTGCGCTCCTCAGCCAATCAGATCGTGACTCTGCACAGCCTGAGAGTGAGACTCCTGTAGGAAACGGCTCCCAGCTTAGTTTTCTTGTCTGACCCCACATCACGAGGCACAGGGTATTTATTTGACACAGAATCAATCAGAGAAAGTAGACTTGTTTAATCCTGTAGGGTCTTATGTAACAATTTCATAATCTGGTGATATGAAAATGTAACAGACTGGATGGATGGATAGATATTTTGTTGTTTTGCCAAAAAGGACAATTAACTAAATATGTGTTTATTACACAGGTGTTGCACTATATTGCTTTTTAAAAGTGTTGATATTGTTTTGTCCAAACCAGTGTGTGCTAACTTTCTTAGGATTTGGAGACAGTGGACAGTACTGTACAATCATGACAGGTATGCAGGGTGGGCACCCATGCTAAGTAATAATGCTAAAACTCCCCAGTTGAAATTGCAAAAGAGACTCAATGGTTATGTAGACTGCATAAGCTTAACTTTGGGTATCCATTAAAACAGTAACAATATTGATCAAGCCAACACAGATGAGTTGATGGACAGAATTAATTATAATACTAGAAAAAAAAAACATGAGAAAGACTATCAGTTTAAAACAAGTGGATTAGTTGTGATACATCTCTAAAAAAGAACAAATCAGCAGCTGGTGGTTTAATGCCTCACCCTACTGCTACAGTGATGCTCTTTAATACAACTCCTGTAGCATTTGTCATAGCCTACCACTAACCGATAACTCATCATGACTTGGATGACTGAACCTCAAAGGAAAGGTTCACAATTTTTCAAGTCTTCCTTTAAACAATAATCAGGTGCACATATGCACATCGAAATAGGTTTATTTGCTGTAACCGTTCCTCCATGCTGGCTGCTAAAAGATCCCTTCCTAATGTGCTTTCAAAGTCAGTGGCATGAGACAAAATCCACAGTCCGTGTTATGTGCAAAAATGCTGCTTGATTTAACCAACTCAGACTACTGGAGCCTCATATTAGCTGCAGATAAACACTGAAATATATTTTTGAACAGAACAGCAATTTTGTCCTCCATCACAAGCATTTCAGGAAGATTTCCTCATCTATTCTTCCAGTATTAATAGGAGGAATTGTTACAGGAAGCAAAGCCTGTTTCAGTATTCATACGGGCACCTGTATATTGTGTGAAGACCTCTGTACATTCATTGATGAAACCAAAAGAAAGAAATGCACTGTAAGGATTAACTCCAGGCAAAGGAATATTAACATCAGGAGTGCTAAACTGAGACAATTTACACAGGTGAGATGATGTGCTTGCATTGCTCATTGCTTCAGCTACATTCACTGTCACTGACACAGATGGCTCATGTTACCAATCTGAAAACATGGAGTGAATCCTTATGTCTCTGCTCAGTAAGGATGAGAAATGAGTTAGGGCCCAAGCTTTCAAAACCTAATCCGCTAGCAGCCCTGTATAATATAACAGTGGAGGATCGCAACCCACTTATATCACCAAACAGACACAGGCCCCACTGTGATGGAGTTTAATAGGTAATTTCACCTCCCAGACTAAATGCAAAGCCATGGAAACCGTAATGAGCTCTATGCTGGAGAATAGAGTAATGGAGTAGTCCCTCAGCACCTGGTGCATCCCCATCATGCTTGTACTAAAGTCTAATGGCACTCACTGGCTCTGTCTGTCTGGATTTAGGGATTTCATTTCCCACCTCTCGTTCTCAGGGTCGATGAGCTCCCGGATTGTATAGACTCTTGCTTTTTCTCAACTCTGGATTTGAGCAGGGTTTAGAGTCTTAGAAAAAAACAGCATCCTTGTCACCACAAGGTTTGTACCTATTTACATGTACATGTGGATGTATGGAGCGCCAGCTCTCTTCAAGCACCTCATGGGCTGATGGCAGCAGACAGGAGCTGCTGTTCAGGAGTCTCTGAAAAGAAACGCATGCGGTCAGAAATTATTGTCAGACAACAGCCCGGGACCCGAGTAACTGATCGCTGACTATAGGCACAAGAGGACATTGGAGAAGCTTAGAGAAACTCTCTGTGAGCTGCTTCTGTGAACTGTACACGTAACATTTAATCGCCCCTATTGTCCCCTGACACATGCAGTCAACTCCTGGATGCTTTGGTGCAGGATGTGTCACAGTTAGCAGCCAGAAGAACAAATGTACAACATGGAGGAGAGGGAATGTTTCATGATATGTAGTTTGCTGCTCATTCTTCCTCTGTTCTGCCCCTCAATACAGGAGGGACATCACTGTCATTCTGTGGTTTATGAGTTCACAAACACTTAAATTCAAAGTGAATCATTAGTCTGGATTTAGGGATTTCACTGATGTGAGAAGTACTGTGGCTGACTGTCTCCCACTCCTCATGCTGGTGGTTTGGGGCGAGCTGGTCCTCGTCTATACAGCGTCAGCCCTGGAGCTGGACCCATTCCTCTCAGTCGAGGTGTCTCACTGGTATTACAAACCTGCCTCCAGCATAGGAGGTGATTTATAGACCAGCGTTGTTTGTTGTAGCACCGCTACAGCACAGATGGTTGTTTCACATACTATCAGGATTTGTCACATATTCTTTATATACTCAAAGTAACTGGGTTTACAAGAGAAGAAGAGAAAAAGAGGAAGCAAGATGACAGCACAAAAGCTGCTTTGTCAGTGGTACGAGTAGACTTTTCTGCACTATGCACAAGAAATAAAGAGCAAACACACAGTGGATATGTTTCTGAACAAAAGAAGGAATAAGAACAGCACAGCGCAGCTGCTGGTTTAGCAGATGTTGTCCAGTACAAAGACCTAGATGCTCAGGTCAAGATGTGGCTTATATAATTACTTATTACATGTGTGGTCTGATGTATTATCTTCTTATACTGTAGAAACCATATTCTGTATTCAAATCTCTTTTTCATTGAATTATTAAACCAAGCCTTTGTTGGGGGCAGTCAGTCAGGGGGAGCCTGTGTGAAGCTTTAGCTGCAATTCTCATGTGAAACAGAGGATGGTAATCCTCAAAAAAATGAGTCACCAACTTGTCATTTAAATAAAACTCTTTTTTTGGGTTATAGCCATGCAGTTGACCTCCATATATTCCTGTTTACAATGGAGCTTTTTTCTTTTAAACTAACTGGATATTTAGTACAGCTAAAGGGCTGCAGCTGTGAAAACACAAACATGAACTGTTAGTGTTAATACAGCTGGAGCTAATTGTCCAGTGCAGGGATCAAATGAATGAAAAAGAGACTGCATTTATGGTGACTCTTTGGATGGTGCTATCACTGTCAGTCTGTTTAAGTGTTGCCAGTATTTTTTGGCTTTTGAAGGCTACAATTGCACAATAATACACATTAAACGCCCAATTTTGGAAGTGGAAAGATTTTTTTTGCAGTAGAATATGATTTTTCTTGCCATTGCTTCATTTATTACAAGAAAAATCTCTGCTTACCTGAATTACTTTTAACCTAAACATGACTCTCTGACTGAGAAACAAAGTCAAGGATTTCTGTCAGGCCCCTTTCCTCTATTTTGTGTATGCACCATTCCTTCTTGAGCACCTTCAGGCCATCTGGAGCTTAAACAAATTAGATTTGTGAGCACTTTGCCCCCCCCCCCCCTTTTCTCTGTGAACTGTTTTATTGGTGGAGCTTCTTGGGGGCAGCGCAGTCTGGAAGTTTAAGCATTACTGACTCAATTCAAAAGGAAGTAGGAGATTTGGTTTCTGTTACCTGCAATAGCTTTCCTGGAGATCCCATGTCAGAGTTGAGAGTCAGGGACATGTCTTGTTCCCATTGCCCTCCACCTATTGGCCTAGCTGCTTATTTAACTGACCACACTCATCCAGCTCTGCGCCCCTTCACACTGTTCCCCTGCAGTTTGTTCTTCTTTTCCTCCCCTCATGGCAGATGTGATCTTCTCCCTGCAGCCCTGAAAGCCTTCATTTTCCTGGTGAGGAGGCACTTTATTTAAAACTTAAAAATATCAGAAGTTTTGTGAGCAGTCATGCAAAAAAAAAAACAACAACCAAAGAACAATATATTTATGCTAGAGCAGCGTTGCTTTAGAGCTGTGAAACAGGGCCCTACTTTATCATTTTGTGTTGACTACCTAGAGTCATATGTCATCTATTTGAAATGAACCACCTGCAAACTGAAGCTACTGCTTGTTAATCTTTGTCATAGATAAGTTTAAGTCTCACTGCAGATAAAGTACCATTCATGCAGTGGATTGTTGTTTCCTCTCAGTTTCAAGGTCATGCAAGGTTTGCTCGTGCTCTGTAGCACTTTCGAAATTTATGTGAAGATTGAATACAAGTGACAAAGTATCTGAGTGATAACTTGAACATCTTCACAAGTTGTTTTTTCTGTCTTTGTGTGCATTTTATTTCCCTCCCTGTCGGTAACACAGGTTGGGTGCTTTATGGTGGGGTGGGTTAAAGTTTAATGACTTTGTGATAGTTACATATTGAGAACCACAGCGAGCCTATTACCTATCAACTGCTGCAGATCGAGGCAAACGCACACAGCAAGCAGCCTGTTGCTGAGGCCCCCTGAGAGAAATCAAGGTAAGACAGAAGATTATTTTACATGTTTTGAAAGGTTAATTTCAGTTATTCAGGTGATACAGTGTCTGTGGAAAATTAAATTTAAACAAGGATTCTTCCATGTTGTTTTACTTCACAAATTGTCACTTTAACTTTTAATTGTTGAAGTAACTTTGTACTTAGAGATGTGAAGGCAGGCAACAATTTTGTATAAATGGTTTGTGTACTGTAATGTTCAACAGAAGCTCTTTTGCTCTGCAACTAAATCAATTCACTTGCCTGTTATGTAATCTGCTTTCATTCCTTTGACAAACCAAAAAATCTGCATAACAGTAGGCTTTAGGGTTTGGAGGTATTATTAAGCTAAAATAGTCACGGCTTTTTCTTTTTTGTCTTATTGGCTACAGCCAGGAGGATATACACTCATAGTCAGATCATCCCACATTTACAAATCTGTTCTGCAGTATAATGTATGATTCAGACAATTAATGTGTTAGCACAATAATGTAGAGGCATATTGGCTGGCAGAGACCTCAGTACACAGCAGTCCATAGCAGTTGACTATGTAACTTCTGTATAACAGAGCAGTATAGTATGTTTTCATCCTTACATTTAATCTACCTTTATTTGTTAATTCTCCTTATGCCAGATAAGGGAAATAATTTTGCACTGTAACACCTGTCGTTATTTGCAGTATGTGACAATTAAACAGCTGTCATTAGGTTGTATTTAATGTTGCCTGTGAAAAAGTTTTCTGGATTTTTTGGGATTTAATGTGAACATGCATCTGAAAATAGAGTTGACATGAAACTCACTACTTCTGTTTTCCCACACAAGGAATATTATGTAGTTTTATGTACTATTTCTGTATTTCAATATAAACCTCTAAGGGGAAGTTTCATATTGTTTCAAAGTTATGGATTTTTATTGATTCAGTTGATAATCCAGTATTAATGTGATATTGAATCCTTTATTATATAACATGATGTGTAATTCTGAAAGTCTGAGTTTACAGAGGGTTTGCTTGTGCAATTAATTTTCATACATTTTAAGATACAAATAATATATTTTTTTCTCTTAACAGACATTAAATTAATTATTTATTGTTCCTGAAATATAATAATGGCCAAGAAGACAATAATTGTGGCCCTGACGATGCTGCTTTTGGCAGCAGTCGCCACTTTTGTGGGTGTCTTCTTTGGTGTGGGGCGGAGGAGGCAAAACGTGTATGTGAAGGCAGCTGTGGCAGCAGATGCTGGGCCATGCTCAGAGGTCGGCAGGTGAGAGCTTGCTTCCACAACTGATTATACTGAAAACAGACTTATACATGCATCCAAACATACAAAATAAACACAGATGCTTTTACATCGCTCGCATGTAAAGCCATACCCAATCACGCACACACTATTTAATTTATTTATTGTATGCTTCACCTGCACCGGGACTTAGGATCTTAAGTGTAAGACCTAATCCTCCTCCCCATGTATGTTTTAATTAATTTCACCACAGAGACATACTATTGAAAGGGGGATCTGCAGTAGATGCCTCTATAGCTGCTTTATTGTGTGTTGGACTTATGAACGCTCACAGTATGGGCATCGGAGGAGGACTTTTCTTCACCATCTACAACGCAGCGACTGGTACACCTTCACACACATATCCACCCCACATTCCTCTTTTGTTTACTTTCCCACCAACACAACAAACCCATACAACTTCCTGATCCCAAATGTATTTCCGTATTTGTGCCTTATACGCAGGTAAAGTTGAGACCATTGATGCAAGGGAGACTGCGCCACGCAATGCAACGGAGAACATGTTTGGGAACAGCACAGATTTATCCCAGAGAGGTAATGTTTAACCTTTGCTGTCAGACATGGAAATGAGCCAAGGGAAGCTGCAGTTAGCATTATTATGAAAGAGGATGGCTTCACAATAGTGACAGACAAAAGAAACACTAGTGTTAGAGTGTATGTTTAAAGAATTATACCAAACTCAAAGCTCAGGTGAAGTAGAAATAAAAACACTTTTTGGGCAGAAATTGTACCAGTGCCCTAAAATAATGTCTGAGTAACTTATGAGGCAATAATATAAGACACTGTTTCCTTGGTTTCTGTGGTAGGAGGGTTGTCTATTGCTGTACCAGGGGAGATTCGAGGTTATGAGATGGCACACAAACGACATGGTAAACTGCCTTGGAAAGACTTGTTCCAGCCAAGCATTGATCTTGCAGAAAAAGGTTTTCCTTTGGGCAGGGCACTTGCTTCTGCTCTGTCCAGACACAAAGCTACCATCATCAGTGACCAAGCTCTATGGTGAGAAACATCAACCTGAGTCAATGACTGAGTGTTTGTGGTAAAAAAAATCAGTGTCTGCTGGTTTGAAAGTAGCCTAAAACGTTGTCCATTACCATCTTAAACGATCCTCTCCTCTCTTTCAGTGAAGTGTTCTGTGGGAAAAACGGTGACGTCCTAAAAGAAAATGAAACCATTAAATTTACCGAGCTTGCGGAAACCTATAGGAAAATAGCTGAAGAGGGTCCGAATGCTTTCTATGAGGGACAACTAGCTCAGAACCTTGTGACAGATATTCAGGCAGCAGGTAGGATTTTTTTTTTGTCCAAGAAACCTTATACATTTTGTTTGAAGAGGCAGTCATCATATATCCTGATCCTGAAGCTCTTAATTTGCTTTTGTTTAAATTAGGAAATGGATGAGCATACATTATATAACCAAATAATGTGAAATCACATAATATATTATATACAGAAAAGCTGATTGTCTTTGTAACTAGCAATAGCAAGTTTCTACTTTGTGATTTATGGTGAATAAGTTCCAAAGTTGAGTCATCTTTTTAATCTAGACTTTCTTTTATAATCAAAACAGCTATTTGTGCAGATCAGATCATGTTTCTGTACCCACAAAGCAAAAGGATATTATCATTATCATCATTATTGGAACTGCCATTATCACTAAAAGTCATTTGCTGAAAGTACTTCAGGATATGTGATAAAATATGTAACATGCACCTCTCTCTGCAAATCTAATTTCCATGGTAAGAGGGATTTGTATTTCCAGTTCTGTCCAAGTGTGCATTCACAGTGTTTGTCAATCTATGTTTAGGCGGTATCATCACAATGGAGGATCTGAAGGATTATGTGCCTGTCTTGGATGAGAACCCTTTAAGGGTGAATGTGGGGGAGTACACCATGGCTGTTCCCAATGCCCCCGCTAGCGGCCCTGTGCTCTCGCTGATATTAAACATCTTGAATGGTAAGCCTTGATGCTTTGTCCAAAAACACCCGAGTGGGAGAGAATGTGCTTTAATGTGAGCTGCCTTCACTTCGTTCTCACAGAAAGACTTCACTTTGAGCAGCAGGATGATCTACTGTTCAGGAAATATACACTTAGAATAAAAATCTGTGTTGACCTTAAGTTACCTAAGAGGAGCTTGAACTATATTGAGAAACACTACATTTATCTGTAATATGACAACCACAGATATCATTAAGGTTGTAAACAAAGAGTATTTTTGAAACAATGTGCAAGTAATGTTCACGTTGTCAGATACAAACTTTGTGGTCATGCAAACAATGACCCATTGTCCTCTTGTCAAACAGTCAATGTTGGTGGGTTCAGACCATGACTAAAATCTTCTCCATCTTTTACTGAGTAGGTCAGTCCACCAGGTTGAAATACCTTCACAGATATCCATCTATCAATGATAACATTCATGGTCCAGAGAGGATGAACCATAATAGCTTTGTGATCCTACATTTTAGCATCACTAGCATGTCAAAATTTTCCAGCAAAAAATCTCACTCTACTGACCCTATAGTCACAAGTTTGGTACAGATATTCAGTTTCTAGATGAAGCATCCTAATGACCTGGTATTTCATGTAGTGCCACCAACAGGCTGAAATTTGTTGTTCAGAGTAAAATGTTTTATGGCTGTTGGCTGAATTGCCATGAAATTTGGTACAGACATTCAGTTACCACAGGATGAATAATTTTGGTAATCACTTTGGTGATTCCTGGAGTTTTCATCTGGTGCTATCATAATATCAAAATTTTAATTTGTCCTGTAACTTGACTCATGTGCAGGTATCTATAATAATGACATTCTTATCAGCCTAAGCTGTACTCTAGGTGTGTTTAATGGCAATTAGAAGATGTTAACGTGCTAATATGTTAATTAAGATGGTAAACATAGTAAGCATTACCAGCTAAACAGCACATTAGCAGCATTTAGCATATATATTCTATATGCTATAGAAGTGAAAAAAGATCAAAAAAAGCTCATATGAATAATGTTTGGAACATAACATGGGTCGTTTCAGAAGACACTGACAAATTGACTGGATTGTTGTTGCTGACACTAACAGATGGTTCCCTCAACATGACACAAAGCAATAAGCTGCTAGAATATTATCAAGTTTAAATTTAACTTCCCACAATTTAGAGAGTGAAGTTAAAGCCACTGAGGGACCTTCTCTCTTACCCTGACAGAAGAGCTTTTGTATCACTGAGGTAATTAAGATCTAATGATAGTTACTGTCTGTGTCCTCACACCTGAGAGCTCCAAGTCTGATCAGCAAAGTTCATGAACATATTATCAATCAAATCAAATCAATCAAAACCCTGGTTATTTTCATTATATAGTCATATATTATTTCTGTGTACACTGTTATCTGTCTGATTCAACTTTCTCCTGTGTTGGCTGGTTATAAATTTGTAACATAAATCCAAACTATCCATGCTGAAGACACTGTCTCACTGCTCTTCAGTGACTTTTCAGTACAGTGACAGTGTCTGCCTCTGAGGATTAGACGAGAAACTTCCTTCTGAAGTAATTAATCTCCCTGAACCTTCCCTTTCGTCTGACTGACCACCCACTCACTGTGCCCCCCTGCCTCGCACACTAACACTAATCTCACCAATTTACCTCTAATTGGACACAGTTGAGTGGTGGAAGCTTCACACACACATTTCAGTGACTTCCCAAAACTTTCATCCTCCTAATTTACCGTGACTCCTGTCTCTGTCGGACAGCTGAAACCCATCAAACCGAAACTCTCTGATTTCCCGAGCCTTTTCCTCGGGTTTCCTCTTGTGTCTGTCAGCTCAGGCTAATACCGACAGTCTGGTCACAGCAGCTTTTAGACTAAATAAAAACACAGAAACAGGCTGGGTCAAGTTTTAGGTGTCTCCTGCCCTACCTGAACAGCCATCTGAATGAAGACAGATGAATGAGGCTGTGGTTTAAATCAAGTTACTGATGATTGCTGTATTTTTTTACAGGGTACAGCTTGACGTCAGATAGTATGGAGAGCACAGAGAATAAGATCCTAACCTACCATCGCATTGTGGAGGCCTTTCGCTTTGCCTATGCAAAGAGGACCTTACTTGGAGATCCAAAGTTTCTGAACATTTCAGATGTAAGATCAACAGCTAAAGGGATGGTTTTAATTTCTGTGGAGTCACACAGTAACCTTTACCATGTTTTAAAGGGAGTGGTAGAGTGATACCACACAAGCCAGGCTCAAATTTGCTGCACAAAGCTTCACATAGTGGCTTTAAATAAACAGCACCCAGGTGAGAATAGTCACACAGCAGCTATTTGGCTATTTACACCCCATGGATTGCTCAGTGGCTCATTAAGCACATTCTTTTTTGCCAGTCATGTTTTCGTTGGAAAGAGTTGCTGCCTAAGTTATGTTCAATGGCAACATTGGCAAGGGAACATATAGAAGTTGTATGAAGTGGAGGATGTAACCAGTTTGGAATACATGTATACATATTCAGCTGCTGTATAGAGTGCAGTGTGAGGTAAAGAATAGCTGCCACTTTAATCCATAGACATCACTGACTTGTTCTAACCTTTCCCACCTGAAGACCCCACACAGAGAATAATTAAAAGCATGCAAGACTATGTTTATCTTTGGATAAGTTTGAATAATAATAATATTTCCCAGAGAATGAATCAATACTCTGATTTTCATTTATTTTTATGTCCAACTTTCTCCTCCAAAGCTCATCCAGAATATGACTTCAAGTTACTATGCTGATGAGCTCCGTACAAAGATCACGGATGAAACCACACATCACATGAACTACTACGAGCCAGAGTTTTACCTTCCTGAAAACCACGGGACCTCACATCTGTCCGTAGTAGCAGAAGATGGAAGCGCTGTGGCAGCCACCAGCACCATCAACCAATAGTATGACCTCATGATGCTGCCATGATAAATTTTTACCATCAACACTTGGTTGCATGTGTCTCTCTCTCCCCTGATGTCTCAATGATTATTTATTCTTACAGTTTGGGCTCCAAAGTCATGTCAAGATCAACTGGGATAATTCTCAACAATGAGATGGATGACTTCAGCTCCCCACACATCACAAACGGCTTTGGAGTGCCTCCTTCACCGAACAACTTCATCAGGCCAGGTTAGATTAAAACCAACACACACATAAACTTACACACACACATAAGGATCCTCAAAAACAGTGTAATACAGACTGGCTTATCAGCAGTAGGCTGATTAAAGGTCACGCTGAGGTCAGAGTGTTAGTATGTTTAAAGCTTTGGATCGTGTTTTTTGTGCACTGAGATTAAAAATACAAAGTCAATCAAAAGTATTTGACATTGTTTTAAACTTATATTGCCATTCAATTCTTTTAAAAGGGAAAAGGCCAATGTCTTCAATGTGTCCAACCATCCTCTTTGATAAAAACAACAAAGTTAAGATGGTGGTTGGAGGCTCAGGAGGAACAAAAATCACAACTTCCATTGCACAGGTACATCAGCTGATGCAGTACTGTAAAAATCAGTGTATTGTACACTGTGTTCTACTGTTAAGTATATTAACAATGTTACTCACTTCTTGACTGTTTAAATTATCATTAGCTGAAATGTTTGTTGTTTTGTAGGTGATTCTGAATGCACTGTTCTTCAACTATGATCTGAAAAAAGCCGTTTCAGATCCAAGGCTTCACAACCAGCTGAGTCCAAACACCACTGTAGCCGAGCCTGACTTTGACAAAGTGAGTGTCACAAAGCAAATAATACTGATATAAATGACTAATAGCAGGGCAGTGTGGTGTGTTGGGAAAAACCCTGCGGACACTGAACCTCTACACCTCAGTCGCGACTGACACCAAGGACAGTGTGTATTATATTTACCTTCAGGGATGTGCATAACGTAACAAGGAGGAAAAATATTTCAGCACTGCTATGGTGATACTATAATTTGTAGGCTGGCAAAACATATTATTATACTGTACATGGTTGCCTCTGATCACAAAACAAAGGCCAGTACTGACTGATTAATTTTATGACCTGTTAGAACAGTTTACATCCTAATATATCTTTTTCCTGTACATAAGCTTTTCTAATCAGCTGCCATTGTTCCTCAGGCAAAGATAAAAAGGTGCTGTAAAGATTTAAGTCCTATTGCTCCTCCTGTACAGTAGATATCTGAGTTTCTGATGACTCAATTGAAGCTAACACAGCTTTATGGTGCATGTGTTGTCTGATTCTAATGCAGTATAATGATTTACAGTATAATGATTTATAGCCAAAAAAGCACTTTAGCCTGACTTTAAAGAGTAATACCAATCCACACATTCCACACATTTAAAGGTGGTATTTTTAAGTTTTGCTATTGCTACATAGCCAACATTAACATTAACAGCTGTTTACAAAAGGCAGACCCTGGTTTTTCAAAACCAATCCATGTTTTTTTTGTCATGTTCTTTAAATACATTTCAGAAGAAGCTTAGCATACCACAACTCCTCAGTTTCCCTTGTTTTGCATGGAGTCAGTGTATCTTCATATATGCTCCTGTTTACAGAACGTCATGGATGGTTTGGCTTCAAAGAACCACGAGACAGAGTTTCTCAAATCAACAGGGGCCGTGGTGCAAGCGGTGGTTCGTCATGATGACGGACTTCACGCTCAGTCAGATCCGCGCAAATGGGCGTATGCTGCAGTGTACTAAGACCATAAACACACTTCTGATTATGCAGAGAGACTGTAGCGGCGTGAACCTTGACTCCAGTGGTACGAGCTGAGAGATTAGAGATTTACTAAGGAACCAGGAACCAGTGTCAGCTGTCTTGGGCGCCAGCTGTTCTCTCATTACATTAGAATAATGTTCATGTACTTCATAGCAACTCAGATAACACAACATGGACCTATTGCTTATGAACTTGACAACAAAGTGCCTCAGTGTGAAAGGACTTCTGACTCTGTATGTCTGCTGTATTTCTGTGTCATCTCATTTTTATGTGAAAAATAAGGAGAAGTAAGGAATGCAGCAGCCATAGGATATTATTTAAGATTAAAAGTATAGCCTTACTGTCATTCAGGCTTTTTTAAAAGTTGAAACTGAAATAAGAAAATAGAGATACCTGTAAATGTTGAAATCATTACTCACTACAGAAACAGTGATTTGTTTACACTGTGTCAGTCTTAATGTGTCTGATTTCTACCTATTTATGAAGCACTTTTATAAATCATCAGCTGTGTGAAGCTGTTTTCTGTTATTGCTGCCCATTAAATACATGATATGTGACTTCTACAATAATTACTAATGACTGAACTCTTAATAAAGGAAGTTTACACGTTAAAAAAATCAACCAAAACTAACAGGAAACTCAAATATCAATTTTCAGTCATTTAAAACTTTAACAGACTGTGTCTCAGTGAGACTGTTCATGTGAGGTGACACCAAACAGAGCGAGCAGGAAAGAGCTGTTGTTAAAATAAAGGACCACTGTATAACACATCAGGGACAAACAGTCCTACAGCACATACTTAATGACTTACAGTAATTTCCCACAACCCAGAGTGCAATGGCCTATAATGACCCCCATAATAACATTACAGCTGTTGCTGTTCACTGTCACCACTGGGATTCAGGGCTCTCCCTTTCTCAGCTGGGATGTTAATGTGTTACATAATTACTGAAATGCATTAAAGTGTAAAATTATAATGCCTTTATCAGCTTTTTGCTACAAAAGAATGTGATAAAAACAGTGTTGTAATACACAGTGGTCTGATATTCACAACACATACCAGACATACACTTATATTTAATTAAATGGTAATTTCCAGCATTAATGGTTTGTGATACTTTTGTCAGATTGGTACAGCACATGCTGCAAGTGTTTTTTTTTCCATATTTTTTTTCTCACATAACCACACAGTAACTAAGCAGACATACACTGCATGCGCCTTAGTTCCTTAGTCTACCAGGATGCCTGCAGAAGTAATATTAAAATAGCTTCAGCTGTGCTACCTTGTGTGGCTACAATCATTTTTAAGGAGAAGGAGACTGCAAAAGTCAGTAGTTAGGACTGGAATTTTCCTTTAAGGCCCAATTAAGCACAATCTCACTTCCACATAGTTATAATGGACTTCAGAGTTATGCAACTCAGACAGACCAATTTACTCACCCTCTAGGCATGAAAAAATGTCAAGTCTCTATGTATATCAAAGTCTACATAGTTTAAATTCATCCCACTGCCTTGGATGGCATTATGATAGTTTTAAATAATGATGCACACATACAAAATGCATATTCAATGACATCCAATAACTACAGTTGAGATAATTTTCTTCATCAAGGGACATTGTGGCTGAAAGTATGCTATCACTTGAAGTTAAGAGAGTCATCACAGGATTATGTAACAGCTTCTGCTTTGACTGAAAGACTCAATGAATAGACTTTTTGTTTTTACATACTTTAAAATGCAGCTCACTTTAAATGGCTGTTATTTATACAAAGAGGGTAATATCATGACACTAAAGCTATGAAGTCATAACTTACCCACATGAACTCATTTATCGTACAACAAAGACAGTGGTGCTTCAGACAGAGCAAAATTTGCATGTTCTCATAACTCACATCTAGTGGCTCGAAGGAAAACGGAACAGAATCCACTTAAGAAATCATTTCTAATTCATGAGTCTCTCCACTGAAACGTATCTCATTACTGCATCTTTTGTTTCAGTTCAAAAGTTCTGCTCTGAAATAAGGCAAACAGGAATACATGAAGTAGATTATTGCAGATCATACTATACTAACAACAAGGAATAAACATTTAAAGAGCTGTAGTTCACAGTAAAAAGCATATTGTAGATGTTAGTTTAACCAGTGTTCATGGTCTTTGAAGACGAAGATGACAGACTGGTTTTATTTTGGACTCTTTTATTGTGACAACACATATTCAAAGCTAAAAATTGTAATAAAAAAAAGGTGGAATTATTTTACAAAACATTTCGACATACTAAAACACAGAGAAAATACAAAATGACATGCTGATAGTGTAAAAATACACTTTCTGACATAGTTTTGTTCATTGTGAATCTACTGCTTGTTTCATTTAAAAAGAAATTCTCCAGCATTTTCATAGTGTTTAAAGAAGGATCACAATATGCTGTAGAACCTGAATAAATCCTTTTCACATTCAGCAAAATCTTTAAGGTCACAGTAAAAATTTCCTGTTTGGGCAGCTGACAGCCTACAACAACCATCAACTCATATCTCAGTCAGGATGTCTGTGTACAGGTTACATGGCTCATCTACAGAAAACAGTTCTTTTGTAGAATTACATAGTTCAGTCAGAAAACAAAACATTCATTGGTATTAATAGACTTAGTATTACACAGCGCTATGTTTGGTTTTGTTGGACTACAGTAGACTCTTTTATGCCTCGCTGTTGCACACACATTACACTTTGGTCAGGAGTGTGTGATCCTACAGTACATAAAAGCAGTATGAGTAGCTGCCAGATGGTGTGCTAATGGTGCGTTAGTCTACATCACTTTGGTTGGTACAGAAGTTGGCCAAAACTATGAAAATGAAATCCAAGTTATAATAAACTGGAATTATCCTTAAAGATTAGTAGCTTCCTGTTGCTTTTCAGTTCTGGTTCTTTCTCAGAAAAAAAACAGAGCTCCAAATTTCTCACATTTTGTTGTCAGGGATGCTGCACATTCACTGTTCTTAAGGCTAAAGGCTCAGTCAGTCTTAAGGACGGATTTTAGTGGGAAGGTGTTGCATCCTAGTGGTCTGTATGGTCAGTATCCAGCTGAATTTCCCATCTTCCTTTTGTCCGACACCGCCACAATGCAGCCTTTCTCCTTTTCCACGGCATTGACCACATTGACGAAGAATGTCCAGTCACCGTTTTTGTGTCCAAGACCATAGAGGCCATTCATCACAGACTGAGGGCACACAACACACACATGAACACATTAACATGGCTTATCCTTCCCACTTCAGATTTCAAAACTGATTAACAGGTAAATGAAATATCTTTGTAGGATTATGTCCTGATAATCTCCATCAGAATTCATGAACATAAATAGAAATTTTATTCTTTAGACAGACATCACAGTCCAGTGAATTTGAATTCCATTAATGGACAGTGAGGATGAAAATATGAATACTTCACCTTGTCGAAACCAGGCTCAAAATTCACATTGTTCTTTGAATCAACAAAGACTATACAAGCACTGATGGCATCTTCCAGACTCATCCCCAGCCACAGGTGATTTATTATAGACTGCACAAAACAAAAGAGAATCATGTAAGCAAACAAATAAGAGACTAGACAAACAAGAATGCAACCACAGCTAAATTGAGTTACCAAGGCCACTGCTGAGGTGATCAGGCTTCCTCCCGATCCACCAATTATAAGGATTCCTCCAGACCCCAACTCCAGTATTACTGGAGTCATCGAGGAGGGAGGCTGTTCACCTACGACAACAATTAGACTCTATATGAGACTGTAAAGAGACTAAATGTCTATGCTAAGTAATGTCTTAAATTGAGTTGGCTCGGGTTGAAAGGCTATGTTTATGTCTGGGACTTTACCTGCCCTCACTGTGTCTGCTTTCCCACAAAAGTCAGACAGCTCATTGTTGAGGATGATGCCCGTTCGTGGAGAGTAAACACCTCCTCCGAATCTATAGAACAGAATACAACACAGTAGACTAAGGGGATTAATATTATATCATAGTATAATTTCCTAATTTTCCTAGTAAGACAGTGATGTACAAATCTTCTTTTTGAGGATCCTTCCTGCTCACAATTGGTTTATAGTGCTGGTGGCAGAGACAGCCAGTCCATCTTCATCCAGGACAGACACATGTGTTGTCCCAATGTGATCAGAGGAGGGTTTCATGTTGTTGTAGTAGGAGTTGTCATGGGTGCGGTTTGAAGAAATCATCCCTCTGATGCGATTAATGAAGGAGGGATCAATCAAATGATCTGCATTCTGAAAGAAGAATGTCATGATGAGACAGCTCTGAAGCATCGTATATAGTGCTGGGTTAAGATATTATGCATACACTTTATCTCACATGGCTGCTTTTTCCTTTCTCCTTAATTTTCTTCAGTTTTTGAAATTCGCTGATTCACTTTTTTGCTGAGTCAGATTAGAAGACTGACACCACTTACATGTCGGTACTGACACGGTTATGTGCTGAACTATTTATTTGGCTTGGACCAGTTGGTCAGGCAATAGTCTGATACATAACTCCCATGCAAGTCCAACCCTCACTCTGTTTTACCTTCCACGCTGCAACCCTGCTACATAGAAATTAAGTCAATATACTACTAAACTCTTTTCTCAATTAAGTTGTGGTAGGAATGATTGTGGTTTTGGTCAAAAGGTTCTATGTGTGAGTAGTTAGTATGTTTCTTTTAGACTGATAAGTAAACAGCTGTTAGCACTAAAGTTGGTTATGTACTGACAGCAAAAACTTACATATAGCACCTTTAAATGTAAATTAACATGTTGTCTCTGAAGTCACTGTGAACTTTTTCTGAAAAAAAAAAAACAGATCACGATCTTTCCCGAACCTTAACCAAGTGATGTGAGTACTTAAACATAACCATAAAAATGTTTGATAATGCTGTAGGCACAAGAAGTGGAAACTGATCTGCAGGACTGGATATTTTAGCAGAAAACAAACGATGTTGTCTGTGAACATATTACTGAAAAATTTGCAACTAGCCAAATACCAGAAAATTAACTAAGTTTCCTCATTATGTTGATGGAAAACATAATCTAGCTGCAGTTACGTTTCCTTCAAAACATATTTTCTGTTGCAAATTAGTTGTAGATGAATGTAATTTCCAGGAGACAGAGTCGCTAACTTTTTGTCTGCTGTTTGAGGCTGGGCGGGTGGCGTACACTGTGTTTATCAGAGCTTTTTCTATGAAACACCAAAACAGGGTTGATGAGAACAGCTACTGCACAATACAGTAAAGATCATAAAACCAAAACAATGAGCTGAAAGTCACTAAAATGCTCAACTGTAACATTAAACTGTAAGCCAGATCCCAACCTTTTTGTTGTTAAATTCAGGATCAGTAATGCTCCTCCTTTGTCCATTAGCAAATTTAACTGCCTCTATGTAATGATGGTACATCTGAATTCTTTGGTCACCATGCACAGAGTTTGGAGTCAAGGAAAACCCTGCAAAAAAGAGAACAACAACCAAAGTTATAACTTTTTTGTTCTCCTTTTGAGCTTTCCACTCTTTTTGTAATCCACAGTAAATTATTAGAAGCTAGAATCTCATTCAGTTGCAACAGTAGATCATTTCAAAGGATCATGAAAAAGTCATCACACAGTACATGAAACCTTTCATAAGTCCGAGAATGAAGGCAAGCAGGGCGCCCCCAGCAGGTGGTGGTGGAATGTGCATTTTAGTATCTCCTAAAGGAACTGTCCATGCATCCTGCACCCGCACCTTGAATGCCCTCAGATCCTCCATTGTCAATGTCCCACCTAAAAGAATCATGTAGAATATAAAGACAGCTTATTTATCTTAAATTATACTTGCTTTTCAAAGTTTCTTTTCCAGTCTGTTTAAGTATACACCCCCAGCTTGCCTGGCCAACAGCATGTTGTCATTGCACCAACCTGCAGCTTGTATGTCTTGGATTAAGTCTTGTCCTATCTTGCCACTGTAGAAGGCATCTGCCCCTTGCTCTGCAATGGTTTCCATGGTTTCAGCAAGTTTAGAAAACTTCAGGATGTCTCCTTTGCTCAGAACAGTTTTGTCCTTTTTGCATAAAACTTGCAGGGAACTGGAAAAAGTATCAATGTAAGAGCACATATTACAACATGTTATAAACAATGAATATTGTTAAATACTGTGCAGGAATTTGTTTCTGCATCTGCGCGCACACTTTTGCTAAAGTGGGCTGGAGCCAAATGCACTGTTTCAGGCTTTTCACATCACACTTAACCCCCAGCTCACCCCTTTTTAAACCTTGCATTTGGGGAAAGCAACATTTCACACACGTTTGTGAAGGAAGTGCCTCTGTTATCTGTGGGTCTGAAATGTTCTGCTGAGAACAACAGCGTGAACCTTTTTTTTGGCTTTTTTTTTTTTTTTTGCAAATTTTTCCTTAATCCAAAAAGTGCTCAAATGAGCATGCCGCCCAGGCTAAACTATTATGCAATGCGAAATCCTCAAAGTTAAATACTCTGAATTAATTGTTAACCAAGGGGGGGGGTTACATAAAACTAACATGAAATGACTTGCACAAAGGGATTTATGGGAGAGCCCTTTGTTCCATGATTCCTGCAGTCATATACAGATGAGAAAAGTGAGGGTCACAGCCCCTTGTCATTTATCAGTGCCCTCAAACATTTCTTATCTGTTATTGGAGACCTTTAAAAACTTACAGACACTAAGCAATAAAATGAGAAGCTGTACCAGAGAGATGACTTTTTCACGAGGCCTCTCACAAGCTTGTTGTTCAAGACCCTTTCCAGATAGTCTGGCACAGGGATGCCGTCCCTGGCCAGTCTGATTGTTGGCTGAAAAAGCTTGGCCCAGGGCAGCTTCCCATAGAGTTTGTGAACTACCTGATAGCCCAGCAGCTCTCCAGGAACGCCGATCCACTGGCTACCTGCAATTCACAGATAGGAAAACAGTGCAGCTGCATTAAACAAATAATGTAAACCAGTGATGAAAACTTCAGGTGGACTTAGTGTGTGGAGACGATGTGTATTATCTGCTACCACACGTTAACGGACGACCCTGCCTACCTGTGGAAAACGTGAAATTGGTTGGACAGTCCTTTAACAGGTTAGGCTTGAATGACTGTGGGACAGTCTCTCTGAAGTTGTAGACTTTAACTTTGCCTGAGAAGAGAACAACCATTAGAATAACAGGCCAACTCAATGATGATAATTTAAGAAGAGATAAAATTCAAGTTGCAAAAATGATTGACAAAACCCACCTGTTTTATCTCTTATAGTGAATATAGATCCTCCTCCGATCCCCATGCTCTGAGGATTGACTACAGATGTGCACAGAAGAGCTGCAATGGCGCCATCTACTGCCGACCCCCCCTGCTGGAGCATGTTCCTGGAAAACAGTCATTTTTCACTCCAGTTTTGGTAAACATGAGAACTCATGGTAAGTCACCAACATATTTACTCATGCTCAGACACACATTTACACATATTTTAACAGCTACATGACATGAAAGTAGATCTAAGCGTCCTATGTTTCAGGGTATGAGTGCTGCCAAGAGACAAGTTTAAACCATGAGCTGGAAGTCACTGGATACAGTGGTGCTTTCTTTTCTTTCCTAATTTTTTTTTAACTTGACTCATGAGGTAAACTGTCTTTCTCAGAAATTACAACTCATTTGATTTAAATCGGCTTGTCCAACTTAATTTATACTACACAACAGAAACAAAAAATCTGAAACCTTTCTCAGAAAGCCCTGAATGGGTCTTTTCACTAAGAAGTTGGCATGGGGTCATATGTGTTCACTAAGTGACAAGAGAAGGCAGTGTTGGGAATGTTTTGGCTCTATGTACTTTGGGTCAACCCAGAATCCTGGACTCTCATCAGGAGGCAGAACAACGTGTAAGACTGCATAGACAGGGCAATGAATGCAACAATTACTGATACTGGTTTATACCTTTTTACACCAGATGCCAAAAGTTAATTAAGTTTTGAGCAGGGATAAAATGAAATCTAGGATGAAACAATGAACTGATGCTACAACTTGTATGCACTGTGTGTGTGTATATTGTATGCCGGTGTATATTTGTGTAACTCTCTTTATAATCATCAGTTGTATTCTTTAAGACTTTATCTCATTGCTCATCAGTAGAAGGAATGAACCTGATCAGTGCATTTAAGTCACAGTCTGCATCTGAAAAATGTCTTTCATCACTCAAACATTTTGCCTGCTGCCTCAGTGCACCTACCCCTATCACTAATGGAGCTCATATTCATTGTCTCTGACATGAACTGGGAAATGAACCCCTGACAAATCTTGGCAGGGGACAGATAAAACCTCTCTGCTGCTGTGAAAACAAAAGCCGGAAAACTTACATGCACATTCCAGAAAAAAAGGAGAAAAGCTCCACCTTTGTTCTATATTTAAAGTTACTGTGATGGCAGATTGATTGAGTTCACATTAGCCTCACCTCTGAATGAATAACTGCATCAGAGTATATAAGAGAAAGAGCCAAGTCTCTTCACTCATTAGAAAGACTGACACCAGTTAGTGGGTTTAAAAACCTAGTTTTCTCTTACAGTCACATCAACAGGATAGTATGAAAACAAATTTGCAGGAGGTGAGGAGAGTGAATAGCATGTCCACACTCACTTCTTGCAGGTATTATCTCCATTCTTTAAACAGAGCCTACCAAATCTCTTAAACTGCTTATGCCATTGCTAAGTTCAGCTTTTTATCTGCACCCAGGAGAGCAGCGAGTATAACCTGATTGCCTATTGAGTTTTCAGAGAGTACAATTATTACTGTGAATAAAAAAACCCACACATGGTGAAAATATATGTATATTTCTAGTAACATACAGAGGCTTGACTTAACAGAACTGTCAAATTTCCAAAAAGAAAAAAAATCACTCCTTTTGTGAGGTTTTCGACGCTGTAAGTCGAGAACAGATTATTTGCCCTCCTGTTGAACAAAACTTTTCCCGTCAGAAAACCCACTTACCGGCCAATCTCTGAACAGCGCTGAGAGTCCGCAGACACAGCCGCTCGCCTGAAGCTGCCGCTGGAACATCCTCTGTCCACGAGCGAGGCGATGCAGAGGCAGATGAGGGCGACAGCGCCGATCAGACATGATAGGATAAAGCAGCACACCTGCCAGGGCTTATATTTAGCCATTTCACTTTTCTTCTGTTGTGGAGACCCTTGTGGTGAGGAAACTGTTGCTGCCTCTCCGCGCGCGCACTCTCGCTCGGTGAATACTACTACACTACTGCCTAATCCTCAATGTGCGTGTTCTCGTCCTGTCTCCATCAGCCACTACCCTGAAGTGAAAGTAGCACTGCAGTGACCATACATATGTGTTACTCCACATCCTCTACGCCCCCCGACACCCATACTTTGGAATCATGACGCACGCGTATTCCCATTTCGATGTCATTTATATGAATGTCAGAAACACTTTAAATAAGAGTCATGCTTTTAAGAGAAAGGCTGCGTTATCATTTGTCAGAGCGCGTCTTTGAAGCGTTTAACAACTTATCATTTTCATTGTTGTGCAACGCTGGTGACGCTCTCCAACTCTTGCCCTCTTCCAACAATGAACTGAGCCACAGTACTAGGAAACGCAGCCTGCTCCCCGTTCGACCATTATGCTTGACGTGAACTCCGTGTCACTGACACAGCGGAGACTGGAGTCTTTAAAATGAGGCCTCACAGATGCTAAAACCACATCAGGCTGCTGTATATAACTCTGCCTGTAAAGTACTGTATCTTTAGTCTTTGTTTATTTATTCTTAACAGCAGAAGAAATCAGATCATTTACTTACCAATACAGCAATGGAATAATACTCCATTCTAAGTAAAATTACTGCATGAAAAATCCTACTTAAGTATAAGTACATAAGGAAAAGTAGTTTACTTTTCTTCTAGTAATAAAGTAAAAGTATTGGTTTGGTCCCTCTGGCTGATACATCAGTATGTGTGACACTATAAGATGAGTAATACTGAAGCATCAGTGTGTAAGCAGGATGTTACTTTTTACAGCTGCTGGAGGTGGAGCTGGTTTGAAGTACTTTATACACAGTTTCAGGGACACCAGATGGATCTGAGGGCTTCAAAGTTCTTAGACATAAATCTGTTTTCACTTTAAGGAGTTTTTCTCTAATTTCTGATTTTTGGTGAGATATTGGATCATTTGAACATTTACTGGAATGAAACCATGTGAGAGGTTTAGAGGGAAAGATATCTGTTTAATGGAGCTGTTAACAACTCACAGACATCTGAAATGTGACACTGACTACATGCTGCTCTTACAGACGTCAGAAGCCAAACAGGTTGGAGACCACTGGTTCAGTGTGATTTATTTCAAAAACTTGTTGTATTATCTAATCTCATCTTAATAGTAACCAGTAACTAATTGATTTTAATTATTAATTAAATAAATCTAATGACTGATAAATAATATAAATGAAAATAAATCAGGGAACTGTATCTTCTGTAGTAAAAATGTACAGAACAATGGTTTGTAATCAAATGCCTCACAGAAACTTGAAAACTAAACTGAAAGTCAGCCAGAACCATTTCCAACTATTGTTTTGACTGTTTCCAGCTCTCAACAAATTACAAAATAACATCTCAACTTTTCACCCCACAAAACCATCAAAACAACAAGAGTGGAAGCTGCAGTGCTCTGCTGATAGATATAATGTACCTATCCACCCAAAACAATCTTGTGTTATAAAGTTATCAAGCTTAAAGACACCCGAGCCAGCAGCATTTTGGGTAAAAATAAAGGATGATATGAGTTAGAGATAAGGTGCTTTTATGTGTGTGGGGTATGTGAAGTATGCAAAATGTGCCAGGAGCAATAAAAATAAGATGCACCTGTGCCTCTCACTACAGAGTCCTGATTGTATGGAAAGATTTAAGATCAAAATACAAATTTGAGTTTAAGCGAGTGCATTTTCAAAATTAGACCCATTTTTTCCCAGTGGTTTGAAACTAACAGCAACAAAAGCATTGCAGCTTAAACTGGTCCTGATTATTTCAATTAAAAAAAGAAGAAGATTGAAATCTCCTTAATCTCACCAGTCTGCAACATTTGAACTGACATGTCCTTGAGTAGATTAAACTTGGTGAACTAGGGAACCAAAACAGATCTGAGAACATGGAGGTGCTGTACAAAACACAATGAGCTTTCATTGTGTTTTTGATGTTGCAGCACACGTTGGCAGGCCCAAATCTTAAGATTCTCCAGATGGCCAAGTCTACCCTCAAGCTGTGTAAAGTGGCACAAGCCCAGACTGGGAACATGGCTCTCATGAGGACAATGCCGCTGCCAACACCTCAGACAGTCTATCTCCGAACCTGAATCTTTTTTTTTTTTTCCTCAGCTGGGAGGTGACCCAAAATAGGGGAGAACCAATAAAATTAGCAAAGAAACCACAAAGCTCCACCCAAACATATGAGTTTCAGCTCTGCAGATGGATGTGGCAGACAAGACTGAGCAAGCTGGTATATTACCAGGTCTGCAAGGGAAGAAGGGAGAAAGCCAATCTGATAATCGAAGCTAATTGCACATGATCCCATATAATTAGCCTGTGGGAGAAATAGACAAAGCCTTGTGATTTATTTGAATTATCTGGTAAAGGTGCTGTCATATCCTGACCAATAATTTGCATCGGTGTGTTGGTGTTTGTGCTGGAATTCACACACCACACAATCATTTATACGTCCTGAGGGTGTGTTAGGATCAAAGGACCTTTTGGCCTTAACCCAAATCCATTGTTTGCTTTTAATAGTCCTTTCTGTAATGCTGTATTATGACTCCTGTGCATTTCCCTTATCATGACTGTAGTGCCCTCAGCTCATTACTGAGAGGATATGTGCATGTGTAGCGCTGTGTACTCCAAAGTGTGGAGTGAGACAGGAAGAGAATCTGGGTGATTGATCCTAGAATCATCATGATATGGTTGGGCATATCCAGAGTAACAACTGTTACAGTCTTGGTCTACCGGGACACAGAACAGAAGCAGCAGCCCAGGGCACAAACAAACAGGCCATGAAAAACCCCGAAGGCATTCAGTCTAGTGCCCTCAGCATGCACTCTCCCTGGTGGCCAAGTGTGTCTGTCGCTGACCAAGGTGCTGAACGTGCTCTGGCAAAGCTGGCATCGCCTGTCACTGTCCTGGGTGCTGACCCTCAGCTGAGGCAGAGCCCCGGAGAAACATGTGAGTCCAGTGCCGTGGGAGTGAGCACTGCCACTGCTATTTCTAGTAAGCATAAACATGATCTTGAATTGGATTCTACTTGATAGTAAGTTGTTTTGATATTGACTGCAATGCTAGGCTTACCTTTAACCTCAGCAGAATGTGTTTAGTTTTTTCTTTTTTTTCCCCTTTTATTATTTTGGGAGATTTTCCTTCTCTGAACCATTGGTCTTAGGATAAAGTGGTTCACATGTTATACAGATTATAACGCCAGCAAGTTTTCTTTTTTTTTTTTTTTTTTTGGGCAATACAAATAATATTGAGGCTGACAGACAGATGAGTTACCAAAATATTTTTCTTTTTGTTTTTAGTGTAGATCACACAGCAGTAGTATATTACCAGGCCAGACACGTGAAGTGTGTCTACAGCATAAATATGTTTGCAGTTTGAATCAGTGATGCATGCATTTTGTAAAATGTTATTTCAGTGCTGAAGGAGAGCACATTTATATGATTTTAATGCATTCTGTCCAATGCTGCCTATGGCCAGTTGAAACTCTAACACAAGGGGGAGATGGTGTGTGCATTTTCAGTTTGTAAAGTTCTTGGCTCCTCTATAGGTTTGGTGGCACCTATAATTTCAGTAGTTTGGTGAAATGGTGAGTCATTTAAACTGGGAATTGAAGTCTTAAAATTGTAAGTCATAATATGAGATAAGATTAAACATTAAAATTATTTAGACAAAATTACTCCTTTTCCAAGAGACGAGTGCTTATAATGACATCTGCTGTAGCTGAGTTTGTAAATAGCAGGGATAGTACAGTAACTAATGACCTTTACAAGACCTGTAAACATAAAACCTAGCCAGAAAACACATGTATGTTTATGTTAATTAATGTTGCATTAGCTTAGTGTCACGGCAACATGACCTATTTTTTCATAACAGGGTGCAAATGCCCACAGCACTGCAATCACAGAAAGTTGAGTAATTTGGTTTATTTTCAATTATGAAGCCAATTAATCTCAATAAAAGACAAGACACTGCATGCATCATAATTAATATCTTCATAGACGAAAAGCACACGGAGATGATGCAGGGGCATATTTTGCAAGGATACCATACTGTAGGTCGTTGTGTTCCTATAAATAGTGCATAGTTATTATTCTGCCCTCACTGCGTCATACCGACCCCACCCCCCCCAAACCCCCACCCACCCAATGCCAGCCCCTGCTCACTCACATCCAGCATCCTATGTGAGCGCTGCACCTTTTCAGCTCTCAGTCCACGGGCTCTTTCATCCACAGTCACATTCTTTTCACTTCCTCTTGCAGTCTGTAACCTTTTTATTCTCCAGGAGAATGATTCATGATCCCTAACAGTCGCTCGTCTTGTCTTCGCTAATTTTGGATTATGTAATTGTTAACATGCATTACAAATCACTGGGAGGCTGATAGACAGATGAGTGACCAAAATATTTTATTTTTTTCCCCCCTCTGAGGCATAAATAGTTCCAAAACAATTTTCATCTGGCTGAGTCA
Source organism: Lates calcarifer (assembly GCF_001640805.2). NCBI lineage: Eukaryota > Metazoa > Chordata > Actinopteri > Centropomidae > Lates > Lates calcarifer. The sequence continues at coordinate 10,156,841 of NC_066841.1, read as the reverse complement.
CCCCGAGGAGCGAAAAAGACAGGGAAATGTAACAGGGCAGCAGGGGCACGATGGAAGGGTAGATTCAAGATAATTCAGATCACACACCGTTTTCACAGATACTGCATCATTCCAGAAATATACACTTCTGCCATGTCAATGCAGTGTCTTTATGCAGCTATATTTTTGTTGCTGTATGCTGAAAAAACAGCCACAGACACAAATATATTAATAATAAAATGGACTACATTTCCATGCAAATTATTTTTGTTATTTCACTATTTGCTGCGTTTTATCAAAGAAGTAAGAGAGTGTAAACATTGCAGAAATGAAAGGAATAACCTTGAATTACTTTGAGATTTGTAAGTCAGAACATTTATTAAAAATATTATCGTAGAGTAACAAAGTAAAAAAAAAAAAAGCTTTTTACTTTTTGTTGCTCATTGGTAAACATTCAGTAGTAAGTTAGAGAAGTCTTTATTTCCCTCCTTTCATCGACCACATTCAAAGTGAAACACGCCTGCTGTGTCTGATAACAGTAACACTGATTGAACTGCACCAGCCCTCCATTTACTGTGATGAAACCATTATTGGAGTGGGTGGAAATTAAGTAGTTTAAGCTCAAAAGGAATTAACACCTCCCTCGTCCAGCTGTGGCTGATTGGAAAGAAGTACATGAACACATCACCGTGTCCTTTTTACCCACCCATCTAAAATAGTCATTGCAAGAAAATGGACACTTTGGTTCTGAGAGTTTTGTGTGTCCAATGAACTATCAGCTGTCAGACGACAAATGACTAAAAATCCTTGGGTGACACAGTTGTGTAAAAAGCAGCTATTATACTATTCATCTTTTGGGTTACAGCTAATCTTAGAGCAGATGTTGTGTTTTAAAGGGTCAGTTGTGTTTAGAATTTGAAGCTGCTGCTGGTGCTTTCCCTTAATTTCCTTGTTTAGATTTCTTCTGATGAGGGTGTGCGTGTTTACAGACTTAAGCCCTTTATCAATACAGAGTATGTGAAGTTTACGCTTGCGTCATTTGGACTTTAGACGTGGCAAGTTGAACTCAGGAGTTCAGACTTCTTAGAGGAAGAGGATTTGCAGTTGGGACAACAGTGTTCTTGCTAACATCACCTGTTTATATACAAATAAAGGGCCAAGAATAAAAGAGGTATTAACTGTCCATTTGAAAACATGAACCTCAGCTTGATCTTCAAACCAGTTTGGCAGCAGCAAATATTACATTCAGTCTCTGAGATGATTAGAATCTTCCAAATGATATTTCATCTGGACATCGGTTTCAATTACCGAAGTGCTCGCTGAGATAAGACTTCTTGAGAGCTGGGCTGGTTGTAGCCGGGCTGCCAAGACCTCTTCACCAACTTGCAAATTCTCACCTTCGCATACTATTTTTTTCTTGTAAAAAATCTGAAAAGGTAATTTGGTGACACAGCGACAGTCGGCCAAGTTAAAAGTCAAAACTGGCTTTGAACTCAGCATGTGCTCAGGCCGGGACTGATGAGTGCAGACAATGCAGATTGAGAAAGGCCTTGTTGGTGATAGAAACCTCCCCCACCACCCATGGAACGAGGATCCACAGCATTATTATGATTATTATAAATATTATGAATGTTGCTTATCCTTTCAAGTTTAAAGCTTCCTGTCATGGTTGGTCCAGTCCTCACTCTCAAGCCCTCATTCTTGTGTTGGTCATCTTAAATAACAATAAATAACAATGGTATTTATATTTGGTGAATGTTTTTTTCATCCAGCTACAGACACAACTTGACCTCACTTCACTGTTACCTCCCTGCCTGCTCTGTTCTTTCAAGAGCTTGCAGAGACTATGAGATGTGGACATCAACCAGGCCCGTGTCAGTCCCGGTGCAATTAATGTATTTCTAAAACCACTAAGAAATGTTATTTCTTGTTCTTATTGTGTTCTCTTTTGTTTGTTTTTAATATCTACCAGGACTCCTTGGAAAACAGAATTGGTGAGATACAGTAAACATCCACAATGGCTGGCATCAAAGTTGTGCGATTTCCTTCCTTGTCACCCACACTGAGACTGTTTATGACACAGCTCTGGTCCTGGGGCGGGAAACTGTGATCAACACGCCTTGCCTACCATACAGGGTAAGCTGATAAAACCTTACATTGGCACCTCCTTGAAATGAAGCAGTGTCCAGATAAACAATCGCCTACACTAAGCCTCCTCTTCCTAAGAACATTACAAAGAAAGGAAAACGGAGACACTGGAGAGCACAAAGAGAGGGGTTAAATATGATGCATTTCAGGGTATGAGGTCAAATGCAACACACACACACACACACACACACACACACACACACACACACACACACACAAAGCAACTACTCTGTTAATATCTATCTACCAATGTGCCTCTAATGATTATTTGTCTGTTATTTGTAATCAAAATGAATACCCACAGATATGTCTTTTGTTGTCTTTGTACAAATGCACATGCCTTTAACCAGGGCTCTGCCACTGGTATACTTAATAACAATACTCCCTTAATCAGGGTTATACTGTACTTTTCAGGTCAAAGTCAAACCAGTTTTTATGTATATTGCCCAAAATCACCCATTTGCATCAAGGGGCTTAAACAATCTGTACAGCATTATAACACTTTTATGCTATGAATTTCTGTTCTGTGAAAAAGTCCTGTTATAAAACAGATGTCCAGAAGTCACCTTGCCTACAGCAGAAAATGTATCAGTACTGTACAATTAGCTCAGATAGTCTTAAAAATAAAGATTACAAAATGCAATTCAATAATAACTATAGAGATTACAGCTGATAAAACCTTACACCTTGAAATGAAACAGTACCCAGATAAAAAAAATTCCCTATTCTTCCTAGGAAGATTACAAAGAAAGGAAACTGCTGTATCCACACAGATGAAAACAAAACACACATCTATAAAGCAACCTTCCTGTTACTATCTATTCCTGTTACTATCCATTGTGCCTGTAGTGACTAGTTGTCGGTATAAATATTGTGTTATGCTTCTATTTTATTTGGCATTGGAAAGAAAGCACATAAAGCTCCTGCTATATCTTTTGCTGTAGTTTCATGAGAGGCACAACTGAGAGTAATTTATAAAATACAAGCTGTGCGTCTGTCACAGTGCAGTTTACCAACTGGGCTATAGCTGATGATCATGATAATGGTGATGATGCCTCACTTACTCTGTACACTGATTTACCACGCTTTGATAATTATAACACACTATAACACTGTTTGTCTGAAATATTTTCATCATCCATCAAAAATATGTTACATTAATGATTGTTTAAGCATTTATCACAGCATGGTTTATGAGCTACATTGCAAGACACTATGATAGAAATTCCAAGTTTAAACTTCAAGTTTCAGGATTCAATTTAATTGGAAGTTAAGGTCAAGAGGAGTATTTAGTTAATTATCCTATCAGTCTATTGATGACAGCAAGTCTGTCATCGGAACTTAAAACTTTTGTCAAAGTATCAGTTTCTAGGTTCCCTCTTGCTCCATGTGATCCTGCTTGTATTATTTCAGTATTGATACTACATCCTACAGAAATGGTTCATGAGTTGAGAGGGGAAAATGTTGTGATTATTCAGGTGAAGGAGCCCTTTCTTCACCTTGTAGCCCCCCAGCTGCTGCGTGGTTAATTATTTACCTCGCTGATTAATCTTTCAGAAGTATCAAACTGCACTAGACGACAAGGTCAACAGCAATGCAAGATATACTCTGGTATGAAATATGAAAGTGATGGGGAAAAAAATGAACAACACACAATTCAATATACTAATACTAATTCATTCATTCACACTCTCCTTTAATCTTTAAAGTTTACATTACAATACATCTATTTGTGTATGACTCAGTATTTTCTCTAAGCATTTGCCTCAGTCTTTCCTTTTAGGTGCGTTAGGTGTAAGTGTGTAAGCTTTCCAAAATGACTGCTTATATACATATTTTTTATAATGTATAACAAGGTTTCTCTTTTTTTCCTTCATATTCCGTTATGTTCTGTGCATCAAAGATGTTGCAGTTCAGACAGTTAAGGGTCTCTCGCTCAGCTGGATCCCAGATATTTGGCACCGTTGATGCTGTGGTGCTCCAGTTTGGAATCATGCTCATCCTCAATATGAGATTTTAATAACTATTAATACACGAGACAATAAAAATTGAATTGACCTTTCAGTTCATTCTTGACCTGGGACAGCAGTTAAAAATCAATCTCATATCAAGTCCCCCTCACTTGTTTATTCTGGGGCCTTGAAGACCATGTGATGTGGTCAAAACAGTATGTGTAAGTGGACCTTGAGGCTGTGTTTTCCCCTTTCTTTGTTAAATTCACCCAGGACATCAACCAAATACCAAAATATCCCTGGTAGTTCTGCTGTTTGTGAACACAGAGCAGCAGCTGTGTGCTTTGCAGCACTTGCCATGAAAGTTAGTTTGGTCATCTGACCCTGCTGAGAGTTGGAGTGGGTGACGTCAGGGTGGGAGGGGTTGGTGGGGAGAGGGGGATAAATGCAAAAATAGAATGTGACATGGCCCCAAAAAGAGTAAAAAAAAAAACATGCACTTTCATTTTTAGTTAGTCTTTTACGTGACAGAATTTCAGTGTTGTGGGGTTTTTTTAATTTTTTTTCTGCAGTTTTTCCCCCCAGATGTTTTGTTTTTGTTGAAATATGTGTTTATTTTTGTTTATTATTACACACCGCATTTTCCTGTTGTTGTTGTTGTTATTTTTTCACTCTCTTTCTGTCTCTGTGGACATTAAATGGGCCACATTGCACCCTGAGGCTTGTATGTCCCCTGCTGCAGCTCAATGTCTACAGAAGAGGAGAGCGAGAAAGAGAGGGAGGGGCATATGAAGAGAAACATATAAAGACAGAGCTAGACATTGAAATTTTGTCAATAGACAAGACTCACACCTCTCTTAGAATGATGTTTTCCAAAAAACAGCACTGAGGTTGAGATCAAAACATCAGATTTTTTATAGATTACCATAAAAAGGAGAGGTTGTTGACATGGATGATGAAGCCAGTGGTGTAACTGATAGGGTTTCACCTGATAATGACAGTACAGAGTAACAGCGACTCAGCACTGGTGACACTAAGATGCACAGAGGATAAAAAAGGTAGCAGAGGAGTTAAAGCAGGCTGATATTGAAGCTAGGGGGGATGGGAGTGATGGAGTGAAGATACTTTGCCTCTCCCTGGAGCAGAGAAGACAGAGACACAGATGTCAGAGAACAAAAATTCCCCAGAGAGATGAGGGCAAAATCTGCTCATTTCTCAGCTTTAACACTGTGAAACACAGTTCGTGAGAGTTTGAGTATCTAATTGGCTTGGTATATTAACATCATTATGTGCTTTTTGCCCTGCATCCCTGGACATCTGCTGCAAGAATTATGACCCTGGGTGTGCAGATGGGATGAGACCGAAGGATTGTCACGCTTTTATTTTCAGTGTTTTTCCTTTTGAACTTTGCTGTGATTATTTTGACCACAGTCAAATGTTCCATTATGTTCACGCCCTGGCAATGTAATTACACCCAATTTACGCACCCGTGTTGTTGGTTTGTTGTTTTGTGTAGGCAAAAGTTGTAAAGTTAATTGAGGGTGAAGTCAGAATCAAATTATTGACATAGAAAAGTGAAATTAATATGCACATAGAGGGAAAACGGCCCATTCATTACCTCTGAAAAGTTCCATAAGTTAGGATCCATATTTTGTGTTGAAATTTTACCTCTTGTAGGGAGATCTTAGATGCTTTTCTTGAGGGATAGTGAATCTGGGAAATATTCTGACTATGAGAAATGAAGTAATCTGGAAGAATCTTTTCCTTATTTAAGTAATTTGGTCCAAAAAAGCTGCCGTCCAACATGTTCACATCAAAAAACTTGCTTACTCCTTCCAAAATAATCATTTAGTTTGACCTCTGGTGATTTTCTGTTCTAATATTTTTCTGCTTTGTATGTCTCATTTCACTAGTTTGTTTATCCCAGTGCTGACTAATAAGTAACTGGTGCCTTGGTGTTAATTTCCAAAAGGTTATGTAACTAATAATAGCCTGAAATACTTGCTAACTACTGAGGTGTGTAGTATGATCTCACTTTGTGTAATCTTTCAAGTTTTTTCTTTATTTTCACCTTCTTTTATAGATTATTTTGCAGTGATCCAGGGCATTTTAAATATATTTAGTTTGTGAAAATATGAAGTTACATTTAAGTGATGCAGGACACAGAGCTGTCTGACATGTCCTTGGGTAAAGACAACTGTCCACTGGCATTAATGTCACAGCAGCCACTTGTTGAGTTTTGAGTGGGTCCAAGCCTTGTCCACTGATGCTGATGATATTAAGCATATGGAGACCTGTTAGTTTGCTGGTAATAGAGACGCTCAAACGATGAATCAGTTTGTAGTATAATCAAAAGGGAATGATGCTCATCAGGCGGCTCATTATGCGAGGGATCATCTATAGTGACGTGGGTCTTACTGAACTTTGCGCGTGGACTGCGTGTGACACGCGGCCAGCGCAACACCGTGCTGTCATCCAAACTTAGCGGAGCCCCCATGTGAAGCGTCAGACTGACCGCCTGGCTGCCAGATCACCAGGCTCTCCACTTCACATCTTCTGCAGATGCTCGATCAGGTGGCTGCTGCTGCTGCTGCAACTTCATCACCGCGGACTGTGCAGTGATGGTCGAGTGTGTGGATGTGGATTAGAGAGAAAGAGAAGGGGGGTCCGACTGGCTGATGCTGAACACCTGCACGTGGCGGCGGAAGACAGCCTTCTTTTTCCTTTACTCGACCTCCAGCCGCCTGCAGACTCGCTCCGCCCGTCAAGCGAGAGAAAGCCAACGATGAGCGCCTCTCTTCCGAAAAGCGAGTCGACCACTTCTCTGCTGAGATCGTCGGGGCTCAACCGCAGGTCCGCGCACTCGGATCACGGTCCGCACGGTCACCGGAGTCACCGCGGCCACTGCCATCCCACCGGAGCTGGAGGCGGCGATGATGCGGGCTGGACGGAGGACTGCGAGCCGAGCGCGCGGAGACCTCTCTGCCAACCCAGACACGCTGACTCACGAAATTTAGGTGATCATCACCGGGTGCAGAAAAGCCACGCTCACCGGCAAACCGGCCCGCAGGATGATGGTTACGCTCAGGAGGACGTGAGACACAGGACGAGTCGGCATCAGAGAGAGCGCGGCAAGTCCTCCAGGTCCAAACACTCGCATCACCACCACGACTCCTCCCGAGGTGAGCTGCCTCCCGCAGAGCACCATCACCAGGGCGGCTCCCGGCAGGACAGGAGGACCTCTCCAACTCCATCATATCCCCAAAACGCGGACGACGCGGCTTTCTTTTTCGAGCCCAGGGAGAGAGTCATCACCGGGTCGTCCTCCAGCCTCAGCTCCGACCCACCTGCGGCGAGTGCACCTGTCCAGCCCGCATCCAGCCGCACATCCAAAAGACTGAGCGCGACCTCTTCTGAATATGACTCTAGTCTTCATCCCATAGTGAAGTCAGTCTTTGGGCAGGTAAGGAGGCATGGAGAGGAAATTAAAACTTTTGGAAACGTCCTAAAAGTAGATGCAAAGCACAACCCAAGCTGCAGGGAATAGAAAATAACACATTAACACATCAAAAAAGCTTTATTATACAGCTCACTTCCCCAAATCAACGTTTGTGCTATTCTTCCTAATGAAACACAACAACAACAACAACAACAACAACAAAAAAAAAAAAATCAGTTTAAACAGTGTCCAATCATCATCTTGCTCAAAGCTCAATAATGCACTGTAAAATGTGTGGGTGTTTTGTCGTGTAACACCATGCAAAGGGCAAGATTTCAAGCTGTAAAGTAAATAAATCATCATCAGCGGCAGCATGAATCAAGAATCCAGAGTCAGAGCGTTTGGTTGGAAGTGACCCAAAGTCTCAGTAGTCTGTTAAAAATATCTGAAAGTCTCTTTTTGTCCAAGAAAAATACAATTGACTCCATTTATATGACACAAAGGCTAAAATGTTACAATAACTGATGGGAATAAAATAGGTTCAGGTAATTATGGCAACATGGAGACTTTTGTCTCAATACAAATGCACTTATCAATATTTTACAGTCCAGTCACATGTTTTTCATAGATACCATTTCAGTGGGTTTTTCAGCCTTATGAGCAATGATACCCAACCTAGCTTCTCTATATGAAGACAAGAAAGAACATTATCAAATGTGGAGGATTTGGGAGAGGGTACATTCAAAGAGAGATCCCCCTCCACCAACAGCTGGGGGTGCAATTGGAGCCATAGGTGGGAAAATTGCAGCTAAAAAAGAGAGAGAGATGATTTACAGAGTGAATAAGTAGAAGTCCAGTATCAATATAAAAGGAAAAAAAAACAATCCAGTCCAATAATTGATCTTCCCAGTATAAAAGTGCCCAGATGTGGTGTTGATTTGAACTGAGCAAATGTTAATAATATTCTACTGTTTTATTGGAGTTTGCCAAACTGACTATAAACATGGATGCTTATTATCAGAGGTGCAGAGCTGGTAGTTGTCAGCAGGTGGACCTGGAACCAGGTGGAACCTCTTAAGCCACATGTGACTAGACCTTCAGTCACCCTAGCAGGGCATATTAAATATGGATGCATGTTTTCAGTCCAAATCTGGCTTCTGCGTGTATCTGGTATCCATCACTTTCATGACAGGGGTGGTGGAGGGGGTCCAGTCTGTCATGCATCTCCAATATGAATACAGTTGCTTTCACTGTGGCTGTCATCTGAACAGCAGTGGGGGGGATCATCTTACCCGACTGTGTGGAAAACTTTTCAGTGATGTGAGCTTGTCACTCAAACACACACACACACACACACACACACACACACACACACATGGACACACAGGTAAGTGAACAATTAAACTGACACACATTCAGATTAGACGTTTTGATAAAACATAATCACCTTCAAGACCTTTTATTGACACTGTGATGAGCGAGGGTTAGCAGAAAATAAAGGGTCCATCTCTTTTTCCCTGCATCACCTGTTCACCCACTAACACATTGGTTTTCTACGGGGGCTCTACGTTGTCACTCAGACAGAGTGTGCGGCTGCACAGTACTCCTGTCTCTTTTTTTTTCTTGTTCCAGTGAAATCCTTCTTTCCGTGTTGATGATAAAAAGCTCAAGAGGAGACAATTACCTCCCTGTGTGCTAATGTGTTCCAGAAATAACTCCTCTCAATCCAGGCCAGAGCTTCAATCAGTCTTAGGGGTTCCAGCGAGGCAAAATCCATGCAGCAGTGTGCTATATAAAGTCTCCAGAGCTGCTGATGTGTGTGGAAATAGCAGTTTTTGTCATATGTATGACTGATCAGGTGAAAAGTTCTGATCATTTCTACCTGAAATTCTTGAATTTTCCAAGCAACAGAGAGCACTGTGCTGTGTTATTGTATATTTGAATAGCAATGCTGGCTGCTGAATGTTTTTGGTAAGAGAAATGAGAAGTACAGATGAAATAAATAAGATTATTCATAGCAAAAGTGCAAACAAAGCAGCTCTGAATATATATTTTGTAACCGAATCATTGAGTTTTCAAAGTGCGGGCAAGTTTGTCTGTTTTCTGCGATGTTGTCACTGTGAAGTTAAGTCATATCAGACACAGCTGTTAATAGTCAAAGAGGATTTATGAGTGGACAAGAGTTGGCCGTGCACATCAGTGTTTGTGTGCTGGAAACAGTGTGTGAGTGAGTGATGTATGTGCGAGAATGAAAAAGAAACAACATGATAAAAGAGCGAATAAAACTGAGACAGCTTGTGCACGCATGCTTTTGCACCTGCTCAGCATCTTACTCAAGCCGTTTCATTCTAGTGACCACACAGTCACACTAATGTGCTTTTAACGCCCCTCGAATATGTACTGTACGTGACAGCACAAACTCTTTAATTTCATATTTTTCTTATGTAACATCAAGATCTGCATACAATCCCAAAAAAACTCACTCGCTGCCTTTGGAAGGAGCTAAAAATAGCCTGTCAAGACCTGATTATGAGAGACTGGAGGAGGGCAGAGTGTTTTTTGTTTTGTTATGTTTTTTTCCTGTGTTTTTTTTTTTTTTTCCTGTCTTGGTAAAAATATTCAAATCCTTTGGCAAACATGCTACCTGACAGAGCAAATTTGAGAAATAGAAGAGCATAAGGAGACATGTTTCTCCAAGCTACCAGTTTATAATCCACGCTTTCATATTCATAAGATGAATCATGATTACCAAAAAAGGCTAGTGTGGGGGTTAGAATAAGGACAAATGTGGTTTTTCTGCCTGAATGTGTTTTTATTGCAGCTTGATGGTTATAGATAGGTTGTGATCCAGTGATTCATTAGATTTTTTTAATGTGAAAATTTTATATTTTTAAAACAGGACCATTATTAATGTACATTCAACTATCCAGGTTACACCAGCCACCTTCATCAAGGACAGTGTGAACAATTTTTTTTGTCCCAGTAGAAATTTAGTTTCTATTTTGAGAGATCCTCGACAATCACTGCATCCCTCAGATTTTGCGACCTTCACTGACCTTGTTCTACAAAAACACCCTCGCAGGAAATCTGAAAACGCAGCACAGACCTGCTATAGAAAGAGGTCTGTTATCTGCTGGGGGGAAATTATTACAGAGGAGCTGACGATTTTCTTTTCAAATTAAATTTAGATGAACGGATATGTGTATTAACCAGCAGAGGGAGCAAGCACCGTTTGCACTAATAGGTTTGAACCCACAGGGTGTGTGTGTGAGTGAGAGGGAGAGAGAGGGGTGGGGGTGGGGGGGATTAATAGTCATCTGTGTGTCACATCAGTGAGCCAGGAAAAGTAAAAGGGCAGAAAGTGAGGGAAGCAGATAAATCGGGAGTTGGGCAAGGAATAAAACAGGACCAGGGTTCCGTTGCTGGAAGACCTGATGACTGTTGAGTAAGGCAAACACCTATCAGCTCTCACTTCCCTGCTCCTACCAGACAGCCACGAAGACAATGTGAGGAAAACGTCTTAAAACGCAGATTAGCTCCTCACTTCCTTGACTGGTTTTCCTGCTACTCATCTCACACTCGCAGCCGCTGACGTTTCCTGCCTGTCGGTCCCTTTTTATTTGCCCTTACAAAATCTCTCTCTTCCTCCTCTCCCTCTTTCCTCTGCTGGGGGGTGGTGGTGGGGGAGGAATGGGGGGTCACGTTGACCTTGATGACATCTGAGAGGGAATGAAAAGGACAGAGGAGAAGTGCAGCACAAAAAAGACACTAAAAAGGGCAAAATAGGGAGAAATCTGGGTGGAAATTAGAGGAAAAAGAGATGAGCATCATTGTATTCACCACAGCATATGTCTAGAGTATGGCAGGCTATTTTTAGACACAGATGGATATTTTTATATCCATGCTGGCATGGAGGAGGTAGAAAATTCTCTCTTTGGTTAAATCCCCTTTTGAGATAAGGATTAGGCGGTGAAATGTAAGAGCCTGTGAGCACAACTGCACGTGCTGCAACGTTAAGTTATACGTGTGTGTGTGATGCTGCTAAATATTTATGCAGGACCTGAGGCTGGGAGGGAAAATCAGTGAGAGACACTGGGAGACAGAGGACAAGGGATAAATGAGTCAGAGGAAAAACAACAGAGGTTTAATTGACTGAAATGAGACTTGTCAATATTTCTTCCCCCTGCTGACGCACAAGACCTTTAACTAGAATAACAGCTGTTTGTACATGTGGCACTATCCCAAATAAAACTGAAATACCGGAATAATCAGCATGAAAGTTGAAGGTTTTAGTATCTGTTCTGATCTGAATGAATTAATCAACTGTAGGATTAAAGTGTGACGTCTCAGCCTGAGCAGAAGAAGATGACGCAAGTGTGCATTGTGCTGTATGTTTTCTCACAGACGTCTTCTGATGACGACAAAAATGTACGCACACAGACACACACACACAAAAAAACTCTCACTCTCACTGTATTTATCCCTTTGTCTTCACATCCAGATACACTGAGATTTAACACTCAGTGGCTTTAGAGAAATGACTTGTTTGACCATGAAATGATCACATTTCATCCAAATTTGCAAATAAAGGGAAACATTCTGATTCTTGAGAATGGCTCGGAGGATAAAAATAAGAGCTTGTTGTTACATCAGTCCCTTCCTTCCCTTTTTTACATCTCCCAGCTCATTTAACACACATGATGGCAGTGGATAAAATTAGATTATGTTTGAGCTCAAAATCTTCATTAAAAAGCAAAAGCAATTGTTAATATTTTCTCTTCGAATGAGCTCCCTGTCTAGTACATGCACATAGATTCCTTTGCAAGAAATATGTTGTAAAAAATCATATGGCTTCACCTTACTAGTCTGTGAAATATGAGCCCCCCCACCCAAAAAAGTCATCTGATATTCAGATAAGATTTTCTCCTGAGATGTTGTCGCCATGCAAGCAGTTATGTAAATGTGTAAAGTAAACTGTGTGCATCCGAGTGAGAGAGCTTGTGAGGGAGAAATAGAAGGATACAGCTAGAGAGAAGGGACGAGAGAGAGAGAGAGAGAGAGGGGAGAGATGGATCTCATGCCCGTGCACACTATGGTCTGACATTATGAGAGCTGACGGCTCCTGTGTCTGACGTCTGATGTGTTCTGAAGTTCACAATGAGCCTCCGGTGAGAGGCTGGATGAATCATCCGCAGAGCAGCACAGAGGAGCCGCAGAGATATTGAATGGGAGTGAGATCTGAAACGACTTCGGCGTGAATGTGTTTATTAAAATAGCAGAGAATAGACAAGGTCGAACAGGAGAGGGAAATAAGGATGCACATCAGTGTTGCAATGACTGCCACTAAAGTTACCTCAGGAGTGAACGCTGCTGGAATAAACCCAAAAATGTGGGTTTGTTCTGGATGCTGTAGTTTGTCATTTTAGACAGCGGTGATAGAAGTAGCCATTTCTTTAAAGTCCACATCCACTCAAAATTGGGTTTGGCTTATTGTTACTCCATGTGGACGTTTGGGTTTCACTGTGCAGAATGATAAACTGTATGTGCAGAGTTTGAGGACTGTTTTTTATGTTTATCTGCTGGAAGGAGTAAAGTTTAAGCTGTGAATTTGTGAGCATGATTTAAAAAACATCACAACTACAAATCTTGAAATGAACAACATTTACATATTCATGGTTGTGGGAGAATGAATGTGGGGTGTAAGTATTTTTACGGAAGTGATTGAAACTATCTTTTTTTTTTTTTTGGAAAAACCATATCAGACACAAATTTTATTCAAAGCAGAGAATCTTTATGTCTCAAAAAATGTGAGTTCACTCAGAAACGTGTGTTCATTTTACCTGCATGACACCATTTCACAGTCCGTACTGGAGTGAACTCACCAACGAACACTTAGATCAGCATCTCTGCCTGGTCGTCACACCTTTTGTGCCCACATTTAATGACAATGAAAATATCAGTTGCTTAGTTTATCTTCTCTGTGCCTGTGACACTGTCAAAGTTTGGGAAGTGGAGCTTCACGACTTATTGATCATTGTCACTGATGCGTGGATGCAACAAAACCCTATAGCTGTAAAGTAAATGGAGCGATGTAAACATTTTTCCATATAACATTTCCCTCTGAGATGTAGCAGAGTAAAGTGTACAGTACCATAAAATGAAAATACTCAAAAAGCACAAGTCCCTCTAAACTGTGTGTGTGTGTGTGTGTGTGGTGTGTGTGCGCGCGCATGCATACGAAAGGCTGAAAGAGAGCATTTATTTGCCTGCCTGTGTGTGTGTGTGTGTGTGTGTGTGTGTGTTTGCATTTGCACGTGTTAAGTTTGCATCCTCGGTGGTTCAGAATCCTTTGTCATTTCTTGCACATTTTGGCTTTGATCTGAATTCAAGCCCTTCAAGCTTAACATGACTTTGTGATGCTTCTACATCTCTCTCTCTCTCTCTCTCTCTCTCTCTGTGTGTGTGTGTGTGTGTGTGTTTGTGTAGGAGAGAGAGTGAGGGAGAGAGGGATGGATGCTGAGGGTAGAGTGGGGAGAGATATGGGAGAGTAGGGGGAAGAGAAAGCATGTGTTATATTTTTAGCTCCACAGCCCCACATCCATGTGTGTTTAATCGAGTGTGTGTGTGTGTGTGTGTGTGTGTGTGTGTGCGCGTGTTTGGATTAGTGTCTGCAGCATCTTGCTCAGGGGAAGGTAATATGCTTGTCCGAACGAGCTTCTTCTGTCACATTCGCATAGATGGTTTAAAACTGTGGAGTGAGCAAGAGTGGGTGAGAGAGTGAAGGAAAAAGAGCAAGAGACAGACAGACGGACAGAGGGAGAGAGGGTGAGAGAGGGAGAGAGGGTAAAGGGAAGGGAGGGAGGAAAGACACTGTAGGAGAGGGGATGGAATGAATAAGCAATCTTGCTTTTTCTACTCCTGGCGCTTGCATCTCGCTCTGTTCACATGCATGCTTCCTCTCCCCTCGCTTATCTTTGCGTTCTCCTGATCTGTCCTTTGTTCTTGTTTACATATTCCCTCCTTTTGTCTCAGTGTCCCTCCCTTCGTACCACCCAGCATCCTTGCCTCTAGGTCCTCTGTCCTCTCCCTCCTCACCTCTAGCCACCTCCTGAGATACCTCTGCTCCGCTCCCTGCTTTTCTTTTACCTCCAGATGTCCTCTTACATTAGCCAATGACCCACTGAACCCTCTTCCTCTTTCTGATCACCCCTATTCTTCCCATGCATGCCCGGAAACATATGCAAACACACATGCATACACGTGCACTCACATACAGGCACACACACAACACAGAGACAGTCAGAGAGAAAACATAAAACAAGAAGGACTTTTTTTTTTTTTTTTTTTTTTTTGCAATGGGCAACTCTGTAAAGTCGCTTAAAATTTTCACCAAGAAGGTAAGGTCTGCTCTGAGGTTTTTCTTTTGGATGTGATCCCCTTGAATCCCCTGCATGTTTGTCTCATGGTGTTTCTCCAACCTGCCTGAAGGCTGTTTGACTGGACCTGTATTGACTGACCACTGTGGACTATCTGACTGGGTTTTCACTACCAAACTGTGTTCAGCTGTTGCCCTGTGTTGCGTGTCGCTGGGTCCCAAACACATGGCAGGATAAATGTTTCAGGAGAAAGCTCGTGTCTTATGCTGTCATTTCAGTCAATATTTGCCAACACAGGTTATTATAGTGTTGATTATTGATGCAGGAGTTTATTGACTTCCTTTAAAACTCATTCAGCATGTACCTCATCGGATTGCACTGAGGCATTAATGGTGACATTTGCATCCTATCATGTGCCTTTTTGGATACAGAAAAAATCTCTCTGTGCTTATCAGTGAATGGTTTCCATTTCCTGGAAACCACATCTCAGCCTCTCAGGCAGGTCAGATAGGAGTTGGGTCGGTGCTGCTTGTGTTTGACCTGCTGGCTGAGGTGAAGTCAGTGAATTTGGATCGTGTCACCAAACTTTAGAGTCAGTCAGATCTCACAGCGATGCCACCTTACCAGCCAAGTCAGATCTCACAGCGATGCACTTACCCTGTTGAGCGTGCACCTGCGGGATGTGGCCAGTCAGTGGAAATGTTGCAAACAGGTGCTTCTTGTTCCAGTTATATCAGATTCTGTCAGCTCCAATGTGCCACCGACGTTGAGCGTTTTTCGATGACAACCTAAATGCACACTTGAGGGAGGACGTAGGAAGATCATTCAGAGCCGTCTCTCTAAAAGCTCAAGACGAAACACCATCATTTGCACAATACATCTCTTGCATCTGCTGCCCTCATTGTATGCTTGAATAGACTCTCTGTAGCAGGCAGACTATCCCACAAATAGATTTCCCTTCATATCAGCAGCTGCACATCCTTGAGGAGGCACAATATGACAAGCAACTGTTGATGCCATCTGTGCAAAATGGGGTTGAAGTGCTGGAGAAGTTCTTTCTTGACTACAGCCTTTCTCTAACACTGTGTTTTTTTCTTCTTGGTTATATAACTGTTAGCGCATGGCTTCATAGTACTTTTTCTGGCACGTTATACCCGCAGACAGCCCTGCTCCATGCATCACTTGGTCAGATTACCCAGTGGGCATCCGTTCCTGCGGTGGGGACTGTAGGAATGCACGAACTGGCATTAGGACTGGCATGGCAACAGATGGAGTGTGAAGGTCATTTGTAGAGCATATAAGACTGTGTGTATTTGCATGTAGTATGTGTATGCATATTAAATTTTCATCTCGTATACATGCAGATGTCTTATGTTTACTGTAATAACCATCTGAGGATGGGTACTAGCTCATGTCTGAGAGATTTAAAGCAGCAGCAGAAAAAGGTCCCTTGGTAATTCGCTGTGACAGTGAGTCTACTCCACTTGCTTTTAGCCTGATTTTCAGCCACCGGGTTGGATGGTACACTGGGGTAATTGAAGACCTGACCAGAATGATCATGTTTCATAAGCAAGAAGAGATGTTACTACTTTAAACTCTGTTTATCTCTTCTTGGCAAGAATGTGCAGTAGCAATCGCAGAGCATGAAAACAGAGTCCTTTTTTTAGTAGTGTATAGTGTAGTAGTGTTTAGAAGTGTTCTGCATTTAGCCTCAGATTAGGCTGCTGCTCTCTTCAGTTCAAATATTAGTCAGAGAAATGGTTGGACCTTATTTGACTTTATTTAGAGGAGGCTTTTTTGGTCCACTGGCAGGCAGCGATTGCCTGCTTTTAATTAACCTGTTGCTCCTTCTGTAATTGGGATGACTACTGTGAGAACGACTTTTACCCCCTGGTTGATTGGCTAATTGGAGATTATTATCAAATGGCTGGCTGAACTTTAATCTTATTGTCTGAACAACACAGTTATTTTGTAGCATGCACAAAAAACTAGGCACTCTTGGAAAAATTCCAGTAACCATCACCTTGTACTTGTAAATGCATTGTGTCATCAATCTTTTCAATTCTAACAGACATTGTGCTTGTACCACCACTATCACTACTAACACATTTAGACTCATTATTTAGAATCATAATGCTGTCAGTTAAAACCACATACACTCATGTTGATTCTGTAGCTGTAGTGCTCACAACATACACTGTAGGTAATAATTTTACTCTTTATTATTTTTATTTTACTCTTCACATTCTATTCCAATGAAGTCTGACTTACCTGGGGGCCTCTTTAAAACTTGTATGATCATCTTTCTCTTTCTTAGATTTCAGCAGTTTTTGTGAGTAAATTTCATCATAGGAGTTAGAAAGGAGGCCGAAAAATAGAAAACTCAGACCCGACTTTTCAATGAACTGCAATTAGCCTTTATGATAAGAAAATATGCGGGTGAAGAATGTATCAAACTAATTAAAGAGCAGTTACATGAGGCTGTCAAATGTGTTTTTTAACATGAAAATGGGCAGTGCATTCATGCTAACCAATACTGACATCGCCTATTACAAACAGTATGGAGGCTTAGTGCTGTTGTGCAGGATTGTGAGCATCAGGACAGAGTCATAGATGGCATCAGTTGCTTGTGTCAGGATATATTACACTGTCTTCCCTCTGACCAAGGTGCTTTCCTCCATGATGACTGACCAACCTCACACCTCACTACGACTGACCTCTGTTCATGCTTTTTGAACCCCCCCACCCATCCTACCTCCATGTTGGCTCCCTGTTCGCTCCATGCTGCTGCATTCTGAGTCACGGTCTTTACCCCTGTCTTTGCCCCCTGCTCCCATGTCTGGGATGCCCCGTCCGACCCAGGACCAGAAGAAGAACTACAAAGCAGTGCAGTCCTGTGAGGAAGGGGGCTCTGGGGGGGCCTATCTTGAGCCGCTAGTGGCCCTGGCCCAGAACGGAGCCAACATGCACAACGTACTGGGGCCTGCATGCATCTTTCTACGCAAGGGCTTCGCTGAGAGCCGGCAGGCTGTACGTAAGTCCAGAAAATATCATGTGCATGCATGCCAAGAAAGATTAGCACACTGTACAGTACACACACAATAACTGACACTCATCATGAATGTGTGCTGTAATCACCTCTAACTGTAATGTCAGCACTGTGGTAGAACAGAGAAGATGGTATTTTGACAATATGACAACTTGGAATCTTTATAGTACGGAATCCTCTTGATAGCTAGAGTGCTGACTGGTAGTGTGTGTGTGTGTGTGTGTGTGTGTGCGTATATTTATGCATGAGGCTGCATTACTCACAAACATGGTGGACATTAGTAGCAGGATGGAGGATTATTAGATCAGGGTTATGGCGACGGCAGAAATGCTGCTCACCTGGCGATTATCTCTCTCTGTCTATTTCCAGCAGTGAAGAGTCAAGGTCTCGCTATTAAAGAAAACAGGGATGCTGAAAACTGTGTAGATGACTGCTGCTTCACTGATTGTTCTCAGATTGTTGTTCTTAATGGATGTAGGGGTTGACGTAGAGTCATTTTAATTCAATGGACTGGCAAATACAAGAACTACTGCATACTTTCCATCTCTGTTCCACACTTTCAGAAATGTAAGCAACATACCTAAAAAGAAAAAAAATCATGCTATGGACATAGTAAATGGTTCAGATTCCTTTCTACCATAAAAAATGCTACAAGATTTTGTACCTAATCTTGTTTCTGCCGTTTCACTTTTACGCCAATACCTAATTATGTGTTATTTTTTGACCAGGTGTCACAGTGTGCCAAGAATCCGCATGTTTTCCTCCCATCCAAACACTTCAGCAGGTGATCTCACTGATAAGCTCTTCCTCTCTGGCTGGAAGAAAATCTGCAGGCTCTTGGCACTGTGTGGCACAGACCCACAGTCGCCTATTTATTTTTTACAGCATCATGTTGCGCAAGGAATGCTGCGTATTGGCATGATTTTAGAAATATCAGCAGTATTTGGATCCTAACTTTGCACTGTGATCCTCCACAGGACCGAGAGTTGAGGCCAGAAGAAATGGATGGTACGTTGTATTTCAGGACAATGAAGAATACAAAGTAAAACTGCAACTTAAAAACCAAATTCTCAGTTTTTTAAACATCTGTCTCACAGTTATTCTTAATCTCTGCTCTCAGAGTTGCGCGAGGCTTTCAGGGAGTTCGACAAAGACAAAGATGGGTTCATCGGCTGTAAAGACCTGGGGAACTGCATGAGAACTATGGGCTACATGCCAACAGAAATGGAGCTAATAGAACTCAGCCAGCAGATCAACATGAACTGTGAGTAAAACTGCGCCTGTGTGTGCATGTTTCCACATTTAGATCCACTTTAAAAACAGCGTTTAAGCATCACTATTTATCAGATAGAGCGCAGATAGGATGATGTCCCTTTTCATGTCTCTAAGCAAACCCTGAAAGTTAAACTGTCATTCTCTTCTCCTTCTGTCCAACAGTAGGAGGACATGTTGACTTTGAAGACTTTGTTGAACTCATGGGGCCCAAACTGCTGGCTGAAACAGCAGACATGATAGGGGTGAAAGAGTTGAGGGATGCGTTCAAGGAGGTGAGGAAACTCATGAGGGAAAAGCTTGTGAAAAAACAAAAAAAACAAAACAAAACAAAACAAAATTTCAATGGGTTGAAATGGAGTTGAAAAATCAAGGTAGAAATTTATTAATTTATATGACTGAAGAGTTTAAACTCTATATTCAGGTGTAACTTTATGGACTTTATGTCAGATACCAGTGTCAACATTGTTGAGGATGTTCACCAGGTATTTTTTGCAATTGAGTACTATGATTAAATTGTAATTATTGCTTCTCTTTTTTCATTATTTGTCTCATTTTCTCTTAATTTCAGTTTGACACAAATGGTGATGGCCAGATCAGCACAGCAGAACTTAGAGAAGCGATGAAAAAACTTTTAGGACAACAGGTACTGACTGAGCTGCTGGGAGAGTCTGTCCTCCTCTCTCTAGCTCTCTATCAATCATTGTGTCTGTCTGAATCTTGTCTGGATCTTGAGTTTGTGCCACCAAAGTTCACACCTTGATTCGCCACAATTTGACTTCTTCAGGTTGGACACAGAGATCTGGAGGACATCCTACGAGACATAGATCTCAATGGGGACGGACATGTAGACTTTGAAGGTAAAGAATCCTGTGCGGTATGCAACACTGCAATTTGCAATTCATACAGAGTAAAGCATTTTACTGTTGCAGTCTTTCTCTTCCCTCCTCGTCTTTCTGTCTCGCTCTTAAACGCACACATTCCAAATCCCAACATGTGTCTGGCTGATATCCCAATACCATGCTGATAGTGAGGTGAGGGGATGAAGGCAGTAGGTCTGTCTGTCAGATTATCTCCATACCGAGGGATTATGTCACCTCATAGATTACCCACAGAGAAAAAGATGCATGCGGGCTGACAGTGCTGCTGCTCTCAGTGCTACAACTGCTCTCACATCAACAAAAATTTACATTTTCTCTGTGTTCTATATACAATCCATCAGTATCATGCAACATCGAAAAAGAAAGTGTACTTGTGGAGTGCTAGAATACATGCAGATCATGGTTAACATAGTTTTGACTAATGTGACTTTTGTGATTGGATATGCATGTTCTATATATTGAGAGCACTTCATATATTTTATTGTGGATTTAAATTAAAGCAGGTGGTATGTAAAACAATCTGCCCTTCTCTTTCACCCACAGAATTTGTGCGGATGATGTCTCGATGAGTTTGCTGTAGAGAACCAAGATGGATTTTTTGTTGGTATGGGATGAATGGGAGCGAGAGACCTGATGGATCTTGAACTTCTGCACTTCTGTCAATGAACAAGAAAACAAAAACATATCAACCCTGCCCTGAAACTGCCACGCTGAAGCACAAAGGCTGACCACAGCAGCCTGGAGCAACACATGTTGCCGCTGTTTCTTAGAGCGTAAACGAAACCAACAGCTGCATTTCTGACTTTTACAAAGTATATTTTAAAAAGCATATTTTCCTTAACCAACGACATTTCTAATGCTGATGTGGCTGTTGACCCAATGGGTATTTATTATGCTCAAACACTTTACTATTGTTGTTAATAAAAGTAGCAATCAAGAATACGTATGTTCGACTACAGCAGTATGCCAGCAAACACCCCACAAATACAACACATTCCTTTATTATGCTGAGAAGCACAAATACAATATGGCAATATGGAAATATTTCATGTGATCCTGTCAAAGCTGTGTGTTTGTGTTTTGTGCATTACTGTTGTTTCTCTCCACCCTATACTGTAGAGTTATTATCTCCCTTAAGACTATTGTCCAACCCTGGTAAAGGCAAGCCAATATTTGTTTTGTAATTATGTGTAATGTAGCACTGATGCAGTTCTTCTGACTTTAAATAACATCTTACTGTGATATATATACATATATATGTAATTTTCAGTGTGCATAAAATGAGCAGATTCCTTCAACTACAGCATTTCTTGAAGGAAGTTCTTTCTAGGTACGGTGAGTTACTAATCTTGACTACTGTGATAGGCCTTTTTAATCACAGTATGTTTTACTAATTCTGAATATTACTCTGCATGAATACTCAGAATACATAAAACACTTTTTGAGTTCAACAGATCATCTGCACCTAACTCACAGTGGCAGGTGATCAACAGAGTGTGAAAACTATAGATGAAAGATGAATTTTATTAATGCTTTGATTATTATCAAACAGCTCTGATAAGTGTACTTGTCTTTTGGGGTTTTGTGAGTCTACTGAGTCTATAGAACAGTCCTGAAGTGATTTTCACTTCGGTACAACATTTTCACTTTTAACTTTGATACCTCAAAATCAATTGAACAATCAACCTCATCCATTAACTGCCCCTAGCATAATCTCTAATACCAATTTTTTAAAATCCTCTTACCTTCATTATCATTATTTATAAAGAAGCCACATTAGCTTCTTCTGAAAAAGCCAAAGAAAGTTTATAAAAATATTATTTGAGTGTCATTCAGTGTAGTAAGGGGTCTGCAGTATGTTTTTAGAAATGTGATACACTGGATAGCATTTTCAAAATGGCTGCTTGAAATGCCCCGTGGTTCCTGGGGCAGCTAAATTATTGGTTGACTGTTCATGAATGGACATGGGGGTATATGCATGCTAAGTTAAGATATTCTTCTAAAGGGAAATCTTACTTTGTGATTTTACTTGTCTTAACTGTGTGAAACTATGCATGCTAGAAAACAACTGCAATTTGTAGCAGAATATATAAAAATAAAGATTTTTATTGGAGAGTGTGTGTTTCCTCTTGTATTAACAGTTTAATGGGGACGTGAATCTGCTCACACATTATGGAGACTCAGTTCTTATTTGGCGACAAAAAAGCTGGTCCCCACAGTGTTACCGGGGCTTTAGACTGTTCTTTCTTTTCTTTTGTTTGTATGTTTTTAAGATGAGGGTTAGGGTTATCCCTCTGAGAATTCTCAGCTCTGATTGAATGGCAGGTGTCTATACATTTGTAGTGTCCAGTAGTATTGGGCAAGTTGCTTGAAATATAAATAATTTCTCATTACTCATCAAAAAGGAATTAATTACAGTTCTCTTAAGTTTCCATTACTCAGCCCATAAAGCTACAGTTGTGTAGAAACAGAAAATGAGACATGGTTTGACAAACAGTCAGCCTATGGTTTGGTGGTATTTAATGACCATTAGTTTTGATCCAGTGACTGCACACAGCAAGCCAGCTAAGAAGACACAGCATTTAATTAAGATGACTTTAAACTTATCAGAACCTCAACCAAGCTCACACAACCCATTCTGTTAACTGAAGCAAAACTGTTATAAATGATCTGTTTAGTAAAAGTAATGGAGCTTTAGTAGCTGCAGTAATAACTGTAATTGCTAAATTGCAAATTGTAATCCCTATCAACACTCTTCAATACCTGACAGTGGTAGCAAGACAGTTACACTTGTGATACAGGTGTTTGTTTTTGGTAACCGCACAGGCCATAGACTAATGTAAATACAGTATATAATACTTTAATACTGTATACAATGCTTGATAAGTACAACCAGAACTGTATAAACGTTGCCTCCCTCTCACATTCAGTCCTGCTTGTGGAGACCAAAATAAAGTGGACCCTCTTGACAATATTTGGATTGCTGTGGAAAATTAAGCTCTTGAAATCCAGTAGTCTGTAGACAATACAGAATCAGGTCTGTGATGTTATGGTTCAAAAGCCAAAATGAGCATTATCAAACATTTCAGTATCAGAATGAATAATATGTTGACATGTGTAGTGAGTTTCATAACAACAAATGAAGACTGTGAAGACTAGCACACTGGCAAGTCCTCTGTACTATTATAAACACACAGGTCTTCTTCTCAGTAAGCTGTCGTTCTCTTATGAAAACAAAATGCCTGTTTCATTTTGACTAAAATGTATTAATTATAGATGATAAAGTAGATCAAACTTAAAATATTATAATGTACTGTGCCGAAAATACAAGACTTGGGAAAATTATTGACATGGATAAACATGCTAATTAACTTTACCTCATTTACAGTAGTGTGGGTGGATTACCTGTGACTGTAAGCAGATTTATTGTCTTTGTATATGGCAATCATCTTGTTTTAAAGGTTATGTTAGCTCTACAGCTGTGAGTCACAGTTCTCATTTTATTGCTACATCATCTCCCATGTTTGTTAGCTGTATCCCACTACTATTATTGCCCCTTCATTATCCCCATCCATCTCAGCGATCCACCTTCGTCCAGCCCACAGTGCAGTGACAGCAGCCCTCATTGGGCACCTGTTGCTATGAAGACTCAAACCAACTCAGCCTCCAGCAGTAGCACGCTACTAAAAGCAGGCAAAGCCATATCAGTGTGTCAGAGATCCCTATGCTCCAGCTTCGACTGTCCAGATGGAGAGCTACCTGACCGTCTGTCACCTCAATCCTCCTCCGACACAGGACTAACGTTAATAGCGTTAAATCCGGAGGACGGTAAGAGCCGTTAGCTTTGTATGTAGCTAACACAGTACTATTAGCCATTAGCCGTTAGCTGGGGGTCAAAGCGGCGCTTTGCAACTATTAGCAGATAACTTGTAAAATAACATGAGCCGAACTTCTCAGAACTTCCTGATTTAATGTACATATAGCTCTTCTGAAGGAAAGAGACGTGGAGTTGAAGGTGTCCCGTTACAGGATGCTCAGTTTGGTGATGTAGCAAAGCACCGAAATCAGTTATTTTCTGTAATTCAAATTCGATTCGTAACGTTTTTAACAATATTTAGCTAAAGCGTCGTTTCTAGATATCAGTGACTCTACATAATGGCCATTCACTGTACTTAATGATCTAAATTAGGTGCTTTTCAATAATAACTTATAACTATTGATCACACACATTTTGGTAGATACTAGAAATTGGTCATTTAAGTGTATTATTAACAATATAAACAATACATTTTTATTCTTTTTTTAATTACAATACAGAGAACACAATGGAAGATTGATGCATTTAATATAATAAAATATACTATAATACAACACAATACAATATAATATAATCATACTGCCAGTAATACTGACCAGGAGAGGGGCATTCATTACCAATATATCAATATATACGCTGTAGCCCAGGATCATAGAATATATCAGTGGCATGTCAGTATGATAATACAGAAACATTTTTTCTATTAGTGATAATATGTGGCTGAAAATCTACCTTATACATTGGCAATCTGCAGTATATGATATTCTGCAAAAGATCATTTAAAGTCAATCACAATGTAGAACAAGTCACCTGAAATGGAACTATGGGAAGTATAAAGTTTGTTCTTCTTCTGACTATTTTGTGCTGTCTTTGTCCAACACAGATAATGAGCTTTACCTGATTTACATGTCACTGTCGGCTTCAGACATGGAGGCCTCAAACAGACCAGAAGACTCGCCATAAAGCTGAGGGGTTCAGTGTTGTGAGCAGTCTCGTTGTCCTCTGCGTCACCTCGGCTGTTAACATGACTTGGTCTACCTTTCCTGTTGACAACCTGCTGTGCAGGTGTCTTGGCATCTCCATCACTGTGTGGTGGACTTTTCTGTTCGTCTTCATAATCATACCAGCTGTGTTTGGAGTCTCTTTTGGTATGCGCAGATTCTACATGAGGACACTTCTCAAAATCTTTGAGGTGAGCTTTGGGTCTCTTTAATGCACAATATTTTGAGAGGGTCACACAATTAAAGACATTTGTATTCTGATGTTATTGAACCGGGGATTTGGTGAATTGAAGGGGTTATTTTGGAACAAATACCTTCATTATCTCTAAACTGCTACAGTGATATAGTACAGCCCTGGAGTTATTAGTCTGTTTGGCACAAAATGTTCCTGCAGTGTTAATCTCACTTATTTGTTAAAAATGTATTCTTTGCTGGGTGGGACCCCTGGAGAGCTCAGAGAAGCTGTTAGAAGCACAGGGCATGTTGTTGCATCCTTGTCCTCAGAGACTTAGGCTTTAGGACAGACCCCTGGGAAGAACAAGCTTATAGCCACGGGACTACCATCTGGGGAGGTGTAGATACTGCAGGGAGCTCAGACTCCTGGGATGAAGTTTACTGGCATTTTTTTCTACAATTTTTTTTGGGGCATTTTGCAAAATAGTTTCTCACTTTCCAAAAGGCAGCTGTTGTAATCCAGTTGTCCTGCCCTTGGAGTTGGTTCTCAGGGCTCAGGATGAGGCTCTGTTTGAAGCCCTTGGAGCTGGTCAGCCTAATGCGGCTCTCAGTGGTGTCATTGTGGTTCTTTATTTGGCGTGCTGATTGTTCTTTAAACATCCTCTCTCTAGGAGTAGGTGGCGCAGAGGTCTGATCCGTCAAAACTGTGACCTACTTATGTTTGAGTAAGAGAGACAAAGGGTGGAGGATTGTATGTATTGAATGTTTCTGTAATATCTGTGTTGTTTTCTCAGCTGCAGGCTTCTCAGAAAAGCAGAGCTGCAGTCCCCAAGGATAATGCTGCCTAATATTATCACTTTGATCATATCACAGTCTGTGTTGCCCATATTCACTTTGAATTATTACCCTTGAATGCAATTTGGAGGCCTGCTTGGTCAGTAATAGTACATCTCTCTTATGTTACTGCATATGAAACAGTACAGTTATTAATAGATTTCTGATTTAGTTATCTTGATGTTTTTTCTCTTAAATTAGTGGGCAATGCTACGAATGGAGATGGGAGCAAAGGAAAAGAATCAAGAACTCTATAAGCCATATAGTAATGGTAAATAAGTAATATTTGTATATTTCTCAGTTATGAATGCGTATCGTCATTTTTTAACCAATACCTCAAATACATGTTTTTTTTCTTCTTCTTCTCATTGCAGGTATCATAGCCAAAGAGCCACCATCTTCTTTGCAGCAGGAGATGCAGGAGCTCCGTGGTTCAGCAGGCTGCCTACGCTCAGAGCCTGAGTTTGAGATGGCAGACATCTTCTACTTCTGCCGGAGAGGCGTGGAGAGCATCGTGGATGACGAGGTGACCAAGTGCTTCTCGGCCCAGGAGCTGGAGAGCTGGAACTTGCTGACTCGAAGCAACTACAACTTCCGTCACATAAGTCTCAGAGTCACTGTCCTGTGGGGGTTTGGGGTCCTCGTCCGCTACGGCGTCCTGCTGCCTCTCAGGTCAGAGTCACAGGCAGGCAGATTAATCTCATAGTGCACGAGCTGTGAATGGGTAAACAACTGCTTCAGTCTTTAGTCAACTATATGTTCTCTTTCCTGCAGGGTCACTCTGGCAGTCACTGGCATTAGTTTGCTCCTAGTCCTGACGACCTTGGTGGGCTTTTTGCCAAATAGAGAGTAAGTTTCCTCTGATTCCCATAACAGTTCAAAGTGTGCATGTGAAGGTGGGACTAAGTTTGGCTACAAGACTGTCAAGTGTAATAACACGTACACTGCACCACACACATTTTAGCCAATCAGGTTTAAAATAACATTTATTTCCTGAGGGATCGTTCTCCTGCTTTAAAAACAAAGCAGCTGTTTGATAGACCTTGAAGTGTGCATCAGTACTAAAGGGACCGGAGTGATTGTCACTGTATAATGTTGTATGTCTTCAGGCTGAGGTCCTTCCTGAGTGAGAAGGTTCATCTGATGTGTTACCGCATCTGTGTTAGAGCTCTCACAGCAATCATCACTTATCATAACAGGTACAGGGTATTTAATATTCAGCAACAATATCAGCTTCCTTATTATCAGAACAGTGGCATTCATAAGCATGGTGGCGTTACATTATGTTTTTTTTTTAATGTCTCTGTCCCAAATAATATAATGACAAGAAAAACATTGACAGAAGCTTAACACATATAGTGATAGTTGTTCTACATCTGTGGCATTGAGTTGTATGTCTGTGTCTTAAATAAACTTGTTTAATTGCAGGGAGAACAAACCACAGAATGGTGGTATCTGTGTGGCCAATCATACAACACCCATTGATGTCATCATCTTGGCCAATGATGGCTGCTACTCTTTGGTAGAAACGTTTGTGTGTCTCTGCATACTTTGTGTGTTTCTCTGAGTAGAGAAGCTGTTTCTGAGCTGAACTTGAGTTGAACTTGTCTCTCAGGTCGGCCAGGCGCATGGAGGGTTGATGGGAATGATCCAAAGAGCCATGGTCAAATCGTCTCCTCACATCTGGTTTGAAAGATCAGAAGTCAAAGACAGACACCTAGTGGCCAAAAGGTAGCACTGCGGCATCTCAGTGTTACTGCTCTTGTCTCCGATTACATTAGTGTTACTGCTGAGCACCCAATAATCATCTGGGATGTTCATTTGGATAAGTAATATGGCTGATGGACACAAGTGAGTTTCACAGAGGGGATGGTCAGGCACATACAATTAAGGGATTATTTCAGTGGAGCATATTACTTTGTCATTCACCCCTGTGTGTTTCTTATTCAGATTTTAATTCCACTTAATTAGGTTCACAGTGAAGGTCAAGAATGGCTAAGAGGGAACTATTAATAGAAATATAATGTGTATTTATTGTGGACAGAGTTTACTGTGACACATTGTATACTTATACTCTTACACATACCACACAGTACATACTGTACAGTATTTTTGCACAGAAATCTAAATTTGACTACAGCAAATAATACACGTCACAGAGGCAGCAACAGTGTGAGTGGACCTCAGACTGTATCAGATACCTGTGTTCTTGATGTAGAAACATCAGTCTTTTTTGATTGATTTGCCTCTGTTTGATTGCCATCAAGCAATTCACTTGACAGTGGACATAGTCTAACATAAAGGAGGTTGTAGATCAGTCTTAGTCTGACTTGGCAGCTTTGTGTTTAAAAGCATTTAAAACACAGTATATACTGCATTTCATGTAATAAGCACCCAAGTTATTGTTCAGCTTTTCTTAGACCATATCTCATCTCAAAATTCAGCTGTCATCGCTTCACAGATTTGGCTCCTGTACCATCTGAGTCCACTGTAATGATTTGGTCCTGATCATTCCTATAATAGCAGTCGCTCAGATTGAGTTTTCAGAGAACCAGGGTTTAAACTACAGTATAGATAAATTGTGTAAGTGGCTGGATTTTCTTGAAATATTTGGATTACTGTATCTGCTTTGTCATTTTAGGCTTGGCGATCATGTTGCTGATAAAACCAAACAGCCCATCCTCATCTTCCCTGAAGGTGTGTATCATGATCCTGATATTTTTAAACACTTGTGCAGATCGCATAAGGTTTGTTGTTGCTGAGATCTTCACACTATGTCATCACCAGGTACTTGCATCAATAACACATCAGTGATGATGTTCAAAAAAGGCAGCTTTGAAATAGCCTGTACTGTCTATCCAGTTGCCATTAAGGTAGGACCTTTTTTGTTTGTTTTTCTTCCTCTTCCCGCTCATGTTGCTCTTACATAGGCTTGATGTGACCTTATTTTCACCTTGCAGTATGATCCTCGGTTTGGGGATGCCTTCTGGAACAGCAGTAAGTTTGGCATGGTGAATTATCTGTTGAGGATGATGAGCAGCTGGGCCATTGTCTGCAGTGTTTGGTATCTGCCGCCAATGAACAGAGAGGTGAAACTAATCATTGATATAACTTCTAGACTGCAGTATTTTTTTTCCACCTTTTCTCAGCCTGTTCCTTTTTACTGTCCTCTGGTAGGAAGGGGAGGATGCGGTGCAGTTTGCTAACAGAGTGAAAGCGGCCATAGCTGCACAAGGAGGCTTAGTGGATCTCATTTGGTGAGTCAGTGTTGTATTCAAATGTCATGATATATATCAATAAAATTTGATGTGTTAGTGGTTGTTAGAAAGGGGGAAGTTGTCAGTGTCACAAAACACATTATTATTAGCCTTTCAGCTTTGACGGGAACTGTGCAGTATTACGCCCTGAAGCTAATTCATGGGGGCAATCTTAGTTCTTCCTCTCAGGATTGGTGGAAACAGTAACTAATGACACAGTGCTGAGTGTGTGTGATACCCCTTTCCTTTCTTACCTGTGTGCTCTCAGGGATGGAGGGCTGAAACGAACAAAAGTGAAAGATGCTTTTAAAGAAGAGCAGCAGAAACTCTACAGCCAAGTTCTTGTGGGTGAGCAGGACCAGGAGGACCAAAGTGGTGACAGACAATTAGAGGAGGAAAATCCAGAGGGGGATAGAAACAACCAAGATTCAAGCAAAGGACAATGAGGACACACTGAATGTATGACATATTTTTCTAATATGTATATGTAATATAAAAGTACCAATATAGAATTTTATATTGTGTATAATTTTTACCTGGCTCAGAACCAAAGACAAGTATGTTATATTGTGCTTTGTTTGATATTTATGTCTCTATCCGTGTTGAATTTATATTTATTTAATGTGTTATATGTTGTGACATTAGCAGAATAGTTACACTTACTTTTTAAAAATATTTATACAGCAAAACCCCATATTGTCCTGTGAGTCTGTCATATTATCTCATTAAAATATTTTTTGTGAATGATAAAGACGTAATTCAGTATGGAAGATAATCCTTGGTGGTACACAGCTATTTATAAAGCTGCACCTATTTAAAGTGTCTCGTACTACAGGTGTTACATCACAGTCAGACACACACAGTTTGGTGGTGCCAAAACTTGTACGTCACTCTGCTAATTGGCTCAAGACTCTACATGTGTCTTCAGCTTTAATCTTTGCTGGGGAGATAAAACATCAGACCTTGTGCTAAGTGTTAGCCATAAACAGCCAGAAACAAACTGACTTGACTAGAAAATTGTCAATTCTTTTTTTAAACAGCAGGAGTCAGTGTTCAGACATGAACCATCTTGCAGTAAAAGTGCATATCAATGTATAGACTTATTTAAACAGTTTTACAACTGTTTAACATTTTCCATACCCACCCTATACTAGCCAATCAGGCTCATGGAGATTATTAGCCTTTATGTATTAAGCAGAAAGGGAATCAACTCTGGACAGGTTGTCAGTCCATCAATGGGCTAAAACAAGCAAACAAATTAACACATTCAAAGTATTTCAGAGCCTTCAATCCGTCTGATCTGCAAGTGGAAGGAAATCCATGTCAACACTGGCACTGCAGCCTGATTAAGATTCAAACTGGAGCTGCATGTGAAACTGAACCCAACCATATGAACCCTATCAGCTGTCACGGGCTTGTCAGGTATCCTGCACTCCCTCTCTCTAAGCCTTAGAATTATTAGAGCAGAGAGGTCTCGTGTTTTTACGCGCCATGAATGTTGAGGCAGGAGCAGATGGCAGTGTGGCTGCTGATTATTACAGAACACGAGCCTTGACTGGAAATACTAAAGGTTGTCTTTAATGAGGGCGCACTCGACTTAGAGTGATATTAAAACGTGTCGAGGAAGCACCCAGATCAGTCAATCAGCTGATGTCGGATGATGCTGATGCACTCTGGCAGGTGTCAAAGAGGATCAGGTGTGGCCTATTGTCTCCAGTCAGTGATTGTTATGGTGTGAATGGACACGACATACCAAGCAGTGTGTCCAGTTCGTCACAAAAGCCTTTAACCTGTTAATCTGTGGGAGTGTCTCGTCTTAAACCAGGACCCATTCTCGGTATAACCACGCCCAATCAGCTGTTTCCTCAACTTCAGCGAAGCTCACGGGAAAACTTTTCCCCGCTTGTGACCAGTGTCAGCGGTGAGCTGATGGTAGGCACCGCTGCGTTCTGGTTTTTGGATTTAACTCTTTCTACCGCGATAATCCAGCAACAAGTGGCGTCAACATGTCCCTGGCGGATCAGCAGTGGTGTCCCACAAGCGTCCAGGTAACGGTGCTCCAAGCCAGGGGCCTGAGGATAAAGGGGAAAAACGGCACCAACGATGCGTACGCGGTCATGCAAGTGGGCAAGGAGAAGTACCAGACCTCGGTGGTGGAGAAGACCGTGGCTCCGGTGTGGAAGGAGGAGGCCTCTTTCGACCTGCCGCCGCTGCATCAGTCCGGGGGAGGTGGAGGAGAGCGGGGCACGCTGCATGTCTATGTCTCTCACCGGGCCCTGGTGGGTCCAGACAAACAGCTGGGACAGGCTGTCATCAACCTGCTGCAGCTCAGTGAGGACAAAAGCCGCAATAAGACCGAGTAAGTGCACACAACAGGGAGTGACATGACATGTGACATGAGTATCACAATCCAAATACCCACCCATTATACAGAATGGTCAATTTCAGCATTCTGAGGGTTGTATTATATTATGGGATTATGATTATTAATGCATGTGTTGCAGCTGGTGAAGGTTTGTCTACTTAATTACTTCATGTACAGTTGGGTAGCTTGTAAAGTAGAAAGCATTGTCCAAACAACAATCCAAAAACCAAAAGATATTCAGTTCATCATCATAGAAGACCAAGAAAACCGAATAAAATTCACATTTAAGAAGTTCATTTTAACAAAAATAGTTTCAGGTAAAGTGTAACTGATCAATTAATCAATCAGTGGACTTGAAGCTTTTTACCAAACAAATAACATTAACTCTAATTTCAAGGAAGCAGCACTGAGCTTGTCCCCTGGAGTGGTTAAAACAAATCATCCTGCTGAAGCGTCTTTGTGCGATCAAATGAGTCTTGTTCTTCAGCTGACCCTCTGCCCCCCCTCCGAGAGACAGGAAGTGCTGATTTATCCTCTCAACTAACATGACCACTGTATTTTGAAGGCATCAAAGCTTCTCCACACTGGCTACATGTGTCTTTACCTCAGTGCTGTGGTTCCAAGACTGTGTTCTGGCACACAGGCAGTACTTTAGTGTAGGGCACATTACTCTTCTCTGCTTTTAGCTCCATGTAAATGAGTAAATCATGAGATGTGCATAACAGACTAAGTGACTTTGATTTTCATCTGCACCACAGGGGGACAACTCCTGGTTGCTGCTTCTGTCAGTCATGCTAGGCTTTGTGGTATTGCAGGACAAAACTACACAATCCCTGTTAAATCCCTTATAATTACAAACCATGTTTATTTAATACAAAAATGATGCAGCGTCTGTGATAACTGTGGATTAGTTTTGCCGTATGAATTTGTTTTGCTTAATTTGTGCATCTCTACAGACTCTTTGGAGGTGAGTATGATTTCCCTCTATGATATTTGTACCTTTTTTTTCCCTACAGAGGTGAGATATTCAGGCACACATGCGCACACACTCATAACCATGCATCACTACACAGGCCTGCCCCGTTGGGTTTGACTTACGAATGTTGCCCACTCGCTCCACCGCAGCTTAAGGGATTTGCTCCCTCGCCTGCAGACTTCAAGGATGCCAATCAGCATTACTTACTCGGGCGAATGAAGTGAGTCAAAAGATTCACTCTTTGACTGACTGAACTGGACAATGACAGAGAGATTGCCCCAAAGAAGAACCCAAACGTCACCTCACTGAAGCTCAGTGAAGCACGTTTTCATAAGGCTGGCGAGATTAAAAGCATCAAGCGTTCTGATTGGAATTCACATTACACACATGAGCTAAGGAGGTGAAGTAATTACATGAACTGATTACTTTCTATTGTGTTAAATATTCACACCCATCTCTCCTGTGTTTGTGGTAATAGTGGCAGTGATCAGGTTTTACAGGCCTTGCTGGTGCAACTGTACAGTCTCAGCAGTAACGATTATACCTGCCCCTTCATGCAGCAAATATGCTCTTTGCATGGTCAAAGAAAATATAATATATATATAATATTTTAATTCTTTTCCTCCTTTTTAAAATTTGAAATGCGAGATTTATCTTTCCGTCGCAGTTGGACGTCTGAAGTTCAGTGCGAATGGAAAACTTTTGTTGTGCTAAGCTGTTTCAAGGCATTTTAGTCCCCCGCCATGTGACTGGTATTATACAAAAGAAGGCTGCATACCAGCCTCAATGCACAAACACACACACACACACACTTCCTTCTCCTACACTCAACTACAATTGTTTGGTATTGTTTGAGTCTGTCTGAGCTGTTTGATGTCTTAGGGATCGTTGTTTGAATTCTAATACAGCCCAAGGTTGAATTCAACGTTGTGACTCATTCCTGCTCCTGTTTTGTTCATCATAAAACCATATGCTCGTATTATGGCAGACCTTTCATGAAATAGAGCAAAGGGGAAACCTTCTTAGAAGCTGTGACTGTCACAGTGAAAAATCCATACTCCATTAGATTTAAGAGCATGAAATGAGATGTGACTTATGCAACATGTCACAAAACTTCTCATACTCTCAAGCTGAGCCTCACCTGGCTGCATCCTACATGTTTAATCGTGCATGGTTCTGGGTTTCATGGCTTTAGCGTCTCTGTCTGCTCACATCTGCCCCTTTTTGGCAGTGTGTCCTTGAACAATCCAGTTTCCCTTCAGCATTGCTGCATGTTGACACGTGCATAGAGTTTCATGAGGATTTCTTACACTGCTTTTTTATTTTTTGTTAAAGCAGCAAACATGCTCTAGCTGGTCTTGAGTTATTGCACCGCTTGGTCTCTGTTGATCTTTTCTGTGCACCTTTGCCTCTGAGGTTTAAATCCAGCTTCAGCCTCACATTCCTGACAGTTTTATCAACCAAAAACAAACTGTGATGGCATCAGGGACAGTCTAGCAAGGTCAGTCTTACTGAAGAAAACTACTGTGGCTGCACTGACCCCTGACAGACAAACAGTGTAACATGTTCCAGCAGCTGC
The DNA here is from genome assembly GCF_001640805.2 of Lates calcarifer. Lineage (NCBI taxonomy): Eukaryota > Metazoa > Chordata > Actinopteri > Centropomidae > Lates > Lates calcarifer. The sequence goes on along the minus strand of NC_066841.1, from coordinate 10,122,742 downwards.
CAGCACAACAGCTCTACTGTTTCAGATGCATCATGTTTTTAGATTCTGTGAGGCAATAATTGATATTTTTATAAATGCATTCTTAATACTGTTAGGTCTACATTAGTACTTCTTTTTGATGCGCTTGGTAAGTATTGTGTCAGTAGTCTGATGATGGCGGCATTTTGATGCTAATCACTGACCATAATTTTTTAACTTTAAAAGCAAAGTCTGTGGACAAAGCAGAACCATGGCTGTTTCAATCAGCTTTCAATCGCATCTCATTATCATATCATGAATTTGAAAATGTTCAAATTTTGTTTGCACTTAAAAAACTTTGTAGCTACGTTTACAAAGCAATAAGTAAAATGAATTGGCTAAAACAGAGACTGTAACTGTTTTGGTTTCACACGGATGGGACAGAAAAGTTATATCAGTAAGAAAAACAATGTAAGCACGTTGATAGAGGCTGCTCAAGTAAAAAAAAAAAAAAAGGTTGACTCTAATGTGTGGTTGTCAAAGGCCTTTTTCCCTGCAGACATTTTAACTTGTCACAGTAGGAAAGACATTTGTTAATAATCACATCATCACTGGCTCTGTTCTATTCCAAAAGTCATGACAGTTTGATAATGAGCCAGCATGTGCAATACTAGGACCCTGGAACTGAAATGGCTGATTTAAATTCAGCCATTGTGACTTTTATCATTTACACCTGTACTTTTCCCACTGAGACATGTCAAAATGTCTTCACATGTCTGAGAAGGCCTGTTTTCTAACTTCATTATAACACCCACATCCATGAGGCTAATGACACACTGAATTACGTGGACTGTATTCTAGTGCCTACACGATTACCAAAATCTGCCGGTCAGGTCTAAGAGCACCTGCGCCTCAAACCCCAGATAGAGAAGAATAGCCTCCTAGCATCTTTAGAGCCATTGTAGCTAAAGGATATTTAGAAACCGACAGTAAAGAAAGTCTCTGTTACAGGCGCTGTCCAGAAAAGTGTGTGCTCTAGCATTGATTTTAGTTTAAAAATAGCACAAGGTTCAACCAGTGGTTTGTGACACACATGGGAGAGGGAATTTCTTTTCAGCTTCACTCTGGTTCTTTTGTGCGGATCTTCAGTTTGGCTTTTCTGACTTATGGATGTGGACTGATCCGATAAGCCCTGGATGGTTTTGGTCCTTGGACATTATCACTGTTGAGCTGTTTTACTCACTCAGCTCTTCTCCCACTCACGCAGCTGTGTTCTGTGATAAGAGAGGCTTGAGGCACTCGGGGCATTGTCTTATCAGTAGTTCAGGCTACATGAGGAAGGATGTGTGTGTGCAGAAAGTAGAATACATTTACAAAATGTGGAGTCATGCATTATCCTCCTCTGGTTCTGTCTGTACAGCAGAGCAGCACACTTTCTACTATTCACAGGGGTGTGGGATTACTGTGTTTAACGGCATCATCATTATCAAGGCATTGTTTAGTGAAAGCCTCTTTTAGTTCCTCCTCCTGTACACTGCTTACTACCCTAACCAGCTAACGCCCAAACACTTTTGCAACTTCCCGTCTGATTTAACTGAAGTAGCTCACTCCTTCTCTTTTTTTTACATGTGGATGTATTTGTATTAGTGGCTTCTGTAGGCATCAGTGAAGTACAGTATTTTTAAAGACTAGGCTTTTGGATTAAACCTACTGTAATATACTATTAGTACTATTACCATTCTGTACTAATCCTATGTTCCTATCCTATTGCTATTACTGTACTAATGCTAATATTATGCTATCTTACAAGTACTACACTATCCTAATGCTACTCACAGTCATTCATACTAATGCTATTCCTGTACAATACTGTAGTCTACAAATACTAACACTCAAGCCAAGACTATATGTGCTATGCTGTGCTATACTACATTACACTATGTTATATTAGCTACTGTACTGCTGTTATTATATTAGAATTACACTACTATACTATAGGACTGGATGTAATGGTTCAGTTCATTATCACAAATTTTTACAAAATCATGTATAAAACTAGAGTGGTCCTCAGTAGAGCACATACCTCAGCCATGGCCAAAATCTTGAAAAATGCCCTATTTTGCAATTTTAAGGAGCAAGATAAGAAATTCCTGGATCTGCCTCTTTAACTGGATCCACACCAAAACATCTTTCCTGGCTCATGCCCGTCCCTCCACCAAGTTTGGTGCAAGTCATTTGTACTTTTTGCCTAAACCGTGAAAAACAGACAGACACAGGTGAAAGCATAACCTCAGTGGTGGAGGTAATAATGAAACAGATGACATATAGGCACTTCATATGCATAAAACAAACAAACAAAAAGATATTTATTAATTTCATATTCACCAGACTTCTTAATGCAGGTGGAAAAAATGAAATGTGTGAGATGATACAACATAAAATATTATCATGATATGAAAGTTCTTCTGAAAGTTGAGAAACAATAACAGTGACTCATGCCTAGCCTGTAGAAACTATGCTACACTACTATCAGCTTTCCTTTTCTAAAATACTATGTTAAGATTGAGTGGAATTGTAAAAGTGTTCTACTTTGACAGTGAAACTATTCAAAAGGATGCTACAATACTACAGAGGGATTCAATAAAATATTCTTTTTCATAACTTTGTGCCACATATAAATACGTCACTGTGCATGGGAGTAAGAACATAACTGCTGCAGAATACTGTTTGCATTTACATGATAAATATTTACATTATCTGTCTAGTGGTGTTCTGCTGATGGATATTCACCAGGCAAATCATAAAGAAGCCTAACAGTGGAATATTTATAATGTTGAGGCCTGAAATTTTCAAATCCTATCCCATTACTCATCAGCAGTGGGAGGCAGGGGAACTGTGACAGCAATTTCACCCATTTCACAAATTCCAGGAAAAGATGTTTCCCTCTTTAGTTTGTTTGTGCCATACATCTGAAGCATTCCTGAGACAGCAGCAGGAGGAGGAGGAGGAGGGTGAATCTCGACACCATATCTGATTCAGGACCAATGAGAGGAAATAACTGTATTCAGCTGGGTCTATTTTATACATCAGTGGCATCTCAGGGGGAGGTGTTATGTAAACTGTGGGGAAAAAAAATACAGTTTATGGCACATAGCCACACACATCCACAAAACACCATTATATATTTATATAATAATGTGTAATGCTTCCACATTTTTCTGTAAAACGTTTGTGAGCTCAACCTGTTAAATTTGAGGGCTACTTTTGTGTTTCACATTATGAAAAAGATGATAAACCACAGCCACAGCACAGAAACGTGTTCTTTGCGCACACACACACACACACACACACACACACACATGTACACACAGCCCCTTCCTCATTTCCTCAGGAATTCAGATTTCAGTTGGAGTTGTTTGTTCAGTGGTGAGCTGACCTCAGCACTTTTTATGCTGACTCTTCCCTTTTGTTGTTCTGTTAAATTATCCTGCTCATTCTGAGACCCTACTGTCAGTGCTGGACCATGACACAGGTGCAGATGCAGTGCAGAGCTGACACTCTGTCATTACTGAGTCTGTCTGGGCTTTTCTATGTTTTATTACAAGACTTAGATTTCAAGTTGCTAGTCCAAGGTTGTTACCTCTTTTTATATTTGGTTCTTTGACTGTCATCCTTCTATTCCACATGTGGGTGTTGTATCTAAAGTAACAGATCAAGGAAGTGACCCTGCTCGGTTGCTGTTGGCGCTGATTCTTGCTCTGTGCCACCAGCCTGCAGTAAGGTGATGATGAGGTTAATAGCAGATTGGTTCCCTGTGAACCTGACTAGTTTCAGTTTTGTGAGAGGCAGAGACTTCTTAGAATCTCCTTAGATTAAAAATGTCCTTCTCCGGCCAACCTGGCCTGTTGATTGTCTGCACTCTATGTTTAGGAACATATTGATGCATGTAGTCAAGGCATAGTGGGTCACAAGCTTTCACTGAGTATAAATCTGTGCTACATGTCAGGGTGGAAAAGTGTTATGAGCGGCTGCAGTATATAACAGAATCCTGATGTAGTCTTTTTGACCGTGAGAAGGAAAGTGAAGGTTGTCAAATATTGATGCAAAAAATGTACAGACCCACAGTGCAAGCATTCATAAATTCTTCCCCTTTAGAGGCTGCCACTGACAGGACATTATTATTATTTAAAAAAACTTTCCTTCATGGTCAATTTGCTGGTCGTGCTTAGATCACCACAGACTTTCCAAAAACATTCAAGTTGCTGCTGAGTCACTTTCCGTTTGCTACAGGATTCATCATAGTTTCCACAAAGAAATTGACAAGGCCTGAACATTAACACACTGCACTGAATCTCAGCTTGAGTTTTGACAGTTTTAACCATTCAGTACTTTACATTATAGTGAGTAACAGTTAGGGGGTGGGGGTGGGGGTGGGGCACCTTCCCTGTGACACCTTGTTCTTACAGACAGTGAATGAGGCGATAGATCTTAAAGGTACAGGCTGAATGGAAACACTCAGCAGACAGTGTTTTAATCATGCATGAACACAGGACCCTGGTAGAACTGGATAATTATTAACTTAATATGATTGTGTCTTGGCTTTTAATCATATCATGATCATACTGTGTTTATTTTTTACAAACACCTGTCATCCAAATAAGTAATTCTGAGTAATTTCTAATTTAAAAACTAACTGAATCAGACACTGACAAGTTTGTTTTACACATTTGAAAAGTTTTGTCTGAAGTTATGCTGAACAGATCAATTTAATTACACTGTGATGTATACTGTACATGGATATCAGATCAAATATTCTTACTGAAATTGTGATATGGATTTCAACCATATAGCTCAGCCTCAGATGGAGATGGTGAATAAGTAATGGTCACTTGCCTGTGAGTTTCATATCTTGAAGCTCTTATTACACGGTCTAACTTTTTTTTTTTTTAACTTTACTTACTTTCCACAACGACCCCTAAAGTAGGTTTATGGACATAATTAAACATTAAAAAATAGATTAAATAAATAGAAATGAAGTCAATAAAGACACTTGTTGCCCAGAAATGGCCAAAGACAATAAGATAAGGACAACTCTATAACAGTACATTAAAGCATCAAAAACTATAGTTGTTTGGCTGTTCTGACGTTCTGTAGCTGCAGCTTTACTGTTTTGACAGAGATTTGCCATATCAGTTTTAAGGGTGATATCAGTGTTGTTCACAACTTGTTTCTCCTGCCCCCAAGTGGGCAAAAAAATCTGATGTTTGCCTAAGAATGTTTTTAACCTTTAGAGAGCCAACATGAAAACAAGAAATTAATGACATCCAGAATTATCTATGGAATGTGTTCTTTCCTGAAAGCTTATGTCTGAAGTACTGTTTGTCTCTCTCTAACAGGTGGTTTAAGTTGCTGGATAAGACTGGCAAGGCAGACAAAGACAGAGGAGAGGTGCTTCTGGACATCCAGTTCATGCGAAACAACATGACAGCCAGCATGTTCGATCTCTCAGCCGCTGGCAAGTCCCGGTCTCGCTTGGGCAAGTTCAAGGACAAAGTTCGCGGCAAGAAGAAGGAATCAGACACCGTGTCCAGTGTGGTGCCATCCGTCACTCAGGTTCTGACAGACAGCGAGGAGGAGGCGGCGAATGGGGATGGGGAGTTAACCACAGGGAAGGATGAGAAGAAGAAGAAACATAAAATTAAGTCTTTATTTTCTCCCAAGTCCAACCTGCAGAAGAACATGTCTCAGTCCATGTCCGTTCTGCCTGTGAAGAACTCCTCACTGAGCGGCAGCCAGTCGTCTGGTCTGAATGTGGATTCATCTGAAGGTCAGGAGCAACAGTTTTTAATTCACTCAATTACCCTCACTCCTTTTTATTCACTATTGTCTACTTTGTAATTAAATGCATGTTCATTTTCCAATGTCCTTTCAGGTAAAAAGAAGTTCAAGTTCAAGATACATAAACGCTCAGGCTCAGACAGCAAAGATTCATCCTCAGGCCACCAAAAACATGGCAGTGCTGAACAGAGTAACCTGTGCATCAATGGCAGTCACGTGTACTGTGAAGAGCCACCGCCTCGGACCTCTCGCATCGGATCAAACTTCAGTCTGGCAAGCTCAGGCCATGGATCCATGGAAGATGTCCCTGAAAGCTCCCCTCCATCTGTTGATTCACTCAGGGCAGTGAGACAATATTCACCCTGGACGGAGGAGGAGGAGGATGAAGAGGAGACAGCTGAAACAGCAAATAAAGCAGAAGATGTAAATGAACGTAGAAGGGAGGAAGAGGAGGAAAGGAGGAGAAAAATAGAGGAGGAGGAGGAGGAAGAGAGAGTGAAGAGGCAAGAAGCACTCGAGAGGTTGGCGGAGGAGAGGAGGAGACAAGAGGAGGAGGAAAGAAGAAGGATTGAAGAAGAAGAAGAGAGAGTTAGAAGGGAGGAAGAGGAAAGGATTCAGAGGGAGGAAGAGAGGAGGAGACAGGAGGAAGAGGAGAGCGTTAGGAGAGAGGAAGAAGAGAGGGAAAGGTTAGCAGAGGAAAAGAGACTAGAGGAACAAGAAAGAAAGAGAGTTGAGGAGGAAGAAAAAAGACAAAGAGAGGAAGAGGAAAGGATTAGGGCGGAGGAGGAAAGGGCTCAGGAGCAGAGGAGAAGACAAGAGGAAGAGGAGAGGATTAGGAGAGAAGAAGAGCAAGAGCGTCAAAGGTTAGCAGAAGAAAAGATGAGAACAGAAGAACAAGAAAGACGGAGAATGGACGAGGAAGAAAGAAGACAACGAGAGGAAGAGGAAAGGATCAGGGTGGAGGAGGAAAGGATTCAGGAAGAAAGGAGGAGACAAGAAGAAGAGGAGAGGATTAGGAGAGAAGAAGAGCAGAAATTAGCAGAGGAAAAGAGGAGACTGGAAGAAGAAAGGAAGATTGAAGAGGAGCAAGCTAGAAAGGAGGAGGAGGAGAGGATAAGGAGGGAAAAAGAGAGAGCTGAGGAAGAGCGGAGAAGAAAAGAGGAAGAGGAGAGGGCTAGGAAGGAAAAGGAAGAATATGACAGACTGGTAGAGGAAAAGAGAAAACTAGAGGAGGAAGAAAGGGAAAGGATTGAGACTGAAGAGAAAATTAGAAGGGAGGAAGAGGAAAGGATTAGGATAGCGGAGGAGAGAAGGAGGAAAGAAGAGGAAGCGGAGAGGGCTAGGAGGGAAGAAGAGGAGCGGGAGGAAAAGAGGAGGCTGGAGGAGCAGGAAAGGATGAGAATTGAGGAAGAAGAAAAAAGGCAGAGGGAGGAGGAGGAAAGGATTAGGAAAGACAAGGAGAGGAGACAAGAGGAGGAGGAGAGGGCTAGGAAGGAAAAGGAAGAGTGTGAGAGATTGGAAGAACAAGAGCGAAAACAGAAAGAGGAAGAGGAGAGAATTAGGATAGAGGAGGAGAGGGCGAAACAGGAGGAGGAAGAGAGGGCTAAAAAGGAAAAGGAAGAAATGGAAAGGTTAGCAGAGGAAAAGAGGATACGAGAGGAACAAGAGAAGAGGAGGATTGAGGAAGAAGAGAAAATTAAAAGGGAGGAAGAGAAGAGGATGGAGGAAGCTGAAAGGGAGAGGAAAGAAGAGGAGGCCAGGAAGCTGGAGAACGAAAAGTTAACAGCTGATAAAGAAGAAAGGAAGAAAAGAGAAAATAAAGCAAAAGATGGACACAAAGCTGCTGGGCAGAAATCTAAAGTAGCTGTGGAAAGCCTAGCAGAAGTTACATCTACTAATCCTTTTGATGAAAACTTTTCATATAATCCCTTTGAGGAGATTCCCAACTCAGCTGCTGAACTCAAAAGCAGCACAACCGAAGTGTCGGACGTCCAACAAGGGTTAGTTCAAGTTATCTGCATGAATCACAAACATTATTATACATAAAATAAAAATATTATAATAGAAAATAAATAAAATAATAAATAGAAATATTAGATTGTGAGGCCGTGCATAATGATGCTTTGAGCTAAATGCTAACATCAGCATGCTAGCATGCTCATAACAATGTGTGTGTGAGTGTTTAGCAGGTAAAATGTTTACCATGTTCACCATCATGTAGCGTGTTAGCATGTCGACATAACTGCACTAAACACAAAGTGCAGCTGAGAGTCATGGATATGTCATTAGTTTAGCAGGTATTTGGTCTTAAACTAAAGTGTTTGAAATTTTATTTTTTTGTAATTTTGACCTGACGAGGAAAAGCTAAGCAGTCGCAAAAGTTATCACAAATCATCCTGAGGGCATATGAAATTTCATAGTAGTCATTCTAATAGTTGTTGAGGCATCAAAACCAAAAATGTCAACCTCATGGTGGTGCTACAGGAAAATTCAGAGGATACCCAAAGTCATTAGGATTCACCCTCTGGGGACCATGAATGTCTGTACTAAATTTCTTAGCAGTCCATCTGATGCTTGTTGAGATGTTTCAGTCTGGACCAAAGTGCTGCCTAGACCAACATCATCATCCATAAATCCACACCACAAGAGCAACTAAAAAGATACATAATGGCTACTTCTAGGCTGTTTCAGTCTCATCAATTACACTCACTCTGTGAAGGTTGTAGTTGTTGCACAGCAAGGTTTAACTAGTCATTATCAATAACACAACAGGATGAGAAACACACCGCCAAAAGAGGCAGTGAAACTTAATTTGAATGTGAGATGAAAATGATATAAAGCCAGAGTCTTTTATCTGTACAGAAAGTGTGGGGCTGAATGTTCAGTTGTTACTTTATCTCCTATTTTACAGCCAGTGAAGGCACAGCAATTTCTCATTTAAAAGCGCCATCATGAAAATTGCATAGCTCTGTGTGTGTTGGCAAGGATACGTTTCGTTTGTCAACTGAGATTGGGAGTTCATTGCACAGTCTTACCTCATTGTATTGGATGTCATATGAACAGGGAGTGAAAATGACTCAAAACTTTGGGTAGTTAATCTGAGTTTGACAGTGGTGGATGGTATTTTCACAGAATTCTCTAGATGAGTTTTGCTTGGCATATTAAAATCAGTTTTTTGTTATTACATCAATATGTCTTGCCATATTACACTGCTTTCACACTGTTTTTTCAAATGAGGATACTTGGCATTTCTTCTGTGACATGTTTTTTTTTTTTGTATGTTCACAAAATAGCTTTAATCCTTTTTGTTCAACATACTTCATGACTTCATGTTCTTATATCTGGTTTCCAGACTCTTTCATTTCACTCCTAAGTATGCTGAAACGTCATGTAGTCTGTCTCTATTCCAGATCTGTGGGAGGTAAGACCATTTCCACTGATGAAAAGGATCTCATCAGTGCTCAACGGGAGAAGCGACCAGCTCCTCAGCCTCCAGGAAGGAGTCAAGCCGAGAGTTGGGGGGAGCAGGATGTATCCACGCGACATCTGGCACAAATTAACAAGCAGGGTAACGACAAAGACGTCAAAACCGACAGTGTTCTCCCTCAGTGCTCGGTGAAAATGATTGCTCCTCTGAGTCAGCCTCTCACAGACACGAAGAACACCCAGAGCTTGGAGCAAACAAGTACCACCAAAGGAGCAGCAAGTGCACGCTTACACAGTAAACGTCCTGCCCCATCTAGACCTCGTTCTGTGGAAGAGTCATCTGAGCCCAAAACAGCTTTGTCTTCCAATGACAACATTTCCCAGAGAGGTGTTTCAGAGACAAAACAAGTCCCTGTTGTTTATGGCTTAAATCCGTTTGAAGACGATGAAGATGAACTCACAGCCCAAGATGACACAACAGCCCCTATTGATGCAATCCAATGGCCTCCAGCTGTGTCCCAAGATGCTGCCTCTCAAGAAAAATTCAAATCCTCAAAGATGGCCCATGCTCCTGCACCTCCTGCAAAGAAAGCTCCCACATCAAGCACTTTAATCCACCAAAACACTGACGGAGACCACGTTACAGATGATACTGCCCAGAAAACTTCACCAAAAGAGCCCAAGCTTGCGAGAGCACAGAGCACTGGAGAGGAGGCAGGTGTGAAAAAGGAAGTGCCTCCTGTACCTTCACGCAGGTGAGACAACTCAGTTCCTCAACAGTGGGGCAAAAGAATATTTATACAATTCATCTATCTCATCTTAAATTATAGATCAGACACAATATCATGCCATAATTTCATTAATTTTCATAAAAGGAAAAAGATTACTTGCGCTGCACAAATCTCTAATGTAGAGTCTTCTATGATTCATCCTCATTTATATTTCATCATTTATATCTTTCTGTCTATTTATATCTTTCGTCAATCATCTTTCTTTGTATTATTAATGGTGATGTATCTGCTATGGTTGGTGTGGACAATTTAGCTTGCAGTATTAATACAGACCATATTCTCTTGACTAGTGATATTTAAATAGGTTACACTTTGATGTCATAGAAATTGATACACCTCACAAACAGTCATACTTGGACATCAGCACTCCCATTTGCTTTTACTGCCATCCAGACAGTGCTTTCATCTTTCTCTCTTTTTGTTTGCGTTGCAGGCTTCAACCTGTAAAACCCCTTAATCCCCAAGAACAGCAGTCTGTCTCCATTGTGCAAGGAGGAAAAGATAACAAATCCACAGGAATCCCTGGTGAAGTTCAAGAGAAAACAAAGGTATCTTTTTTTTTTTTTAGATCAAAACTTTTTAGGGTGGCTTAAAGATTTTCCACCATGATTCTCAAAAGAAATGAACAAAGGAAAGTTTCTGTCCTGGTTCTTTAAATAGGATCAACATTTGAAATTTGAATTGACAACATATTCTCTGTGGTCTGAATTCTCTCACAGGTAAATGACACTGGGCTGAAAGGGCCATACTCCCAGCTGACTCGAGAGGAACTCATCTCTCTGGTGCTGAAACAGGAGAACCAGCTGTCTGAGAGAGACAGAAAGATATCAGAGCTGGAGCAGTACATTGACAACTTACTTGTGCGCGTCATGGAAGAGCAACCCAGTATCCTGATGTCCATGAGCTCTTTGAAGAAGGCTGTCTAGGTGGACTCATTTTATTCCTGCTGTACCCTAATCAGTGCAGACTCCAATTCACAATGGTTCTGCAACAGAAACTTCACTTTGAAATACTTGAGGATTATATTATGAAAGGTTACTGGAATAAATGTTTAGGCTTACGAGGTTTGAACAGTTCAACATATTGGCAAATGAATAATGATAAAGACTAATATCTTTTGCAAAATGACCTTTGCAGAGGCTGTTGCACTTTCAGCCAGGGGCCTTTAAAATGGGGGATTATATCAAATTATATCAAAGATGTTAAAGAGCACAAAGAAATTCTACATTTTTCTAAGCATTTAGTAATATTTTTGACACTTTGCTACAGTATTTACATGTCTGAAAAAAACTTATTTTCATGTTGAGCATAACATCTGTTGAGCTATAATTTTGATAAATGTTTAATTCTGCCTACATGACGACTTCTTATATTTCATGGCAAAAAATGACACATTCTGTCTGTTTTTCTACTGTCACTTTCCTTGCTGTTCACTGGTGACATGTCCAGTTTAAAGAAGAGCCTCATTTTGCTCTAAATATGCACTAATTATGTAGATAAAGTTTCCTGCTCTTGAACTGAATGTCAGAAGTTTACATGATTGTACTAACCCCAAAAAGGCACTTTAATTAAGCTTACACTATTAGCATGATATACACTGAATAACTATACTGTACTGAGGTTACTGCTTTGTGGCATTAAAATATGAGAAAACAAAATAAACACTTGAATAAATGACTCAGTCTTTTTCTTTCTCTCTTCAAGGTGTCAAGAAAGGTACATTTATTTTTTATTTCCTAATAAAATCTGTCTCTGTCTTGGTTTTCTGTGACAATACTTTGGATGTCTGTGTCACTGGTGTGATTTTCCTAAAAAACTAACTGCACACTCAAATTAACTTCAAATTTTCTTGTTTTGTGTTAACAGTTCATAATACCTACCACCTGCCTTTACTGTCTATGGAGATTATAGCCTTTTGTATTCACTAATTTAGAATTTAATCCAAAATATGTCCAGAAGAGTTTCTAGTGTTGCACTGTACGATAATTGCTTAGTTACATAATATATGAGCATAGCTAACATTTTGTAACCAAGAGCGAAAGCAGCAAGCGGAACCTATGATGCCCCGAACATTGTATATACCCGGACATATTTTACTCGCCCCCTCCAGACCGACGATAGCAACGTTCATTGGTCGATCAGCTGCAGCTGTTTACGGTCCACATGGGCTTCGAAAGTGTCCAGGGTGCCTAAGTGACAATGTAGTGTTTAAGATCATGTTCAGACTTAATTGAAAAACTTAAAACTTATTTTGTTGTCTCTAACTAGCCGTCTCTCCGCTGAGCGCGCGTTGTGGACGTTTATTTACTTATTTAGAAAATGTCTCGTCCGGGTTTGAGCTGCCCGGGCTGCGGCTCGTCAAACATCGTAGAGGATGACCTGTACGCTCAGCAGCAGCTGGTGTGTGTGGACTGTGGCTCCGTGGTGTCCGAGGGAGCGCTGGCCAATGACCCAGTGGGAGGTTCAGGTATGAACAGTGATGATACGGAAGCCTGTTGGTCACAACTCCGAGAGTCGGTCTTTCCCTCTCCTTATTTATGTTTTTTCATATTTTGAGATTATTATCTGTCATTTCATTTTGGTTGTGGTACTCTCAGTATTGAATTACATTTTTAAAAAAATCCAGAGCATCTAATTTTGTCAAACGTTGTTAAGAACTCCACTGTGAATAAAATCTGACAGACATCAGTTTGCAGTTTATTAGGGACTCCTATCTAAGACTAATGCAGTCTGATACAACAATAAATCCCACATTTCTGTTGTTAGTTCAGAGGCTGCAGTTTGTGTTGCTGTTAAATTATATTGCTTTATGGACACAGGTGTTTCTATTATTTTGTCCTCCCCATTTATATTAATGAGGATATACTAAATAACAGAAACACTTCTCTGTTTCATGCAATACCGTTCAACAGCACTACAAACTGTAACCTCCAAACTAATCCTACAGTTGAATTAACACATCTGTAAGACAGTTTAAACACAAACTATTAGATTAGTCATTGTTCTATTCAACTGCATTAATTATAGCTAGAAGCACCTACCAAACAGCCTAATAAAGATATAGTGTAGATATCCTTTTTAAATGCTAGGCAGTATGGCCAGACTAATACTGGATTTCGTCCTGGTTATGCTGCGTATCTCATAAAACGACATCCAGCCTGGGGACCTATTGCACCCCTGCTCAAAAAAAAGCCAATGGTATTTTGTAGCATGAAATGATAACATAATAAACAAACAATCTTGATGCAAACCCCCTTAATTACTTATTTATTTTCCTGAAGTTGTTTAAGTAAATTATGTGATTCCAAAACGTGAACTCCGATTAGGTTGCTGGTTGTGCTGTGCAACCAGACTCTACGTTGATTGTTTTTGGCTAGAAGAACAATTCACTACAATACTGGAAAACACCAGAACCACAGCATTGGATCTGGTGCCCCCCACTTTTAAAGAATCAGGTTTGTTTTGAAGGACAAACCTGACCAGTTTGGTTCATTTTCACTGCATTTCTAGAAGTCCACATCAATTTGCATGCCAGCACTCACTCTTCATCAGCCAGTCTAGACTTAGAGGACCTGTCTAGACTGGCGATTGGGTAAGGCTTTTTTCTCTTTTTTCCCCAAGTTGTTTGTGTTCTATGTGCATTTATTTTGATTCTCTGTTTTATCCCCACTATATTCACTATTTATTTTGTGAGAATTATTTTTTGCTGTGCCACCTTTGAACTTGGCAGTGATATCTAAGAAGACAGCTACACAGCATTACTAATTCTTTGTAGATTTTCTTTTGACTGCAAAGGAGTTAACTGCCCAGAGTCAGATAATCTTGTCCTCAGTGTACCCTGTCCCTGCAGCAGGATCATCATAGATCAAAACTCAGATTAACTCACAAGGGGGGCTGTGGGCCCACATGTACCTTGCTGTTAATGGTAATGTGGTGAAACACATCCTAATTTAGGTATTTAAATCAGATTTTAATAATGCAGGACCTGCCTTAAGGTCCATATCATTTGAGCTGATATATTGTGCTGTGATGTTGCATATTCCAAACAAATGTACAATGAATTAAATCTCCTCAAGGCAGCTGACACACAGGGTCAGATATGTAATCCAGCCGTGTGCCAAAAGGAAACTTCAAAACACTGCTCTTCTTGGGTAGCATTAAGTTGTTTACTGCTCTACAATAATAATGGTACAGAATGTGCTGTATGTTTAAAAGTGAAGGCGATGACCATTGATGCTTCTAGCTGAAATTAACAGCTGTACAGTGACAAGGTTTGGAAACCAAACTGCAGTGTAGTCCCACTTTGGTCTGTTACAGTCTCACAACCTTTACTAGACATGGTGTCTGGTGTGTCTTGGAGTTAAGGGGGGAAATGTAAATCACATGGTAAAATCACATGGCTGCAACAGTTATTTTTTTTATTGATTCATCTGCTAATTGTTTGAATAGTTAATTGTTTAGTTTATCAGAAAACAGTGAAAAATGTCTGTTTCATTATGCTATAATGCAAGGAGACATCCTAAAGTGGCATGGCATGTTTGGCATTTTAGCATTTAAATGACACTAATAATACTGACGAAAACACATTCTGTTCCCTACACAAGGTTGTACAGAAAAATGTGCAAAAAGTGTTTATGTTTTGTTACATAGCATGGCAGTTGGTGTATTGGAATCGTTAAACCCAAGCCTCTGATACTTCCATTTAATCACATTTTCTTTGCTTTGACTCTTCTCTTTTCTTTTTGCAGAGGTTAGCTACAGCAGAACCACAGCTGTGGCCAAAAAGCCATGTATGAACCTAATAAAAGGTGAGATCTTCTTTCTAAATGGGGCTCTTGCTGCATACAGATGTCTTTACATAGAAACTTCCCTATATAGTTGAACCCGCTGCTCTCACATTGCCATGCTCATACCCCTTTTATTTGTTTCTATAGGTCTGCAACGTGTGAAAGCCTTATGTCGGACTCTCAGGGTCAACAGAGAAATTGAGGATCTTTCAGAGACTTACTACAACCAGGCCTATCAGCATAAAAGTTTCATCAAAGTGAGCCTCAACAAGAAAGAAGTTCTGGCTGGTTGCTGTGTGCTTGTAAGCTGCAGACTGCTCAACTGGCCCATTACCATGGGAACCATCAGCTGCCTGCTGGATGCCGACTCGATGGTGGTGGGAGCAGTTTATGAAGAAATGGTTAAGATTCTCAACATCAAAGCTCCAATTATTAACGTTACTGACGTAATGGAGGCTCACAGTCAGGAGTAAGTGAAGGATGATGGTCTTAATGTTTCTTTGGAGTACTCAATAATATAGCATAGTTAAACAGGTGATTTAAAAAGATTAATTTCTTACATTGTAGAATAGAGACAGATTAATACCAACTAATTACAACCTGTCCAAACATTTGCATCCATTCTCATTTTTTCATTTTCACAGATGATTCACACTTTATACAGAAGACTGACTGACAGTTAAACTAATGTTACAGGCTGCTGTATATTTTTTATGACTCAGGCCTTCAATAAATTGTCCTTGATTGTTATCATCTAAAATGTACTGAAGATGTTTTTCTTTGTCAGGTACAAAATTAGCTCTGTCTATGTTCCTGAAGAATTGGCTGAGAACTCCAAGGACTTGACCAAACGAGCCGTGGCTCTGGTGGAGCTGGCAGCAGATTCCTGGATTGTGACTGGCCGTAAGCCCATCCCCATCATGATGGCAGCCATCTATTTGGCTTGGCAGTCCTTGAAACCCACCAAGCAGCGGCTCAAATACTCTCTGGACAAATTCTGTCAGATTGCCAAAGTGAATAAGCACAAGCCTGCTCTGAAGAGAATAACTGAGATGAAGGAGGTGCTGTGTAAGCTGGGTAAGGAAATTCCCTGGGTTAAGGAACCAGTGACTCCAGATAATGTTGTTCGGCTGATGGAGGATATTCTGCAGCACAGGGACGCTCTGCTTAGGAGGGCTCTGAGAACCCACGAGGATGCTCTGCTGGCGGATTGTCAGGCCAGCTGTGAGGACTCTCTAATTGAGGAAACTGCTCCATCCCAAATATCAGAGGTTGTAGAGCAGACTCCAGACTTGTCTTCTGTGGAACTATGTGAATCGAATGCTGAAAGGGCCAAGCAACCGGGTGATGGAGATGATAATCAGTGTGCAGCATCTGAGCAACACAGTTACACTCAGGGTAGTCAAGATTCATCACAAAACTGGGGAAAGAGAGTGCTGTTTGCTCCCCCATGTGTGATTCATGCCAAGAAAAGGAGAGTGGAGCAGCCAGAGCCAAAGGATGTAACTGGTGACGAGGAGATCTCTGACAGTGAAATTGACTCATATATCCGCACTCCTAGAGAAGCTAGAGACTTCGCTCTGGCACAGAAGATGTTTTCCATGTCTGAAAGTGAGAAATCATAGCTCGATATGCTGTGGAGACCAGTGTGTACCTCTTTGGTCATTGATTATACAAAATAAAATATATTTCTAAGCTTGAATGCAGCTGTTTTCAATTTGATAGGACTGGGTTGATAATGAGATCTTCCCCCAACCTTTTTAATGTAGTTTCATTCCAGTCAAAACAGATTTTGTCTGTTTTCAAATAAAGCTTGAAGTTGTTGAAAAAAAATCTAGTTATTGGATCCATCACATGATGTGCAACCAAGGGAAACTGACTGTGAAATGCTTTTCTTTCAAAGGATATGGCTTTGCACATTTATAACAACTCTTTCCTTTGAATAAGCTTTTTTGTCATGTTATGCAAGAAAAAACACAGTTGTAAATAATACATCTAATAATGGTGGAATTCAATTTAACTGCCTCAGTCTCAGGATGCTGGCATGCTGGTTAATTGTCACACTATCAAGGCTCACTGGGACACTTGAATAGAACAGTGTCTTTGTTAATATTATTAGTTCCATCTTTGCTTTTCCTACTTTGACAAGTCAAAATGTCTTGTGTAAAAGGCCTACTATGCCAAATCTCCAATGAAAGCATTAATTGTATTGATTGTCTAGTTAGTAAGGAGTACTTTCACTCCACCAAAAAAGTTTACTACTCCACTATCAGTTCACCGAAACTGTTAGCATTTCAGAATATAGTGATTACACTGTTAAACATCTTTTCAGAGTGAAAAAAAAAAATATTGCCATGGTACATGATAAATTTTTTAAGGTCTTCACAGAAACGGGCAACATTCTTTTCTTTTTTCTTTGATTCACATCAGCCCTTGGGTTTTGTTAAGTTTAATATTTTATTCTGTTTCTGCAAGCGCTGAGCTATTTTGAAATATGATGTGATCGTGATTTGATGTTAGCAACTGCAGTGTACAAGTCCATTTAATACATCTCTGGAACACAGGATGTTATATACAGTGGACCCCACATTCAGGTCCTAAGTAAAATACTAAAAGTCACTTAAGGTTTTGTAGGGATGCACACATTTTTGGATCAGAACTTCAGGTGTAAGTAACAGAAATACAGTTGTGCTAAACTGGTCTTATTTCACAGGATGTGTCACTAAAGAATAAACACCATTCAACTACAGGAAGTGTATGTCATTGTTGGCAAGCACCAACTATGCTGGCATGAAGGTCGATTAATAAATTCTCACATTGTCGCAATGTCCTAAACAGGCCTAGTTGATATGCAGAAAACACCTCTGTCCTCCCCATTATTTAATTAGTAAATTTAGCTGCGCAAGTGCACTCTAACCAAGTTGGTTGTAATTTCATTACTATCTTCTACCATCATGCAGTTAGATTGATCTGACGAAGAAGTCATTTGGTCTCTGCATTTTTATTTACAATTTTTCACAACGTTGTGATAGCACAGGCTGATACATCAGAGTATACATTTTTTGCACACCAAAACCATATACATAATTTACAAACACTTTTGTGGTCATTTTAAGTGCATCACATAAGTACCCAACATCATTCAGTCACTGAGTGAATGATGATGGGCACTAACTTGCTGACTATATTGAGACAAATATGTGTACAGAAAATACAGAAGAGAGAACACAAAACCAAACACTGTACTACAATGGTTTCATTTTTTACAGCCATTAGTCAAAGCTATCAGAAACAATTTGATAAATTATGCAGTAAGGTGCATATTCATCAATTACAGCCTTTGAGAAAATTAAAGCCCAGGGGAGCAAGTTCATGAATTTAATATATTCCACAGGGCTCCAAGGAGGAGCACCACACAAGGATTAGACTTGACATCAGTGCCCTAGTAGAAACAATCACATCTGCAGTGACCATTTCCAAACACAATCTGAACTGATGGTTTCATTTGCTCCTCACATCCAATAAAGCTTCACCTTTTTCATCATGCGCAGCCCTTATCTGGCTTTTTCTAGGTCATTTAGATTGTCCTCATTTAGTATCCTCATTCATTTGTTAAAAGAAAGCGGACAGCCCTAGGGTTTCATTTCTTCTATATCACATTGATTGTCTCCTTACAAATATTATAAAGGAAGCCCTCATCATTCTATACAGGTTAAATGTGCAGGATATATGCACTGTATTACATCAAATATTGAGGAGCAGTTTTAGATATTTCCAGCATTTACCTCACCACAGTTCTCTCTCACAGCTTGGAATATGTCATCAATAATCAAAGAGCTGCTTGGCCCTTGCACCAAGGGTTGACCCAAGTAGTGTTGGCCCCAGAATGGCTGGTGTTGGTCAGATTGTCCATCTGTTCATCCAACACTTCCAGACAAAAATATCTTGACAATAGCAGGCCTTGTTGCCTTGAAGTTGGGTGTGGATATTCATAGTTTCCAGGGGGTGGTCCCAAAGTGGCTTTCTACACCTTCTTTTAATTATTCCTGATTTAATTGACCACCTAGCCTGTCATCCACTAATGGACTGAAAAAATGGACTGAATTTGGACTGAAAAAATGGACTGAATTTCCAGAAAATCTGCTGCTGATATTCATGATCCCCAAAGGATAGACCATAACAACAGCATGTACTCTTGTACAGAAGAAATATCAAAATCCAAGCAGCAGATTGTGATTAAATTTATTGGGCATATCTAACCTTTACTAGGTTGGACTCTGCACGATCTTTCTCCTAGCAACAACCTCAGGTCAAATTGTCAACTTTTATTTATATTCGTGGACAATGGAGGATGGACGCTATACTGATGGTGTCAACCAGTTGATCCTCCTTATCTTTGTATGCAACATGATAGTGACTGGATTGCCAAGAAAAGTTTGTGTGGATATCACTAGTGGTCACAGAATGTACTCCCATTTATTTGGTGCCACTAACAAAGTTTTAAATCACCTACTTACACTAACTTACACTTAAATAACAACAGAGAATGTTCTTCAGTAGGTGATTACAAGACCACACTGGCAGCACAGTGATTGGCGGGCACTCCAATGCGATGATTGCACTTGAACATCTTCCGTAACTCAGCTCGGAAGCGATCATGTAGCCATGCATAGAGGAAGGGGTTACAACAAGATGAGCTCATGGCACACAGGTGGCATAGCAGTTGTATGAGTAAAAAGTAGCGCTTATTAATGAGATGAATGTCTATGTCTCGCAGCACATTGAACACGTGAATAGGAAGCCAGCACACTGCAAAGGCAGACACCAAAAGTGCAACCAAACGAAAGATCTTTCTCTTACGAGCTTGTTGAGCACCTGCCTGGTCCTGTGTCCTATGGCCTGGTGCAACACATTTCCTCAGTTTGACGGTGATGCAAAGATAAGAGACAAAGACAGCTGACAGGGGCAGGACGTATGTGACCAGCAGAGTGCTGTACGCATAAGCACGTCTCTCTTTCTCTTGTCCCAACCAGAACTCCTCACAGATGGTGAAGCCTTCCTCTTTGAATTCTACGTGATAGGTGTGAGTCACTGCCGGAGCAACCAGCCCACAGGACAGCAACCAGATGCCAGAGAGGACAGAAGCACAAGTAGCTACAGAGGTACGCTTCTTCAAGGGATGAACTGTTGCATAATATCTGCAATGAAAATGAAAAAGAGACAGTGTAGTACTTTATAATAAGTTCGCTAAAAGTAATGCTTAATTATTGCATGATTAATCATAATCCAATGTATGAATTAATGAATGAATAATCATGAAGTCCTGCAGCATAATTTTATTACTATTAGTATTATTAGTTAATTAATGAATATTAAATCAGTTAATTTTTTCCAAATCAGTTACTATACTATGCAAAAATGCAGCACAATGTACTTTACAAAAAAGACAGAGTATAAAATTTGACCAGTACAATCCACGAAGGAAAAAAGGAAAATCACTTAAATGCATGGTAAAACAACGACAGTCATAGTAAATTTTCTGTGAAAGCAAAGCCAATGGTGAGTTTTCAACTGGCTTTTAAAATCCTCATTTGGTCCTCAGCTCCAGCGGGAGAGAAATCAGCAGTTTTCAGTGCAAAAGGAAGCTTTGAATTTTCACAGTGAGCAGCAAATAGCCTGTGGATCTCAAGACTCTAACAGTGGGGGACATGTCTTTGCACATACCTGATTCTTCTTTCAAAGCATAGATACGGATAATTGGATTTTGGTCTGGTCCCACCAGGTACATACTGCTGAAAGCCTAAACTCTTTTGCATTTAATGGTATAGGTCATGAATTCATAAATGGATTCACAAGCTTGTTAAACCACAAAACTCATGTCAACATTTCACTCATGCAGCTATACTCAGTGTTAATTCATTTATGTCAATTAAAGCTCCATCACATGAGATAATAAAGGCCTGATCATTGATTAATATTACAGCGGCGTTCATGTTACATCACGTATTAAGGCACACACTGAATCATAATGAGTCTTAATCATGCATTTATTAAACATGAGTGGTGAACCTTTAATGTTAAAGTGCCACTGTTTAAAGTGAGTGAGCACTCATTAATTATTCTCCCTATAAATCTAATTCATTTTTAGAACATAAATGATGATGGGTAATGACTGCATTTCCTGCAATTATACTCCACTCACACTTAAAGTTGTAAAATGTAAAATAGATTATATAGAGAAGGAATTCATTTTGTTTTTTTGGCCTCTTGGGATTTAAATTTGTTTTTCAAGGTCAAAATAGCAGCACAGTTATGCTACACAAACAGGTACAAGCACTTAACTGCGAAGAGGATTAAAAGGAGGGACAACAGCAGAAAAAAACTTTAAGAAGAGTTCAAAATTGCACTTGTGATCTCACTGGCAGAATTCCTGCAGTGCATAGAGATCCACCCACCTGTCAACAGCAATAGCAGTGAGTGTGAAGACTGAAACGTAGACTGTGACAGGCTGGATGAGGAACACCAGATAGCACATTGAGCGGCCAAAAACCCAACCATGTGGATTGAAGGCGTAGGCGAGAGTAAAAGGGACGCAAGTCACACACATGAGCATGTCAGAGAAGGCCAGGTTTCCGATAAAGAAGTTGGTGACATTGTGCATCTTGCGGGTCCGGCAGATGACATAGAGGAGTAAGTAATTCCCAAAAACACCCACCACCACCACGAGTGCGTAACAGGGGATGATGAGAGGCTTGAATTTTTGCAGCAGGGCCACATCTGCGAACTGGGAGCTGCGATTGGTGGAGTTGCTCTGAACCGCGACCTCATAAATGTGTCCCTCTGTCTGCTCTCCTGACACAGACGGCTGTGTGCTTCCAGCCCAGCCACTGTGATTACCCTCCATGGCGGCAGAGCTCACTCAGTCTGTCAGTACCTACACTGTTCAAAATACAGTAAAACAGGTTCGCAGCTGTTAAAACAGAACATGAACAACTTTCCTTAAGGTCAAATGTCTGTCAAATTGGTGTATTCAATCCAAGGATGCCATGCAAAAACATTATAAACATTATAATGAAAACAGGTCATGACATTTACAAAATGGAAGACCATTACTGAATAACCATGCTTTTACCAACACCAACACATTTTTGCACAGAGTGGTGAAAAGCACATTGTTAGAAGGCTTTATAATTATGAAGGCATTTGAATGTGAATAGCTAAGATGAGCAGCACAACGTCATGCATCCTCCACTGAAATGTGCATATAGAAAATGTCAAATCACAGGGTTCTGTCAGCAGTTAGAAATCATACTGCTCTGTTTTAGTGTCATTACTAACCAGCAAACTGTGTTTAGCTCTTTACAGCATCAATACAATTATTCAACATTACTCAGATGCTTAATTTTTTTGTATTTTATTAAACAGTAAACATATTTTACTTTTTAATTGATCTTCATTGTCACATACATTTCATGGAGACTGCTTAACATAGAAAATGAGATGAAAGATGTCTGTAACATAATATTCCCTTTGGCGTGAGATTTCTAAATATTGAATCTCTGGTGCTAAGTTCACTTCAAAGCTTGAGGTTGATTTTCCACCCAGCTTGCTGATGCAATGTCTGGAATTTGACAGTTAGGTCTTATCACAGGAGAATGGCAGCTGTTTAAGAATGTGTTGCCTCAGCTGCGATGAATGTTACTGGTTATTATCTGTAGCATCTCTTTCATTAACCCAATCTATAGGTTGATGGGTGAATGTAGAATATGTGTTACTTTAAAGACATATCAGCATTTTTACAGCCCTTGATCTAGTGAAATATAGTGCTCTTATAATGTTTCACTCATATAAAACTCCTATCAAATCAAATTTGTTTAAACTACATGTTGTGGATGAAACAATATAAACACTTTTGCAGTATAATACCCTAAAGTTAAAATCAGTTTTATCATGATTTACAACCTGCGGTTGTAGTGTTTTTAAATGTCCTGTTAACGGTCAGTGTCAGTGAGGTCACTTCTCTTCGCTAATGTGGTTTTTCCAATATTTTGTACATAATTTCATCACCATTTCACCCTATCACATTGCATAACTTGTACCTGCTGCATTGACAGTGTTGCTGTCAAGGTTCTGTTACAGCTGACACACACTGCTTATTAGTATGACCCAGTGTGACTCGGAAAGAGGGACCTTTGGACTTTTTTCCATATGAAACTAATTTATGCTACACTTGATGCAAAGACTTACCACTGACAGCTAATCATGATATTTATGAAGGGTGTGGAAGAGAGATTTTACTAAAATGTAACCACAGATTTTGTTTTCTGTTTGCTGGGTTTTTTAGTCATCCCAGTTGGATATAAGTTGCAGCGCTTAAGACAAGTTCTCATGTTCAACAATTCCTATATGAGCATTTTTTCAAATGAATGATAAAATTTATAATAGTAAACTTTATTTATATAGCATTTTCATACAGGGAGTTTAGCTCAAAGTGCTTTACAACAAAGTAAAGAAACAGGAGAATAAAAGTAGGAAAATTAAAACGTGAATACTGCACCATAAAATCAAACAATCAAATAAATCAATAAATAACATACTGAAGAAGCAGCAGTAATGAATTAGCATATAAATTGACATATACAGTGCTAGTAAGTACACAATTCTCAGATGTATTTGCTGTATATGACTTAAGAACTTGAAAAGGAAATGAATTATGTATTACCATGTATGAAAGGGCTTTGACTTACATGTAGAGAGTATACAGTAATCTTTTGATGCATACTTATTGGATGAATGTGATCTTTGTTGTGCTCATGTTATAGACTGACTACTGCTACTGCTACTTATGAGTGGAACAGTTCTATTTTAACTGTAATTCAAAGGTTCATATCTACCAAAATGAAACATTCAGATATTCAATCAGTTCAAACTAAATGGTGCAGTATTTTATCAACTTTGATGTAATAGAGCACAAAAAAGTAATAAAAAAAAAAACATGTATTTTTCCCCCATCATTTTCTTTTTCTTTTTATTATTATTTTATTTTGTTGGATAGATATGTTCACACTCACAGATGCTGTGCCATCTTCAATCATTTGAAGACCATATCTGAAACCTTTTCCACACATTTATCTCCCACACTAATATTTCGTCCGACTTTATTATTGAAGTTTAGTTATTGGTCTGTTTAGTTAGTTATTGGATTATAATGTCAAGGAGTCTTACATAACAGAGCTCTGGTCGTGTAACTTCTACCAATTTATACCTCAATGCACATTTAAATACCAGAGAAAAAAATGCATTTTTTAAATAGATATGCAAATCTTGGGTATGAACATAAATCCATGCATTACATAGTATGAGCCCTAGCAATGTTGCCTGCATCACAAATGAAAACTCGTGAAATTCAAAAGCAGTGTGACCTTTTTGATGTGCGAATATTTCTTTCATTAGCATTTGACATAGAACAATGTGAAAAGTATGCATTTTATTACAACTCTCAAGAATATTTTCACTACTTTTGAGAGTAGAATTGTAATCGAGTGATCATATTTCTATTGTATTGCTTTGTATTGTATTGTATTGTACTTTATTTAGTTGTTTTGTTATGCCACTAATACCTACAACAAGAGGCAAGCAGATAATAAATTACTAAACATCCAAAGACATGCAGATAAAAATCACCCAGTAACTTACCTGTGTCTCTGGATTAGTTGAGAGTGAGAGTATGATGAACAGACCTTCCTTAAGCACCTCTCCACAGAGAGTGAGCTGAAGCTGCTGCTGGTTTAGAAAGAGACAGAAAGAGAGAGAGAGAGAGGAGAGAGAGAGAGAGAGAGAGGCAGAGAAACACATAGAGAGGGAGAGAGATGTCTGTGGAAATGAAAGTAAGCCAATAAGATGTCAGAGACCCAAAAAGATTAATGCCTGGGTTGGACTTAACAATGACGTTTAATCTTGAACTGATTAGTTAGTGGTCAGTATAGATAGGTGTCAGGATGGAGACAGTGAAGGTTATTATTGATTGTTTGTTGATGTGTCCCCAGGTGCAGTGCCAGTAGTCTTCTGATTTAACACCATATTACTGTGCTGTTAGTGCACTGTGTTGAGGAATTTTGCATTTATCACTCATCGCAGCTGGTGAAAATTTTAATTTGAATGTTGTGCTTTCAAACAAGCTTTGGCAAATAAAGAACATCATCATTTGTCCTTTACGGAAGCTGAAAAAGACCATTTCGATAAATTTTTAAAATGCCATTATCTCAAAATAAAAAGCTTCAATAAAACAAAAGGATGATTTTTTGAGATAACAACATAAACAACATAAATTATTATTAGAAAAACATTATTACAAGAAAACATGCTCTGTACTTCAAGATAATGAAATAATAAAGTTGTAATCTTGAGATAACAGCATTTAAAAATGAATTGCCATTATGGCTGTTCTTGGCTTCCATAGTCCTTGGATGTTTCTACTTGCTATTTACTGATTTAAATGCCTGTTAAGCTCACTAAAAGATGGTACGTTCGTCATGTACAGAACATGCCAATCACAACTCATTTGTGGTAGAACTAAAGATTTGCACCCCTCATAGTAATTTGATGACTGTCTCTTCATCAAAACCTTGTTTCCAACAAAAATCTGTTGTAATTGCAAGTGACAGAGACACAGTGTGGAGCTTCTTACTTTTAAAAAAAAGATAAAAATATCTCCATTTAAAGCATCATACCCTAAACTCCCACCTAGATAAGTGAGTGCTTGCTGTAATTCCACTGTCCACAAACCTTCCCCGATAAAAAGGTTTTAAAGTGCAGTGTGATTCACAGTTACTTGCTCTTCAGTTGCAAATGGCAAAGTAAGGCTAAGACATTTAATTTCTTTTGCTGAAAATACCAACAAAATGACCTTTTCATTGTTTAAGGAAGATGAATGGTAGAAGTAAGGCTGTAGTTATGCCTCCACTGTTCTTCCTTCCTCTTCTTATTAATTGGCATGGACTTTAAGTAAGCACTCCGCACAACATTAGTCTGTCATTTCAGTTTTGTAGCACTGAGCACAAGCTAGAAATTTGTAAAAAAAAAATGTCAGAAAAAGCAACAGATGAAAAAGATAAACCATTGTAGACACAGTGGGACCCATTTTGGCCACTTTCAGAGCTACGAGTAAGGCTTTCTGGAAGCGGCAAACTCTGTCAACAGTAAATGGTAAATGGACTGTACCTATATAGTGCTTTTCTCCCTTAACAGACAGCTAGTGCCTCACCCACTCACACCCTGACAGCAGCTGAGCTGCCATGTAAGGCGCTGGCCTGTCCACTTTGTAACAACTCTGGGTTCAGTGCCTTGCTCAGGAGCACTTTGCCATACCTTCCCAGTAACTATGTGAAGAAATATGATCACAGATCGCTGCATGTAACCAGATATAGTTTGGAAAATAGGGGCTTTATTGTCTCTATTCAGCCTGTTCATATCAGAACCAAGACTGTGAAAACATCCATGCTTCATACATATGCCACTGTAATGACAGTACTATCTTTTTGTATTGCCAAGGTTGCAAATCAGTGAGACACTGGAAAGAGAGAAAAAAACGTTTTCAGTTTATTTCTCAAGGGGCCAGAGGAAATCTACTGACAGTCACATCATTACCACAGATTTAGAAGATGACATTATAGGAAGCAACAAGTTTATCTGGCAGTACAGTGCTTTCACCCAGAGAAGCATGCCTGTGGCTGCTTTTCAATAAAAGACACAAACCAGATGGAGTTATCTGCATAAGTGGGAGTATTTCAACAAACAGGTGAAACTGCCCATTAAAAGATGCTAAAATATGTTAATGTGTTGTTGATGCAAATATGTCCAGTGTGGAGTGATTAGTAGTCAAGGAGATGTGGCCCCCACGCCACCTTGCTGGGCTTCATTATGAATTTTCGAAGTTTGTTTTCATGTTTAATTTGAAATGAGTATAATGTAGGAGCTCTTCTCATTGCAGCAGGCAGGTAATTACATGTCTTGGTAGAGTAAAAACTAAAAGCTGTGGCTCCAACAGGGCCTTTTGGGTTAAACTCTGTGGGCTGCGTGTCTGTGCCATATAAATGAATCTTTACTTACTTACCAAGCTGTAAGATCACAGATGAATATATTCTGTCGCATTTGAGAATTTCTAACGTCTGTGTCATTTCTTTGATGCCATTAAGCATCATTATGCACTCTAAACTTAAAGGCAGCCTCATCTTGAGGAGAGGAAAGGCAATGACAAGTTCACCTTTCTGTGTACTGTTTGAGCATCACTGCCACTTGGCTTCCAGCTGATAGCAGCCTGATAGCTAGCCACAGCTAATGAACGCCCATTTGAGCACTACAAGAGGCTGCTTGAACTTAACACCAAAGCAGATTCATATAGTGCTCCGCTGAGAAAGCTTTGTTCCCTCAGGAACTTCTCATCAATGTGGAGTCTTGGTGATCAGAGTGCTGTTCCGTTCAGTGTGAACAAATCCCTCCAGGACAAAGATCTTCACATTGCATCTCCTGAGTGGTGGGTCGTCACTTCATGTGACTCATGAGACTTGCAAACTCTTTCTTCATGACAAGAAGACAAAACTCATTCTGACACCTGGAGTCTTGGTGAAGTCCAATGTAAACAAGCACAGTATGGGGCTGCTGACTGCCGGACCCAAGAGTACTGATGTAGGAAAGGCAGAAATGACCAGAGAGGATGGTGTGATTTGTACATGCTTTTGCTTTTCATGACATTTGATTCCACCAAATTTCAAAGGAAAAACTAATTTCTCATCATGTGCCTTTGGTCGTATCTGATGGAGACCCAAAGTGTTCAATCCACTGATTTTACACATGAAGTTTGCTTATTATAAGCAGTACTGCTCAGTCACTGTAAACGCTTGTATAATGTCTTCTGAGGCTGTGGAGGGAGCAACCCTGATTATGTTGTCAGGGTATCTCAGCTTGAGCTTGTGACTATAATTAAGATATACAATGAATCACATGACTAGTGTTGCCCAAATGACAATCCCACAGAGAATTATCACTGGACTCGTTCAGCTCATTGTTTTGGTTTGGTTCTCACTCGCTGCTCTCATATCTTCTTTTTTAACTGTAGTAGGCAGCTGTATCTCTAAGACTACCTGCTCAGCATGTAACAGCAGACAGTCAGATGTCTCAGACTTTGGGCACATATAATCAAACCTATCTGCATGGTCAGACACCAGCATGAGGTGAGTGAGAAAGTGTGCTGTGCATTGAAACAGTACTGTCAATTGAGTCCTGTCCTGTCAGTCTTTCTCATGCATTTAGAATGAAGATATGTGTATGTGCAGACTTCACATTAGCATGTAGTTGTGTGTCTCTGTGCATCATATTAATGGATTCCACATGTCTGCTGCTGGGTGTTATCTTTGAGTATCAGTGTGTCCTAACAGCTGTCTCTGGATTTCTTTCATTCTCTCGTCATCTACTATATAGCTGGTACAATGTCTGTATTCCAGTTCGCTCTACCTGCAGTTACATGTGCAAATAGCA
Source organism: Lates calcarifer (assembly GCF_001640805.2). Lineage (NCBI taxonomy): Eukaryota > Metazoa > Chordata > Actinopteri > Centropomidae > Lates > Lates calcarifer. The sequence goes on along the minus strand of NC_066841.1, from coordinate 10,094,409 downwards.
ACAGTCACGTTTTGGATTTCATTGTATTCAACTTCATGACAGTAGCTTTGCCCTGTTCCATATTAATGGGTGTGTTATCAGTAGTCCTTTGACCATCAGTCAGTCAAGGGCTGAACGTCTCTCTGGGGGACGACCCTTATTCTAACCTTGATATGGCTCACAGTGTGTCCCTCTCTCTCTCAATCACAACTCAAGTTCATCTTTTAAATTTTTTATTCTCCTGTGGAAATGGAAGTTTCTTATTTTCTATGTTCTGTGTTGCCCGCTGGCTATGCCCATAGCCTCCAATGTGGACTATCTACATGATAATTCACAGCTTAAATGAATAATGAAATGTGCACTAAATATTGATTACATTGCAGTTCAAGTTATGAGAACTGATCATGAGAATGGAAATGAAGTTTACAGATTGGAATAAATATCTCTGGAAAAGCTGAGGCTGATCGGAAATGATTATTATTCTACAAACGAGGACCCGATATGAGCCGCTGACAGAGGCTCATTTACATAGAAAGAAGCTGCAATTTCAAAGAAAAGACAATTTTAACAGTAATGGCTGTCAAAAGATTCTGCATCTGTAAACTGAGTGCGTTTTAAAATCCCATCTGCCATCTCAGTTTTCTTTGCACTGGGGACTCCCTTCCACCTGCCTGTGTCACTGATGTGTTACTGCATTATGCACATTTCTGCATAATCTCTCAGTGGTCAAACATAATAAGCATTTTGTTTGGCTGGCTGTGTAAATTATGAGCTAAACTGTAGTTGCTACAGATATATACACTTCAAATGTGATCTTCAGACATATTTTTGTGTGTGTGTCTAGATGTTTGTGCATCTAGACACATTGTATGATTTATTTTCTTGTCATGAATTCTAGAAAAAAATATGTTGTCAAAAAGGTTTTCTGATTAGCTGAGTTTTAAGTAATTCATAAATAATTCCAGTCTGTGACATGTGATCAGATTAAAAACAGTGAATAGTTTTGAGTTTCATGGTTTGCTTCCTCTGCATCTACCAACAGTCAGTGCTTTACTACAAAAAGCAGTAGATTACCAGAGAAAGAATTTTGACCTTGAACAATGATTGAAACAAACGGTTGGCTGCCTCTGTCTCCTCCCACCCTTCCCTCTTGTGGACTCTCTGAGGTTCCACTGCGGGCTTCACACTACTCTCACCACCCTTGTTCTCAGCTGTCCCCTGTGATTAGAACAAAGGCCTTCCCTTTGTCTGACGCTATCTTTCTAGTGGTCTGTCCACCTTCCACACGCGCCCCCCTCCTCACACACACACACACTGCCCTCATGTATAGGTTTCATCCTGTAGATCTTGTCACATATTTCAGTACCTGAGTTTTTCCTCTTTGTGATAGTGTTTCAGACAGAAACCCCAGACTGTCTGTGGAGCAGAAAATTACAGTGTTAGTGTTGATGTTTTGTAGGAGCAATTAAAATGAGACAGTCTGTTCCTTCTCTGCTTGACTTTGCATTGAAGAGTTTCTTTTTTCAAGCAGCAAAGACAATCTGGTATGATTTTTCTTTAAGAAATGAACTAGACTATTATAATGATATTTGATTTGCCTTGCAAGCTCACAGTGACAACAGGCTTCCATGAAGTCAGTGTTCCCAAAGACATAGTCTCTCTAAAACTGAGAACTATTGTTTTTACTCTAAATCTAAGATCCAGCTCTAAAGCTTTAGACATGCCGGAAGGTGGATTTTGTTTGGACAGAGCCAGGCTTGATATTTCCAGTCTTTGTGCTAAGCTAAGCTAACTATCCTCTGGTTGTAGCTTCATACTGAACAGACAAGTACAAGCGTGGTGTCAATCTCACATCAGTCTCTCTACATAATAATATTTTCACACTATCTTGTGTTGAATGCAGTAAGATGAAGTGTAGACATGAGTTCTTGTAAAAGGTGGCTTAACCAAAGTAAGAATTGATTTTAAGCTACACAGACATGATGCATGATGATAATTCAGCATTATTGTTTATTCTCTCTCTCTCCATATGATTATAAAAGAGATCTTATATCAAAATGTCTTGGTCCAGAGTTCTCATATATTTTTAATAAGAGTAAAGAATGCTAAAATGACAAAACTAAAGCTAAAACTGACTCATTCAATAAATTTTGTTGGGCCAAAACATTTTGGAGGATATAAACAGTATTTCTTGAAAATAATAATATAGGCTGTGAACAGTTTTAATTCTGCTTCACATTTCTATATTTCTATCTTTGTATATTGTAATGCTGAAACTAGACCAGGGTTGAACAGTAAAGTGAAAGTTGCATTACTTTGACTCACAGCTTTTTTCATGCAGTAAGTAGCTTTACCTCCTACGTACTGTATGCCAGTAGTCAGAGGGATGAGTGCACAGTATACATTAGGACACGTCTCCTTTGCCATGCATCTTATTTCTGTTGCTATGTTATTTCTGTTGTTCACTTACTCAGGATCAGCACAGGATATCTACAGTACTGTGAAAGTGGATATGAACAAACTGTCTCCCAGTGTGACTTAATGTTCAGTACATTCCTGGAGTTATTAAGCGTGCTTCTCATTTTCTGCCCCCACTTTGTCTTACACTGCTTTTGTTGTTATACCTTATAGGACTTTCTTACATTTATCAAGGATTTCCTGCACGTCTCAACCCTGTTCTTTTTAAATGGTCTTGAAAGAGTTTTTGCTTTCATTACATCATATTTTATAGTACACGATGAAAAAAAGAAATCCTTTTAATGTATAATGAGCACACTTCAAACCTTGTATTCAAATAAACGAAGGTGCTTATAAAAATTTTTATACTGAACACAGTAAAGGAGGCATCTAAGGTTGAAAGCATTTCATTTGATTCATAAACTAATACTATTCTCTTGTTTTAATGTCAAGTATTGGAAGGTATTGTACACTATTGTGCACATGGCTACAGCTGCTGTAAATAAGGGTAAAGAGACAAAAAAAAAAACACATAGAACAAATATACCACTGAGAAACCTCAGCATTTCTGGTGCCGTAATCAACTTCCCAGTTGCCTTGAAAACCTCTGAACACTCAGAAATGACTAAATGAGGCGTTCACCAGATGGACACAGAGGGTGGCAGCTCCCCAGCCAGAAGGGGAAAACTGAAGATGAGTCCTACTTTGCAGCTAAATGAAAAACATTCAGAGCTGTACTGTTTAAAAACTCATTCATCTCCTGTACTACTGAGCTCCTAGCTGCTACACACATGGAGATTGTTTTGGTTCCACCTAGTGGTCACCTTGAGTGCAACCACTTCACATTATTTCCCAGGCTCATTGTTCTGTATGGAGCTGTAAGTTTGTATGAGCTATGGGACATCCTCCTTAACTTGATTAAAGCTCACTTTACTGCCTGCCCAAATAAAGCCAGCATCCCGTTAATGTAATTGAGTCAAACGACGCAGGGCTGACTCAACAAATGAGGACTTGCGACCAATTAAGCAAATGGACTTCACTGACTGAGACAGTGATGAAAATATTGCGCTGTAACAAGACACCAATAACATTCATCTTTTATGCTTTTTAAGACGTGGAGAGAATATATCCTTCTCTCTAACCAATACCATAAATTAATCCTTAACACATGATCAATAACAAAAACACAGACGCGTGTAAAAGGTCATTGGTCTTTGGTTTAATTGATATTACAAACAGTAAAACAAGGCACTGTGGTCAATCAGTGAAATATGAAGGCCATAGAAGAAAAAACGATACACGAGACATGATCAACAAAAAAAAGCTCAGAATGTGGTCTGCAGAATAAAGACAGAGTTAGTTGCTCTGATGTTTCTTTTTACTCGCCTCCACACAGCTCCAGCAGGATTTTGCGGTAGTCTCCAGATGTGTCTCCCTACGCAGTGAAGAGAAAGATATGTGAGACTTCAAAGGGCCGGTGCTGGGAATAACTTCAGCCGTGCTCATCAAAGAACCAAAATTATAATAAATTCTGTGACATTTTTATTCAGGTATTTGAAAAACCAGATAACATTACTGTTTCTTAAGGATGAACATTTGGCCAATCAAATGCAGTGAAAGCAGTGGTAAATTACAGTGTAGTGACAGTTCAAAGCTACATTAAAGTGGAGTTGACGTATTGCAAAACCTTTGCTGACTAAAATGTCTCCCCGCCCCTTGTATCCGGTGCTCACCTTGATGAAGGAGTAGAGAGTCTTGCCATACATCTTCAGGAACTGCGCCTTAATGTCCAACATGTCAATCTCAGCCCTAGCAACCATTATTCTGATGAGGACACTATCTGTGGTGCCCAGCCCCTGACAAGAGAGAGAGACTGTGTTTACACTGGGCTAAACCTTGCGTCATTAAGTATGATAACATCATGTGCTTTTCTCATTCCTGATGTTCAGTAACTACTGTAATTATGTATATCCATAACTCTAATTGCCTGTAAATTCAACTGTGCAGAGTAAAAGTAAGAATCAATGTAATGAGAGCATGTTTGTGACGTAGGGGAGGGTATGACGACATTAAGCAGAAAATAACACTTCTATCACATGGACACAGAAATACACAAAGATATATAGTTCTGACTGAAAACATCTTGTTTACCATAAAAAAGATTATTAATGGCCACACAGCTAGCATAGTAGCTCCATTACAAGCATGAAATATTTACCTTCATTGATTTGTATAATCGCTCTGCGAAGAACGCTGGCTTGCTCCTCATGCATTTCACTGCAAAGCAAAAACAAATTCCAGTATATAAGATGCAACACCTTTGTATTGTGTGTGTGTGTGTGTGTGTGTGTGTGTGTGTATATATATAGTGTGACCTGAAATGTCTGGTCCCCTGTTTTGACATAAAGGTGTAGTAACATAACTCTTCACAATAAAGGGAATACACCACCAACTGAAGGCTCAAATAATTTCCACAGAGTTAAATCAATACCTCTATGATAGAGTCAACAAAAGCTGAATAGCAGCTTCACAATATTAGTATTTATTGCATAGGTTTATTTTGGTGACCTAAGTGCCAGGCAGTTGTCGCAGTGTGTTTCTTTGCTAAATTTCCCTCAGACCAACTACTATACTGTATCTGTAAATGGTATTTCCATTCATTTTCTGGGTTCTAGTTTCTCTATCTGTGCTCATTTGAACTTGAATGTTAACAGCTGCCAATGACAAGTTTGAATCTCTATATCTATTGATATCTATTTGTAGGAGCAAGACATAGAGGAGACAGACCTATGGCCAGGAAGACGTCCTCCAGACAGCCAGACATCTCCCTCTTAATGCTGTCCTCAATGTCTCTTCCAGAAATCTTCTGATACTCCTCAAACACTGGAAGAAGGAAACAATAATATACAGGTAAATAGAATACAGTTACATAAGTTATAATTAAAGAGTAAATTCATCATTTAAGTCATGACAATACACACAACATGAATGAACGGTGTTTCAACAAAAAGAGTAGGTTTATGCCTAAAACTCCCACAAGGGGTCAGTAAAATCCCCTGAGTCTTCTACATGACTTCTGTACCCGCCTTGGGTAAAGGGAAGTATAATCACATGATACACAACACTAATAGACACAAGGATATTAGAAGATCTGCAGATCTTAACATAATATTTGTCAATACAGTGGTACAGTGAGAGTACCTCGCAACAGATGGTTTCGGTTCCTCACACAAAGCACAGTGAGGAATTTAACCTCGTCCGTGCCCCATCGAGCCTCACCAGCCTCATAGATTTCCTGCAATCACAAGAATGTAGAAAAAATCAGAGTATACAGGGAGTCATGACTTAAACACAGCCTTTCATCTACAGACCAGAACCTTTACCTTGGCATCTTGAACAGCCTGGGCCTCATCCACTTTATCGCTTTCATCCCGTCCAGCCTACAGCGTAGAAAACAGAGCAGCTTAAGTTAAAATAAATGTAGTATTGCTTAATGAGGGAGACAGAATAAAAAAAGAAAGAAGGAAAACTGGTGTTTTATGACACAGAAGAGACTACTATTCCCTCTATTAAACAAACAGAGGTTGGGAAAAGTTTTCACAAAGTTCCTATTAACACTTTCCAACTCGTGTGTCCCGACGTATTTCAAAATACTTAATTTCTTACAAATCAAGTGAAAAGAAAATTGATCTACTGAAACAGTGATGTTTTCCAGAAGATACAAAGAAATGAATACATTATGTTTCTACTTGAATTTCATTCTTTTTTTTAAATCAAACTGAATTTTAATTTAAATGTGCCATTGAAACATTTGCATTGGCCCAAGCCCAGAGAAGATATAGGCTGATGTTTGCTTACCGTGAGTAAAGAGACCAAAACTCTCTGAAACATCCCAGATGTGTCTCCACACACATCCTCTTCCAGGTCTTTCCCATATTCTGGCCACAAAAATACATAACAAAATTAGAATACAGAATGTGTAATCCAATAGAGAAAATCAGCCACCACATGCAACATGATGATGGATATACAGTGAGCAGCCACAACATTAAAACCAGTAACCTGGTTCATTTTAATGGCTTATGCTGTTAGCAAATAGTTACCTAGTTCAAGATACAACATGTTAAGGACCAGACCTTTTATGAGATTAGTAAAAGTAATGAGGTTCCATTAATGTTCATGTATAGTGAACTAAATTCACCAACTAGGATACTATGGATGTAAGAAACTTGTACATGTAAACTAAGCCATTTAAAAGCCACTTTGAAAATATGTGCCAACTACTGTCAGTACAACCACAGAGGAACAAATAAGCAAACAATAAACTGCCACATACAGAGCAACAATGGCTTTTATGAATAATTTATTCCACCCACTGTTTTCTAATAATGCATAGTCACTGGTACATGGTATTGGATGTCATACACAGCACATAGGCATCTGCGGACGCTGAGATATACCATGATCTGATGTCAGAAATTCTATTCACAGAAATTGCGCAGTTACCTTTCTTGTAGAAGGCATTGATGGTTTTTATTTCAGCATTTGACCTTGAGGCGAGAATATCAATGAGACAAGCCTCTTCTGTTCCAGCCCCCTGTGATGACATAGTACAGATAAAACAAGATATGAGCACATGAAGGTGGTGTGATGCTTTTGACTGAATACACAAGACAAGCTTATCAATAGAAGAAGAATTTGCTTAAAGGATAAGGCTGGTGATATTCTTTATTGTTGTTATTGCTCACAAATTCCCTCAAAACCAACAATGAGTGAGTCAGTCTCTGAGGACTCACTGAGGACATATCACAAACAACAACAACAAAAAAACAAACAAACAAACAAACAAAAAAAAACAACCTAAATAATTTTTTAATAATTCAGCTGGGCACTGTAGTTGTTAGAAAATGTTACTCAAACAGGTGTAAACTACATATGTTTTAGGGACTATTTTCAGCTGCGGATTAATACAAGTTTGGGGAATAACAGTATCAAGGGGAGCAGGACAGTGGATGTGGGATTGATTCAAAATAAACTACAGTGCCCAGGTTCATTGTATAGAGGAAACATGTCATACAATGCCACAGTATGGCTCACGCAAGTGTTTTTAATAGTTTCTGGACAACAATGGAGCCCCATGGCACAATCTAATTTTGTTATAGCTACACGGACAATACTTGATCATCGTCAGTTCTGGTCTTTTCAGATGATTTCACGGCAATAGGAAAAATCGAATATATCACCAGACTTATCCTTTAAAAACAGGACAAATGGATGACGAATACTGACCTTCATTGCATTTTTCAGCTCGTAGGCATCGTACACTGGTGCCAGCATCAGCAGACCTAGAACAACACTCCTGAAGTTCCCACTCAGCTCTGAGGACAGGTCATCTGCCAGGTCCTGCAGGGAGGGGCAGGAACAGATGGATTAGTAGGAAAAGAGCCAAATCATATATATATATATATATATATATATATATATATAACAAAATAATCTGTGATGAAATCTAATCAACTATAACATTAAATATCCGTTAACAGTGGCTTCATGTTGAGGTTTGTGCTGCCAGCGTGGACATTCACACATTCCAGCAACAAGACTTGAGTCTCCGCTAGAGGGTGTGGTTTTCTGGACACAGTTTTCTTGTGAACAGAGAAGCTGTTCCACATAACCGGCCTGTGTGACCACATGTGGGCGTCACCGTGTGCAACATGACTCACTCTTTCTGCCTGCGAGGATTCCACTCACAATCTTTGCTTTTTCTGCAGCTCCCTGAGTGGAATTTACAGATAACTGACCTCTTAACAGACACTGTGTGGTGAGCTGGTCATTAACTCATTATGTCAATACAATAAACATCCCGGACTTCCCTGTTAGTTAATATATTGACCCACATAGTAACGAAACAAAAAAAGCGGGCAGCATAGGTCTGTGGGTAAAGTTTATATAGAAGTAAAAATTCCCCTTTCCAGAATACAAAGCCATGTCTATCCTGGTCTTTGTTTATATAGTTGGTACTAATTTCTGCTTTATAGTCAATAGTTAACTTGCATATTATCAGTGCTGCTAGCACAGTCGAACTCCACCTAATGTAAAATGATGAGAGAGTACACAATGGAACAAGAGGCTAAGAGATGACACATCTGCAGCAGCTGCCAGTAGCCTCTTAAGGCTGGTTTTTAAATTCTTCTGGCGTTCTACCTCTCATTTCTCTGCTTTCTCTGCTTCATGCACAGTTATTTATTATGACAACACATAGTGTCATTCACAATTAGACTTGGTTTGCTGCCTTTATGTACAGCTCTTTCAAAACTCTCACCTTCCCAATCGCTTGTTTGTAGGCCTCTTTGATGCGCTGCCTCTGGGCAATAGTACGGTGTGCTATGACTTCGATGACTGCTGCCTCATCGGTGCCTGCAAGAAATATAAAAATGCTGAATCTAATAACCTTGGCCGCTATTAGTTTTAAATGTTTAAAATTGTAAGGATCACGGATTCCAATATTCCTACTCAGCTTAAGAGCAGCGCGTAGGACACAGAATCGGACACCAGTGCTGCATCCCTGGAGATGATCCTAACACACATTGTTTGTTGGCAACAGCACAGAAACCATCTGTTTGTAATAGAGCTCAAACTAGAGTCAGGGGAAGATGATTATGCTTGCAAACCCTAACAGCATCAACATTCCACCCCATGATATTTGTTGATAGAGAGAAAAATGTGATTGTTACACTCCTGAATGTTTGTTAGGATGAACCTCTTTGAGCTGTACATACCTGCTAACATGGTTTCAGAGCAGGGCGACCCATAATGAGATTAGCTCGCTACTACTACTTCCTGCATGATCAGCAGAAGTCGAGATCAATTTACCCTCCATATCAGGAGTGAGGAGAAAGCTTTACAACACATTGTGTAATGGTGAGGCAAAGTGCGAGGACACATCCAGCAGAGTGGATGGACTATAGCAAATTTCAAGCTGCCATGACAACACGAGCACTAAGCAACTCTGAATTTAGTTTTCAAACTTTCCTGGAGAGGAGGAAGAGAGTAATTATATTTTTCTTCCATGGAGACCTCGTCTTAAGGGCACAGGAAGACATATCTTTAGCTAATGATGGTTTCTGGATGACAGAGGCTGGATCACTCACCCGCTCCCTTCATAGCTCCTCTAAGCCTCTGGACATCTGCCTCTGGGTCGAAACCGGCCGCCTCAGTCACTGTTCCACGATTTCCGATCTGGTCACACATTTAAAATTACATCATTACAGTTATTTAACTGTTAAACAAAGAAACAGACACAAAGTATCTGTGTGGAGGGGAGGTGTTTATTGTGCTATTCTCATATTAATCTGCTAAAGTGAGAAAGTTTCTCTGTGCTTGCCTTATGTATGAGTTCAAGACTTGTTCAACTAGCTTTGAATCTAATCATTGTTCAATGTGCATTTCAGGACTTTTCAGTCATGGAGGCGACATCTTGTGCGCAGCAGGTAAATTTGTATTATAAAAAATATGCATGCACACAGATTTTAGATTTTTTTGTGAGTAAGATGGAGAGGGTGTGCTTTTAGGAATTTAAAGTAGTTTATTGAATTTTTTTGAAGCTAAATAGCATCAATTATGGTAAAGTGTAAGGCAAATGTGTCACACTGTAAATGTTCTCATCTATTCATGTGACAGAATGGGATGTATTTTGTCATTTCAGGCATGCAGGAAAAAATTAAGAGCTGTGAAATCTATCTCTGAGGAATTTACTATGAACCTTTATACATGTATCAGGAAAATAATTTCTACAACTAAAGCTGGGCGACCAAAAAGATTTTTTTACACTATCAATATATTACATGATGACTTTTTGAATTAACTGAATAGATTAAATCACTGTCAACTGCACTGAACTGCAAGGTACTATCACGACTGACTTTAAGAGCAAATGCAAATTTAAACTGATATTAATTCAACTTTTATAGTACAGTCTGTGTTTATGTTCAGTATATAATAAAAATGACATCAGACCTACTTTGCATCATGGGCCTGCAATAGTTATTTTGTATCGCAGTAGCAGTATAATATAATAATAAAATTCTAAATTAGAATATCTAATTGCCCTACAGCCTTATTCAAAACAAGGACCGATGAAACAGTCTATTGTCCAGAGCAGACTTTCTTCTAGAGAGGCAAATAAATGTAAATGCGGCTATATACAGGTAGGGCAGCACCTACGGGACTGACTTACCGCTGCCATTGTAGAAAGGGTGTGGATTTCCAAACTGGAGGTGCAGAAAGCTACAAAAGAACAAATAAGTAACATGTTATGTGCATGTCAATTGCACAAGTGCCTGTTTATAACACACAAAAAGAAATGCACTGCAGCATCAGGTTTAGGAGCAGTAAACTGTCTCTGTTTTGAACATGACCCTCATTAACCTCTGATCAATATTGTATGCTGTTCATCATCTCAGAGAAGGCCTCCGTCACACACATTTGGTCATGGGCTCTCCTGTGTCCCACGTCTACGCTGGCGTCCCCGAAGGTAATCTCATTAAGCTAGTGTTTGTTTGGACACACCTGTAATTACTCCTCCAACAGGAAAGATAGTGGTGTTTCACTCCTCTTTGTTTTCCTGCCTGTAGGGATAAACTTACCCACACCATATGTCTATCAAAATCCATTCAGTTAAAAAGATATTGAGAAGACCCAGTTAGTTTACAAGCCATTGTGCTGCAGAAAGTGTATATCCACAGCCGAGATTTTAATTAAAATACCTTCTTCCTATTTCCAGTCAATCACAATTTAAGTCTGAATTACTAATCAGACAAAAACAGGACTCCAGTTGATGGTAGAGACATATACTAAAACACAATGACCTGAACTGTGTGTGTAGGTCAATAGCCATGCCTGAGTGGTGTGTTATGTAAATACAGAGCGGGTGACTCAAAGACATTCACATTGCTTCATGTGTATGGAGCACAGATTGTAATGACAGAGTTATTCCTGTTGTTTAACGTTGTGAGTAACTACTATGTAACACTGTGCAAACAAAGTCACAACTTATATCAACAATAACAATGTGTCAGTGCTTGGTGTAGTCATTTTCAAGCACCTGTCAAACTTTAAGGTACCTCACGTCTTCCGGTTGATGGTAATTATAAAACGCCTATTCAATATAGCCTATTGAAGTTTGAATCACAAACCTCCAACGTCAGCCAATTCCCTGGAAATTGAGCAATAGTAGGAAAGCGATATTCCTCCTCTACTGTACGTTAAAAGCAAAGACTGAACAAGGTTGACACTACAATTATAGCTCCAAAGTTATTATTGCAACTCATATGTATTCTGCAAAGCCATAGAAATCTGGACTCTAATGAGCTTGGTTAAGATTATAAAGTGCAAATAAAAAGTCGTTTAAAAGTGAATCAGGAAGCGAAGCACTTTGCGGGTTAACAGCTAACTTGGCATGAAGTTAATGGGCACACCCTGCAGACAGAGAACCAGCCGCCTCTGTCTGAGCTGTACTCTGTCAATTCATATACCGCAAAAACACCTCGAAAAGAAGAATGGCCGTGAACTAAACTACACCTTACCTGGAGACAATTAACTTAGTCTGGAGCCCGACGGGAGGTTGGAGCGTCTCTGTACCCAGACAGTAAAAGCTTATAAAGTCACAGCTGCTCTGACGTCCCACCCACTAGGATGCAATTTTTTTAGGATCCTCCTCCTGCGTGAACGTTCGAGCACGCGCCGGTGCATTCATCGATTGTCGGCAAAACGAGGAACACGGAACCCCCCCCCCCCCCTTCACGCACTACTAGTTACTCAATAGAAATAGCTTGAATTTGTTATTTTTCGTATTACACATTTGACAAGAAGCAAGTGAAAGCGGATACAAACATAGTATGTGTAGTTTGTCTTTCAGTTAGCTGAATTGCAGTTGATATTGAATTTTATTTCGATGTAAAATCGCTAATGATGGTGGCTTTGCGGCCATTTTGTCGCTGTTTTGCTGACTCCTCTGTAGTTCTTCTCACCAAGTGGGAAATACCGAAACTCTCGGGAAATCCTGATATATATTTATAGACCTACAGAACTGAAACTGAGGCTGAAGTAAACTATTCCCTGTGGTTCTTGAACGCGGCATGTGACCACATAAGCGAGGGGGGAGTTGTGGGAGGGGGTGGGCTGCAGCTGCGCTCCGAACTACAACACCCACAATTCCCTCCGCGCGTCAACAGCAACAGCTAGGATGTTGCGATATCGCTGGCAGCCAAAGATTTCTGTGGTTGCAGAGATTAGGCTGCTGGGTTGAAACCTCTGCCTTGTGTTTGGGTAGATGTCAAATTCCGTGGTTTTGCAGCCACAGTTGCAGCAGACGGAGGCTTCAGTTTCCTACCGACTCCGCGCTTGTTTGTGTTGAAGAGAGGCTGCATCGCGCTAATGCGTTAGCTCACGAAAAATCACAGTTTTATTGTAAACGGGAGCAATTAAATAGCAAGACGGGCAGCTATGTGGCAACAAACGGTGGCTTCACTTGAATGAGGATGGAAAGATTTTTTCGGGCAACGCTATTGCACAAGTTACACGTCGGATACATCGCACTCGGGGACATTATCTTCAGAGGATAACCTGGATAACCTTACACGAAATGTCATAGCGCGTAAGTAGCTAGCACTTAGCTAGCTTGGTAATGGCTGGACGAGATGGAGAAGGACCTAATGTTATCATCATCAGCAGCCGACCATGAACAGCTGGATGGATAGCTAAAGAAATACTTTCTCCGGAGATGCTTTAGCCTCCTGGGTGGTGTAATTCACTTACATAACAGCTAGTCGCAACCGCTCTAGCTATCACCAACTGGCTTGTGTTGGCAAGCAAATGGGAAATTTGCCACCAAAAATCTGGGTTGTCTCAACATCATCATAAGTGACAAAGGCATCACTTGCATGTTTTGAGGCTGCAAATAAGACTTCGCCCGAAGCGTCAGATTCGTTAGGTTTTACAAACCACACTCGCGTTATCTATCAGTGCAATAATTCAGTGCACAGGAAACAAGCAGCTCGTCTGTGCGTCTCTTGTCTGAATCCGCAAATACTCATCCTGTCATTTCGACAACATGAGGAAGTTCTTTGATTCTCGTCGGGAGTTGGTCAGCTCCGGGCCTGGTTCTGGAGGAGGAGGTGGCAGCTCCGGGTCCAGTCATGCAGGCGGAAATTTCATTGGACGAGCCTTCACTGTCGGGCGACACCAAGTCACTGTTGAGGAGATTATTGCTGAAGGTGAGAAGGGGTTGCACAGACCAAATTCTACATTTCCATTCATGTTGTTGATGCAAGAGTATAATGTGTGTTCCTGCATGCTCAAACCAAATGCACATATCAGTACAGGGATGTAACCTTACACCATCCCCACAGGAATGATGGAGCTTTGCATCTAACATGTAACCTGGATACATAAATGCAAAACAGAGGCCTGCTGCTTTCTTTCAGCTGTACTCGGACTAACACAACAGTTTCCTATTTTGCTGTTTTTTGATTCAGACGTGTAATTCAAGGGAGATGGAAACCTACTTGGCACTGGACAGTTAGTGCAGTTATTTGACCAAATGAATGAGTGAAGAGCTAGACAAGCTGTAGATCACACAATTGTTAGATTTCTATATAGATACCAGTGGCAGGGACTTTGTAAGACTGTTAGAGATCAGTACAACATTGCAGACTTAGAGGCCTGTACTTGACCAAAACAAAGTAATCCATCATTGTGAACTGTCTCTTTCAATTCAATCTTCATGTCATTCCTGTATATCCGGTGTTTTAAATAATAGTTTATTGAGCATCATGTGTGAGGACAGGCTCAGTACATCCTAATACAACTACTGTATATAAATTAAATGAGAGAATATTGCAGTGATTTATGTATGAGGTAATGTACTTTGAGTGACTGTTGTCGACATTCTTCAATGCCATTGACTATTGGTTGAACATTAGCTACCCCATCTACTCTTATTTTTCCTGACTACAGACTGTGGTAATTATGTCTGTGTTACAGTATGAATCAGTGCGTCAGGCTGCCAGCCAGTGAAGATTTTTAAAGCCAGTGTCCAGTTTTTCAATAATGTAGGAAGATAGTGTTGGACAACTGATCAGAATGTCTGCACCTACTGTACTAAAACATTTGCATCAGAGGGTGGATGCAGACCCTCAGCTTGCACCCATGTTTATAGGCATCTCGACCACAGAGCCATATAGTACCACATCACATGTGTCAAGATGAGGATGCAGTATAAAGCCACAGTGTCTGCCTGAAATTGATGAAGCTGTCACAACTAAACTCGGCAAAGTGAATTTGTGGTCTGAGCTATACCAGATGGTTAGGCCACAATGTAGGCCTCTACGTAAACCCTGCAGCAATGACATGACTAATACATAACACTATAAGGCTGCACCATTTGGTCCTGGTTGTCCGTATTGATGTAAGGCTGCACAGACAGAAAATTGCAACAGTTGTTGAAGTGATTGGGTGTAAAAATGAGCATGTCATGACATGTGAGAGAGGTGCGATGCTAGACTTTCACCTTATTTTGTCTTATTTTGTATTGATCATAGTTAAATCTTTTAACAGTCTTCTAAGTGTGTGTTAACAAGCATGCTTTTTCTAGGTTTCTGTCCAACTGTTCACTGTCAAGGTTTTGCTGATAATGTCTATCACCTCTTAGACGGCTGACAGTTTAATTTGTTATCTTTCTCAAACCTGCAGGTGGCTTTGCAATTGTGTTCCTTGTACGAACAAATCAAGGGGTGCGTTGTGCCCTGAAGAGGATGTATGTCAACAATGAGCATGATCTGCAGGTGTGCAAACGCGAGATTCAAATAATGGTGAGTCGCTGGGATTAAACATTCATCTGCTTATTCTCGCTCTCAGCTCATGTGGTTTTGTATGCTGGATAAAACCACATATGAGGGTGACAAGGAAACAAATGTCTCTGAAACTCAAACTGTGCTTGTAAATTTCCTTATGCCTTACTCTGTTCAGAACTGGTGTTTAATTCAGTACACAGACAGCCTGCAGTGGTGTTGTTGGGACAGTTGTTCTTTATTTATTCATCTGGCTCTTGTTGGGCTTTGTTTTTGTTTTTATAGTATTTCCTTGCATATTTATAATGAATAAACAATTAATAGTAAATGATATCCGTTTGCTAATATGACATAAAACTAATCCGAACATGGCCCTGGTATAAACTCACTGTACATACGAATCATATACTTATAAATGTGACTATTCTGGCACTGTCAGACCTCTTGACCTGGTAAAATACAAGAGCAGAACTGAAATTGATTTACTCTATAAACAGACGTTTATGTCATGATAGTCTACCACTAAATGTAATTTTTCTATCAGCAGTCTTGGAAAGCATTTTTGTAGCATTCACTGAGTTCAGGTTCTGTGCACAGAACTCATTCTTTTCTGTCTGAATGAATACCTGGGAAGGAAGGAAGGAAGGAAGGAAGCAATAGATGGTCAGATTAAAAAAAAAAGTGGCATATTGTATAAACACTGGACAGAATTACAAACAGCACTATTGTAACAACTTGGGGCCTTGTTTTGCTTTTGAATTGATAGATGATATCTAGAGTCATTCCTGCTGTGTCCTTTACCTCTCAATCATTCTCAATCTCTCTCTCTCTCTCTCTCTCTCTCTCTCTCTCTCTCTCTCTCTCTCTCTCTCTCTCTCTCTCTCTCTCTCGTTCTCTGTCCCTCACACTGGCAGGTATAGACTGACAGTCCTTCACCTCAGCAGTAGTACTTGACATTTTTTCATTACCTAATAGATCCCTGATTTCAGCTCTCCATCACAGCTCCCTCTGCAGGCGATGGCCTCACACTGCATCTCATCTCACATCGACCATATTGGGGCTTATGCCATTCAAATTTTCAATGCAGGCTTTGCAGCAGAAAATGGAAAACATTTCTTCCCTTTCCCACATTTTCCTGATGTCCCAGACTGTTTTACCTAACCAGTCACTTCACCCACAGCCACATAGTATACGAACACATTGCAGCACCTTCCAGTAGCTGCATGTTTTGGTGCAAACCTTAAGCACAGAGATTTGTTAATGCTGTTGAACTTGTGTTTGCGTTCCTGCAGAAAGACCTTGTCGGTCACAAGAACATTGTTGGTTATCTGGACTCCAGTATCACAGCTATGGGATCGAGGGATGTATGGGAGGTTCTCATACTTATGGACTACTGCAAAGGTGAGTGCTGTCGGGGGCATGTGGGGTGTGGCTGTAACCACATACTGTGATTATTGTAATTATTAGAGTTTGAGCAACACCTGCAGTTGTGTCAGAGAATGTTTGACAAAAACACTTATTACACATTCAAGTCTAAACAATATCTGTGTTACAATAGAAAAACACACACAAGTTAACATTTAGTCATATACCACTGAGGTTAATTACCCATGTTGTTTGTGCTGCTGTATAATTGGATGTTATTTTACAGGAGGGCAGGTGGTCAATTTGATGAATCAGAGGCTGCAGACTGGTTTCACTGAGGCTGAGGTGCTGCAGATCTTCTGTGACACCTGTGATGCTGTTTCTCGCCTGCACCAGCGCAAGACACCTATCATCCACAGAGACCTTAAGGTGACACATTTTGCCACTTTGATTCTGTGGAGTACTTTGTAGTGTGCAGGATAGCACAGGCAGCCCGTTCTCTGTTAAAGCAGGGTCAGAACCTCCTGTAAATCACCATGCTGTGACGTCTTTTGAAGAATCATGATTGATATGTTTGTGTAGAGCTGAAGCTGTGTTTAATCATGAATAGCTCTAATAGGAAGACAGAAGAGATTGTCAGTTGTCGAAATACTTAAAATACTGCAGAGCCCAGTGAACTGCAGCATGGTTGTCACATTAATTTTAGGTTACTGTCACTCAATAGTTTTAATCCACACGGAAACATGACTTTTTTATTGCAGTGCAGATCTCTTGATTTACATTTAAAGAATCTTAAACTTGATAGGAGTGTTTGACAATTTCGACTCTGGTTTAAATCTGCAGGTCATAATATGACGGTGGCTGCACCTCGATATTTGTATTCATCATTAACTCAAGTGCACATGTTTCAGGAGGCAAGCATCTCTGATGTTTGACTTTGCAGAGCAGGTCAATTACTGCACCACCTCCTGACATTTAAAGTCCAAACTGGGATGTTGTTATGTATAGTCACACTGGCCTGAACCAAAGCAGCTCCACGTCCCTGTGACAGTCTCATCTCTTTCCTCATCTACATACAGGTGGAGAACATCCTCCTGCACGACAAGGGCCATTATGTGCTGTGTGACTTTGGCAGCGCCACTAACAAGTTCCAGAGTCCACAGACTGAAGGAGTGGCCACCGTGGAGGAAGAGATCAAAAAGTTTGTACCTCTTTTCATCTGCTTTTGTGATATATCCTTATCACTTCTTTAAGGAAATGCTTTGTTGTTTTTAATTGGGTGATTGAAATGGAAAAAAAAGTTCACCTCATCCTCATATGTATCACATACAAGCAGTTCTTTGCTGCTAAAAATACAATGCTTGGGGTGCAAAGGAGGTTTTGGTTGATGCACAATGTAATTATCAAGAGTTAAAATCCTTTCTTTCATTAGGATATATGCACATTTATCAGTACATATTACAGCGTAGGCTGATTTATTTCACTGCCATATTAAAAGCAGGTCGTTTTCTTACTAATTTGTTCCTGTCTTCTCTCAGGTACACCACTTTATCATATCGTGCCCCTGAAATGGTGAACCTCTACAACAACAAGATTATCACCACCAAAGCAGATATCTGGGTGAGTGAAGAGGACAAGCTCAATTAGCTAATAATTGCTCTAAAATCTTTAATTATAGTGTATTTTGTGAAACTAATACCTATTGTGCAGAACAACTGGTTTTCCAGTAGAACCCAGTTCGACATCATGTCCCATTGTTAGTATATTACATATTACAGAGACGTTTAAAGTAGGAGATGTATGAGTTTTAGGGATTGTTTGTACTTAAAAAAGACAAGTTAAAAGTTGGTTAAGTTGTATTTGCCTAAAAGCCAGAAACTTTTGACTCTGTGTTATGACTGAATACTTTTATAATCTTCTACCTGCTGGTGTTTATTTATTCATGTGTGACTTGCTGTGCATTATTAGTATTCTTGTTAAATCTCCTCTCCTTTCCTCTCCTCTCCTCTCCTCTCCTCTCCTCTCCTCTCCTCTCCTCTCCTCTCCTCTCCTCTCCTCTCCTCTCCTTGTTTGTGTTTGGTGTGATGGGGCATACATGTGATTGTCTTCTCCAGGCACTGGGTTGTTTGCTGTACAAGTTGTGCTTCTTCACTCTGCCCTTTGGTGAAAGCCAGGTGGCCATCTGTGATGGCAGTTTCACCATTCCAGATAACTCGCGCTACTCTTATGATCTTCACTGCCTCATTCGTTAGTCCCACTTAAACATTAATTCAACATCAAATTCAGTTTTCACAAAGGCATGTTCATGTGATTTAAGTGTAAATTCACTGACTCCATTTTTTGAGTCTCACTCGTGTTTCTTCATGGTTTCTTTTAGGGTACATGCTGGAGCCGGACCCAGACAAAAGACCAGATATCTACCAGGTGTCCTACTTTGCTTTTAAATTAGCTCAGCGGACATGCCCTGTTCAGAATGTGAAGGTCAGTGTCTCTCAGCACCAGGGTCAGCTGAAATATTTGGATTTGCTTTCTCTCATGAGGGATTGATTTTCTTGTATTCAGTGGAATCTGCCACGGGTTCTCTGCCTGACCTACATAAACAGACATGTTAGTTGTCACACTGTGGGAGGAAAATCTGCACTAAGTCATCATTCGCATAGAGGAGAAAATACTTATTAGCCATGATGATATTCTTCTGTAGTAACAGAGCTGCCAACTTGAAGGATCAGAGAAGTTTTTATTGTACAGTTTGTTTGTGTGCTGCTGTCATTGATACTTCTGTCTTGTGGAATTTTGTTTAAGTTTTTGTATTTTTTTTTCCATAATCCAGAATTCTCCAATTCCCTCCAAACTTCCTGAGCCAGTCAAAGCGAGTGAAGCTGCAGCAGCAAAGAAGAGCCAGACTAAGCCCAGGCAAGCATGACCTGCTTACACTGTATTACCATCAAAGCTGTAGTAACACTACATTTTGTGGAAGTAATTAGGTACAGGCAGTATTCTGATACTCATTAAATAATTATGTTAACACTGTTTGCCATGATTAACGAGAAGGCCAACATCCTCCCTTTGTTGCCAGACTGACAGATCCAATTCCCACCACTGAAACCTCCATCACCCCTCGCCAGAGGCCCAAAGCAGCCCATACCCAGCCTGCTGCTGGCATCCTACCCATCCAGCCTGCTGCTCTCACCCCTCGCAAGCGGGCTAATCTCCCTGGTGGTGCAGCTCAGCCTGTGGGTACGTACAGCACTCAGTCCCTGTCCTTATTATCCTATCTGTCACAGAAAAGAAAACCCAAGATTTTGAATAAAGATGTGCATAGAGACGGGAATCCCTCTAATCCTTTGTGTGCACACTTTGAATCCTGCAGTTCTCGACAGGAACAGATCAGGTACGCAGGTTAAGACTCAAGCAAATTAAAGCAATCTAACCACAGACTCAAAGTGATTATGAAGTTATTTTCTCCACTCTGCCACTTGAAATGCTGCTTCACTTCAGCTTTGTACCTGTTACAGATCACTTAGATTTTTTAAAATCAGCATTGAACAGATTATATAATCCTCTTTAATACATTTTGTCAGAGATGAATATTAACGCAAATGCTCCTATAAACCTATTTAGGTTACTTGGATTTTCACATTGTTCTGCGTCTGTATAAGTATTAAGATTAAAATATTGTCATGCTCTCCCAGGAGTAATGTGTAGTCTGTGTTCTTTTTAACATCCCACAGGAGTCAGCTTAGACCTCTCTCAGCCAGCTGCAGCTCTGCAGTCACAGAAGGCGCAGACTTCAGCTCTGCCTCTCATCCAGTCACAAAACAATGTCAGTCAGGCTGTGGCTCAGCAGAAGCAGGTACATACTGACTAAATACACTGAACAGCCAAAGGAGATTTTTTTTTCTAAAGTGTATGCAAATGTACAAAACCAACAGAAGCAAACTGCTTCAGTAGAGCATAGTACATGCTGCATGTGTAAGGGCAGACATACACGGGTCTTTGCACTAGTGCTGAAACAGATACTTGATGAATCAATTAGTTGATTTATAGAAAATCAATCAATCAACAGGTTTGATAATAGTTTGTCATTTATTTTGAAAAAAATAGTGGTTTCATTTTCTTTAAATGTGAGTTTTTGCTGCTTTTCTCCATTTTAAACTGTATATTTCTGGGATTTGTTCTGTTTTTCAAACTATTTCAAGACATAGCCTCGGTTTCTGGGAAATAGTCCTGGACATTTTTCTGATATTATGGATTTAATGGTGAATCAATATAAGTGACAGCAGATAAAATAGTCTGTGTCTGTGTGACAGGTTGTGCAGCAAGTTACAGCTACAGGAGCAGAGACTACAGCAGCAGCAGCGGTGTCACCAGTGACCAAAGCTGACATCCAACCACAAGCACAGCCAACAGTCCAGCAACAGACCACACCTCCTTCTGTGGTCAGCTCCACCTCCCAGCAGGCAGCACCGACTCCGTCCAGCCCAGCTCCACCTCAGCGCCCAGCTCGACGCAAGCAGGCTAGCCAGGCTCAGCAGCCGGCGGCCCAGCCTTCGCCCAGCAAACCGGTCCCTGGTCAGCCGCCTGTATCTCAGCAGCAACAGCAGATAACTCAGCCAGCAGCTGCTCAGCCTGCCTCCACTGAGATCAGCCAAAAATCAGCTGAGACTGTGAGTGGCATGCTGCTCACCATCTAACTTTAATAGCATCATTATAGAGTTGACATAGTTAATTATTTTTCCATCCTTTTTTATGATTTCACTGCACGTCTCTTGATCAGACTCCACCTGCTTCTCCAAAGACAACTGAAGAACGAGGCCACCAACACATCCCAAGTGACACTGCAGTGAGCAGTGTTGCTGCAGTTCCAGTTAGTGATTCACAGCAGCTGCAGGGAGCTAATGGAGATGCTTCCCAGTAAGTGATACATATACTGGAATAAACCTGAAGAGCAGTTAAATTTCAGGTTTTATTATATTTTTTTCATTTTTCTCTCCAGATCACTTACATCTCTGCCAAGCACCACCCAACCTGTTCAGCTCGGTGCTGGAGATGCAGTCCAGGACCAAAGCAAAGCTGGGCCTGCTGTCCCTGCCTCCAGTGGTGCCACCAACACCCCCACACAGCCCGCATGGAACCCCTTCGATGATGACAACTTCTCCAACCTCACAGCTGAGGAATTCAAAACGGAAGACAAAAAGGCTAATGGTAAAGTTTGTGTTTGTGTGTAGTATTTTAACTAATTAATAGATGCCAACCTTTTTTTTCCTTTTTTTTACTAGACCAATCTTCAGATGCTGAGACATCTTCTTCTGAAGAGTTGATACCAGGCTTGCAGGCGTCAACTGTGGAAAATGAACCCCAAGAAACTGGTATGTCTCACTTTTCCCTACTGAGTGTCCACAGTGTTTTTCCTCTTGTCTGTCTTACGCATGGACCTGAACCCATTATTCTCCACTGACCGTTCAGTGCCGTCATTACAAAATCACGCTGTCTTAGAAACATGGGATGATGCTACATCCTGAGTTTTCATACACAGCACATACACAGCAGCTACATAAATCTTTTCTCTCCAGTGTAGTTCCACCATTAAAAATAGTGTAGTAAGTGTGATAAAATGGAACAAGAATATCAAGGTGATTTTATTAAACTGTCCAAAAGTATTTAATATGAACTTTTTAGTTTTTAGGAGAAAACAACAGCAGTTAGCATAAGTTAGCGTGGACTTGCTAATAGCTTGTGGACATCAGAACAAAGCAAATTTAAAGATTGATTCATGTCTTTGGTAAGGTCACTCAGACTGTGATTTACAGTAAAGTATCTGGATAAGTTGTTCCCAACTTTAATACCTCAGTGCTGTTCTGATGCCACATAATGCGTTGTACTGTATAAGTCTGAAGGAGTTCAATATAATGTCAAACCAAGAAGTAAACCTCTTAATGCACCTGATCCATTAATCTCATAGCTTTATGAAGCTTTCAAAAGCAAAGACTGCCCATGTGCACCACATAAATAAAATAAAGGGTTTAGTCAGAATGAAAGAAATGCCAACATTTAATGACTTTTAATGTGAAGAGTCCTGGCAGGACTGCTGCTGTACCTAGCAAATGTACTCATGGTTTATGAGCTACCCTTAACAAGACAGAAAAGTGTGGGTTTAATTTACTCATATACTGAATGAGGTAATACCGTAGCTTAGAGGAAATGTTGAACTGCTCCTTTAAAATGCACATTGCACATATCCTTAGCTGTTGTAACTTCCGTAAACACTTAAAATCAGACAAGTTTGTAGCATTAGTATTAAAGCCCTCCTTGCATTTATTTTTAGTCTTCATTACACATCTTTGTATAACATTGTTTTGTTTCTCAGCTGAAAGACCATCAGCCATTGTTGACGTGGATTCAGGAGCCTCACTGTTGGCTGTCCCAGATCCTTTCCGTACCCTTGAACTGTCCGATGCACCAGGTAAAAATATCTGCTGATGGATCCGTGCTGTATGTTGTTTTTGTTACTGTCTCATAACATACACTTGACCTGAAAACTCAGTTATCTGTTTAGATTCATGATAAGTCTTTGACTTCAAGAAAATCTAGACATATGTTATTTGAGAAATCCTAATGTCCTGAATATCTGAAAAAAACAATGTGTCCAAAAATATCCTTAGTAAAATGAAATGCATGATTAGAAAAAATTAATACTAACATGAATAAATAATGATCTAAACATTATGTAGATGAGGAGCCAGTACACCTGTTTATACAACAGCTACTGTTCTTGAATGGCTTTGTTCTCTTCTGTTGTTATGGAGATTTCTTTATTTGACCCCTGCTACATTTTCCACTACTTTTGAAGGAGTATGCTTGTGAACACTGTATGTATTTATCTGTCTGTTAGTCAGACTGGTAATATTTTTCTATTAGCCCTTTTACATGTTGTGCTCCAGCTGATACAGTTTTTGTGCTTGGTTCAAGTATATCTCCCTGCCCTTTATCTCTGGCCTTTAGAAAAGCTGATTGAAGGACTCAAATCTCCAGACACGTCTTCACTCATGCTTCCTGACCTATTGTCATTGTCTGATCCCTTCGGTGGCTCTGTGGAAGAGTCTGCAAAAGGTGTGTGTGTGTGTGTGTGTGTATGTGCTCTTCTATAAGCAGGCTTGTGTTTTTCAGCAAAAAAGGTTTAAGATGTCACAACTAGTGCCACGTTGTTTTGAATAAATACTTTTGAGTTACAAAAGGTTTTTAGGTTTTTACTTTCAGGACAATTCGCGTAGATTTTTTAATATTCTCTATTAATAAGCTGAGAGAAGGGTTATTTATATTTATCTTTACTCACAGAGCACTTCTAAGGGTTTCAAGAAACCTCGAACTATTATAGTTTGTAAGTAGTAGAAGGAATCGTAGTCAAAGGGTTAGTGTATGCATCTGTGTCCTTGTCCATAACAAAATCTTACCCTCTTTTCTGTCTAACTTTGGCTTCTCCTGACCTGTTGCAGACCCCCTCACTGCAGAGGACTCTCTCCTTGGCTGCTCTCTGATCTCTGGTCCGTCCGCCCCTCCAGCGGTGAGCAGTGCCACCTCCTCCGTCTCCTCTGCCCCCACCTCCGCTGCCTCTGCTTTGGATGATTTCAGTCTGTTGTCTGGAGACTCCGCACAGCTTAAAGCAGGTAGGCTGTCAGAATCTCACAAAAGAAGGCAGTGAACTAATTGTTTATTTATCTGCAATTTATTTGCAGCACAGCACTTTTGAGCAACCTGCAAGTTTCAACCACTGGGTGGCAGCAGAAGTGCATCCATCACACCTTAATAGATTCATCTAATTCAAATTTGTTGTGACAGTCATAACTTCATAAACTTCTAACATTAAATAAAAGTGCTTCTTTTGGATGGAATCATCTATTAAACCGCTCTGTGTGTTCCAGATTGAGAGCTCCACAGCTGTGGTTGAGTTGTTTGCTCGTGGCTGGAAAACAAAGGCATTTGACTGTTGTTGACAGTGCCAACTCTGAATCACAGCCTGAATGCGTGCACCAGCTGCATGATCCTAATTACTACTAATCTCTCCTCATAATATCTTATCAAACTGCCTTTTGAGCACGGGAGAGCAGTGGATGTGTTTTTGCAGTAGCTGTGCTGATGTACTCTTACTTTTTTTGGTCTTTTTATTATGTTTCCACCCCTTCATCTGGCACAATTAGGCTTACATACTGTTACATCAAATACCTACTCTTCCTCTATTCTCTGCAGACTCATCTCTCCTGATCTCAGACTTTGAGCCCCAACAAGCCAGTGTAGAGGCCGGCACAGAAGATGAGTTTGATCCTATTCCCGTCACAGGCCGAAAGAACTCCCAAGGTAAGTCTTTACAGTCTCTGCAAGGAAGCACAGGTGGGTCAAGATTGTGTTTAAGATTATAGACACATC
Source organism: Lates calcarifer (assembly GCF_001640805.2). NCBI lineage: Eukaryota > Metazoa > Chordata > Actinopteri > Centropomidae > Lates > Lates calcarifer. The sequence continues at coordinate 10,069,339 of NC_066841.1, read as the reverse complement.
CAGGGGTGTTGTCTAGGTTCAGTGGCATGCTAATTTGCTAATTAATCAGTGACCGTCAAACCTGCTGATAACAGGATCAGGTGCCTGCGCTGTTTTTACATCCTCAGTTAAAAATGTTTGAAAACCAGTAGAGGTAATTGGGTAAATTCTGCCCTCTTTTTCTCTCCTCTCTCTTTCTCTCTCTCTCTCTGTCTTTCTTGAACTCTCTCCCCCTCTCTTTGACTGCTGTGTTTGCTCGTTGTGACTCCCACTCCTCTGCTTCTCCCTCCCTTCTGTTTGCCTGTACTCCCCCCCTTGTCTCTCCGGCCAGTTTCAGGAGGCCACTCGCGCAGTAACAGTGGCGGCTCTGAATCCAGCCTGCCCAGCTTGGCCCGCTCCCTGCTGCTGGTGGACCAGCTCATCGACTTGTAGGCGGCCCTCCCTCCCCTGTAGAAGCTGTAACACTGGATTATAGACTGGCATAGCATAACTGCAATCAACACTGTTGTCATAGCTAGCTTCCTGCTCCCCCTGGCTGTCATCTTCATTGTAGTTCCAACAGTAGAAATGTCCTTCGCCTTTCAGTGCTTCTTCATTCCCGCCTCTCTCTGCCATATCGACTGCATTATCTGGCCTCTCTTCACCTCTTATCTCTCGCCCTCTCACTCACATTTTCTCTATGTTGTAGTCTCTGCGCATCATGTATTGTCCATTGGTTCAAGAGCGGCCAGTACACTAACATTATCCTTTCGAAAGATTAACCATTACATCTTTCTGTCAATCAGGATATAATATTGCTATCCAGTTTGTTTTAACAATATTGCATTATGTCTAATAGCAAACAATAGAAGATCATTGTTGTAATGTACAATAGGCATAGTTATAAGTGGTTGTAGTTATTATCGTGCACAAGTGAATTTGTCGTTGTTTGCCTTTTAAATTCTCCTCCCCAGATTAATTTGCACATTTTAAAGTAAAACCATGGAAAAGTTAAATGACTATTTGTTCAAATAAGGTCAGTTTACTTCTTCTACAAAGGGAAACTTATTTGAAACTTCGTCATGTAGCCTGATTTTGCACAGTAGCATAAGTGTTACCTCTATCAGCCTCGGGCTGTTGGATGGAATATCTTAAATATTTAAAGCTGCTATAGATTAGACTGAAAAAAGTAAATCAAATCATGTCACAATCTGGAAACAAAACAGCCATAACCACACGTCCTCCTTCTCTCTCTGCGCTGGACCATAATAATTTATTGTGATGAAGAGAAAAACAGGACACAAAAAGTTTCCCCAATCAGACTAAACAGTGAAGTGCCATAAAATAATCTGTGAAGCAAACCACTGACTGGAAGAGTCCTGAAAGTGTACAGTATCTGCTAAACTCTAAATATAACTACTTAAAAAACATCTTAAAAATTATGTCATCAATCCAACGCAAACTTGTTTTACAGACAAAGTGTACTTTTAAAACAAGGACCTGTTACCATTTGCTGTTAGCTTATTTGTTCTTCCTTGATGCGAGCAATACGTTGTTTTGGATTTAAATGACACATCACGGTTATTTAACAGTGTTTATAGCAGTGTGCCATACGTATAGGAAATGCATGAAATCATGAAAATAATTTGAATAATCAACAGTAATAGGAAATAGTAGAATACAGTAACTGTTATATATAGAGAGAGCATTCATAACTATTCAGGTAATTTTTTGGCACAGAACAGAAAACAACCTAATGTGGCATTTTAAAAATGATCTTCACACACTCACATTTTATTTTTAATATCAACACAAACATTAATTCCACATTGAGCAATCCTTCCTACATTCCTGTCATTTGTTTACTCCTAATTTATGTAAATAGATATCTTCTGCACCCCCTGCAGGCTCTTATCCAGACCATAGAATTGGTTATTCTTCCCATGTATATATGAAGTCATTGTCATAAAGCTTTACTTGTGGAAAACATATTGCTTTACTTGTGAAATCTCTCATATATATAAATATATACATATATATGTATATTTATATACATGACATGACATTGTTTTCCTGTTAATAAATGTTAATATGAATAGAGTGTTAGAGAATGAATGTAAGAAATAAATATTAGTCTATAATAAAATAAAAAATATCTATAATTCTTAACACCATAATCACTGAATAATATTGAAGAATACTCTATAAATATTTCATTCCTCTTTGTGGAATTGTGTGTTGAGAAAGTTTTTTTTTTCTTGGTTATATCTACTCAATAACTGTCAGTACATTAAAATGTATAGATGATAATCCTAGTCTTTGTTCGACCTGGAAGATTAGGCTAAATCCCATGTCTTATCCCACCTTTGTGAAAAGAAAGTGAGCCTGTGTAATGTTTGTTTACATGGACTGATGAAGGATCATACAGTATTTTTATTCCAAACAGTCGACAGTTTTCTGGAGAGTGGGAGCTTAACCTCTTGAATCTTAGTCCTGTTTCATTTCATCGCTAAACTAGAACTTTTTTCTGAAATTGTGCTTTGTAAAGCTTTGTTTTGCTTTACTGGATTTAGTGATCACAGAATTCATATCAAAAAAGCATGGCAGTGTTGTTGAATGTTATGTTCATGTGTGTTGGTATACAGTGTTATGATAAGTATGTATGTGTGTGTGGAGTCAGACTTGTTGGATGTGTTTTCCAGTAGCCTACTTGTGTTGTTGTTTGCTGCAAACATGACGACGGATCATGTTGTCATTAAAATCTCTTCTGAAAGCACAGGCCCCCCTAAATTCTCTCAGGTAGTTAGAGTTACATGACTCTTTCTGAGGGTTGGATAACATATTGGCTTTCCGCTCCCCGGTCTCGCTGTCCTCTGGAAGTCTGCGCTCCATATTACAGTTAAGAGAATTTGTCTGATGTGTAACATGTGAGGGGCTCTGTGAAGTGTGAGGAAAAGATGTCATCTGCCAGTTTTGCAGTGAAGATAAAACACTCACTGTAGCAGTGGTTTGATTATCAGACAGCATTAAGTCAGCTGTCCAGGGTTTGAAAAATCAGCTCCAATCAGCAATATAAATGTTTCTGTAGGATCAAACAAGGTCACTTTGCTTCCCATGCATGATTACAGTGGGAAGACTACCTCCACCTCCTCTTTTCAATTTTGTCATATTAGAAACTGATTTTAAATAGCATATACTGTATGTTACAGTATGTTTTTGTGAGATCTACTCAAAATACTCCATTCTTGAAGAGGGCAAGACACGTGTAAATGACCAGAATTAATTATGTAATCATTATTCAACATTTAAATGCCCTTTAAATGTTACGCTGATATATTCCACTTACATACATGTACTACAGAGTAAAATGTTGCTACCTATTCAGCGGCTGTTGAAAAGTTAAGGTGGCAGTAGAAAATAAATCACACGTCACCTCACTACTTTGAATCTTAAATCATAAAATCTAGAATCCAAGAGTAGTGCCAAAATTATGCTGCAAAGTTAGCAATTTATTCAAATGTTCTTTGATTATAAAAAATGATTCATGATGATGGGTTTAAACATTGGTTTCAATGTTATCCCTTTGCCCATACTTTTGAGAGTATTTTGAGCAGAACTCACTGATTTAAAATTTGAATCACATCCTGTAATAGTCAAGGAGAGGCTGGTTTCAAAGCAACAGCCTCTTTTGGTTGTATTTACTGTAGGTACTGCATGTACAACTGAAGGCTTATGTTGTTAAATCATCATCTTTCTGATCCTTGGACTGAACAGCTCAGTCATTTGCAGTTAACTGTTTGAACCTATGCAACTCCCGAGCTTTCTCCCTGTAGCCGCCTGTGTGCTGTTGTAATTGGTAAAGCCAAGCAGGTAGTGAGATTAGTACTTGATGTGAAAAACAGGAGCCCCTCGTTCTCTCTGTTGTTTTGCCAAAAATGAAATCTGATACTATTGAGTGTTTTGAGACGCCTCTTGTCTGTATGGCCCAAACCTGCGTCAGAGCTGTGGTATCGTGTGCTCCTTCTATTTTTGTGAGATAATTAAAGAATTATAAAGGGATGGCAAATAAAATACAAATGTGAATGTCAATGTGTTGAGTGTTGATTGTCAGATTTTCCTATGTCATCACTGTTGTTGAGATTATTGGTTAATATAACTCAACAGAAGTTCATGATATTTATACAAAATTATGGGCTGATAATTATTTGTCAGTAAAAGGGGAAAAAATAAGCATTTGTAATTATATTCCACATTTTAAACAACTTCTTTTTAAACTTAGCCCAATTTTTATCTGTTGTTCCTAAGTCTGCCACCACTGCTAACCTAACACCTGACTGAGGAGTAGGTGGTCGAGTTGCCTTATGACTAATTTAGACACCAGTTTTTGACAAAATAGAAAAATGTGTGGAATAAAAAAGATGATATCACTGGTTCAGCTGCATTGAATTTGATGCTTTTAATTGTTTCTCATCAGAGTTGCATGCAAAGATATGTGCATGAATTACTTTAGGTGGGAGACTAAGGGCTTAATTTACAAAGTAAATGATTTGTTAAACTGGAGCGTAATAAAGCAGGGCTGGTTTAACTGTGTAATGCACTAATCATCTTATTTTACTTGGATAGCAGGTTAAGTCTTCTCAGGTAAGAGCAAACATCAGCTTCATGCCCCATTAAAATCTCAATCCATCTTTGGTTTTTATATTTTTCTGACTATGCCTTTGTCTTCAGAAAGATAATCATATCTTACTTTCCCAAACATAACAGAGTTAGGAATGATGATTGGTTGATTGACTCAGGCTTATTTCATACTAGAGCCTGACCAATAGACATATTGCCATAACGTAGCTAATCAGGGATACAGGACATCAGTATCAGTTTATTCATTGACCCATAAGTCACATTATTGCAGTAAAGAAATGACAAAGATGTGCTTTAGATGTGTGACAGTAAACAATGAGATGCTAAAAATAACTGACCATTTAATTTTTTACTATAAAATGTCCCGTTCAATATAAATCCTGGTCACACTTATTTAAATGCCAGATTTAACAGTTTCATTTCAAAATGTGTAATAATAGGAAAAGGGGGAAAGTAAAAGAACATTGGACAATAAAGTATTAGATCTTAGTTATTATCACTGAGGACATGTTGACATGTCGCAGTAGGAAAAGCACAGATATAAATAATAAAATTATTGATGTCTGGATTTCATTTAGCTGCTTTGGTTTCGTGGGTCCAGGTGCTGTGCATGCTGACTCACCAACACACTGTCATGGATAATTGAAACACTTAAATAGATCAGAGACATTGTTAAGGTGCTTTTCTCCATATTGGCCTCAAAAATCCTGTCTTGATATTTCACTATATTTCACACCGCCCATCTGAGCTCACTGATGAACAACACATACTCGACCTGGCATTTAAAAACACGGCAGTATGCAGTATTTTCTCACTAAAACTATACACTATTTCCCCTTGATCACTTTGTGTCACTGTGTTTTGAACTATTTGAGAGAGATTTTATTCAGATAATCATTCATTTCTTTATATTTGATATCATTGATAGATGCTATTTTCTATTTAATGAATATGCAAGAGAGTCAAGAGCTAAATTTGACTTTGTTTAAAAGTCAAAGCTCCTAAGCATGTGTCTTCATGTTTCTCCAATTTCTTCCACATACAGACCTGCAGAGGGAGCTCAACAGTAATGTGCTGCGAGGCTCTGGGACTGTGGCTTCTGTGCAGGAGAAGCAAAGGCCATGGATCCAGCACACAGCTGCATGTGACTATAATAAACACATGCTGCAATCAGATGAGAGGAGCATGCAACACCATATGATTTCAACTCCTTCCACCAGTTTTCACTTCATGCCTGTCAACCAAGTACCCCAGCCTCCAAACAGCCCAGTCACCTCTGATGTCTTCCAGCTGGCCCCTTTTAAGACACCAGGAAAAGAAAGCAAGATGGCATTCAGTGGCTCCTCCTTTTCTGCATCTCATAAACCTGTTGAGGCGTCTGATGTTTTCCTCCAGGCACCGTTTGGAAAGAGGCAGGAAACCGCCAAAGCTAACGCTCCCATATTTAAGTCTGTCAAACAGCAAATTCAAACCAGCAAACAGTGTCAACCGGTCCCAGTATCATCTCTCCCTGCTCCTCAATCTCTCGGTATCCAGGCCCCTCGTCAGCCTCTGCTCCAGCAGCCGGTGGCGGTGCACAGGGTCGTGTCCAGGATCGGTCAGCAGGCCGCTGTGGGTTCTGTGGCTGTGGGGCCTCTGCATTCCTGGACCATAGGGGGAAGAGCTCTCGATGACCCCTTTACTGCTGCACCTTTTCAGCCAAGATTCTCTCAGGGGAAACGTTGATTATATAATCGTCTCTTAAAAATGCCAAGTCAGAGCTTTTTCTGCAACAAATGAAGGAATATAAACATAAAAGTATAGCATAAAGTATAAATAAGTTGCAGTATTACCCATTTTCTAAAGTAGTTTTACTATGGTCATTATTGCTGCAGTATTAAAATGACTAAATTATCCCTATACCAAGTATGTACTTGTTAAAACTTAATGTTCTACCTCAGTTATCTGATTTGCAACACTCTGAACTTAGACTGAGAAGTTATTAGGATGAAGTTCAGTGGATAGATCCTGGACTCAATTTAAAACTCTACTTAGGACATTGAAAAGGGTTTTGTTAAAGGCCCAAACTGTAATTTCTTTTTTTCAGTATTTACCATGTATCTCAGCGTGTCCTATTTTACTGAACTCTTCACAAACATTTCTTTTGTGAGGACAAATATTCACAGCATCAGAAAACATCAATACCTAAGATGTAAAGAAGCTGCTTTCAGTTTTATTCTGCCTACTTAAAAAAAAACTGTCAATCAATTTGGCAGTCATTAAGTTTTAAATCTTTCTAGTTTTTTATCCTTTTTTGTTCATATTTCCATTACGGATTGTGCCTTTAATATCAGTGTTGTAGCATTAGTGCTACAAAAGATACCAAACGTTTTGCTACAAGCTAAAGAAAATCCAGAGAAGTCAAATGTAATGGTGTGAAACATTTTCACACAGTTGAAGGAGGGAAAGTACTTTTGTAGCTGTTACTTATGTTAAAGCACTGTGAATTTTTACAAATATTTACAGAAAAGACAGGCGACATACAAAAAAATCCCAAATGGCTGGTTTAAGACTTCAGTGATTTCAAGCTCAATTTACCTGCTTTACTGCTTAATAATTGTTCACAGACTGCTGCTGCCATTTCCCCACAAACGACACCAGTGTTCTGAGACCTTTCTTGAAAGGAGTTTGATTTTGATGAAACTGTTACTGTTGTTTGTCTTTGATCTTTGTATTTTGCATGAAACATATCATGTCAGTGGTTCAGATCCACTGATGTCTTACAGTTTAAGGTTATACAGTAGGTCAGACGGCATTCTCGAGAGCTGCTAAAGACAAAGGAAACACAACATCATCTCTGCTGAGCCGAGTTTTTAATAGTTTCTCGTAAACTGATAAGATTTTCAATAATTTATATATATTTTGCCTTGTACTTTGGCAGAGATAAGGACTTTTTGTAAACCATGCTGCCTTTGCTTGATGCATAGTATTTTTCATTTATATTTTCTGAATATTAATACTGGACATTAGGAAGGATTGTCAGGAAAACTTAAACATTGTGTTTTATTAAAGCTTTGTGAACATAATGGCATCCTAATTTTACAGTCATGTTGAATTTCTCCCTCTTTAGCCTGATAATAATTTGGTGGTACTGTGTGTCAAGGTAGATGCCAACTTGTTTCACACCAGAGGACCCAGGCCTTCACGGCCTCTACCTGTCATGGAACATAATGACAAATGTCTGTTTGAATTTTAGCCAGATGACAGCAATGAGAGTGTTGAGGAGGTTAAGATGTTTTTTCATTTCCATAATGGTGCTAGTGGCATGTTTGGCATCTTTATTGTGCTGATTGCTGAGCTTTGCTTGAAGTGAGTAATGACTCCCAGTCTTCTGAGTCTGAATAAGTGCAGCAGGATGTTGTTGCTCTGCAGCGTTAGTGTCACACTCCTGTCTTTATAAAATATACAACTTTCAATTTCACTCAGGGCACAGAGGCCAAAGGTATTGTTTTTCCAAGAAGGTTTCTCTTGTATTTTTGTTTTTATTAATACCAGATTATGCAGATTAAACCGCACGCAGAGGCGAAATGAAAATGGAAAGATAAAAACTGGACGATCCAAAAAAGACTATAAACACCATAAAACTATGTCTGCTATTTCATGAGTACTTTTCATGTCAGGCCGAGTCCCCAATAAACCAGCACAAAAACAAATGAGTTACAGCTCAGACCTCTTCTGCAGGGAGGTAAAGGGAGTTGAGCTTGTGTGAAAAATGAGCCACTTGTTTTTGTTCAACAATGCGCAAAAAAATGTCATGTGACATTTTTGTGCGAGATTCACTTTCCTGAACTTGGAACGAGCAGAGCACAATGGAAAAAAAACAGTGGAGGGTGAGTAAATGGAAATAGATAAATCTGGGGGTTTTTATTGGAAATTGGTTCAAGGTTGTGTGGAAGCTACACTGGTTCATAAACTGCGCATGACTGTGGAGCTGATTAGCTGTGTGACGTCGGTGATTGCAGTTGTTAGTGCGGCCAAGGTGGACCGTGACACTGGGCCAAGCTGAGGCCACTGCTGAGCATATTTTTACATTCTCTTCAAACCTGTTTCAAGTTATATTTACTTTCCTTTCTGTTGTTTCAAACACAGAAATTTGTCAGGGGAGATTAGGAAGGGGAACTGATTTGATCAGTCACATATTACTGATATATACTGATACTTACATAAATACAGAAACATTCTGGGGGGATAAAAACAGAGCTATAAACTAGCTCAGACTCCTGCACACCACATTAACACTGCTGGCAATTATGGAGAGACAAGTTTTGCATTCCTGTCCTTTTTTTTAAATTAGTTCAATATCATATATTTTCATCATGGCACATACACAGCTGGAAAGAGCCAAGAGAAAGAAACAGTGCTCAAGTTACCCAACATTAAGTATACATTTTTTTTGTCCTCAGCAATGGTGGACTCTTTAAAAGTGTTAAGCTGTGTAAATACTTCTTCCAGATCTCCATGGCGTCATAGTTGGATTTTGATTTTTATTGTGTGCCTTTAATCCAACTGCCTGCCTCTGCTCCTGGCGGTTTTCTTTTAGACACGCCTCCATGAGCTCACTGCCCACAGGACTGCAAGTCCGGCTGTGTGCGTCTGCGAAAGCATTCCCAAATGAAGAAAGAACTGAAACTAAGGAAAAAGCACATGGAAAAGATGTATTTGGGTTTATTTTAGTAGATCTGAGGGGAATAAGACTCAGCTGAGCGGCTGTTCCATGGCTTCTTGCATAATCCCAAACTCTTAGGCATTTTTTGCATTTAGAGACTCTATACGCGTCTTCTCACAAATAGAAACAATTTACTCCGAACAGTTGGATAATTGTTGTAAATAAAGTGAATGATTCCATGTTATTCGTCTTTCTAACCATTCATCCACATTCTAGCTGCATATTTCCTGCAATGCCAGCCAGGAAAGCAGAGCAAAGCAGCCCAGATTTGCTTATTTCCAGGAAACTCCTCCAGATTTTCCACAAGTATCCAGAGGTGCCCAAAGTATCTTCATGGTGCCCAGTCATCTTCGAGACATCAGGGGCATCTTTACCAGCTGTAACAACCACCTCAACTGCCACTCAACTCCTCTTCTGATGACGATGACATGAGGTCAGTCACTCAGCAAAGAAACCTGGTGGTTTGTATCCACTTCCTCATTCTCTTGAAAACTAACACATTATTCTTGACAGACAACTCAGTGCTTTTTCCTCTGCTCTGAGTTGAATACACATGCTTGTGTTTTCAACTCCTCTCGCTGATTAGATTAGATTTACTCAGGATGAATACAGATGGAGCTGTGCTGAGGACGGGTCCAAACTTTATGTAGTAATAAATGCACTTCCCTGTTTACTAGGTACAGCACTGAAATAATCAAACACTCCCACAATAGGCCTTGTTCACAGCAGGAAAGTCAGGGAGATCTATACACACCTGCAGAACCCTGAGAGGAGGCCTTAATTTAATCAGTCAAACACCTGTGGAGGTGAACCATATGTGCACAGGGCCTGTGGTTGTAAAGTGAACACGAAGTCTTAGTCAAAGTAGTTGACCATCAATCTGGCCACCTGTGATTGAGCTCAGTATGAAAAAAAACATCTTGCGTCACAGTGAGTACATTTATCATATTTCTGAAGTTTGGCCTCTGACACTGACTGGCACACAAAAGAGAAAAAGATACTTTTTATTGCTGCTGTTGCACATTATATATTAGTATGAACAAATTTGATCGGAGGACTGAAAAACTGCAGTCTACTATTCTGGCCACCAAATCAGTGTCAGGGTGATTTTCCAGACGTCACTTTTGTCAGCGCTACAAAACGCAAATAGCTCATAGCAGTCAACGTTAAACACTGCCAAAGATTTAACTCCTGTGTTTTAAGAGTTTCTTGCTGACAGCTTTACAGATTAACGTCTCTGGTTTCTAGCTTTAAAATTATTTTCCATGTTGTTTATTGTTGACAAAATGTTCAAGATGACAGGAATGTTTTATTCCATTAAATCATCTCACTAATTGTATTTAGAAGACTAGTCTCTCTACAGGCATCTCCTCTGAGAGGTGTATGGCACTGATGCACATAACAAAGGAAGTTTGGCATTATTTGTTCTCTTCAATACCACTCTCATGTCTGTACAATGTATGTGAAGCTTGAACCGGAAGGTTATTAGTCTAGCTTAGTATGGGGAAACAGTTAGCAAGAAATCTGCCTATAATAACCTTTTCTAAATGATAAATTTGCCAGCATCCACAAGAAGCAGACACATATTTATATATATTTTTCTACACATATATTTTTGTGATTTAATGAATATTAATTCACAAAATATACATTTTTTAAGACAGCGCTTGCCAAACAGACTTGCATGTATAAAACACATGACGCAGTTGCTGAGTCACTGGATTTTCTGCGGTTTAAACTTGCGATTATTGTTTTTCACTGTGCAAAGCAGTGAAAGATTAGTTCAGATCAATAAAACTAATTCATACCAGGCAAAGGCTAAAATGCAAGTTTATACAACTCCATAGCACATTGTGATACTCAACCAGTTTGACTGATTTGGTGTTGGGAGGAAATGTTGTTAACATTGACTAAATTGCTTAGCTACAAAAGCATTTAATAGCCAAAGCTGTGCTCGCTACACTAAATATTCAATTTATAGACTTAAAAAAAGTCATAGTTCGTGGCACATCATGCGTGAGCCACTTGTTTAGGAAAACAGACATAATTGTTGAAGGTTTTCACTGTGCGTGTGTTGAATCACCAGCTACAGCCTCAAAAGGCAACATTCACTTTACAGTCACTTTAATTCTTGCTCTGTTTGGACGTATTTAAACAGAGGCACAGTGAAAAGGTCTTTTCAGGTTTCCATCCTGAGCTTAGATCCTGCTCCTCAGTTTCCTCATCCTCCATAATCATCAGTGGTTCTCGTGATTGGGACGTGGAGGGGGGCGCGACGGGGGAGGGGCTCTGCAGGGAGGTGGACCCTGAGGCGGGGGCGGCAAAGAGCCGGTCGGAGATGGGGGCGCAGAGACGGGGCTGGGGTTGGCTGGCGGCAGGGCTCTGTTTGGAGGCGGCGTGTACATGGGAGGGGTGGTGGAGGACGGGGGAGGAGAGGATGGTAGAGGGGGCAGTGTTGAGGTTGGCGAGGGGGGCAAATTGAAGAACTGGCTACCCTCTGATGGACGCCGCTGGTAGGTGTGGGGCAAAGTGTAGACGGGCGTGGATGGATGGTTGTAAATGGGGTAGCGAGGAGCAGGGTAGGATTTGCTTCGGGTGAAGTTGATGCACCTGCCCTGTAGTAAAGAATACGAAATTGCTTCAGCATAAAAAGGAATCACTGGTCACTGTAGAGGCCTGTTTTGTTTATGAACTTGTACAACACAATATGAAGAAAACCCAACTTATAAAGACAAGACACTGCAGTGTGTTCAATGAAAATTTCCTGAATCTACTTCTGCTGGCACAGCGCTTGGCAGGTTCAGAGTGGTAAAGCTTTCAACAGACAGAAAGAGGAAATTCCTCTGTTAGTGTCTTGGAAGAAAACAGCGTTCCTACCAGCCCAGCCGTGCTGACGCTGAGAGCTGGAGGAGGCAGCCAGCTTCTACTCTTGATGATTTCTCCAGACAAGAGCGTTCCTCCAGACAATACTGCAGTTGTTTTTACCTTTGTGTGCTCACTATGCCACTTGAGGGCTTCCTTGAAGTCTGTATTCTTGTGATCTGAAGCAGATTTGACTTTTTAAGAATGTGTAGTTCACAGAATAACTGCAGTTAATGTCAAGCAGATAAGATTCCACTGTGTCTACTGTTGCTCTTTGATGCTTTGAGCTGGAGGCCTTCGATCTGAACTCCCCTTACCCCTCATTTCCAGAGGTCATGAATTTAAACTGGCACATTCCTAAACACCTGCCTGCCAAAAGTTGATTTAGTTGGTTTGCAATCTTTCCAACTGCTTTGTTTTGGATGCATGTGTGCTTATCTCACAGCTGTAAAGAGCTGATGCTGTTTTTCATTACACCAGAGAGGAAATCACAGCGTCACGCTTTGACTTTTTCATTATTCTGTTATCTCTGGTGTATACATCTCACCTTGTCTCCAGGATGAGGTCTCATCACAGACACTCTGTCATAGCCTTTCCTCAGGAATACACACAGAGCATCCAGCTTTCCCTGTAGAAAGATAATCATAAATGACTGATGAGCATGTATTGGCCATCAGTGCAGCAAGAACAATCATTCGAAAGACAAGCAACAAGCTACAGTAATGAAATCAGTCGGCCTGTTTATTTGTGTCTCTGCCAGATTGTATCTGCTCCACTTTTTGCTCCAGATGTCTCTCTTTGATTCTCACATAGGAAGCTTTATATGGTAAGGAGATAGATAAATAAAGAATGTATTTTGTTAGGAATAACACCCACTCAACAGATTCCATATTCAGGGGTTAGCTCAGTTCGTGTCTGGTTCCTATTACTATCCATTCAGCTGACTAATATGCAAGGAAACAAGTTTTATTAACTATTTCCTGGTACCACATCATTCCCAGAAACTCTAAAAATTTGTAGGTTATGGTGGATAGACACTATCGTAAGGAAGAGGTCTTAATGTCAGAACTAGTTTTAAAACATCTGGCCTCATAGTGTATATTACATATGTTCACATTATGTGATCCATGTCATTATGTGATCCATGTCTAGATACATTCAGTGACAGTAATACAGCTTGATGACAACTGAACAAACAGAGGAAGACCATGAGATATGGTTGAAAAAGCTGGTAAGCTAGTAAGATATTACATTTATAAAGTCAAATCCATGCCCATACATTTCCTGTGAATGAATGAAAAGAGTGAATAAGAACCTTGATGGGGGAATACCACTTCTGGGGGCGGACAGATTTATGCATGTTGTAGTAAGGCCTTGGTGGAGGTGCTTCAAACTCCTGTTCAGGCATCACAACTCGAGCATTTTTGGCTTTTTCCAGTTTGGCTCCCTCTTCAGTGGAGCCTTTATCTCCCCAACGGACCTGGAAAAAGAAACAGAAGCTTAGAGTAAAAATGGTTTAAAATGGGAATATGGCTGACAAACCGACCATCACATTTTATTCACATGTTTGGTTACATCTGCTACAAAGGCTGAGAGCAGAAGAGATTTTACCATCATTTTTAGTCAGGCTAGCAGTGTTGCTCCAGTGATGGGAATGTTGATTTGTCGGTGGTCTGGTCCAATCGCTCTGCTCCAGACTGAAATATCTCAAAATCTGCTGGATGCATTGCCAGTCATTGTTCACAGACCACAAATGCTACTGACTTTGGTGATCCACTGACTTTTACTCTTGTGCTACCACAAGCTTGACATTGTTGCTTTTTAGTGAAATGTCTCAACAACCATTGGATTGACTGGTACAGATACCCACAGTGTTCAGGATCGTTTGTTGTAACTTTTGGTGATTTTACTTTTTTTTTTAATTAAGATGGAGAGCAAGGTAAATATTTATCTGAATGTTAGTGTTGTCATGGTGAACAGTGGAGCATGTTAGCACGCTGATTTTTAGAAAGTGCATTAAGTACAGCCTCTGATCAGCTATTCCCTGTAGACTCTGATTCTTGTAATGTTGCTAAATTGTTATTTTAAGAGAACAAGAAAATTTTATCACACCACTGGGCATTGATGTTGCAATCTGTTTTGAGCTAATAATGTCAGATTCAGGAGAACTCATTTTTACCAGTGCCTCTGCGTCTATTTCACTGTAAAACATGAGTCTTTACTTGTATAACTAGATGTTTATAGCATATGTACATGGAATTTAATTTAACTGAAAACCGCAAGAAAACAGAGGTTGGCCCCCTCACCACTCACAAAGTTTAACTGTGTCATTATATGCAAAGCTTCAGATTTGAGATTTGTCCTAAACCCTACATTTACTTTTGAAGCTGTTTTATGGCATAAAACCTCAAAATTCAACAAGAGAGCCACTGCCACAGGTAAACTGCATCCTCATGGGCAAAGAATGTCACTTAACAACTAAAAGCTTTTCTTTCTAATTTTTTTCTTTTCTCCGCAGATTATGACCTTGACCGTCAGAGCGCCGCTAAAAAGCTAAAGCAAAATGTCAAGAACGATTCAGCACAGCAAGAGTGAAACCAGCACTGTCAAAGCAACCTTGGAAGTTCATTACTCAAATTTACTCCCTTACAGCTGCCAGAGACAAGCCATGAAGGCTTTAACTTGGCAGGGAAAGCAGTTAAATGAAGCTGTGCATATTTTCCACAGCTCTGTTTGGAATCTGTGCCACTTCAAGGCAAATTCACAGCACAGACTCCTCAGACTTGCACAACCAGTAAGTGAAGCACTTCACACTGAGAGTGATCTGTCTCCCTGACCTTCCTTTGACAACAGACACATCTGGTCCCTCTTGACCTGAAGACGTGTCAGTCTCCTTTGTGTTGTTCACTTCTCTCAGGTATCATGTTGCACAGGGCCCAGATGATCTGTCTCTTCTTATCCTAAAAATAAATCTCTTGAATCTGAACTTTTGTACCTTTTCCTTGATGATTCTTTCCTTTTACCATTTCTTGCTGAACCCCAGCCTTTTCCCCAAAAAATTCACAACCAAACCTTTATTTCGCCTGAGCACACTGCAGAAAATCAGACACATTTGCCTGCAGTGCAACAACCACAAACAAATCATGCAAGCTTGCATGATTCGGTTTCTAACAGAATGTGCATCGTGGCCTCTGGGCCTCAAACTCCGCAGTTTACTGGCCAGATGGCCTCATCCTAACCCTCACTGACTCTCTGAACGAGTTATAACAACAAAGTGACTCAGTCTCTTGCTGCATAAACTTGCACACTCATCTCTTTTAAGGAATGAGTCCCTTCCTGCTTCCCTTTTATTCCTGCTGTATTTGTGTTTGATCTCACTCCCACATCTCGACAATTCCAAAAAAGCTGAGTCATAGATTCAAGCTTGCCACGTGTCTCGACTATATACCTGAAGCCAGTTGATAGATACAAATACAGAGTAGATTCTTATTTTAATAATTTAATATTGAATTCAGTTACAGTATCAAAGCGTTTTGACATGATGGTTTATTGTTACGTCAATGTCTGGTCTAGATAATTTGTTAAATACAAACAGTCTTAGATCCTTAGACACTTACACAGACTTAAATTTCATGCAGTCATCTGTGGTGTGTAATTATACTGCACAGTATGAATATTTATCATATCATATAAACATATCATAACTGCTAATGATTACATATTAATCCAATTGCACTTTGCTATCTGGATTACCTCCATTCTCTTGATGCCGCCAACTCCACGTCCCCCATAGTACGAGGCGTCCACAGTCGGCCACCTCTTCTTGGGAAAACCATCCTCATCATCCTAAACAGTAAAAAGAAATAGTTGAGACTCTTGTTGAGGAGCAGATATGTTTGTCTTGATCAACACTCACTGTTACAGTTTCTAACAAATTGTATCTCAGCATCATTAAAGCAGTGGTGTCTGTCCCATAAGGGCATGATTTTACTATGTTGGCTACTGTCAGTCATTATGCTCATTATGTATATTGTTTTTATGTGTGCATGTGTTGCTGTGACAAACAAGGTAATCATTATTGTAAAGAAATTAATATGGCTGCCAAGAATTCTATACACTTTTGTCATTCCAAGGTGAGGAAAAAATAAAACCACTCACAGATTCGTCCTCTATTACTGGAGGAGGTGGCTCGTGAATGACCTGTAAGGGAGAGAAAGAAAGAAAGAAAGAAAGAAAGAAAGAAAGAAAGAAAGAAAGAAAGTACTGTAAACCTCAAATGATAGCTGGGGTGTCATAACGAGCATAATTGCCATTGTATGTTCTTCACTGCCTGTCATACCACAGTGCAGCAGAGAGGCCAAAACCACCACAGCAGGAGGATGGTGAGCAGGAGCAGTAGGATGAGTAGAGCTATGGCCACAAAGGTCCCATCAGACTAGAAGGGGAAAAAGATGAGGAACATAACCTGTGTGAGTAGAAATCACTTATTTCTATGACTGAGATATGCATTTGTTATCACATGAAACAAAGGACCTTACCATACCTGTACATAACCTTACTGAACCTTGTGTTACTTTGTTAAAATATTATGTTTAACTTTTGTGCATGTTGCAATTATTTCTAAAGAAATTTCTTATTTATTGATATTTTATATTGATACAACTTTCATTTTCAACCAGAACTACATAGAAAAGGTAACTGGATAACTAGTCATCATACAGATTGCCTCTTCCGTGTCCTTTCAACCATGCTTAACAACATGTATATACCACCGAAATTTTATAACATTTGTCAGTGTCAAGGCCATGAATGAAATCTAAAAAAGTGAGAAGGAGGGACAAGCTGCATCACAAGTTTTTCTGTGATGCTATGATTCTATACAGCCAACAATACAATACAATAATATATACAATACATTTTCCTTTAGCTGTGGAAAAAAATCTAGATCCTTTAGCCAAGTCACAAAATCTAGACTGAGGTTGATAATCATGTGTGACTTTGCCATGCATTGTACTTACACAGGTGACTGCAGTTATGGTGACAGAGCTGGATATGAAGCTCAGGCCATTATTCATGCTGACATGGAGAGTGGCAGACCTGTGGAAATGGTAAGAGAGTAAATGAGAGTGATTTTCTGACAGTGAGTGTGCCTCTAACTTAGACTGAGATTGTAGTTATAAATGAAAAATGAAAAAACACTTGTTTTGTCTCCATTCCATGTTAAGATCTTACACAATAAAAATGCAAGGATCTTCAGTTATGAGCAAAAACCTTGCCATGCAGAATAGGATCTTGAAACCCATGATGCTGACATGAAGTTACTATTTTAGTGAGAGGTTCCTGTTTCAGTCTCTTTGATGTAATATGACTCAGACAACCTTGTCTGTGAATAGTAATGGGAATAACTTACGTTCCCTCTTTTTCCAGAACAGGAGCTGGGCACAAGAGGTAGGTATCCCTCACCACCAAGGGTCTTTTCACTGTGGAAGAATTTATATTTGACACTATAAATACAAAGGTACCTTACAAGATAAGACAGTAGTGAAAGAGAAAGAAAGGTGATGCAAAGGAAAAGTTTACTTCACATTTTCTACCAGCCCTGAAACTTAATAAGATTCAAGCCTCAAAATATTCTTTTTGTTATTAAATTCCTGGACTTCCTCTCCTCATGGAAAATGAAGCAAATGAGGGAGCGTTGTGGTTTATTTACCCTGGCTGAGTGAGTGTCTAGTATGTGCAAAGACAGTGCTCGTCCCTGATGAGATCCACATTCCCCTTTAGACATCCGAGAAGCGTTGAGCGTTATACCAGCTGATTCAAAGGAGAGGAAGATGGTGCTGATGGTTTTCGGGGAGGACGGGGATTTAAATCATTGTGAGCCACAAAGAGCTGCTCTCCCCCACCCCAGCCTCGTCTGTACGGCCAAAATAAACTTGGCGTGGTGGCGTAAATGGCTGCTGTGCGGAGTCCCAAATACTGCTGCTTTGCTATTCTGTCTATTAATAGTTGGATGAATTTTATGCAATGTTTGGATTCACACACCTACACAAGTGTTACTGTCTGTCAATCATGTCTCAATATAATGTGGAGGGCAGAGGGAGGATGATACATAGTCCTTCTATTTACTCACACATTAACATTCTTGTATTAGAATAAATACTTAATACATCTACTGTACCAATTTCCTACCTTAAGAATTACATAATATAGTCTATACTGTAAGATGACTTCCACACGTTCCTCCTCCCTCTAATGTCTTTTATTCCCCACTAAAACAGAAACATGTTCTCCTTCACTGAATCATATATCTTTTGGACAGCAGCAGGCTGTTTCGCCCTGTTTCTAGTCTTTGTGCTAAGCTAAGCGACTGCTGGCTCCAACTGCATATTTATCATACAGGCATGCTAGTGGTGTCAAGCAAAAAAGTAAATAAGCCTAGTTCGCAAAATGTTAAACTGTTCCTCTAAGTATATTTACACACTTTGGCTCTACAATTCACTTTAATACATTTTCACAGTTTGATGTACTTTAACACTATACTGTAATCTGACCTTTCCTTCAGGTCCACACAAGTTTACCAATGACTTGGTTTAGACTAATTATATTGTGTGTCGCAATTAAGAAATTCTGAGCTACTGCACTGCTGAGTTTTTTTTTTTGTTTGTTTTGTTTGTTTGTTTTTTGTTTTTGGGTGGGGTGGGGGATTAAACATAGTATAGGCTTATAAAGTTGATTCATTTGCCTATTTATACACTCAATAGAAACACAGCAACATTGGCATTGATCTGAAGTCATGTGTCTGACAAATAGATGAATGTTCACTCTTCATTTAGCTGTTTTTAGTTTTTACCAACTCCTGAGGGAAATATCTGGCTCTAAATGCTGCACATTATTCACCAGATAATCGCTAACTTTTTCTGTCGTCTGTTTGGTAGTGAGCTGGTAGCAGAGCAAGCTGTCAAACCAAAACAATGAGCTAAAATATGCTAAGCACTTTATATACTGCAAATTAAATTTTGTGAATGAAAACCTTGGAGCAGATACTTACTCAAAGTAACTGTGTCGTTGATGCGGAAACTGCAGAGAACTTTCTGTACATCTCTGGCGTGAAGGAAACCATTTCCTTTGACTACAACCTGGAAGGATTCTGAAATGAGATTAAAAAGACCATTCTACCATCTATATTTTGTCCTTATGCAATAATGTGCAGTATCTTTTTAAAGAAGTCTAGGTAGAGCCATTAATGTAATGTGACTGGACCAATGTGCCTCTACGCAACACTGAGTTACAATATTAAGTCTATTAAGTGTTTTTGTGGTTTGTTCTTTACCTCCTTCACAGATGCTGGACGGCTCTACAGCCAGGATCTCAATGCATGATCTTTTCAGGATCTGAAAGGTAAAATGATCATTTAAAAGGCTGAACTAAAGGTTGATTAAACTGTGTGAGAGTTATTTAACCAAGAATATGCATCTTTCTGTGATATTAAAGTGTCATGCTCGTGTCTTTCGTACCGAGTCAATGACCCCTTGTAGTGCCTGAAACCCATCATTCACAGGGAAGACATGGTCCTTACTGTCAGCTATTGTTGAAAGCTGTCAAGAAATGAGACTGGGTGATTAATCATGTCTGATGGCGTTGATTGTTTAATTAATTTATTCACTAGTTTCCTAGCCTAGTGGTTAGCTCATAAGTTTACCTGGGTTTCATTGAAGTCTTTCACTCCCACACAGTACACAGTGGCACCCAACTGGCGTGCTCTGCTGGCCTGAATTAAAACAAGATATTAAACAGACAAATAAGCTACAGTAAAATCACGGATGCTGCACTGCTGCTTATGGGCTGAAACTGAATAGCTTGTTCCTCTTGTGGCCACACCTCCATCACTGATGTCACTGATGATATTATGCCAATGAAATCTGTAGGAAAACACCTGGTGTGACCTCACTCACAGGGAGTAACCTAAGATGTCTAATCTTACATTATTTTCAACTAACACAATGAGGGAAAAAAAATATGCAGTATGATGTGTTAGTACATGATGATGGTGAAGTTAAAATATGTATTATTATTGGCTTTTGGTGGAGGTTTGCGAAAGATAATAATTCTCTATTGAAATGGACTCATTAATTTTGTTATTAGTGTTTAAATCACTTCATTTTAGTGTGAAACCCTGTGAGTTTTCATGTCACCTATCTCACCTCTCTTTGTGCCAAGTCAAACTGATTTTCTCTCAGTTCACCATCTGTCAGGGCAATGATGACACTGGCTGTCCGGTAACCTGAGAGTAAGAGCCAGATTGGAGAAAAAAAAAACATCAAGTGAGATCATTTTTATTGTATTTTTAAAAGTATCAAAGTGAACAAAATATTTTGGACATAATTGTCATGTGATTGAAAGAGCAGCTGTGTTTTTGTTGTTGTTTCTCTCTTTGTTTAATGATTTTACCATATACTTGAATAGGGCTCTGAAGAATGGATAAAAGGGATTTCTATGATTAAGTGCTAAAAAGGAAAATGCTCTACTCACCATCTCCAGTGCCATAGTATATTTGCTCACTGGCCTGAGAGAGAAGTTTTGAGGCGTCAGAGGCTATAAATCTAAATGGGCCTCATTTAATGAGTAAGGTGCCATACTGTTGGGAAAACAGGATCAGTTTCCCATTGACTTAACAGATGACTTACTCTTTGAAAACCTCTGTGCATGAAGGTGTCTCCGCCTGGCTGCACCATGCGTAGCTCCTCCAGTCCGGCCCGAATCTGTTCTCTGATCATGGATGTATTCCAGGGAATAAAAATCAAAATTCATTTAAACACGATGACACAGGACAGAAGACTAAAAAAATGCAAAAAAAAAAAAAGAAAAAAAAAAAAAAGAAAGAAAAAGAGGACATTTGTGTGAGGTGTATGTACCACCTGTCTTCTGTTAGTGCCATGAGAGTCCTTCCCTCTGTTGAAAATACAATAAAAGACATCCGCAGCTGAGGACTGGAAAAAAAAAAAAGAGACGTTTTACGTTCTATTGTTTTCTTCTTTTCTCTTTATTCTTTGAATCCCAGCTGTTTCTGTGTGGACCCACCTGATAAACTTATGTGCCAGGTGATCAACAAAGTAATATATCTCATTCCAGTAATGTTGTACACTGCCAGACCTGAGAGGAAGGGATAACAATTAGCTATATTGTATGATCAGGACTCTTATGAAGATAGCTGGAAACATATAATAAATCAAAACATGTACATGAGTTGTTACTATGGAAAATGAAGGGAACCCATTTCTATCAACGTGATTAAAAAATGAAGACTTAGTGTCTCAAAATAATGAGAAATGTTCTGGAAATTTGCATAGGCCTATATTTTCTCATGTGTACGGAAAACTGATTATCAAAATTTTTGCCCGTATTTTTATGTTGAGAACTAATTGTCTCACCTCTAGTGCGATACAACCCAAATTAAAATACTTGAGTCTGTACATTCAGCCTGCTGGTTTTAAGTTGCTGGTGTACAGTTCTTTAGACTCCAGAATCTAATGATTTGTTATGATGCATCTGCTTTTTGCATATTTGTGCCATGAGTTCTTAGCATCTTTGCTATAGGCTACTATAGCAAATATGCGGGTATTGTGTGAGCCCATCTATGTATTCAGCACAGTGAAACTTCACAAAGACTTTAAGGCTTTGGTTTTAGCCTTTGTATTTACCTTCTGAATGCTGATGCTTAACATTTCCACTGTTTGTCATGTGACCACACAGATGATTTTGTAATGCCAAACAGTAACTGGAGTGCCACGTCATGCCTGAGCTTAGCATTATATCAGGTCCTGATTTTGCAGCAGGTGCAGACTCAACAAAACAATCAGCAGAAGAATGCAGAGTTTAAAGCGGTGGTCGGAAATTAAAGAGAATTGTGTGGCAAATATGCATAACCTATACAGCCGCTTCTCACGCTGCACTGCCTCTCTTCTCTTCCCTCGCTTATGTTTTCATTTATCCTGTGATGTGAGTCCCAGTGCAGAGACAGCCAAGAAAACTTGGGATCTTTGGAACATCTGGCTCTAATGGAGAAAGGGTTCTGCAGACTGAAGCACAGGGAGCTGAAGCTAGGGAGTAGATGTGGGCTGCTCCTGTCTGTGAAGCGTGGCTGCAGTTTGACAACAGGAGTCCCTGCAGTGCATTTTATCATCAAAGTGAATACATAAACACACTGCAAACGAAGATGTCATTGTGTAAACATACTTTGTCAAATCTTAAGTCATTCATATTGACTATGCTGATTGCAAAAAACAGCTAACACAGCTGTAGTGTATTTTTCAGAAATGTATGAATGTATGAATTACAACACTGCAGTTTTCATCCAGGAAAGTATGACTATATGACCTGGCCAACAAAACAACACTGAACTGACACATGACTTGATATGACCTGTCCAGGAGTGTCACATTAGTTCCGTGACAGATTAATAGATAGTGTAATTCAGTCCTCATGTCAGCTCTCACAGTCCCTAGAAATCTGCTTCTGTGTTTGTTAAATAAAACAATACAGCAGAGCAAACAGAAAATTTAATAACAACTATTTGGATAATCACTTAATCATTTCAGTCTTTTTTAAGAAAAATGCCAACCACTCTCTGGCTCCAGTTTCTCTAATGTGATGATTTGCTGCTTTTCTCTGTTTTAAATCATTGGAAACTCAATATCTTTGGGGGGATTTTTAACTGTTGATCAGACATAACAACACATGAAAACATCACCTTGGACTCTGGGAAACTCCAGTGGGTATTTTTTCACTGTTCTCTGACATTTTATGCAATAGCCCAAACCACAGATCACTTCATCTAGAAAATAATCAGCAGATTAATCGAGGATGAAAATAATTATTTGTTGCAGGCCAAAATGACAATTAATTTATTCCTGACAAGTGTAGTTTACTCATCCGTGTCAACAAGTGGAAAATAGTGAAGCTTTAATATATTGTGGTAAAAGAGCATGGCATACTTAACCACAAGAAATCATCAGATATGACTGAATTGAAGCTTTAGAAAGCCTCTCTAACATGCCACTTGAAACAGAAAGTGCCGTGCAGGTGACATTTCAAAACAAGCATACATTATATCCACATCTGTGCCAGCTGGGTTGACTTGACTTGAGCTTTGTTTTGACAGTTATGACTCCAACACTTTCACATATGATTCTCTTTGTTTCTACAGAGTCCCCAAACCCTGACCCATTTTCACTTTACACCACAGGATAAACACTAAGGAGACTAATACTCATCAGCAATTGGTAATAAAACCTGCCAGTTACAGAGCAGTAGCATGTAAGTAGTAGGCTATTAATGCCTGGGGATAACATGAATGATGTTTGCACCTGTGTCTTTGTTGAGAAACAGTCTCAGTCTCTCAGATGAATCATGCACCAAATATCAAAATCCCTCCTGTGATGGAGTAAAAGTGAAAGCACTCACTTGTCCAACACAAAGTAGAGGTCAAATCCTCCATAGCAGGATGACCCGGCCTCCCTCCTGTCATGGATCTGTCCCGCGCTGCCGGCCACCAGGACCGCCACCAGCACACCAAGCTCCAGGCTGAGCAGGACCTGCCTGCACCAACACTGGGACATCAGTCCAAACTTAAGAGAAAGCATTAGTTTAACCTCAGAGAAGGTCAACATAAACAAAATCTCCTCCTGTTGGGAGTTTTCCTTTCACCCTCTCCCTCACGACACTGTGACGCGGCAAGCCATGCTGTGAGAACTGATCTCCAAGGCATGAAGTGCTCCTCTCTGGATCAGTCTCCCCATCTCCTCAGCAGCAGATGTGTGCTGGCAGAGGAGGAGTGAAGCTGCTGGAACAGAGTCCTCTGTTCCCCCTCTCTCCCCCTAGTACTCAATCATTTTAGCACATGGTGCCATGAAATGAAACACATGTCTTACTGTGCGATTTACTTTCTTTCATCTGTGTATTAATGACCCTACAGTTTTCATGTCACATTTATTCTTTTTCACACTGTTTTTTCTTTCTTATTCTCTTGCAGGTCAATTCTACATCTTGCCCATCAGTGCCACTTAGTGGTAAACAAATGCATCACATGGTACACTGCACTGAACATTCAAATATCACTCAGTTTATTTTCATTTACATATCTTAATTTATATTTTATTCCAAGGGAGTGCCAATCACAGAACTTCAAACTTTAAACTGTAAAAACATTCACCAATTCACAAAAGGAGAGAAATGCTGCAGATTGTTAGAGAGACACAGGTGTTCTACCCTCCTTCTTCTTTCATGCACTTTCTGGTTTCCAAGCATGTGTGTATTTGTGTATGTTATTCCTCACCTGTCCACCAGGTGTCCCTTGTCTGCTCTCCTTGCTTTTCACACCAGCATCTCATCTCTAATCATCAACCACCTGCCCTCCCAGCTGCTACTCATCTCCAATTAGCTCCTGTGTGTATATAAAGACAACAGTTTTCGTGGTTCGTTTTGCCAAATTCTGTGTGTTGCGTAGTTCCTGTAGTGGAGCCATTCTTGGTTTCCTGTTTACAGAATAAGCTACAGAGTGAACCTTTGTCCTTGAGTCAACATCGCTGACCCATACTGAACTTTCAGCTGTCAAGGAGTCTCGCAAACCTCAACAGACCTGCAGTGGACTAAATAATTTCTGTTGATTGGAAAAGTCAAACAATAAAAAGAAGTTGGATTTTTCATTTGACACAATTCAAAGTGCCAAAATGTATGTGAGGAAACCAGAGCAGGAGCATGAACGCTGCGGAAATATGCTGACAGAACAAACAGAACAAGGCCTGAGATACAGACCTAAGATTTTCTTTACAGTTTTCAACATTATACCACATGTGCTGCCTTATCGGTTTAAAGCAATATTTTAATTTTGGGAAATATGCTTACTTGCAGATGAAAGCTATAGCGCTTAAAAGCTTCAGAGCAGCTGGAAGTCATATTTCTTTTACCATTTGAACAGAAGCAAACTGTTACCAGTCTTTATGCTAAGCTATCAGACTGGTGGTGGTAGCTTCATGTTTAAATGACAGATGTAAGAGTGGTTTTGATCTTCTTCCTACAACAAAAAATCAAATAAGCCTATTTCTTCAGACAGTTTTGATATTAAGAACTTGAACTAGAGACCTGAGTGCTGCATCAGACTGAAGACTGTTAGAAAACTGGAATAATCTCAAAGCAACAGGTTCTGCTGCTACAGAGAGATCCTTTGACACCAAACAAATTAAACTGAAGTGACAGTAGTTGGACATTTCACCCCCAAAAAAATCATGGCAGCGTTCCTGTCTGTCTGGGTCAGCATAACCAGTAGTTCATAGAGGAGGCAGAATCCTCTCTTGCCATCACTGTGGCAGCAAACTAGCTCAGATGAGGAGCAGAAGACCGGATTTATCACGTTTATAAAGCAACGTTTTGCCTAATGAGCAAACTAAATGCAGCAGTTTATATTTTGGTTTAAATGTGGCATCCACAGATGAGCTGAGGAAGAATGTTTCACCCCTCAAACTCAGTAAGTGAATCATTTTCTCTCTTCAATTGTTCTTTAAAATTGAACTTCAAGCATGTTCCAGCTCCTGCACTTATTGATGAGTCAGTGTTAGCATTTTCAAGAGGTGTGTGTGTGGATTGGGCCCAGCAGCCTGCAGGTGGTGTGTAGGGTCAAGAATTGACACCTACTGAGAAGGACTGAGGCATCAGGCTGTAGAGACCGTGGGGATTTTATTGGAATAAGAACTGGCCTATCTTGTCTAACTGATCATTTAAATTGATGTCTGGACTTTAAAAATATATTGTCAGTTAGCCGTGTCAGTGTGCAAGTGAATGTTACATGGCAGGAGCTAAAAACTGCTAGTTTTTCTATGTATCCCTCTTTGCCCCATGTTCCTCTCTAGTCTAACAAAACTAAGCTAGAATTAATTTAATTTATTGAAAAAGAAAGAAAGCAGGAAACAGTAAATGCGGTGTAACATTTACTTCCACCCTTATATAAATGTGTATAACCACTGTGACTCCAGGTGAAGTACCTCTTTGCTGCATGGATGTGTGTTCTGCTGTGAACTGTGTGAGCTCTGCTCTCTTTCCTTGTATGTCAGTGAATGACTGCAGCAGCATGGAGACGTGAGAAAACAGCGCTGTGTTTATAAATCGAGGAACTTTTTTGCGCTCTTTTCTCTTCCTTTCATCACGAACGCTCATTAACGTTACCTCTTCTAGATATTTGCTTCTAAGTAATGGCAGTCCGAGCGCCTACATTTTTGCTCCTGCTGTGCGGGCTGTGCGTTTCTCTGGCGGTTGATTGGGAGTTTGTGGACACCAATTTTACCCACCTCGGTGATGCAATCGACTACAAGGATCCCTGTAAAGCTGGTACAGTGTATTTTATCTGCTCTGCGCATTTATAGATTTTTATTTATTTATTTATTTTTTTTGCATTTCCAGTTGGTGTATATGTATGATGTGCTTTGACCGGTACCCATAGCTATTTACTCCCTAATCACTGTGAGCTGGTGATGGGGAAAAAACGCTAAAACCATTAAAAGGTAAATGTAGCTCCTAATGATTTAGATGTGAAGAGGAATATAGGCTTAAATGTAGGCAAAATGCAAATATTTAAATGCAAAAAAATAACCCCCACATTTTCATTTTGTGGTGGCATAATTAATTGATGACTGTTACTGATTGAAGAACATAGATATGATAGTATAAGAT
Source organism: Lates calcarifer (assembly GCF_001640805.2). Classification (NCBI taxonomy): domain Eukaryota; kingdom Metazoa; phylum Chordata; class Actinopteri; family Centropomidae; genus Lates; species Lates calcarifer. The sequence continues at coordinate 10,042,458 of NC_066841.1, read as the reverse complement.
TTATTTATTTATTTTTTTTTACTTTATAGTATAAGCAGCAGAAACACTGCATCACCTGTAAAAGTCCTGTGTTCAAAAAAAGTATGAGCTGCAAAGTGTAGTAATGTAAATAATCTATCATTTTATAGACTTGGATCATATATTTTGTATGTAATATCTTGATATTCAAAGTGATCATTAACTAAAGCTGTCAAAAAACGTTAAAAATGACAATATTTGCATGTGTCTGAATACTGAAGCAAAAAACAAGATCAAAATTGAACGTGTCCATAATTTGACCCTCCAGCAAGAAGCCCTAGAACAGCACTAATCTGAGGGTGATGTTTTCTTGACACAGCACACAGATTGATGCAGTGCAGATTCAGTTTTAGCTGAATAATGACATGAAGTTGACATGATGTACTGCAGGGAGCACCTGCATGAGATGTTAATGCAAAATCAGTATTTGATCGACAAACCTGTGCTCTGTTGATATGTAATTCTTTCCTTGTGAATCTGTTTTATGTTGGATTTAACTTGTTGGTAAAACAAGTATATTGTATCCTCAGTTATCGAGCTGCTTTCAGTGATTTTTCAGTTTTAAGTAATACCACTGTGTAAAAATACTTCAAAATAAATGATGGTCTTGCATTGATAAATTTCCTTGAGTAGAAGTGTAGCTGCAGGTATTAGCAGTAAAATGTGTTCACTTATCAAAAGCAAAGTACTCATTAGGTGACAGATTCCCAACTTGTATAAAGTTGTATTAGTTTATGAGCTGGTCATACAGTATGTTTTGATCTTAAAAGTAACCAGTGACTACAGCTGTCAAATACATCCAGTGGAGTAAAAACAGTACAGGTATAAAGTAGCTTAAAAGGGAAGTAGTCAAGTAAGGTACAAATATCTCAAATTATACTTAAATACCAGAGTAAATGTACTTAGTGGCAAGTTTGACCTGAAGGAGATCATGTGTAGAGTAGGTTTAAAGCAAGTCATGTTAACATGTGAGTAAAATGATAATAATAGTCTAATCTGAAAAAAGAAAACATTCTGCAAAACACACTGTATTGATAAGATACGTAGGGTCCTGATTATATTTAAATCATGCGTTATGAATGAGAAGTCATATGGAAAAACACTGGCACAAAGCTGCCACCGTGTCTCTGATTGTTTGAAAGGCTGCCTTGCCTTTGTTATGAGCTTTCTCAAGTGAAAAAAGAAAATATATCTGTTTTTTTTCCATGATCTAACATGCTAAACAGTTTGGTTATTAGGAGGCCTCCAGCTGGTTGGGGTTCCTTTTTCACTTGTGACTTCTGAAACTTCCAAAACACACCGTTCTTCTAGTCCAAGGCAGTTGCCTGGAGACTAGAGGTCATTGAGGCCGTGCCAGTGCTGTCCTCGGCTGGACGCCGGTGAAATCCCTCTGGCTTCAGGGCATGGGGTGCACACTGCAGGGGTGACAGTCATTTACAGTCACCCTTTGCATGAGTGAATTCACTTCAAAGGCCGACACAGGGCCCGCTATGTCTTTTCATTTGGACTTTCAAAGGCTGTTACATCACATGGCTAAATGAGGTATTTAATGGGAAAGACTCTGTTGAGCTGTTCTGCTGGAATAGTACAATATGAGATCCTGACTCATGCAGGATGTAAGGTTTAAATGATGGAGACAGAATGTCAGTCCCATAAAAGAGGAGGAAAGTTTCAGAAGAGACGTTTTGAAGCCTGGATGTGGATTTATCACAGAGTGCCTTTCAAGAGGCATCATCAAAATTAGAGGATGTGAAATTAGCTATAAAGACTCGTGAAAAACATGTATTTACTTTGTACTTTTAGGACAGAAGTTGAGGGTTTTCCCACATTTCAACACAGTCTATTGGAGCCAGCAACCCAACTTCAGTCCAGTTTTCTGTCTCAGTCTATCACCCCTGCTTTTGGCATGTTTGATTTCATGATTGCTCCTCTTTCTCTCCTGGTTCCCTACTGCTGAGGCTGAATTAAGTAAAATCTACAAAGAATCATCTTTTCAGCTATTTGTTTTCAACAAAACAGTGGTTAAAGAGATGATGACAAAGAGGCAAAATCAGGTCATGACTGCTGTTTTGATCATTCTCATGTGCATCACCATCCTTGCTTGGCTTTTGATGCCACTGTAGAAAATGTGAAGCGTGACATTACGATCACTTTGTAAAAGATGATCAGGAATTACTTTGGGCCTCGTACAAAAGATAAAGTCAGTGTTTGGGAACTCCATGCTGCTGAACACACACACACACAAAACAAACCTGAAGTGCACAGTAGATATTCATGGTCCAGCTGATTGGTCACAAGTGCACAAAGAGGAAAAACAAATCCCCTCTCATGATGATTTGACAGGAAGAGAAATATGTTTCATTCATGTAGTAAAGCTGTTAAATAATATCTTACTTCACCTTATCAGGCAAGTAAAGGTCTTTGCTCTGATGTTCATGACTTCACTCAGGTTAATCAGTTGCTCAGGCAGGTTACTGCAGGAAATCTGCAACAGAAACACTGCATTTAAAGGAAAGATACTAGTGTCACATTAACAACAACTTTGATGACAAATGTGTGTATTTCAGTGCACCCCTACTTATCTACTAAGGCTACTACATTAAAACAGAATTATATTAAGTTGGACTTGCTTGGGTAAATTGCACACATTATCTATAGGGCATTCATAAAAAGCTCCTGCAACAATAGAGCAGCCACTGTACAAAATGGTGATTTGTATGTCACCACATTGTAAAACCCTGGCACTGTGTGATCGCAGTCCTGTAAAGTATTCATTTCACATCTTCAACCTTTTAAAGCTGGACAGTCCTCTGATACAGTGTGTTTCAGTTTTAGTGCGGTGCAGACTGTATTACAGAAGCAGTGTTTGCTGATCAAACAGACACATGAAGTCCTGTTCAGGATGTGCACTAGCAGAGATGGTGAAGCCTTCACTGAAAATGTCACCGTTCAGAGATAAAATCGTTTTAAAAATCAGTGGTGTTTCAGTCTGTATGGCAGCATTAGATTTATTGATTTTGTGTTAATAAATAGTTTCTGAGTTTACAGTATGGAACACTAGGAGTTTGAGGATTGTCATAAGTATTTTTCTTTAATTATTCATTTAATTTTAGTCTCCTTTTTCCAGTTAAGGTTGTGTGCTTCCAAAACACTGCACTGAATGGAGCAGGGAGCAGTGTATTTTGGGAAATAACACTTTGCTTTCTTGCCAAGAATAAGATGAGAGGATTGATACCACTGTAATGTCTGGCCTTTAAACATGAAGTTAGCTTAACTCAGCATAAAGACTGGAAACAAGGAAAGTGCTTGCCAGGCTCTATTCAATGGTTAAAAAAAATCTACCTCTTCTAAAATAAACTACTTGACACATTATCTAGCCACGCACTTAATCCTCTGTAAAACCACCACACATCTTTTTGAAATACTGCTTGTACAAATAAAACAAATGACTGTAGAGTTGCTATTAGGTGGGTTACTTTACCTTTGGACTAAGCAAGGCTAGCTTTTCCTCCCTGTTTCCAGTCTTTATACTAAGCTAAGCTAACCTTCTCAGTAAACAGACATAAGAGCAGTTTGAACCCTGTAGCTCTTGGGAAGAGAGCAAATAAGCATGTCTCTCAAAATGTCAAACTCTTTCTGTGTTTTCATCTGTCTGCACCAGCTGCCTTTTTGGGAGACATTGCACTGGATGAAGATGACCTCCGCATGTTCAAAGAGGCCCACAGCACTGATGATGAACAGCACACTATCCAGACCAACCAAACAGACTCAGGTATCAAAGCAAGAATGAGTTTATCTGTGAATATTTGTTCTTCAAAGTAGAATTTGAATGAGGTTAAATAAAGGGATGGTAATCAACACAGGTTTCCTATTCACTTGTCACAGTTAACAGTTCCACCTCCAATGAGAGTGTCAGGAGTAAAAGATCTGCAATCAAACAGAGTCTCCATCGTCTGAGGAGAGCGGCTACCTCCAGACCTGAGCGAGTATGGCCAGACGGCATCATACCGTACGTGATCAGTGGGAATTTTAGTGGTGAGTTCTGAATTAAAACAATAGACGTTTCAGCTGTTCATACAGGAAAGTTGTCTGCCATACTGTGCAGCCAGCATGTGCTTGTTGCCATGTGTGGTTTTGAGATTCTGGAGCTGTCAAATTCTAATTCAGAGTTTCCTTTCAGGCAGTCAGCGAGCCATTTTCCGACAGGCCATGCGTCACTGGGAGAAACACACTTGTGTAACGTTCACTGAGAGGACGACTGAAGAAAGCTACATTGTTTTCACCTATCGTCCATGTGGGTGAGTTGGGAGCTTCATTAACAATTTTCAAATAGTTTTTTTTCCCCTGCTAGAGCTATGTATTTGTGAATGCATTCATTTCATTAATGGATGAATTCATTATAATGAATTCATTAATAGATTTGTATAATGTCTTTGCCTACAGGACAGAATGATTGTCATCAAACCAAACTCTATTTAAGTGACCATTAAGTGCATTTGAATGTTTTAGCCCGTTTGCTTCACTACAAACCAAATACTTTTGCATCACAGCAAGCTACTTGGCAATCCATGCTGTATGTTTAAGACATGTAAATGGATTTTTGTACTATCACAGGTATCAGATGGTTTCTGTTCATTTCTGCAGAGTGTGAGAATCAATTATCAAACTCTATCATCTTTATTACATTGAGACTCTGTGTCCCATTACAGTAATGATCAAGTCAGTCTTACATTATCCTCATGAGGTGATGAGAGCAGACTTTTCAGTCTGTGCTCAAACACAGGCATAGCTACTGCATTATTTTTATATCAACAATCGATCAAATGACAGCTGACGCTGCAGTTCCCTTCACCTCCAGCATTTTTGGTTCACCCTCTCTGTTCATTTCCAGTAGGCAGCTGTTTTAAGCTCTAAAAGCCCCAATACATGTTACTTGCCTAGCATCTAATGACAGACAAAATTAGCGACTAGCTGGAAAAGCAAGATTCAAGTCAACTAACTGACTATTAAACCACAGAAATAAATGCAAGGCAAAGCTAAAGCTAAAACTTTATAACCTACAAACAAAAACAAACTGCAGTTATGGACCTTAAACTTACAAACACATCTTTATTTATCTCTATATTCACAAGCAGCAGAGTCAGAGTTTGTTCTGCAGGTGTTGCAGGATGTGGACCTGAACAGTGTCACCTCCTGCAGGTGCTGCTCCTATGTGGGGAGGAGAGGCGGAGGCCCTCAGGCCATCTCCATAGGGAAGAACTGCGATAAGTTTGGCATTGTGGTGCATGAACTCGGCCACGTGATCGGCTTCTGGCACGAGCACACGCGTCCGGACCGTGATGAGCATGTAAGCATCATCAGAGACAACATCCAGCCAGGTACTGTTACTGCATGTGTGTTGACATGAATAAGTGCGAATGGATGCATGTGCTCACTGACGCCTCCAGATGTTGTTTCTTTGCATTTAATCTAGTGACTGTCTGTGTGTGAATAGGACAGGAGTATAACTTCTTGAAGATGGAGCCAGGCGAGGTCGACTCACTCGGGGAGGTATACGACTTTGGCAGCATCATGCATTATGCAAGGAATACATTTTCCAGGTTGGTGTGTGATGCTCTGGTGTCATTCACATTTTCAAGTTTAGCTTTGTGCAAGGATTTTATTTTCTTTTATTCCCCACTTAGGAGTTTCCTGAGAATGCATACTTTATTTTTAGCTCTACTCTGGTTCACATTAACAGGCCACGGAACAGCTCCACTGGGGCAATTTGTGGATAAATGCCTTGCTCAAGAGTGTAATTGTGGAGCACTGATGATTCATTCTGTCCACCCTCATGTATATTTGAACTGGCAATGCACAGTGCATCAACCTGTGTCTCTATCCAGGACTATTATCACCACTACCTTGCTTGTGATGTGCTTAATCAGATGATTAAACACCTACATTTCTGAAATTTAGAGTTTGAAATGACAGCATATTCCACAATAAGAGTTCTGACTTGTTATTTAAAGCAGCGTTTAAAGTTGTTTGGAGAACCCAACATCAAATCTAGCCCAAACCATATGAAAAAATCCCTAACTGCCACTAATATCATGCTGCATTATCAGCTGAGCTACTACACTGACCTGGTGTTTGTCCCTTTATTCAGCTCTGCTAAACAAGCTCCATAGGAAACCTCAGGGATTTGGTCCTTTATTGTCACAGAAATGGTTTCACACTAGTCTCCTTTTCATTTCTGTCTCGTGCATGTTGTTGCCCCGTTGCTTTTCTCTGTGCTTTGGTTTTTTACCTCCATCACCGCTTTACTGGTCTGGGTCATGGAGGCAAGCCAAGCTAAATAAAGGCCTGGCAGTTCAGGCTTTGTTGAACAATTTGGGCTGGAGTGGCCTTTTTCTCTGGCATTCAGGAGTGGGCTCCACTGAGCCGGCTGGCACCGGCAAAAGGCCCCATTCAGACCGCTCTGTTTGCACATGCCTGTCATTCATGGGTGCATCACCATGGGAACTGAGCAAGAGTGAGCTCCAAACCCAGTGAGAGATTATCAGAATCAATAAAGTATCAAGGTGTTGAACAGGAGTCGGATCTGGACAAAAGAAAATCCTGCTCTCTAATCAGTCTTTCTGTGTGAACTGCTGAAAACCAGTTTCCTGCACATCAGTGTAGTTTGAAGATGTTGTTCCTTTTCTTATTTTTTTGTTTTGTTTTGTTTTTGTGCTAGAATTGATTTTTGAATTGTCAGTTTTGTCTGAGAATGAACTCCTCAGGTTTAAAATGTGTCTGAAACAGAGGAATCTTCTTAGACACAATTTTGCCCCGTTACGATGTCAATGGAGCCAGGCCACCTATTGGACAGAGGACCAGGCTTAGCAAAGGGGACATTGCACAAGCACGCAAACTCTACAAATGTGCAAGTAAGATATTAATAATTTAATGATCATATCTGTAAAATGGAATCATACCTTGATTTTTAGACTTAATAATTTCCAATATCAGTTATATTTTGCCTCGTGACTGAATGTGTACTAACTAAAGTTAAACCTGCCAAACAGGGGAAAAGCTCTTTAAAAGCTCTGTTCATTACTCTGGGATTTGAATGCTATTTTTCTGGTAGTGATTGTAGCAGAGCCATGTTGACGTTTCGGTTTGTTGTTGTGACAGGGTGTGGGGAAAGCCTGCAGGACAGTGCTGGAAACTTCTCCTCTCCTGGTTTCCCCAACGGGTACTCAGCATACGCTCACTGTATCTGGAGGATTTCTGTCACTCCCGGGGAGAAGGTGAACGACAACGTTACTGTATTATATTTTGTATTATATATTGGTTGTGATAATGTAATTAAGTAGGACAGATGGGAATGAACCCACATGAGAAAGAAAATGTCATCCACTGATCATGCACTATACTACATTCTTTGTTAATGAGGTAAATGTGACAACTGCAGTCATGGATTTTTATCATATTATTCAGCTGTTTGGTAAACATGTCATCTTCATATTATTTCATTTCTCACACTTTAAGTTGCATTTACTCAGTATTTTCATGTACATGCGAATAACACTAATTAATTAGAGTAAATAAAGAAAATGGCTGAATGCATAAAAACAGTTGTTTGACACAGTACAAGACAATTAGTTGCTCTGCTGAATTGTTCAGTAATCAGTATGTGGCCAGCTCTAAGTCTCTAAGTCATAGTGACTTACTGGTAACCACCCAACCTCCATCTGTCTCTTCATCCCTGTGTATCACTGTGTTTCTCACAGATTGTTCTGAATTTTACTTCCATGGACCTCTTCAGGAGTCACTTGTGTTGGTATGACCACGTGGAGGTCCGAGACGGGTTCTGGAGAAAAGCTCCACTGAAAGGTCTTTAACTGATACAGTTTCATACCTCTGTTATATACACAGTACTGAGTGCTGTGAAGTTCTTACTGACAGGCAATGTCATTATTTTCTCATGTGCTTTGGCAGGCCGTTTTTGTGGAGACACACTTCCAGATCCAATCATCTCTACCGACAGTCAGCTGTGGATTGAATTCAGAAGCAGCAGCAGCTGGGTGGGCAAAGGCTTTTCAGCTGTTTATGAAGGTATGTCATCAATCTTTTGGTGATTTTAATACACACCTCATGTATGCTACATCCTCATCCTCATCAGCCATTTGTTGCAGGTTTTACATTTGATTTCACTGTACACTGTGCAGCAACTGAAGGTAGAAATGGAGAACAGAAGTCGCTGAACGAAACAAACTCCCATTATACTCACTTCTCACCTCCTGTGCAGCCATTTGTGGGGGAGAGGTGAAGAGAGACAGCGGCCAGATCCAGTCTCCCAATTATCCTGATGACTACCAGTCCAATAAAATGTGTGTGTGGAAAATCACAGTAGCAGAGGGTTTCGACGTTGGCCTCTCCTTCCAGTCGTTTGAGGTAAACTCACCAGTATTGTCACTGGTCAAACTGGAGCAATGGAAAGGCACTGAACTAGCTAGAAGATAAAGATAGCTTAGCCATTTCCAGATCTTCTGAGGATCTTCCCTCAGGTACCTTAACACTTTTTTTTTTTTTGCTCAGTGCTTATTTTCATTTCCACTGCCCTGACATTCGATTGCAAGATGAGGCTTGTTAAAACATAATAAACCTTGATATCATCTGCTGTAATGTTTCATTGTAACCTTATCTGTCCTTACTTCGACCACAGATTGAGAGACATGACAACTGCGCTTACGACTACGTGGAGGTGAGGGATGGCAATTCAGAAAGCAGCCCGCTTCTCGGCCATTTCTGTGGCTATGACAAACCAGACGACATCAAAAGCAGCTCTAACCAGTTGTGGCTGAAGTTTGTATCTGACGGATCGGTCAACAAAGCTGGGTTTGCAGCCAACTTTTTTAAAGGTTCGTAGGTCATTTTAGTTGCCAGTGCTGAGACAGACTTTGTTGACACATGTGGCAGATAATGCGTTTCAGAAAACTAATTTTGTTGAGTTTTCATCTGCCAGAGATGGACGAGTGCTCCAGACCTGACAACGGTCACTGTGAGCAGCGCTGTCTGAACACGCTGGGCAGCTACAGATGTGCCTGCGACCCTGGATATGAGCTGGCAGCTGACAGACGCAGCTGTGAGAGTGAGTGCAGGGCACGACTCCACAAACTAACATACTACTCATGCCTAACAGCAGAGTGCTGTTACTTCAAAATCTGAAGCCAAGCCTGCAAGCTAGTCCGCTGCTACCCTCACATGGCATACTCCTCTCAGTGCAACATATTTTCATTGTCATTTTGCTGCATGCCTGCTGCCACACCACTCACCCAAAAGCCTTCAATCACTATTAATGCTACCATCACCACTGCAGCTGTTCATATAGCAATTCAAAAGCCCCATTTCCACCTCGGCATCCACCTGTAGGCTCTAAGACTGCCCTCCTCCTAGGAGATAAGTTATCCCCACTGCTGTATGTTTATTTGTAGAGAGTGATAAGGTCAGAGCCTACACGCCAAATATCAGCACCGTACATACTCCAGATTCACATCTGAAATTACTTAATGACACACAAAAGTATAACACTGCGCATGGATATTGTTTCTCTGGGATGAAATTGGAAAAATAAACAAGTTTAAACGAGTTTCTCATTGAGAAAATGAAGCCAATGAGAACACAAGCTGATTCATTCTTAGGCCTGTCTGACTGAATGAGGCCCAATCAACAGACTCTGAATTGAGTTCTTGGCTCTGTCAGACGGGCCTGCAGCTGGGAAGAATCAACCCAAGATATACAAATACTGAAAGATATATATATATATATATATATATATATATATATATATATATAAAGTCATTTCATTTGCTGCATTAATGTACGTCAAGTGCTGCTTCTACAAGTATTTGCAATGTTTGTTTTTTTTTTTTAAGTCATCTTTTTTGCCCATTCGAGGCTTGACTCCCTGGGAGTTTCCTTTTTTACCACAAGAGGGTACTGCTCTCATGCTGCAACTTCTCTGTGAGGCTTGACAGTCACCCAGTAGATTCATCCAAACAATGTAAAATGGGAATTACATTTTTGTCCAACAGAATTTGGCACTCTCCTTTTTTTTTACAAAAGGAATCAGAATTTTATTCTGCAGCCTTTTAATTTACAGGCTATAATTACTGGGTAATTCCAGTACCACAGTTTCCTATTACCATTAACTTTTATGTGATTTTTACTATTCTTGACGTTCCTTTGTCTTAACGTCCATAATTTAAAATGGTCATCTTTTTCTGCAATTAAAGGATTAAAGAAAAGGTTAAAGAGCTCAAAAAGTCACACGTGGGTTTGTGTAATTTATGTTTCACAAGTATTTTTATTTCACACATCTACCACTAAAATAAGTGCTTTCTCCCACCAGCAGCTGCCTGTGGTGGGTTCATCACCAAGCTGAACGGCTCCCTCACCACCCCCGGCTGGCCCAAAGAATATCCACCAAACAAGAACTGTGTGTGGCAGCTGGTGGCGCCCATTCAGTATCGCATTACTCTGGTGTTCGATGTGTTTGAGACCGAAGGGAATGATGTGAGTTAACAATCTCAATGATTTCTTTGTTTTTCTATTCATATAAGATATATCACAGTGTTTCTGCAGAGATTTTATCTGACAACTGGTTAAAATCATTTCACAATTTCACAAGCCATTTCTTCTTTTGTCCTTGGTAGTAAGTAAAATCTTCTAGTGTTTACCATCAGGTGTGTAAATATGATTATGTGGAGGTGCGCAGTGGGTTGAGTTCAGACTCAAAGCTTCACGGGAAGTTTTGTGGAGCAGAGAAACCAGAGGTCATCACCTCCCAGCAAAACAACATGAGGATTGAGTTCAAATCAGACAACACTGTGTCCAAGAGGGGCTTCAAGGCTCACTTCTTCTCTGGTAAGTCTTGAAGTGTTAAGTATTTAGGAAGTGTTGAGGAAGGAAGTATTGAGGAAGTGGTAACATGGACAAATACTCACACCCCCATCCTACTTCAAGAATAATGCAGGCAGCTGTCTTCAATTTCTGCACAAGAATGAAAGCAGTGTAGTTTGACTTTATGTAATGCTTAGATTTAAATTTACATACCTAATAGTTAATGCTGTATGTTTAATTCAAATTCATTTCCTGTTACGTTCACATTTGTAATCACATTCCTATTTGCACTATTTACATTTATTCTATACATTATTTTAAAGGTGCCATATGTAAGTTTTTGCTATCGCTACATAGCCAACACTAGCAATAACAGCTAGCCAGCCTGGAACAAACAAGTTCAGCATCAAACTCTTGTTTTGCTTCTATTTTTATCACTAATAATATAGAGATTACTCTGTGTTGGATATAAAATTTTATTCCATTTCTAGTTCAAAAACTTTTCTCAAAAGTCACATACATACTCCACACATGATATATCTGGCATCTTTTTCACCTTCCATTCTCACTGAACCAGCACCTCTAACAGCCTTCAAAATTGATGTAAGCTTTCATTCAGTTTGTTATGTGGACAGGAAAAGCTTTTCAAAAACACTAACATGAATAATATACAGGAGATGTTTTTGCTGTGATATGATCCAGGATTGTTTGTGTTTCATACAGCAGATTCTCCCTGTTGAAGAATACAGAAATCCTTTGTGCTTGCACTCAGCAGAAGATCCTAGAATGCCTAAAATGTTAACTCAATATGATCTGCAAGTTCTCTGCAGCCTATTGTGACAGATTCACATGTTGTGCATAGGAATTCTGAATTAAAATTGCTTAAATGTCAACAGATATAGATGAGTGCTCCAAAGAAAATGGAGGCTGCCAGCATGAGTGTGTGAACACCTTCGGGAGCTACAGCTGTCAGTGTCGCAGCGGCTTCATGCTTCATGATAATAAGCACGACTGCAAAGAAGGTACAGTATGTGTCTCTGCTGTCCCTCACCTGCGTGATTTAAAGGGTCAGTTCACCTAAATTATAAAAAGAAAAATAATGAATTTTCCTCCAGTACTTTAAGTTGATCACTTCAGCTCCACCCCAGCTGGAGCCAGTATAAAGCCAAGATGGGACAGAAGGTGGGATCGAGAGTCCTTTGCTTTCTCCCATGTGGCCACATTTCACTCACGTTCTTATTTATAAATATTGATTTTCTTGAATAATTCCATATCACTATAGACCTCACTGTGGAGGGTCTTCACAGGAACTACTTATAGCCATTTACAGTCTCTCAGTTCCAATGAAAATTGCTCAGAGATGGAAAATCCCCAGTATGTTTGTGAAAAGCTTGTGTTCACTTTGCTGTTCTTTTTCTGTTGCCTTTTCCAAGGACACTTGTGTTGAAAATGAAGAAATGATGCTGATGAGTGCTCAGGCTTCATTGTTGTGTTTTTTTCAGCTGGGTGTGATCATGTTGTAAATAGTGTGTCAGGCATAATCAGCAGCCCCAACTGGCCTGACAAGTATCCCAGCAAAAAGGCCTGCACTTGGTCTCTGTCCACTACCCCAGGCCATCGAATCAAACTTGTATGTCAATAGATGTTTTTTTCCTTTAAAAATTATGTTATGATCCAAATATTAAAGACTTTAAAAGCAGCCAGGAACTTATCATGATCATCTTTTTAAAATGACTTTCAGATTTTCAACGAGATCGATATGGAGGCTCATTTGGAGTGTGCTTACGACCACCTGGAGATCTATGACGGGCGAGACTTCCGTGCCCCGAGCCTAGGGCGCTTCTGTGGCACCAAGAAGCCATCTCCAGTCATTTCTAGTGGCAACAAAATGTTCCTGCATTTTTTCTCTGACAACTCTGTGCAGAAGAGAGGCTTTGAGGTTTCATACAGCGCAGGTGGGCTGTAAAGTTATTGTTCTTCGCCTGAAAAAAAGAGTCTGGAAATGTATTAAAATGGTTCCCCAGAGAAAGAATAGAATAGCAAAAATTTAACATTTCAACTATGGGTTTGTTTTCTGTTGTGTTTAGAAAGCTGCATTCTTTCCTGAATTTTACGAGTTCTTCTCTCTGACCCTCTAATTTTGTGGTTGTGAATTCCCAGAATGTGGAGGAAGCCTTAAAGCCGAGGTCAAGACAAAAGATCTGTACTCTCATGCACAGTTTGGAGATAACAACTACCCTGGTGGCTCTGACTGTCTGTGGGTGGTCACTGCTGAGAAGGGTTACGGAGTGGAGATCATCTTCCAAGTGTTTGAGATAGAAGAGGAGGCAGACTGTGGGTACGATTACGTGGAGCTGTATGACGGTGCTGACATCAAGTCTCCGAGGCTGGGACGATATTGTGGATCTGGGGTAAGGCTAAAGATATCAGTCGTCTGTACTATATGCTGCTGAAAAACAAACCTTTGCTTCAAAACCATCTCTTTTTGTCTATATCTTTTTTTTTTCCTCAGGCTCCAGAGGAGGTCTACTCAGCTGGAGACGCCATAGTCTTGAAGTTTCACTCAGATGACAGCATAAGTAAAAAGGGTTTTCATGTACACTACACAAGCACAAAGTTCCAGGACACATTACACGCAAGCAAGTGACTCTCTAAACTTACCCCAAACCTAAATGGAGACTTCACCCCTAACATTTGGTCGTACACGCCCTTTTCCAGGCGAGGAGTGAATGCATGGATTGATACCACAAACACCAACCCACATACTTTACATTCACATCTGCTAGAAAGAGTGAAGCCATGCAGACAAATTACATCTTTACTCTTCCTCATTATATAGCTATATAGAGTGAAAGGCAACAACTAGTTTGAAGTCATTTTCAGTCACACCGCCTGTAATGAGCTGATTACGTCGTAACACTGTGCTAAGATGCAAAATGTATATTTTGTGATATAGTTTACCTATTTTAAAAAAAATCATGATATCAATTATGTCAGTTTTTACTGTTGAGGTTGAGAGGTTGATCACGTAATGCACTTAGTTGGATGGTATCACGTTACAAATGCATAATTATGGGAGAAAAGCTTGTGTCGAAAGCTTAAGTATTTAATTTTTTCTGACGTGCCTTTAGTTTTTGAATTTCCTTGCAGTACATTAACATTCCCTCACAGTATATTTTCAGTCCCCTTTTTTTCCCTGACATTTTTTGTATTTCTTTTAAACCACTATTGTGTTTCCACACGTGTGCTGGGTGTGTTACATCACTGTTGGGTGTGGTTACAGGTGCAAGAGCTCAAACCTCTTACACACCAAACCACACCCATCAATGGTGGTGTGTCGGGTCAAGGGAGCAGCCTTTAGGTTTAAAACTGAAAGGACTGTGAAATGCTGGTATTAAAGGTGCCCTGTCAAGTTTCCCTGTAAACAAACAAAGCTGTGTTTATATTCAGTGTTGCTCACCAAAACAAATTGCTTGCAATGTCTTCCGCATAAAACACAGTTTTAAACATTTAAAATGAGGCATTATTTACTAGTGCAGAGTTTTCTTCACTGCCCTTTTTTGGTGTTTTGCTGCATTTCTTTGAATGTTAGCAACACCAATGAGTCGAAAAGCAAGAAACTAACCATTATGTATGTATCGTGTCACCCACTGGCCTGTGCATGTGCATCCTCAAGTAAGCACTTCACAAACAGAACAAGGATCCACTCGTTAAAACACTGCTCCAAAGGGTTGCTAGTAGCCAAAAACCCCACAGGGCACCTTTAATTTATACATCAACATCTACAGTATGTAATGAACTGACACTTTTGTTTTATTTATTTTACTGCTGGAATAATAAGCACACTTTGGAAAATAATTTTCAAGAAATACTTTTATTAAAATATTGCCCATATAACTGTGATACTGGGTGCCACTTTACAAGTATCAGGCTCTGGATCAACAAGGGCAAACAGCTGGTGCCCTAAATTCATCTAGCGCAGGAAGTAGAAAGTAAATATCCAAAATTATAACCGTTTGTTCACATAAAACTGACTATTACACTGAAGCTCCTTTTATGTGTCTTATCACCCTGCTTCTACCAGCTCTAATCAAAAAGCTTAACATTTCCCAAACCCCCTGAAAGCACCAAAGACATCATAAGTACATAACACTGTAGAATCAACAAAAACTTTTTTCAAAATGTAAAAAAAAAATCACAGTATTAAATGATTAAGATGTTTACTGTTAATGTATCATGCACAAAAAAAGATTATTGAATCATAGAAGCAACCATAATAGAACATTACATTTAATCTCACAACAGTCATGTTACCAGACAGTTTCTCATTCTTCACTGAAGCACAGCTTCTCTGAAATGAAATGTGTGGCAGTAGATCCAGTCTACATATTGAACAATGTGTTAGAAAAAATGTTTCCTAAGATACATGTGTTTCTATCAGACAGATAGGTCTAGAATCAACTGTATATTGCACAAGTACAAATACATTTCTGTATCTAATTATGTGCACAAGTTCTGTTTTCTCTTTTTCTGATATGCATTTTTATTTCATGTGTCAACTTTTTGTAACTTTTTACCCTTCTGTTACCACTTTTTATTTTTATTTTTTCAATTTTGTTAAATCTTTGGTAAGAAAACTTTGAGAGGCTCATTTTCATGCACTTTATCCAGGAAGCCCAAGTTAAAGTAAGGGTACAGTGTCTCACTGAAGTTCTCCCTGAAGGTGTAGAGATGTGTCATGCTCTCTGCGTTATAAAAGGACACCAGTCCCCTCTTGTAGTCCAGGTACACTCCGATCCTGGCCAGTGGCTCCTCCAGGGACAGGACAGTTGGAGGCGAAGTGCCAGCCATGTACTGTATCCCATAAGAGAGGGAGAGAGTCCAGAAGCCGTTGGCTGGGAGGGCTTTGATGACTCCCTTTCTTGGCACAGACTCTCGAGCCACCCCCACAGTCCAGACTGTGCTGCTGTAGACTTCGATCTCCCAGTAGTGGCGTCCGTGGGTGAAGCCCTGGCTTCCAAGCAGTGACAGGGCAGCATTGAACCTGTAGGGGTTGTCCTGCACGGTGTGGTTAAAGGTCTGGTAGCGAACACAGGTGAGGGAGGAGGTCAGGCTGAGCCAGGGGTTTGCCGTGCTGGAGTTAAAGGTGATGGCTGCTGGAACTAAAAATAGGAAAATTATAAGATAACAAAAGATGTTAAAAAAAAAAAAAAAAAAAAAAATCATTACTAATGTGTTTATGCTTAGATTGTCAGTATAGATTTCTGGGTAATTCAGTGTCTGTAGTTTGCATTTGCTAAGGGGGATGGGGCCCCTTACAGTACCTGGGTAAATGCTTCCTTTCATGGATTTCCACACTCTATACTGGAGGGGCCCTGCAAACCGACCCTCACACAGACTGGGCGGTGTAAATGCAGGTTTCTCAAACTTCAGCGATGGCCTGCCAGCAAAAGCAAAGTCACAACAATGAAAACAAAGAAAAAGGAAAAAAAAAAAAAAAAACATCCCAGATCAGAGCAGCTGAACTTTTCCCACACTCACCTCTGGAGCAGGATTTTGATGCTCTGAAATGGGACACCGGAATAAACACAGGAAAAAGACAAACAGAGACTGGTGATTAGTTTTGCTGTATCAGAAAGAAGAGAAAGCTTTTTCCACATTACATCAATGTCTGAGCTCACGCTATCCCACCCTGTGGGATCTCCCTGTGGCTGGGGGAAAGTCCCGCAGCCATGGCCTGAGTATGGCCCTGTGCCTGAACTAAACTCCTTATCCTCCAGATCAACGAGTGAGATCACTGGGCTACATCCTGTCTGCGCTCACTGAGAGCAAGTCCTTTGTTATTAGAATAGTGGCAATGTTCCAAACATTGCTCTTTAAATACACGCAAACTTACATGAGCAACAAGAATAGAGTACAACCTTAAACAGGAAAGTCAGAATGGTTACACCCTGCTCACTTAAATATTTGACGTTGATGATGGAAAGCCTGCAACATCTTTGAGCGATGTATACAACTAAGTTTACCCCCACCTTTACTTCTTCTGGCTCCAGTGTGATATAAATAGTTTTGGACACAAAAAAAAGTTTGAAATCAAAAGCTCAGCATTTCTCGCCTTAATCATCCCCAGGGCTGACTCATCATGCTGTTAATAACTTCCAGATGGGTTGCGTTCATAACAGTTCATAATAGCTGGACTCACTCGCAGCAGGGTGAACGGGTCTTGCTCTTTCAGCTTGTCCTCTATCTCGTGGACGGCTCTCTGCAGGCGGGAGATCTCCACACACAGCAGGGCCTTGTGCTCGTCCAGGCGGATCAGCTCTCTGCGCTCCTCCGTCTTCAGCTTCACCTGCAGCAGCTTCTCCTCCTGGTAGAGGAACTGGTGCAGGTCGCTGAACTGGGCCTCAATGCGCTGCTTGAGGTCAGCTGTGTGCTCCTAAGTGACAAAAGTCAGTCCCACTTATTTTTAAGTCTCGAAAAAGGCCAAATGAGGCAAAACACTCACTTAGTTCAATGTGTGCTGGATATAAGAGAGATCATAACACTTTGATTTGTTGATATGGCTTTCAAAATGAATTAGGACATTCTCAATATTTATGGTGGTGCAGACAATGCATTGCAGTGTGTGCATAATGATATATATCCTATTTCCTCTCACCTTGAGCTTTTTAACCTCATCCTCGGCTTCTCTGTCATACTGCAGCGCTGTGTTGAGTTCAGCTTTGAGAGAATCCATGGAGCTGTTCAGAGACGCCTGCGAGGACAGAGACACAACAATACTGAATGCTGAGTTGCCTCTCATTTTACTTTCACTGTTATACCTACACTGGACCAGTTGGGGCAAAATAACACATATAGCACATACACATGGGAACTAGTCATTAGCACTGGTGTTCCCTTAAATTCAGTGCCCATATAGAGAAAACACTGTAGTAAATTTTGGCAAAAGCCAAAAGTACCAAAGCCAAAGAGACACTATCATTTACATCCTAAAAAAAGATGCACCAGGGTCTTTTTTAAACATAACCAAAAAATCAGAGAAGAAAATCAAGTTTTTAAAAGGAAATGTCTCTGGTGTCATCTACAGTGTAAGCAGTATGTAACAGAAGTAAGTTATCATCATTACAGGTAAACCTGTGTGCACCAACTTCCTGTGAGGCATGCTTATGTATAGAATTAAAGACACAGAAATCATTAAATCTCCAATTATTCATTACTGCTACATCAAGTGTCTCAGAAATGTTCTTATATAGCGACATTTGCATCTGAATAAAATCTTGATATTCTGCTGAACCTCTTCAAAGTTAACTCACCCTGTACTTCTGTTCAGCCTCCTGCACACACATCATGGTGTGATTCCTGTGCTCCTGGGAGACGCCACACACCAGACACACCAGCTCCTGGTCCTCCTCACAGTACAGCTTCAGCTCCTCTCTGTGTCTGCTGCAGCGGGGGACCGGAGCAGGAACCCTCTCCACCACCCCGACATCTGCCAGGCGGGCTCCGCTCCCGCTCTCCTCCAGACCCTGACAGTAGCTCTCCACTATGTTGGCAACAATGCGGTTGGGCCTGTAGCTCTGCCCAGGGTACACCTTCCTGCACTGAGGGCAGGAGCCTGTGCCCCCCTGCCCAGGGCCCCTGGGACCGGTCCAGTAGCCCTCGATGCACCCCAGGCAGAAGGTGTGATCACAGGGCAGAGATACCGGCTGCTTGAAAAGATCCAAGCAGATGGAGCAGGTCAGGTCTCTGCTGATTCTGTGTGCTGAGCTTTTGGTCACTTGTCCTGCTATGGGAGGCTGTCGCAACTTTTCCATTGCTGTCTGCATAGCAAATTCTCCCTCCTTCGGTTTCCAACTTTTCTTTTCTGGCTTTATTCCTTGGTTTAGTTTCTCCAAGTTCTGCAGATAGACTGACTGGATTTTCTTCACTTCTTTCTGATTCTTGCTCATTCCTTTGCCTTGATTGTTTTCCTTTGTTCTGACGGTACAGCTGGACCTCTACGTCCTTCCTCTCCTGCAGAGTGTGGCCGCTCTCTTTGGCCTCCAGTCTTCCTGTTGACTGTGGGGAAATGGAGGGGGTGGTGCAAAAGCAGCTTCAGCCTCTCACATCCTCGGCAGATAGTGAGGGAATCTCAGCGGGCCCCCCTCTTTCCCTCCAGAGTGACATCACATCTTAGTCAGGAAACCAAGGCGGACCGTGGATATTCTATCCTTGGTGTGTTTGTTTAGAGTCTGGGCATTAAATCCAAGGAAGTCACAGCTTCATTAAACTCTTAATCTGCTGTAGATTAACTACAGAGAAATGTAAATCCATTTTATGTGACTTGGAGTGTGTATGTGCGTGAGTGTGTTTGAGACAGACACAGAGCAGACTGAAACTTGTGAGCAATAACAGATTTCCTGCTTCTTTTTATGGAAAAGCTTTCTGCCCACTCAGTAATCATCATCAGTCAAGGGTAAACAAGATCATTAAGAGATTTACACAAAGAAAGAAAAAGTCTGACAGGAAGAAAGGTCCACCGTAGACAAATACAAATACTGCAGGCATCCTGTGGCTCCCCCTCCCCCTCATCTGGTTATTATAATAACAGATATTTACAACTTGTTCCCTAATGCCTGGGACATCTGTCCAGTAAACTGGACCTTCTTTCAACATGCAAGGAAAAAAAAAAGTCCTGTTAGCATATAACAGTTTGAATATTACAGGGTGTTGCATCAAGCTAATCACACATCACCACAGACACACACAAACTAAACACAGACACCCTGTGATTACGCACTGGAGCATCATCACAGCTCTGGGTCCTCCTCACAGTCAGGAGAGTAAAACTACAGTGGAATTATATGTATTTTAAAATGGATGTGTGTGAGTGAGTGAGTGAGAGCACATTAACAGCGTATGGAGTGTTTTCAGATGGTTTGGCTTTGTTGAACAAGAACAAAGAACAGGTCGGTAGGAAGATACTTTTTTCGATTTCTTCTTTTATCCCTAGAGCCCATGCTCTGCCTCTGACGAATGTTATGGATAACAGTGACATCTGGTGTCCAAAGTGATAACTATACCATCTTAAAATGCTCTATATTATATTTACAGTTAATTATCAAGAGTAAAATGCAGGATAATTTTCTTGAAAAATAAAACTGTTCATGGCCAAAATGTCACAAAAATGTGGATCAAGTAGTCAGGAGGCCCCAGGGCTCAGGGAGCAGGGAGAAAACAGATGAGTGCACAAGTGTTAAATAATAGAAAACAAATGAGAAACAACTGTTATACTGTCTTTGTGCATTATGGTTTCATCCTCCACCAGTGTGATGCTGCAACCCTAAAAAACCTTGATGTTTGTTTCACACAGAGTTTGAAGCAAAGAACGTGACTGAGCTTACAGAGTGACCAGGACCTGGTGGAAGGATGAATCCATGAAGGAAGAAGAGGAGATGGGTATGATAGCTACATCAGTGAGGTCTCCACAGCAGCTCACCCTGGTCTTCTCTGGTTTGATGGGTTCCTCTGACTGTTGGCAGATGTGCTGCAGCTGTGCCTCAGGAGCCCCAGGTTATGATGATATGATGTGAACTCGGACATCACTTGCTGTCTGTGGTGCTGAAGAGCTGCAGGAGCTGTCCGTGGTTCTGAATATTTACAGGTATGAAGCCCTGGACAGCAGCATGTCTCAGGTGACCTGCATCTTTGTTCTACAACCACAGAACATTTTACAGACTAATATTTTGCAGAACTGACATTGTGTTCTCATAAAATGAAAAACTGCTCTCATTATGCTTTTAAAGCATGTTTTTTTTTTTTAATGTAATTCTGTTTATTGGTGAGGTCTTGGTGATTTTTATATGCAAATACATAATAATATCAGCATTTTTATCATTTCATAACTTCAGCAAAGAAAAACATCACAAATACACATGATTATGTAGGAGAATGTTTTTAACCCATATATGAACATTTGATTTGTCAGTTTGACTGAAAATTTCAATATCAGGAAATTTGGGAATACACAGTTTTCACCTGACAGTGACAGTATATGATAAATTCTCTGGACAGCAGAGGCCATGTTGGTGGCTCTGTGACAAACATGTACATACCAATCAAACGTGAAACAACATAATAAGATGGACGCACGCAGTATGCCATCAGTTTGATTCCTATACCTGCTGTAAATCAGGTCAGATATGTGTTTTATGGCAAAACTGTTGCTTTAGTCATGATGTGCTATGGCTGGGAAATACAGGCAAAAAGAGAGGCGACGTGAAGTGAAACTCTTATCTGCTGTATTTCACATTCAGTAAAAATAAGTGATGACGCACACTGTAATTAACCTGTAACCTTCAGTGGTTCCTAATAAAAATGACCATGACAGCATCTTCAGAGCAGCTTAACACAGGGGACAGATTAGGATGGTTGAGTTAATTAAAATGTTGAAATGCTTTGGCATTATGATTCCTGTAAGCCTCATGGGTCTCTGAAAAATTGAGTGGGGTGCAGCAGAGGGTAAATGATTATATTATATATTTTCAGCAACTTCACATCCAGCCTGAGAAAGAAAGTTAAAACATTTTAGCTGAATCTTTAAACTGGAAGCTGTCTGGATGCTATGAATGGAATTTATCAAGAGCATAGATACTTATTGTTTGTTTAATGCAATACTACGGCAGTTTTTGCTTTTCACTAACAGTAGAGTTAAAGAGCTGGAGATGAATTGATAGCAGCAGTGCAGAGAGACAGAGGAAGTCAAAGGATGAGTAGCAGGACAGGAAGACAAGGGGAAATAGGATTCAGGGATCTGTCCCTCCGGGAAATACTTCTCCTCCTGCCCAAAAAGACTGAAAATTGCCAGATCCTGTGGCCAAAGAGACACAGGAGATAAAACAAACCCTCTGTTGTTCATAAGCAGTTCAGTGAAGAGAAAATGTGTTTTTTATTTATTGCATTTCTTACTAAAGTCAGATTTTAGATGTCATACCACAGTGTTTTATTGTATAGCTCTGTTTATTGGGATAGTTGTGGAGATTTTAATTTTGACTCATATATTTTTGCTTTGTGTTTGGACCTTTGGGGAAAGAGTTATAACAACAGCAAACCTTCAATGTCCTCTTTGCTGTGAGGCTGTGTAACTTCATCTGCTCTAAATCCTAACATACACAGTTACAGTAAACTATGATAATATCAACATTTTTATTCAGAGGATTTTAATGTCACATGTCAAGGTTATGTGCATGTCTCTTATCACACAAACGGATGAATAGCAGTGGATGTTTGTGGCACAGCTGTGTGAATATGTGTGCAAATGCGTGCAGCCATGCGTGTGAGTGTTTGTGGCAAATTCTCCAAAAAAATGCAAGATTTATGAGGAAAGAGAGAAAATAAAAGAAACTTCCTTTCACAGACGCACATGCTGGGCGCATCTGCGGCAAACACACACCCTCAATTAAACCCTGAGCTGATGTGTAAGGCACCAGGGAAACTGGAGGCTCTCTGGAACTTGTGAGGCTAAAAATAACTTCAGTGTCTGCAGGAGTGAGACAGACCTGTAGGAAGATAAGAGGCCCAAGGACACGCAGTCCACAAATATTGACTTTTGCCTGTTTTGTTATGAAGAATGTAACAGTGGGACAGATATTAAACATTTTCAATCAATGTGTTCTCTGATGACTGAGAATTATCTCAGGGCAATGATGTATAATTAACTAAATGATGAATACATTTTTGATAATCCTATGCTGACAGCGTGGCTGTAGGGGCGGCAGTGATGGTCGGTCTACCACTTCAGTTGAGACTGAAATATCTCTGCACCTATTGGACAGATCACCACAAGATTTTGTAGAGACATTAATGGTCCTCAGAGAATTAAACCTGCACTTTGGTGATACCTGAATTTTCTTCTATTAAGTTCAGCCTCACAGTCTACAGCTGCTAAACTGCAGATGTAGACTAATTCTTGTTTGAAGAAAAATGCTCCAATGTTTCAGACTTTCCATTTCTGGAATATGCAGAACTTTCTCATATCACCAGCAAATAATTTAGAGTTTGTTAAGCAGAATTCATAGAAAACAAAACCAAAACAAGTTTCATCTACAGATTCATGTGCACCTTACACTTGTTATCTCTCAGTCACCATGTTCACTCCCTGTCCTTTCTTATTAGACTTTCTCTATAACTTTTTCATTTTTAATACTAAAACTAGGTGAGATAAAAATGTGTTTTTCTGATGGACAGCATCTCCTTCATGCAAGCTTCCTCATGACTTGTAGAAGCAATAACCACAAATCATTTTTGGCATCATGCGCATGCTAACATGCACACTTCACTGCTAATGCCTAAACAGACTTAGACCATCCAACCCATCTGTCTCTCTTTCGCTTCCTCCCTTTTAGTCTTCATCTCTGTTGTCAGATTCCTCCCAACAAATGAAAAAGCCCTCCTCCTCCTCCTCCTCCTCCTCATGACTTTCATAGAATTTGAGAAGAGGCACTTTAACAGATGCAGAAGCAATGTCAGAGCATATTTTGGGAAGCTTCCTGCTCTCGTATTCATTTACCTTTCAAGTTAATGTGAAACCATGGATGGAAACAGGTGCATAGAACAAAGTGTGCCGCTGCTGGGCTGTAATTTCAAAATTCAAAGTCAAATTAAAGGGATTTTGCAGCGTGAAGCCATTTTGACACTGTGGAGTCAGAACAGTGCAGATGTAAAGCTTGTTTATTCAATGTTGATGGGGCCAGAACAATTCAACCACCCAACCAACTTAAATTCACCCTTACATTGTAGGGAGACCAGCACTGAATGAATATTGTAATATTCATATCTCAAATGGCTCCAAAAATTAAAGATGAGATGCTGTCATTTTTATCCTGTAAATCATTATTATTATATCTGAGCAGGTTCATACAGAGAGACAAGCACACTGAGATATAAAACAGCAGATCTAGTTGGACAGTGTGTGAGTAAGAAGCACAGTAATCCAGTTTAATTTCCTTTGAGAGTCTGTCTGAGTTTGGTCCCACACATCATCAACGCGCGTTAGAATATGTCTGGCACTTCTAATAACATTTGTCACGATGCAAACACCTCGTCCACACCTCGCTCCTTCTGTCGCTCTATAAAGCCTTTGCCTCCTCTTCACTCGATGACTGAACTGATGCTCTTTTACTGCATCTGCCGAGGATCACGGTTCTCGCACATCGCTTCAGTCACTGAACCTTTTTTTTCACACTTTGACTCTTCAGGTGCGAACAACTTCTGTTGACCTGCAACAAGTAGATGTGATGGTTATGGTTTCATAGTGTTCGTCCTCTGCTCAGCGCGTAAGCTCGGGGATCAGAGCAGTTCTGCTCCTCCTTCAGATTCTCTCTCTCTCTTTCTCTTTCTCCCTCTCCCTCTCCCTTTCTTTCTCTTTGCATGCAGCTGCAGCTCGCAGAGGGTCGGTTGAGGGGCGCGAGCGGAGGAGGATTGCAGCGATTTTTTCCCCAAAACAGCAACACAAACAGCGACGCAATGCAGGTGCAGTAAACATGTATTACTTTTTGCTTTAATTCACTTATTGCTACAATAGATTCTATAAACGTGCAGAAAGATTTATCATGGTGATACTGCTGAGTGTGCTTATTGTATACCTGTGGTACTCGAACTTAACAGCAGGCTATTGAGTAAACCACCAACACCGAAAGTCTTCAAACTCAGCTGAATATTACAGAGAAAGACCTCTGTGCCATATATTTTAAAGGCATGCACTGTAATTTCCACTGGTGGAAGATGTAATCAGACCTTTCGACTAATACCCCGATATTGAAAAAAAATCACTCTTGGCTATTTTCATCTATAAAAATGCATGAAGTTGTATTTGTTGATCAGAAGTTTTGTAGCTAAAAGCTGTCAGAGGAATGTAGAGTGGTAAAAAAAAAAAAAATAAATAAAAAGAGCGATATTTATCCCTTTGAGATGTAGATGTACTGAAAAAAAAACTCTTAAGTACAGTTCTATGATTTCAAACTTTAAAGAGAATTATCATGCATGCTGACCTCAAGACAGAGACTAATGTGTTTGTTTCTTTTGTCATTTGGTGAAGTCTCAAATGTAACCTGAGGCCAAAACAGAAATAAAAGAGTGTAAAGCAGGGTAGGGACGTGACAGGTGGTAAAGAGTTAAGCCAGAACAGCACACAACAGATTTTTTGTAATTTCATTAAAAAAGCCATGAGCTTCCTTGTGTGTGTGTGTGTGTGTGTGTGTGTGTAAGTGTAAGTGTAAGGTAGCATATGTGATGATCAGTGGAGGATGGTCACCCACAGTGTTCATGATGACTTCATGATCATAGGGAGCATCTCACTACTCAGCACACATGGTTTCTTTCTTTTTAATAATGCAGGACTGTGGATGTTAAGACCCCAAGTGATCCTCTCGTCACATCTGTCACACATAGGTTTTTCAAACTTGGGGGCGGGGTCGCAGAAATTCTTATGGGATCACAGATAATTTAGTATGACTGATATATATAATAAAAACACCTTTTATTATAAAGGTTTTAAATAAATACATAAATAATAAGTTGATATCACTGAAGTCTGAAGAAACTCTGCTTTAGACACTGCAGAAGAATATATGCTGCATATATGAATGAGACTGCTTTATGCACTTGAGTACGCACCCATGCATATTTAGTTCTTAAGTGTGATTGTGTGTCTGGCATGGCTGCATGCAGTATGTTTGTGTGCATGTCTATGAGTGTGTTCAGTTGTTGTGTATGTCGACTTTTGGACGGCCTGTCAGGTGCCTGTCTGTTTTACTCATAGTCATCACTCACCTCACCATGGCAGCTAACTCTGATCTTTTATTGATGCAGTTTTAAGGAGTGTGAATTATTGAGCGACATTCTCGATGCTCTGTATGCCTTGGCATCCTTTCATATTCAAATAGAGGACCAAGGAGAGATCCCCAGATAG
This sequence comes from Lates calcarifer, assembly GCF_001640805.2. Taxonomy (NCBI): domain Eukaryota; kingdom Metazoa; phylum Chordata; class Actinopteri; family Centropomidae; genus Lates; species Lates calcarifer. Next base: position 10,016,624 of record NC_066841.1, on the reverse strand, counting down.
CAGTTCTGTCTATTTTCCCTTACAAACTCTTTACATTACATCCTTGGCAACCTCTTAAAGAAAGCTGTTTTATTCATACAGCCCTTTTTCACAAGCAAGTAAAAGACTTAACAGAGACAAAGAGACAGGAGCATTAAGAAAGGCCAAGAGGAGCCAAAGGAAAATCAAACTGGCTTGAAAGTATTAAACAATAAAAGGAGGTAACAAGCCGTGCATAGACCAAATCTAAACCTGTGGGAAAAGCTGAACATGTAGTGGTACAATAACACTGACAATGACTGTGAGTCAACACATGCTCAACAAAGAGATGCTGCCTGAGACAACAGACTATTCAGAATGGAAAGAGGACCAAACACACAAAGCCCAAAAAGCATCACAGTTATCATCCTGAAAATTGTCATGATACAAGTGTTATTTGATTATTTTACAGTTATGTTTGAAAATGTAAAGCTTGGTCACCACTGAAATATTAATCTGAATATAGAAACGCTGCCCAGTGTGAGATAAGAAGATGCTCTATGATGGTGAAAATAACTGGAAACATGAGAGCTTGCGTGTCTCTGTTCTCTGAAGAGCTCCTGTTACAGGAATATTAGACCTTTTCCAGTACTTTCTCTCCTTTTACAGAAACTGAGCACACCTAATACATATTACCATTTCTTAATCTGAATAACACAAGAAAAAAACATTTTTTTTTACAA